>NW_026988423.1:9375000-10000000 GCF_030222135.1 Aotus nancymaae | reverse complement strand
ATCATTTTATGTGATGTGACCATTGTTTTAGGTGATGTGGGTATTGAAGCAAAGAATATGGACAAGTCATTATTTCCTAGAAGCCAATTTTTTAGAACTAGACAGACAAATAAGGAAATAACAGTTAGTAATAAGTGCCTTATAAAGAAACAAATTTATCTTGATAATTTTGTTTTTACGGTCTGCATTCTGATTTCTGTGCTTTAAATTTTTATGACATTCTATTGGCATGGAGTATCTTTCCACCTCTTATATTTACACATGAAATAGCCTGGGTTTTGCAATTGGAAAAGTGAACTTCATATCCACTGGAAATTAACAATGTGACTTTATACAAGAGTTTTAATCTGGTTGAGGCCAGTTTGCCATCTGTAAAATGGGAATATACTACTAACATCTTCTTCACTGTGGTGCTGAGTGAAAAATGCCCATTGTATATAAAGCACTCACCAAAATGCCTGGTACACAGTAGGCTCTCCTTAAATAGAGTTACCTTTGTTCTTCATTTGGGGATTCAAAACCCTGTCATTCTTTAAAGCCCTGAGCACTTTTAAATACATGCTTTTCTGAGTCCTTTTATAGCACTCTTAGATTGTCTTGCCCTTTAAAGGATTTTTACTTCTCTTTTGTTGTCATATATTTTTCCCTGTGCTTATGCTTTTGTCCTTCAGTCTACACTTAGCCTTTTGAAAGCAGACCTCCCTCTCCCCTCAATATTACCTTCCTTGTCTTCTCAGAGGACTTGGCACAATACTTGCAAGAAAGGTGGCTTGTGATACTAGAGAGAGCTGGCCTAGGGATCAGAAAAACTAGATTCTCATTCTGACTCATCTCATCCCTTGACAAGTATGCAGCCTCATTATTCATCAGGTGAAGAAGCTATTACTTGCCTGTGCTATCTAGATCACTTGTGAGGGTGCAGTATAAAAAGTACAAAGGAAAACAGGTGGCACAGCACCTGCTTTCTGGACTGTGTAAGACAGTAACACTAATCTAACTCTAACAATCAGTAGAATGTATTAAGCTCTTACTATGTGCCAGAGTCCTGTCACCTTTTCTACAACCAGGTTCTGAGAGATGGCCTGTAATAATGATGAAGAACCAGATTCTGCAGCTGGGCCTCCTGGATTTGAATTCTCGCTCTACCACTTCCTTGCTTTGTGACGTTGGGAAGGTGTTCAAGCTCTGTGCTTCAGTTTTCTTATCTGTACAATGGGATTAATAATATTATCCACATTTTATGATCATTATATGTATTAAATGAGTAACAAATTGAAATGTGCATATACATAGCACTATATATAAAGAATCAATTCCCCAAATCATCATATTCAAGGTAATATAATTTTTAAAAGGAGATAGTAAAGTAGAGAGGAGTAGGTCCATTGCAGTTGAAGGCCTGGACAAAGCAGACAGAATTTCTGAAATGCTCAAGCAAAAGTTGGTTCTTATTTAATATATTATTTATGTAATTATTTTTGTCTATACATATAGACATATTTGATATTTAGCACCAATGTGCCAGATAAGCTTTACTATCTCATTCTTCTTGATAAGGAAGCTGAAGCTCACAAAAATCCCATACATTGCCTGAATAAACACTGCTAGTATTTGCCAGGTATGAATTCAAATTAGTTTGATTCTGAATTTTAAGCTATTTCAGGTAAACCAACAAAAACAAGGCAATATTATTTAGAACTTTGAACCATTCCAAATTCAGAACATGCTGCCTTTTGTGCCAAGAAAAGAGCTACAAAGGCCGAGTGTGGTGACTCACACCTGTAATCCCAGCACTTTGGGAAGCTAAGGTGGGTGGATCATGAGGTCAAGAGATGGAGACCATCCTGGCCAACATGGTGACATGGTGAAACCCTGTCTCTACAAAAAAAAAAAAATTAGCTGGGCATGGTGGCACATGCCTGTAGTCCCAGCTACTAAAGAGACTGAGGCATGAGAATCGCTTGAACTCTGGAGGCAGAGGTTGCAGTGAGCCGAGATTGCGCCACTGCATTCCAGTCTGGTGACAGAGTGAGTCTCTGTCTCAAAAATAAAAGAGAGATAGAGAAAAAAAAGAAAGAAAAGAAAAAAAAGAAAAAAGAAAAGAAAAGGGCTCTCCAAAAACTCCCAAGACACAGCCACCCTTAGCAAAGGTAGTTTCTGTTCCTGACTGCTATGGGGAATGAAATAATCAGTGTTAACTCAGGTAAAGTGTCTTCAGTCTCAACTGCTGGCTGTTCTGATATCAGAAAAGGGCATCTGTGATAAAGTATAGAAGAATCTTCAACAACACAAATGTGGGTTCATTTGCTACTCCATCACTTTGTAGCTGTTTGGCCTTGAGCAAATTTTGAAGATCAAATGAAAGAATGTTTTCTAAAAAACATGACGTATAGTATCAAATATAAAAAAACAGTCTTGCACTCTCAACGACAGAACTGCGGTTTTAGAACCCTATTCCCTTATCTGTGATGCAGCTTTGCATTTGCCTTTTATAGTAATCTAAGTCCATAATGTTACTCTTTGTATATGGACACAGAAATCAGTCTTTATTTTTTCTACTTGCTTTTAAAACTGTCTAAAGTTATTTATAATCTTCAACTTTTTGAAAAAAAAAAAAAGGATGAAGGCTATAGCTCAGGATTTATTATTTCCTTTATTCAAAGATAATGTTTTCTGGAGAAGTGCAAATGGGTCGCTCTTAATCACACAACTCATAAAGTAAGTCCAAACATATCCTTGATGTTGTCACCTTGTGGAAATATTTGTAATAATAAGACCCATATTATATACTACATTCATTTATTTATTCATACAACCCAAAACAAATGTATTTGATAAGCCACCTGCATATTTTACACAAATGATACACAAACATATTTTACATATATTATTCACACTCTGCTACACTTTGTTTTTTAATTATTCCCAAGCACTAAGTTCTGATAGCAAAGAAAGTAAGTATGTGCTGAATATATTTATGGAACTATTTAAAATTTGAGAGATAAAAGAGATATAAATATTTTTTTCTCTGAGGAAAAAAAACTATGAAGATAACATGTGATGTGTTATATATTTAGATTGTGGAAAACATTTGGTGTAAACATTTTTAGATAAATAATAGTTACTGAGTTACTATATAAACAAGAACTGAAACTTTCTAATCCAGAAAATGGAGTAAAGATAAACAGACACAGTCCAGGCTTTTTTTTTTTTTTTTTTTTTTTTTTTTTTGGGACAGAGTCTTGCTCTGTCACCCAGGCTGGAGTGCAATGGCGTGATCTTGGCTCACTGTAACCTCCACCTCCCGGATTCAAGCAATTCTCATGCCTCTGCCTCCTGAATAGCAGGGGCTACAGGCGCATGCCACCACACTTGGCTAATTGTTTGTATTTTAGTAGAGATGGGGTTTCACCATGTTGCCCAGGCTGGCCACCAACTCCTGAGCTCAGGCAATCCACCGCTTCAACCTCCCAAAGTGGTAGGATTACAGGCTGAGCCACCACGCCCCATCAGTCCCTGCTTTTATAACTAAATTTCTAGTAAGAATTATAAATGGTACAAAGCACAACATTCAAAAGTAAGTTATCTCCAATTTCTAAAGTAAAGAATAACAGGTTCTGTGAAAGAGAACACAGAAGCTTTATGTTAGATGTGTTTGTGCATAAACTGAGAGTCTGATGAAATAGGGCAATTTGTGTCTAATTTTGGTTGGCATAAAAGCAGACATATTTACTGGTCAATGGTAGAGATAAGGAAGGGGATGGGAAGTGAGCTAGGGAAGAATCTGAAATAAGGTATTATGGAAAAAACTTGAGACTAGAATCTCAGAGTACAGAAAGGAGTAGGTCTTGATGAGAATTGAAAGAAAGAATCTCTTTAAGGTTAGTCTCCAGTACATAAACACTGAGGTGAAAATTTATAGTTAAAATCAGAGATCTGAGACTCCTACTTTCTGTCAAGATGGCTTAACAGAGACTAGGTTTACACTCTTGTCTAAAACAAATAAAAACAGACGAAATGTATGAAGTATCAGTTTCCAAAATGCTTAATAATGAGGGATACTGATTCCTGGAAAATAAACATGTGTGAGCCCTGTAATTATCTTGAGAGGGATTCCAGGGCACAGCGCTGGAAGGCAGAAGCAAGGCATGACACTTACACCCACAATACATACTGGATGATTCCATTTACATGAAAATAAAGAACTAGCAAAGCTAATCCCTGGTGATAGTTAGTAATCATATCAGTGGTTTTCTTGCGCTTAGGTTTTTTTCTAACTGACTGTGCAAATGGACTTATTAAGATATAAATATTGTATAAGTAGACTTTGGTAGTGTGCACGTTTAGCAAAGCACTTTGAACATCGCACCTAAAATGGGTTTACATTAGCGCATGTAAAATATATCACAGGAAAGTGAATTAGAGATAAAGAAAGGTAAGCAGATCAAAGTATATTTTCTATAATGCAAGAGATGAAGATTTAAATACTGTTGGTATAGCAAATTTCAAGTAGGTATTAATAGGAGATGTTAATTTATATGTACTAACCCAAGAAAACACATGAGCAGGTTATTCATCATTACAGATGATTCTCTTTTAGAAAATAATATTAACTATGGTGAAATCAGTTATTTGAGTGACTTATCTGCAGCTACCTTTGACTTGGATCCATCTGTTGTTAGCATGAGGTACACTAAGGTTTAGCCCACATTTAAATTGACAGTACTCTCATTGTACCACATTCAAACACTGAGCAATGCAACTCATAGGCAATTTACATTTCATGCATAGAAATTTGGATGAGTCGCTCTTTCAAGTATTTAAGCTAACATTAAATTTTCTCTGCTCGAAATCCTTCGAAATACGTGTAATAAGCTTAGAGTCAGAAGTTCACTTTCTTGACACCAGTGGTACTTATTATGTTGTGCAATAGATATATTTTAGTTTGCTTACATGTAACCACGTTTCAAAATTTTATTCTAAAATGAACTTTATTACATTAATTAGTCATCCACCTAAATTCTTTTCCCTCATATCTCCAATACCAGACATCTAAACACAGGTTTTTTGTTGTTGTTGTTGTTGTTGTTGTTGTTGTTGTTTTTTAATTGCATTTTAGGTTTTGGGGTACATGTGAAAAACATGCAAGATTGTTGCATAGGTGCATACGTGGCAGTGTGATTTGCTGCCTTCCTCCCCTTCACCCATATCTGGCATTTCTCCCCATGCTATCCCTCCCCAACTCCCCACCCCCCCGCTGTCCCCCCACTCCCCCACAACAGACCCCCGTGTATAGTGCTCCCCTCCCTGTGTCCATGTGTTCTCCTTGTTCAACACCCGCCTATGAGTGAGAACATGTGGTGTTTGATTTTGTGTTCTTGTGTCAGTTTGCTGAGAATGATGATTTCCAGGTTCATCCATGTCCCTACAAAGGACGCGAACTCTTCGTTTTTAATGGCTGCATAATATTCCATGGTGTATATGTGCCACATTTTTCCTGTCCAGTCTATCATCGATGGGCATTTGGGTTGGTTCCAGGTCTTTGCTATTGTAAACTGTGCTGCTATGAACATTCATGTGCATGTGTCCTTATAGTAGAACGATTTATAATCCTTTGGATATATGCCCAGTAATGGGATTGCTGGGTCAAATGGAATTTCTATTTCTAGGTCCTTGAGGAATCGCCACACTGTCTTCCACAATGGTTGAACTAATTTACACTCCCACCAACAGTGTCAAAGTGTTCCTATTTCTCCACATCCTCTCCAGCATCTGTTGTCTCCAGATTTTTTAATGATCACCATTCTAACTGGTGTGAGATGGTATCTCAATGTAGTTTTGATTTGCATTTCTCTAATGACCAGTGATGATGAGCATTTTTTCATATGCTTGTTGGCCTCAGGTTTTTTTTTTGAGATGGAGTTTCGCTCTTGTTACCCAGGCTCAATGGCGCAATCTCGGCTCACCGCAACCTCCGCCTCCTGGGTTCAGGCAATTCTCCTGCTTCAGCCTCCTGCGTAGCTGGGATTACAGCGCGCGCCACCGTGCCCAGCTAATTTTTTGTATTTTTAGTAGAGACGGGGTTTCACCATGTTGACCAGGATGGTCTCGATCTCTTGACCTCGTGATCCACCCGCCTCGGCCTCCCAAAGTGCTGGGATTGCAGACTTGAGCCACCGCGCCCGGCTAAACACTGGTTTTTTATTTTTGATTTTTTAATTTTTACTTTTATATACTTAGGGGTACAACTGTATATTTCTTACATGAACATACTTCAACATGGTGAAGTTGGGGTTTTAGTGCACGCAACACCTAAATAGTGAAATTGTACTCAGTAAGTATTTTTTCAAACCTCATCCTCCACCCATTCTCTTATCTTTTGGAGTCTCCACTTTTTATCACTCCACTCTGTATGTCCATAGTACCCATCGTTTAGGTTCCATTTGTAAATGAGAAAACATGGTATTTGACTTTCTATATCTGAGTTATTTCACTGAAGATAATGACCTCCACTTCCATTGAAGTTACTTTAAAAAAATGGACTTTATTCTTCTTTATTGTTGTATAGTATTTAGTATTCCATTATTCAGTGAACTGTTGGTGGGTACTTAGGTTGATTTTACGGCCTTGCTACTGTGAGCAATGCAGGAACAAACATATGTGTGCAAGTGTCTTTTTAATATAAGGATTTCTTTTCCTTTGGGTGGAAGTGGAATTACTGAGTGGAATGGTGGTTCTATTTTTAGTTCTTTGTGATATCTATAGAGTTCTATTTTTAGTTATTTGAGTTTTCTATAGAGGTTGAGAGCTAAACAATGGGGACATATGGACATAAAGATGAAGATAATAGACTCTGGGGATTCTAAAATGGGAAAGGGTGGGAGGTTTAAAAAATAACCTATTAGGTACAATGTTCAATATCCCAATGATACATTAGAAGCTCAGTCTCCACCTTTACACATGTAATACTATGTAACAAACAAGCACATGTACCCCCTGAATCTAAAATAAGTAAATAAAAAGTCTTTTTGTCCTTTCTTTCATTATCAAGATTCCTTCCTCTTGATTTTGTTCCTAAGATTCTCAGTGTCTGAATTGTCCTGGTCTCTCAGCTCTGCTTTGTACAGATACACAGTTATGGTCTTTCAACTTAAGTAATCAAATCACATCTCCCACTTCCCCTGACTTTATTATCTTGCATAAGAGGTTCATTTTCTGGAAGTGTCAGTTTTCTCATCTGCAAAGCTAGGATGCAAATACTGTTTCTTAGTGTTGCCGGGCTGGTTAAACAACCTGCTGTATTGTGCAAGGAAAGGATCCAGTCACAGCTTCTGAATATGGCTAGCCAGTTTTCCCAACATCATCAGGGTGGATTAAAGACTTAAAAATAAGACCTAAAACCATGAAAACCCTAGAAGACAACCTAAGCAATATCATTCAGGACATAGGTACGGGCAAAGACTTCATAACTAAAACACCAAAAGCAACGTCAACAAAAACCGAAATAGACAAATGGGATCTAATTAAACTAAAGAGTTTCTGCACAGTAAAATAAACTATCATTAGAGTGAACATCAACCTAAAGAATGGAGAAAATGTTTGCATCTATCCATCTGACTCAGGCTAATATCCAGAATCTGCAAAGAACAAGTTTACAAGAATAAAACAATCCCGTCAAAAAGTGGGTGAAGTATATGAACAGACGCTTCTCAAAAGAAGACATTTATGCAGCCAACAAGCATATGAAAACAACCTCATCATCACTGGTCATTAGAAAAATGCAAATCAAAACCCCATTGAGATACAATCTCACACCAGTTAGAATGGTGATCATTAAAAAATCAGGAAACAACAGATGTTGAATGTGGAGAAATAGGACTCCTTTTACACTGTAGGAGTGTAAATTACTTCAACCATAGTGGAAGATAGTGTGACAATTTCTCAAGGATCTAGAAATAGAAATACCATTTGATCCAGCTATCCTATTACTGGGTATATACCCAGAGGATTATAAATTATCTTGCTGTAAAGATACCTGCACATGTACATTTATTGTGGCACTGTTCACAATAGCAAAGACTTGGAACCAACCCAAATGCCTATAAATGATAGATTGGATAAAGAAAATGTGGCACATATCCACCATGGAATACTATGCATCCATAAAAAAGAATGAGTTCCTGTCCTTTGCAGGGACATGGATGAAGCTGGAAACCATCACTCTCAGCAAACTAACAGAAGAACAGAAAACCAAACACTTCATGTTCTCCCTCATAAGTGGGAGCTGAACAATGAGAACACATGGACACAGGGAAGGGAACATCACACACTAGGGCTTGTTGGGGGGTTGGGTGTTAGGGAAGGGATAGCATTAGGAGAAATACCTAATGTAGATGATGGGTTAATGGGTGCAGCAAACCACCACATCACATGTATACCTATGTAACAAACCTGCACGTTCTGCACATGTATCCCAGAACTTTAAGTAAAAAAAAAAGAAGAAGAAGAAGAAGGCTGGGTGTAGTGGCTCTTGCCTGTAATCTCATCACTTTGGGAGGCCAAGGTGGGCAGATCATGAGGTCAGGAGATCAAGATCATCCTGGCAAACATGGTGAAATCCCATCTCTAATAAAAATAAGAAAAATTAGCTGGGTGTGGTGGTGGGTGCACCTTAGTCTCAGCCACTTGGGAGGCTGAGGCAGGAGAATGGCTTGAACCTGGGAGGCAGAGTTTGCAGTGAGCCAAGATCCTATCATAATACTCTAGCCTGGTGACACAGCAAGACTCTGTCTCTTAAAAAAAAAAAAAAAAAAAAAAGGCCAGGCTCCTTGGCACTGGCTGTAATCCCAGCACTTTTGGAGGCCAAAACCGGTGGATCATGAGGTCAAGAGATCAAGACCAGCCTGATTAACATGGTGAAATCCTGTCTCTACTAAAAATACAAAAATTAGCTTGGTGTGGTGGCACACACCTGTAGTCCCAGTTATTTAGGAGGCTGAGACAGGAAAACTGCTTGAACCCAGGAGGTGGAGGTTGCAGTGAGCCAAGATTGGGCCACTGCACTCCAGGCTGGCCACAAAGCAAGAATCAGTTAAAAAAAAAAAAAAAAGAAAGAAAGAAGGAAAAAACTTGCTATATTACCTAAAACAGGGCAAGCTATCAGCAAATTAGCAACCTCTTTCAGTGCTTACTTAAATGCCTTCATCCTACAGAGTCTGAAACATTTTATGTTACCTGTGTGAAATCTTCCTGATTCCTTCAGATTATATTTAATCCTCCCATCCTTGATATCTCAGAGCATCTTAGTCCATTTCTCCTGTACTGTCATACAATATTTTCCTGTGCTTATGCCTTATCAGTGCCAAATTATTTTAAATTCCCCAAGGGCAGGCACTGAGTCCTACTTTACCAGCTGATTTTCTTCATATATTCAACCACAGTGCTATGATGAGCAACAAGTAGCATATCGCACAGAGCCTAGGATCGAGTGAGAGGCTTCTTGTGCCAGGTACATCTCTGAATCACTGGTAATTAGTATTTTTCATAAAATGGGCATATAAATTTGGAAGCATTTTATAAAAAAATATAAGGTACCAGGATACCTTCTTCCTTCAAGACTATTGCTAATGTAATAGCAGTCACTTGCAGTTATAGCCAGGCAATGATTTTACATACATTATCTTAAATAGTCACAATAAATCTAGTAATAGTAATGATATAGATGAGAAAAGTGTCTGAATGGGAAAACTGAGGCTTAGATAGTTTAACCAAGTCATTCATCATCTCATACAACTAACAAAGTACACTTGAAGGGGTGATTTTACTTGAAATCTGGGAAGAGGGGAGGGCTTCTGGAAAAAGTAAATAAATCTTAACTTTGATTAGTGATCCCACTAATGTATATTCACTAGATATGTTCCAGAATGTTTATACACAAGAACAGAGGAATGATAGAAAATTGAGTATCTTCAAAGAGTTATAAATGACACGAGTAAAGGCGACAACTAGAGAACTTATGCCTTCATGTCATAACTCCTCCCTACTCCCACAAAAGTAATAAGTACTCTTATCATAATGACAAATCTGAACTGTCAGCAGCAAATACAAATCCAGAAATCTGAAATGAGCCTTGATCTAAATTTTCAACTCATCATTCCTCATTTAAAACACTACCTATTGTTTAGCATGTAATTTATTTATTTTATGATAATCATATTTTAATTCAAATTAAATTCTGAAATCAAGTGCCTATAGGAATAAGGTAGTAGATAATTCCAATTTTGGTCATTATGAGGTCTCTATTGTTGTAGTCTTACCAGACTTACATATATTTGGATGTTCAGAAAAACAGGAAAAGAAAATCCTGCCTTTTCCATTCAAACTTCTAATCACTGGGAGTTTCATTTTGAAGCCAGCAGTAGAGTGGCATATCTAAGAGTCTTCTGCTTAGCTTCTAGAGATCTGGGAAGCATATCTGAGTTTGGGAATCCTCATGCTTAGACTTTTGCTCTCTAGAGGTATAATTTGGCCATCAGCAATCATTAAGCACCATCTCCTGTACTTCCATAGAGTAGTGTGCTTTTCCGGCTAGTAGAGAATGAGGATAATATCATTCTCTCTGTGATTTCCACAGTGATGTTCCATTATTTTTGTGCCTTGTCTTCCTCTTGTTCCAGGTTCCAGTGTCTTTCAGACCATCTCTAATTTCTATCCTGCCATAAATATTCCCTAAAGCAAGAGGACACAGAGCTTGCTATAAGCTAGGTTGGAAAAGTACGGAGAAAAAATAGTGTCAAAGAAGTCAAAGATTAAAATCTCTGCAATGTTCAACTATATGCTACCAAAACAAAAGTTCCCACTCCCAAGAAAATAAATGCAATTATCTGCCAAGAAAGCAGAAAGTAAATTGGTAGACTACAGGTGAAATGTGAACCACAGGCAAGCTTTGTTTCATTTTCACAGTGTTCTAAAGCAATAGCAAACGTACTGAAAGAATTTTTAAAATTAGAGATATAGTACCCTCAAAATGAAAGAATTAGAGATATAGTACCCTCAAAATGAACTGAATTTTTATTTTCTTAGGCAAAACTAGTTGAGTCTGAGCAGCTCTGCCCCTTCAAAGAGGGTTACCCTTCCCAGGTAGGCACAGCCTCCCCTCTCCAATTCACCTCATTTGGGGTATTCCTGGGCTCCTGAGCACCTAAACTGTAGCACCTTGCCCAGATTTTAAATATTTATCAATTTATGTCACATATATAAGCTAATACAAGTATTTTAGTGAAGATGATTCCTCAAATCTTCTGAAAATAATTTTCTTTCGATTGTTAAAGAACTCTGAAAATATTTTGCATACCTTTTTGGTATACAAAATTTTACAATATTTTGTCTCTCCTAATGTAATACAACTTCTAATAGGGTAGAAAATGTTGTCTGTTTGGTCATTACTACATTCTCAGCATCTATAATAATGTATGGCACATAGACTTGGGTCTCAGTAAATAACTATGCTGAATATTTATGTTGAATGAATTTATGAGATGAATAGCAAATTTTACATGGACACATATAATAATAATTGAGGTGCTTCCTTTATGCTGGGGCTATTTTAATGACTTATATTTAATGCTCACTAAATACTCACAATAACACTGAAAGATAGGAATTATCAACAACCCTATTTGGCAGAAGTGGAGACTAAGGTTTGGTTAATTTTGTTCCCTGAGATCAGCAGTTAAAATGTGGATGCAACCATTCTGGCTTTGGAATCTGTGCCATTAATCTTTGTGATACAGTGTTACTCAAAATGATGCCATCTGAAGATAAAGAGTCTTAGATAACAAAGCACTTTTATTCCAAATAGCAAAACTGCTTCATAGGAGTGTACGTCATTTCTGTGTCTGAAGACACCCAAGAGCTTAGGTGAAAATCATGAAAGGAAGTTAAGAAGCCAAGTCCATCTCACATCCATTAAGATGGCTATTATAAAAAGAACAGAAAAATGATATGCATTGGCAAGAACATGGACAAATTGGAACACTTGTGCTTTGTATGTGGGAATGTAAAATAGTGCAGCTGCTATGGAAAACAGCATACTGGTTCCACACACACAAAAATAATAATAATAATAAATACATAGAACTACTCTATGATTTATCACTTCCACTTCTGGACATTTATTCAAAATAATTGAAAGCAGAATCTCAAAAACATATTTCTATACTATATTCATAGCAGTGTTATTCACAATAGCAAAAAGAGGGAAGAAACCTGTGTCCAATGAAGAATGGGTAAACTAAAACCTGGTACATACATAGAGTGGAGTATTATTCCACTTCAGAAAGAAACAAAATTGTGACCCATGCCCAACATGAATCAACAGTGAGGACATTACGCTAAGTGAAATAAGTCAGGCACCAAAAACTTAATACTGAATAATTTAGAGAAGTCAAATTCATAAAGACAGACAGTAGTTGCCAGGGGCTGATAGAAGGAAAGAATAGTTACTCTTTAATGAGTGTAGAGTTTCAATTTCCTAAAATGAAAAGAATTGTAGTTAGATGGTGTTGGTGGCTCCACAGCAATGTGAATGTACTTAATGCCACTGGACTGGATACTTTAAAATGGTTAAGACGATAAATTTTGTATTATGTGTATGTTACCACAATTGTAAAAAGGAATTGCTTAGTACTTGATTTAGGTGACAAAACTACTCTATACTCTGGCTTTACTTTCTATTTAAATCTCAGTGAATTACAGATGGTTTACTGCATATGTTTAACTCTGTATGTGCCTTCTCATTTCTCTTTTATTCTTGTTTCTCACCTTTCAAGGAATGGTGAAGTAATTTTCATATGGTCACAGTTTATGCTACAACCTGAGGTTCAATTACTTAAAAATGTCTAGGTAAATGACAATAACTAATGGCTTCTTTGGAAATAATGGAAATTGCACATGTGTAGGTGTAATTATTATTCATTCATCTGTGTAACACCCTACTTAAAGGAATGTGCCTGTCGTTGCAACTGTAACACACATTGCAAGCACCAGCGTGAGGAGCCATGGCTGGTGAGTCTTCCGTAGTAAGAGAATAGGTCCTAGGGAGGAATTCATTTGGGAAAGGATTGTCTTTCTCATTAGGCTTGGTGAAGGTTTTTGTGAGCAGCCCTGAGGTGCACAGAGAAAGGAGAAAGGAGAGGGAAGGTGGGAAGGTGCTCAGACTTTCCATGCATTTCTGAAGGAAAAGATAAAGGCCAAGAAGAATCTGGGCTCCTTCTGGTATCTGCTATAATTTTGCTAGTATTGTCCGCATGTGTAGGATTATGTAGTTAAGGATGAGAATGGGCACAAGATGGGTATCAGCAGCTGTTGTTCTCAAAGGAAACAGTCAATTCCTTTCAAAATTCAAGAAACTGCCACTTCCAATCAAAGTTCAAGAAATTGGGATGTGTCAGAGGAGAACGACCTCTCATTTTTAGAAGATTAACAGAAAAATTATAAAATTAGGTCTCCCAGGTTACTCAGTGAGCATATGTGGGTAACGCTAGAATCAGAAGGAAGTACATGATGCAAATGCAAAGTTGTAAGATCGTTCCTTGGGAGTACTGTACTTGTCTTTGGAATAAATGTGCTTGTGGAGAGAAATGTTTACTTAAACATTTCTCTGTGTTTTAAACTGTTGTCCTGTTGGTGAATTGAGAGGAAAATTGTGTCATATTCATTATTTGAGAAATCTTCGTGCTTCCAACAGACCAACTCTTGCGTGGAAAGAGAAGAATTTTTTTTTTTTTTTTTTTTTTTTATTTTTTTTTTTTTTTTGAGACGGAGTTTCGCTCTTGATACCCAGGCTGGAGTGCAATGGCGCGATCTCGGCTCACCGCAATCTCCGCCTCCTGGGTTCAGGCAATTCTCCTGCCTCAGCCTCCTGAGTAGCTGGGATTACAGGCACGCGCCACCGTGCCCAGCTAATTTTTTGTATTAGTAGAGACGGGGTTTCACCATGTTGACCAGGATGGTCTCGATCTCTTGACCTCGTGATCCACCCGCCTCGGCCTCCCAAAGTGCTGGGATTACAGGCTTGAGCCACCGCACCCGGCCAAGAGAAGAATTTTTATCCATTCGGTGGGTGCAGGCACAATAAATGCCTTGCTGGATTGCCTATTAGAAGGTAGAGTTATTAGCCAGGAAGATACGAACAAAGTGAGAGATGAAAATGACACCGTCATGGATAAAGCTCGAGCCTTGATTGACCTTGTTATTAGAAAAGGACCAGAGTCTTGCTGCAAATTTATCAAGCATCTCTGTGAAGAAGACCCTCCACTTGCCTCAAAGATGGGTGTGCACAAAAGTAAGGAGGAATGATTCAACCTAATGTCCAAACAGTCCCTGTATCTTGAATTCAGTTACGATTTTCTTCACTTGTCAGTTGATAACAGGCTTCCTATTATCTCAGCCCCAGACCCCACTCCTGTATATGGTGCTCTAGTTTATGTCTCTTGTCTCTACCCTTCTATGCCCCTTGTACATTTTCTCTCAGTATCCTCTGCTGCACACAGTTCATCTCCAGTTCTATGTAGGCAGTAGTTCATTACTACAGTTCATTTAAAGAGTTTAGATGTTTTTATCCTGAATCCTTTACCGGTCCTGGGGAGCAATGTACAACATCACACCTTCCTTAGCCTAAGAAGCCCATGGATTTATTACCATACAAGGTACAAGCTCTTTTTGTACTACCACCCTGCTCTTACCTCATCTCCCTATTAAGTACTTTTCAGAATATACAATGTTGATGGGATTGTCAAAGAACAAATGGAGTGTGTACGTAAAATTAAATATGCACTGAATAATTATTTTTCATGAAATTATATATGGATTCTCTTTCATAGTCATCTCCTTTGCCTTTTCTTTTGTGTAATATGGTCTACTTGCATGAGTCCAGTCTGCAGGCCATTGTCTGTAGTCTATCCCCTTCTATTTCTAGACCTCCTAAGAGCCCAGATGCAGGCTCTTGTTATCAGAGCTGGCCCACTCCAGTAACACTTTTTTTCCCCACAGAGTGAAGATGGAAACTCTGGTGAACTACTGGCATTTCCTGAAGCTTTTCCAGAGAAAATATATCATTGTGAGAGATAAAAAAGCAAAAAAACACAAATGTATTTTTCACAAAGCCAATTAATGACATTGGTTTCGAATAAATCTCTGATTCACATGACTTGCTTCTTGTTATTTCTCTCCCTATACCAATGAAGGATAATTCCTCAATAATAGTGAAGGTCATGATGACTGTAATGTAACTGAGAAAATCCCTGCCTTTCCTTTTCTTTTTGTTCAGTTTCTTTGCAATCCTGTAGAGACATGTACAGCCCACTTTGGTGCTTTTAGCACTGGGAGTCTGCTGTGATGGGAAACAAATGAAGGCCCCACTCAGAGTTTTAAATAATATTGCTTCTTCGTAATGTTCTCATCTAGTTTTCCAGGCCGAGGTCTGTGAAAATTACTCAACATAATAAACAAAACTTCCTTTCTGGGAAAACAATAGAGAAAATCCATGGACAAATAATCCATTGCCATAAATCAGGCTTTCACAAAAAAAGTTTTCATGAAAGTACTGATAGCTTCATGTGCCACATGGACAGGGTGCAACAAGATGTGACTTAATGTCGAGGAATGGAAATTTGTGGAGTCAAGATAGCGTGATGACATGCCATCGCTCTGCACCCTTCAGAGCAAATCACTGGCTATTAATTATGCTTAGGCTGTGTTTTCCTTGTGTACATGGTGTTAAATAATGAAGCATTATCTTCTAGATGCCTCAGGAGGTCTTCTAATGTGTCAGTGCATGCCAATTCCTAAAATTTCTGGCATATGTGGTAGCAAAGGATTTGGTTCCAGGAACAAAGACCAAAACATTTCCTGAACTTTTTTATGTTTGTGCACTTTTTCCAAGCTCTTTAGAAAACTAAAATAAAACTTAATGTGGTTCCCTTAATTTTGAATTTGTCAGTCATAAATTATGGCAAAAACAATCATTGTAGGTTGACATCAAATACAGTAAATGAGAATGTTTGATATTTTCCTCCAAAGAGGAGGTATACGCCACTGATAGGAAGTGTTTCTTGAGACAAGTGATTGGAGTTAGGGTTCTTCTCATTGATAATCTGATAGTTTATCTGAGAAAATACATTTTGAGGGTGATACTGTTTGGCTGTGTGTCTGAACCCAAATCTCACCTTGTAGATGGGGTTTTACCCTGTCAGTCAGGATGGTCTCAATCTCCTGACCTCGTGATCTGCCCAACCCAGCCTCCCAAAGTGCTGGGATTACAGGTGTGAGCCACCGTGCCTGGCCCCAGAGTAAATTTTATTAGAAAAAATGAGACCCAGGTATGTAAGGTAGAAATTAAGTATTATTATTTCTATGCCAGTGTTCTTCCCATTGAAAGTTCTACTTTCCCATTGTAACACATAAAAATAAGTTAATTTTTCAGAATAGGCAGGCTGAAAAATCTATGAATGAAAATTGAGGATGAGTAGGGCATAGAATGTTATTGGTGATTTAAGTCATACATGCTAGAAGATAAGGTCACAATAAAGTGGAACCATATAAATGTTAGAATCTTTGAGGAATGGAGTTTTCTTCTTTCAATGGATAGAAGTTGAAGTTTAAGACCTGATATGAAGAAATTGGAATCAAATTAGGAGAACAAAAAGCCTCCTCTAACTAAAGATAGAGTAACTCTAATGTGCTTTTCCAGAAAGAAGCATAGAATAAAGATTTCTCACATAAAGGTTTGAAAAGGTAACTGATAATCGCAAAAAAAAGAAAAAGCATTTATTGACCCTTCAGAGAACATTCTGAGTTGAGATAGGGAATTGTGCTTTGAACCAATGAGAATATCAAAGTTCAGGTCATGGCAAAGAGACCTGAAACCAGCTTAAAAATGGGTTATGTGATCAAGGTCTATGGCAGTGGGTGTCTCAGTGGTCAGATAAATGAAAAGGTTTTAGATGTCAGGTCTTAGGAACAAAAGCTTGGAATTTAAGCTTCAAGAGAATCATTTTGAGATCAGTCCATGGTGAAGACTGAGAGCAGACAACTTCAGGGTCCAAATCTCCAAAGAGTTTCCTCTGAATGATATTTTAGAGTCCCTATTTGGTGATCATAGAAAGAGATTACATGAGGTAATAAATGTCAAAAGATCTTGGGTTTAGATAGTTTATTTCAAGGTAAAGCTTCAACTGTGACCAAGGTAAAGGTCACTATAAAGAGATGGTGTGACTTTTATGATCCTCAGAATATCTAAGGGCTAGATATCCTTTGGAATTAACAAAACTCTTCTTTCCTTATAATTTCACCGAAATTCTCAAGTCAAGTTATCTTCACCTAGGTTCATGGTGCAATATTTATTTTTCTATGAAATAATTTGAACCTGAAACACTCATTTTATATTCAAGTACAAGGATAATATGAAGAACTAGGTATAAATGCTCAGATGCCCAAAATTGAAATAGTATTCATGACAGGATATTTTTATTATTTCACAGGCAATTAAACATGGTATCATTAGCTCTTTTGGCAACTTACATAAATGACCAGAATGAAAAATACAATTTGTGATAAACTGAATCCTAATGCACCATCAGTGATATGGTGATGATTGCATTTACCTGCTGCTTTTTTTCTTGTGTTCTCCTGACATTAGACAAAAAAAAAAAAAAATGAAGCAGGGATATTTTCTGTAATAAAATGGGAATTACTTTCAAATAGTAATTTGTTTATCCCTACCCATGCAACAAGTCCACACACATTATTATCTATCAGTAGGAATAACTGGACTTTAATTCAGCCGGAATGGTCAACTACAGAAAAGTCAGGTCTTTGATCATCAGAGTACACAATTATCTTTAAGTTAATCTAATCTGAAATTATTATGAGGTGTCCTTATGTATATCTAATGTTCAGTGGTTTTATTGTTGCACTATAAAAATATCTTTCCAGAATGCAGAACCCAGACACTCAAAATCTTACTTCAAGGACTAAGTTAAGGTTCAGACACAGCTTCAATTTCTTATGCTAACAATCAAAGCTCACTGTGGTCAAAACCTTTCCAATGTATACACTGGTGTCAATCAACAATTCATTTATAGACATCAACAGTCGATGCTTATATTTAGAAAACTTACATATATTTTAGTAGACTTTTAATTACTAGCGCACTTAACAAGTATGTTCTGAAATCAACTAAGTGTGGCAATTGCTAAGTGACCTTTTGTTAATATCTAAACTTTGTCATCAATCACCCAGTCACAGAGATTCAAGCACAATACCCACCACCATCTATGCCAAAACTTGTTGACCATTTCTCATCATCTGGGGATGTTGCCACACACCACTATAAATGTTTCCTTGCAATTCCTTACCCATCTATTCTTTATCATTTCTGCAGGAAATAACAATCCAGCCTTTCTGGACTACAGTCAAATCTACCATCCTGTTCAGTTCTTGCTATTTCTTGCTGTCATCCAAGAAAATACAAAACAAATTGATACTTTATCTTAATGGTAAATACAATTGTCCATGAGGAGTGGGTAAGTGGAATCTTGAGATTAAAAGAAAGAATTTACTAATTTAAAACTATTTTACCGTTTGTTCAGTTGGGCTTACTGAGTAAACTGTACTTCAGCTGAATCAAAATTCAGTGACTCTGGAATCTTTTAAAGACATAACTTCCATGATAAGCCACTTGGTACCTGCCCAGAACCTTGGAATGCTTTTGTTAACTATTTTTGTTTTTGTATCTTGTGATATTTTAGAGGGTATTACTTGGCTGAGGCATTTAGAGCAGTGTTCTGAAGCTTAATATTAAAAATCCAAAACAAAAAAACCTGGTGATATTGTTAAACTGCCAACTCAGATTTAGCAGGTCTGGGTGGAGCCTGAGATTCTGTATTTCTAGTGAGTAACAGGTAATTTTAATGCCGCTGGGGTAAAGACTAACTTTGACTGTCAGAGATCTAGTAGATACTCCAAGTTTGCTGCAATACCATATTTCTAACACAAGAAACCTGGGACTGTTTCTGATTTTATGGACAAGTTAAATGTCATCATCATCCAAAACTACTATTGGGTGACTGTTGTGTTGCTTTGGTGCAGGAAACATAAGGAATTTGCAAGTTTCTTGTTGTCATTCAGTCTTGTTCACTGAATCCAGTGGTTACTGCTAGATAACGACTTCAGTTTATTAATTTTTAAGATTTGTTGAGCTCAATTAGCATTATTAGGAAAAAGAAATTATCCTTGGCTATTTCTGAGAAGGCATAACAGTGAAGTTGTGTGTGTGTGTGTGTGTGTGTGTGAGAGAGAGAGAGAGAGAGAGAGATAGAGAGAAAGAAATGCTATTAAATTTCCTTTCATTAATCAATATAATGTTACATCATTTTATCCTCCCCTCTTGCTTGAAACAGATACATTTATCAACTTTTTTGAAATCATCATGGATATATGCTGTTGTTTTTTCTTATGAAAAATTTTCTCTTATGTTACTAATCATATTTTGCTAGAGAAAGAGGAATAGTAGGCTTTATGGTGGGTAAGAAAGGAGACTGAGAAAACAGAAAATATGAGGATGATTAAACCAACATTTGCTTCTGTTTCATGACTAGTAGCAATATAAAGAATCTATTCTCAGAAGCATATTTTTCTTTATTAAAATTGCTGCAGAAAAAAAAAAAAAGAGTCCATTCTGTGAAAGAAGAAAATGCATGTGTGAAGAACTCACTAAAATGACTGCAAACACTTCTTTGCTGGCCCCAGATGAAATCATTAATAAAGCCTGTAGGAGAAAGGATTTTTTTTAATACTGCAATCCCAAGGAAGCAATTTCCTCGACAGTTTTTGTGATTTGTTAGTACACAGACTTGAATAAATCCAACAGGAGGCCATGCGATATGCAAACCTAAGCAAAGATGTTTAAGCAGCTCAAATGAAGATCTTAGTATTTACAATAATTTCTATATGATTTTATGCATTCTTCTCTATGGTATCTCACATTCCACTTACAGAAGATAATTCTACATATATTATCCCTACCATTTGCAGTTTACCTGTCATTTAATATTCTCTTCAAAGAGTAGTATGAGAATCACAGAGGAATATGTAGAATGCTGTAAGACAAAAACAAAACAAAACCCCCAAATCTAAAAGTATGCAGTGTGGCTAGGCAGACAAGATACACATAAATGGACATTATTCACTAGCTTGCTTGGCCTCAGCTAGTGAACAGACACTGTGGAAAAAGCTAAGACATAAGTCTTTTAAGTCATCTCAGGAGCATAGTATCAAGGCTCGAAAATCTAAGGTAGGAAGGTTGTACTAAGAAGCAGAGGCTATTAAAAATAAATGATTCTAGCATTCTGCTTAAAGCAAATTGCAAAAGTATAACTAATCTGGATTTGCATGCAAATCTATCCAAATTCACCTCTGCCCCATACTTGTTATTAGATGTGTGATTATATGTGTAATTAACTTAGCTATGGAGTTTTATCTGTGAGGAGAGTTAATCCTAGCAATTTTGTAATGTAGTAAGAATTACATGACATGATATATGTAGAAAATTAGCCATAGTTCTGTTCATACTTAAAATGCTCAATAAAGATAATGATGGCAATAATGATGGTGGTGATGATGATGATGATGATAACATAGTTTGGTTGATTATGAAATAAGAGGAGTCAGGAACTTGAGTGTAGCTATTATTCAGAAAGTATTTCCAAGAAGCAGAAGTGAGGGAGTGGGGAAGGAGATGAAGGGAAGACAATCTCCCAAAAAGTTGCATTAATGAATTTATTACTGATCTGAGAAACTGGGTTTCAATCTTTCTTAGGGATCCTCCACAATTATGTACATTCTACCTTCCTAGAAGATGGGGAGTCAGAGACATTCATCAACTGACTAATGCCATTCATTGGCTGAAATTAGCCCCCTGGAGCAGGTTCTTCCACTCCCACAATTCTAGACCCACATATGCACAGGTGAGCAGCCCCAATGCAAACATCTCCAATCTTCAAAGCAGAAAGAACCTGAGGGATAGTGGCTTGATGTGTGACAACAACCACATGAGGGGAAGTCCCCACCAGAGCAGCACTAAAGTCAGGCGGGCTGAAGTGGAGTGTCATGTAATAACAGTGATTTTTCTCAGTGGGAGTAGGACATCAACATGTTTTTATGGGACACAGTTCAACTCATAACAATGCCCAACTCACAGGGCTGTTAGAAAGCAATTATTTTTGAAACTTATTCTATTAAGCATACATTGTGCTTCTTCAATCAGTGGACACATACTTTTCCCCAGTTCTGAAAAATTTGCTTTATATTTTGTCTTTTTTATTCTCTCTCTTCTGTCTTTCTGGTAATTTGATCTGATATATCTTAGAGTCTCTCATTCCATCCTTCATACCTCTGAAGCCCTCTCAAATGATTCCGCTTCTGATTTCTGTTTTTGCAATCTAGATAAATTAGTGTAAACCTATGAACAACAGGGATCTGAAATGTCTTGGTCGGCTTATATGTGTATTTAAGACAAACATATTGGAAAAATTTTTGGAGATTTGCTATAATTTGAACAAAATTGCAAGCCATCTACACTAGAAATATGGAAAATTAAGCTAGGTATATAAAACATGAACAAAATTTATAAAGATGTTGGTCTATTTTATCATTTACTATCATATTATAAAATACATGCAAATCTATTATAAAAAGTCTACTTGCCCCCAATTGCAATAACTCTAATGCAGCCTCTGAATCAGGAGGTCAGAAGGAATTTTAATGCTCATTACACACATTACTCTATGGAAATATTTGCAAACGCCAAGGAAGAGACCATTGGTAAAGACAACATCATGAAAGTCTGGAAGGGCTACATCACTGAAGATGACATCATTGGTATTAAAAAAGTAAAAGCCATGATTATGGGTGCAGTGGTGTGGGCATATGATCCCAGATACTAAAGAGGCTAAGGTGGGAGGATTTCTGGAGCCCAGGAGTTTAAGGCCAACCTAGGCAAGAGCAAGAGCCCAATAAATTTCTGCTAGAGAAAACTGTGACCAGAAGTTTTTCATGACTGCAGTAGGATTTATGAAAAAATAAATCAAGAAAATAATGAAAGAGATTGTGGATATGGCAAAAATAAATATGAAGAGTTTTATGACATCGATCTTATAAAAATTCAAGAGCTAACTCCACATCAGAGAAATTAACTGAAGACACCTTGACAGAGATGAGTGCTTCTGAACCAGCTCCAAATGATGAAGAAGAACATGTGGAAGAAGCAGTGCCAGAGCATAAATTGGCATTATAATTTGGCAAAAAGATTCTGATTATTCAAGGCAGCTTTTGACCTGTTTCACAACAAAGACCATTCTATGATATGAGCGCTGAAACTAAAGGAAATGGTGAAAATAAGACTGGTACTGCCTAGGAAAATGGAAAAACAAAAAAAAAGATAGAAATATCTATGTATTTCCACAAAGATACACACGGTATGGCTGTTTTTCCTGCCTTCCATTCCACTGCTGATTCTTCTATCACCTCTGCAACCCAAGAGACTGCAAGACTAAGCCATCTCCTTTCTCCGTCTCTTCAGCCTACTCAATGTGAGGACAATGAGGATGAAGACCTTATGATGATCCACTTACACTTAATAAATAGCAGATATATTTTCTCTTCCTTATGATATTCTTAATAATATATTCTTTAACTTACTTTATATTACAACATATAATACATATAACATACAAAATATTTGTTGATCAGTGGTTTTTGTTACTGGTAAGGCTTCCCTTCAATAGCAGGCCATTAGTACTTAAGTTTCGGGGAGAGTCAAAAGTTATATGCAGATTTTCAACTACGTGTGAGGGCCAGCACCTCTAAGTACTTCACTGTTCAAAGGTCAACTGTACTTCTCTGTATCTTCCAGCTTCTTTACACTTTCACAGATTTTGTGTGTCTGCCTTTTGTTAATTATTAAATATAACTTTTGTATTTATATATGCTCCATTTTATTGTTTTTCTAATTATTTCTTATTGTGGAATAATTACTTTTTGCTCCCTTTATTTAAATCCTTCATAAACTTTCATTGCATATTTGATATTTCATTGGTCCAACATGTCAATGCCCTTCAAGATCTAAATTTTTATTCTCTTGTTTCTGCTGCTATATCCTCATAGTGGCTTGCTTTCCAGTGTACTTACATACTTCATCTGTCAGTGTAGTTTATATTTTGAGTGGACTGAAAGAGAATAGCTTCTGCTTCTGCTGCTAGGCAACACAGCACATCCAAGACCATGTCTATCCATCCTCAGGGATTTGGCTCTATCTGGTTTCAAGATGAGCCTTTCAAACTTGTAGAGGTTTTATGCATCAGTTGTTATCTATGCTGTTGGTATGGAAATCTGACACAAGGGACCACACACCTCCTGGCTGCCTGCATGTCCAGGCAAGCTCTTTACTGCTTCATCCAACCTCCTTCCTACTCTTTTGCAGCTTCTTTCTATAGTCAGTACCAACTCCCAGACATTCTTGCCCCTTCTCCTGTCACCAACACGCAGGCCACTCAGGGCCCAGTTCCTGGTTCATATGGGACCAGCAATGCCTCAAAGAACAGGCCCTATTAAATTCTGGATGTTGTGGTGCATGGAGTCTCAAGGGTGAGGCTCAGGATGAGATTTTGATTTTATAATCTGGGGTTAGTCCAAGTACCAATATTATTAAATGGTTCGACTAGCGGAACCAATACAGATGAAGTATCTATTGCAGGGCCTGGGCCTTGTTAAACACTCAATATGAAACAGTTACTTTAGAAACATGTTAACATGACTCTCCTACCTAGAAAGCTGCAATGGTTTCCTATTGCCCACCTGATCAGTTTAAATACGTTTCTGAGGCTGATTGTTATAAATTATCATAGTTTAGATGCTTTTAACTCAGAATTTATTTTTCACTGATGCAAACAGCACCTTTTGTCTGCTTACCTACTTCAGATTTCCCAGTGTAGTGGCCAGTTGGAGGAAGCACCTTAGATTGAGCAATAATGCGTGAGGCTGTGGACTGGCTTCTCACCCAATTCTCCAACATGTGCTTATCAAGGCTTTGAACCAACTTTTTACCTGGTCTTCTTATTCATAAAATGAAATTAATGCTTATTTAGCATACTGAAATGAAGCATAGAAAAAATTTTGAAGTAGTCAACCAAACAGTACATTTTAATATGACCTTGCTTCTGGGCTATAGGTGAAGACTACTATGAATGATAGGTACTGTGGCATGCCCTCCACACCTGGCATTGCAGCCTAGAAAGTAAGAATGATTAAGAGGACCCTCCTATACATGAGAACACAGAGGCTGAGAGACATTAAATAACTTGTCTAAGATCTACAGCTCATAAACAGAAGTTGACCTCAGGACTATCAGATGCTAAAATCCACACTGAAGCTGTGCAGAAGGGAGGAAGATTTTAGACAAAGAAAAGATAAAATAACATGTTATAGTTGATTAGTGCTCTAAGTTGTATTACTCAAAATGTGCTGATAGTCCAGAAATATAAATAAGAAGAGGAGGTGGATAAACTGAAAGGGTACATGATGTTCTAAGGCTTGGAAATGGGATAGCCAAAACCCAAGCACAGGAATTTTCTGTCTTCCACGTCGGACGTTATTGTAGTATCTACTCTGTCATTTAAGATGATATTGTTTCACATACTTCACACTGATAGAAGGATTTTTAAATCATTATGTGCATTTTAAATATTATTTATAGTAGAATTGCTACATTCATTCATTTTAAGATAATTTTACTTACATAATTCTATTTTTCAGGTACATATTTCAGTCAATAAATTAGGCCTGTAAAATTATCTTCATTCTGTCTACATATCCCCATCAAACTTGGATGGCAGATAATTACATTTCAGTCACTATATGAACCACTTACTCTTACCAGAATTATGACTAATTTGTGGAGGCTTGTGTCCTGAAATTTAAAAAAAAAATTCTATATTAGTCTATTATTACTACCACTGACCTCTTTAACTTCAAAATTGTAATGTTATTTTAGTATAATTGACATCAAAGAAAATGTACCCCTTTTGAGACTACAAATTGCTTTTTAATGATATGAGGATATTTAGTATAATCACTTATCAAGGAATAGGCAAACCGATTTTGTCACTTCAGAAAGTTTTGTCTTGCCCTTTGTTCTCAATCTCCTTCCACTTCCTCCTCAGATAAGTAGTGACTGAATTTCTATAACTTTACATTTGTTTCTCCTAATCTAGAACTTTATATAATTGGAATCACAGGGTATGTATTCCTTCTTATATGGCTTCTTTCACTCAAAAAGAAAGTGAAATGTTTTTATTTGTGTTATTGCATATCTTAGCAATATTTCCCTTTTATGACTGAATAGCATTTCAGTGTACATGCATAGCACAAATTGTTATTTTATGTTCCTGAACTGGATATTGGTTTGTTTCCATTTTTTGAGATCTTCATTTTTGAGGAAAACTGGGCTCTTGCAATCTAGTGGCTCAATGTTTAGCTCCCCAGGACATGAGATTTGAGTCTTATGGTTCTTCGTCCCCAGATATATGGACTAGTCATGGCTTCTGTGTCCTGGATGCCATTTTAGCATGCTTCTACTCAGTGGGTCATGACACTGGCTGGAAGAGAAACCTTTGTGTGAAATCATTAAGTTGACAGAGAAAATAAATAAATTTAAAAGCAAATGAATGGAAGAAAATTAATGCATAAGCAGTTTCTGCTTTCCTCCATGTTACAAATACTCCCAGTGGCAAGGAGCACAGATTGTGCTGCAAACAGATTAGGTCACTGGCAAAGTAAAGATAAAAATGTTGGTCAATTTTGTCACCCCAGATAGTTTTGTCATGCCCTTTGTCCTCAATCTCCTGCCCCTTTCTCCTAAGATAAGCAGTGATTAAATTTTTATCACTATATGTTAGTTGTCTCTAATCCAGAAGTTTATATAATTGGAATCACAGGGGATGTGTTCCTTTGAATATGGTTAATTTCACTGATAATGAAAGCATAATATTTTCATCCATGTTATTGCATATATTTTTATTTTTATTTTATGACTGAATAGTATTTCAGTGTGTGTGTGTAGCACAAATTATTTCCTTTCCTCCTAAGTTGGATATTGAGTTTTCATCAGTTTATAACATCTTCATTTTTGAGGCAACAGTGGGCTCTTGCAATCTAGTGGCGCAATGTTTGCTTTCCCAGGACATGAGGCTCGAGGCTTATGATTCTACATCCCAGATATATGGTCTAGTCATGGCTTCTGTGTCCTGGATGCCACTTTGGCATGCTCAGCTCAGTGGTTTATGGCTCTGCCTGGAGGAGAAAACTTCCTGTGATATCCTTAAATTAACAGAGAAAATAATAAGTAAATAAATTGAAAAGTAAATGAATGGAAAAGAAGTGATGCACAGGTAGTTTCTGCTTTCTTCTATGCTAAAAATCCTCTCAGTAGCAAGGAGCACAAGATTCTGCTGCAATCAGATTAACTCATTGTCAGAGTAAAGATTAAAAATATATCATGAGAAACTTCAGGGATTAAAAGCCACATCATCATCCTCTTACACAGTGCATTCTAGTCTAACCAAACACATTTATCTCTTAGCCTAGAGCACAGGAGGTAAAACTGGTGGTCCACATGTCAAAAGGTGGATGTTTTTTGTAACTTGAGGTCCTTGTTCTCTAAAGTTAAGGCAATAACCCAAGAAAATTTTTGTTAACAAAACTGATCAACATAAAGTACCATCTGCATTTTGTTTTTAGTCCATGTTCCATCAAGGAGATTCATAAAACAAATTGGCCACATTGAGTTTATTTCTGGTGTAATCAATTGAACACGTACTTGCAAAGACAGAGACCTCTTCTGGCCTTCCGTGGCTTCTCTCTCTACAGTTTTCATGAGTCTTCAAATATTTTGTCTCCTACTTCCCCAATTAATTTCTTATTCTTCTGATCACTTGCCATCTTTGCACATTCTGAATATCCCAGTTACATACTACATACAGGGCTTAATATTTGTCTTTTGCTCTTGTATGTGAGAGCAAGGAGTAAATGACTGTGGTATGTGTTGACTGAACCCCTGGCTCCTACAACCATATGATCCATACATATTAGTTATATGAATAACTGGATGCACTGCTTGAAGAGTCTAACAAAACTTAGCTGTATAATCTGCAAATAATTATCCTTGATTTTTTTCTAATGTAAAATATTTGTATTAATTATACTAATATCACTCATTATCTGCTTACCACTTGCCAGGCAATGTTTCATGCATTTTTTACATTTTTCTCTCACTTAATGCTCAAAACTGTAGGTATGTACTGTTAAAAAATTATTTTACTGACAAAGTAACCAATGCATAGGAAAGTTCAATTTCTTGCTCATGAAATGAAGTTTAAAATGCTAAGTTCAACATTCTGAGTTCACAGTCTTGGCTCTGGGCCTCTATGATGCAATGTCCCTCAAAAGAAAACCATCCTAGATGCGTGGGTGGCTCATACCTATAATCCCAACACTTTGGGAGGCCAAGGTGGGTGAATTGCTTGAGTGGAGGATGTCAAAACCTGCCTAGGAAATATTAGGAGTCCCTGTCTTTCAAAGGTAAAAATATTATCTGCTCATGGTGGCAAGTGCCTGGGTTCCTCTGCTGAGCCCAGGAAGGTGGAGGCTGAGGCTGCTGTGAGCCATGTTAGTGCCACTACACTCCAGCATGGACGACAGAGTAAAATACTGTATTGGGGAAAAAATCCCCTGAGAAGGAAGGACATTAAATAAGAAAAGCTTTAATGTTGGTGAAAATGTTTTCATTTCTTTTTTCCTAGTTTTAGCAAACATTTATTAAAGTTGAAATTGAAGATAACACACAAATAGCTAAGATTTAGTCTTATTTTAGACCAAAAAAAGAAAACTGTAGACAAGAAAATATTTTATGATTGCAAAATACTGCATATATTTTATGTAGATATAGATACATAGATACATCCCCAAGAAGAAAAAAATTATCTGAAATATTGCCATTCTAAATCTTTTTTTTTCCATTTTGTACCTTTAGTTTAATTTCTAGAGGATTGTTTTCATTTCTTAAAGCAAAATTGTTTCACAGGACATAATTTTCCATGAATTCCCATGTGAGGTTGGCCCGGGAGAGCAGTGGACCAAATTATCTAAAGGTTGTGTTACTTTTCTAATGAATGGGAAACTCTTCACTGTGTGAGTTCAATTGTACACATACTTTCTCATTCTTTTCTTATTCTCCAAGCCCCATTCCCCTCTCACCCTGACCTGTTCCAAGGACTGGTGAAGAAAATTTCCCAAAGATACACTCTCTGATGCAGTCTACAGTTCAGGAATCTGATTTTCCCTGGAAAAAAAAAATGAATGCATTTGCATGTTGGCTCTTTCCTAGCTGCCTCCTTGCACTTTCTTTCAGTAACATCACCCACTTGCATGTTACCAGGCTGTAGATCATGTTGTGAAGCCTGTATTGCCTCCACTGGCAGCCACTTAGGGCCTGATACAGTGCTCAGGAAATGAGCTGGCCTATTCTTGTGATTTCTCGGACCTACCACATGATGAGGATGAGAGGTCTGGTGGACTCCTAATCACTGATCTCTGTGGCACTTTCCAAAGCCACTTCAGAGGGAAATGTGTTTGGAAAGTGAAAGCCTTTTTTTCCGAGGTTTAGCGAACACTTAAAGCTGTCTAAGCAGACATGGGAGAAGTTTCTGTTTTCATCTATGTGTAATAAATACTAAATTATTTTTCAATGTCTCTTTCACTTTATATACCCCAACACTCTCTAAGTTAAACAACATCTTGAACATTATTTACTGTCACTCAGTCAGGGTTGTGGGAGGAATTTTTAGTGGGAAGTGTTCTACACATTGGGGTAAAGTTTTCCGGAGATGATAAATGACTATTTCAATGTCCTTCATCTTTTTCTAGGTTCAACATCTGGAAATAACTTTACTACACCAGACTCTCAAGGAGTATTCCCCTCCTTCCTAGGTACTACTGCTTTTAAAGAAAGAGCATTCTTCCAACCCTGTCTTCCTTGACTTTGATGTTGTAGGATGAACCACAGTTAAAGGAACTATGGAGAACCCCCATAGAGTGATCACATAAATTTATTTTCATCATCTGTTCTGCTTTTGTAAAAACTGTCCCAGTTTCACTATCCATGTTTATGTTAAAAATTCTGAATTTATGTCTCAAATCCTGATTATGCAAATAGTACCAAATCTCTTCCTTAAGGCCTACTGAAATATTTCCTCACATCTCCCAAAGACATCTTTATGTAAACAATTTCAGAGCTGAACATGCCATTCTTCTTCCCCCTGCTTCTCTTCCAGTTTCATGTAACTCGGTTGTTGGTGCCACCATCACCAGTTGTTCAACCCAGGAACCTGAAACTCATCTTGGCCTCTTTCCTCTCAGGCACCTCTAATATTCAAGCCATGGCCAAGTTTTATGCATTCTTCTCTCAAATTTGGAACTGTCTCTCCATTTGTACTCCTATTTCATTAAATAACCCGTAGTCATCAAGGGCCCTCTAAAATAAAGGAAACATCATTAAGCAATTTAGAGGCTAGAAATGCAGATTTTTATCAAGTTTGGGTATTACTATACTGAATTTATTAAGGTTTATTAAGTCATGAATGTTTTCTTAAATGTTTTACAGCACGGGATACTCATTATATAACCAAATACTGTATTTTTACTAAGAAAAATTACCTCAACAATAACCCCTATACTTCTATTTAGTTTATTTATATTGTTTTCATTCTTCTTTATAAAGAAACCAAACATTTCAATGACCAAATGATTATTCTGTAGTTTTTTCCAAAATATTCATTCTAATTAGTTCGTCCCCATGTCAACATACTTCATTCTACCTTTATTTATCTAAATGGTCATGTAACAGTTGTTCAAACTTATCTTCAAAATTAAACATTATTTTCTTGACTTCATGGTTTCTAAAAGATACTCCACAAATCTAGAAAAGTTATTTCTATTTTGAAATGAAGATTACATTAAGTTTTTTAACAAGTACATCACATTGTCGAATTGTGTTGAACCTATGATGAAATAAAAGCCTCATTTTCTCACACAAACTCTGTGAACACATTTCATCATATATCTGTGCAATCAATGTTTAGGCCATGAATACAACTAGTGTGCACTTTGATTTTAGAATTTATCATTCTGTTTTATATCATTCTTGTTCACATATTTAATAATCTCCTCCTCCATGCATGTACATAGTAAGAAGAGATCCTGAAGTGCAGAATAAAGGCTCATTAAAAAAGAATCCCTAGTGCTCACTACCATGTCTATTAAGTAAATAAATAAAAAGATACACATATCTATTAACAAAAATTAGTAGATTTAATTAAGACCTGTGCCCACTAAATTTTATTCTATGGTTCAAATCTTTCTTGGAGATATATCAAAAATGGCTCTCTTTTCATTATCAGTCTCATCAAACATTTGCAAGAATATGCCTGTTCCTGTGATGTGGAGGAAATTTTCCACAAGGTAGGGCTCTAGTAGATGCTATTTCCACTCCACTTTCCTGGAGGTTTGGCTATTGCAGTTGGAAGCATAGAAAGCAGATCGGGACATGTTTATCTTCCAATAATACTTTTTTTTCCAAAAAGTTTTGAAGTTCTTTGGAGAGTGAACAAACTTGAGAGCCAGATCCAATCTGTTAAGACCCACAGCCTCCATAAAACAATCAATTATTTTCACCCCCCCAACCCCCTGACCCCGGCCCCTTCTGCCCTGCAAAGAGAAATGAGTGGACTCTAGTTTGCCTGTGTCCCTTAAGGCTATTGGATACAACAGCAGATTTTAAAAGCCCTGAGGAGGGTCATTAAATGCTTAGATATGCACATGGCTATATTTGTTGTAACCAGAAGTACTTTTGTTTTTGACACTTATTTTGCATATTTTTTGTAGTCTTTTTGGCATAAGTCAAGAATCTTTTCAAAAAACAGGTCTCCAGATTTTTCTTTTTCTTTTAGGTTTGACTTTCATTTGACCAGCCAGATGATAAAGCACAGATGCCCACCACTGAAAGGGTGACTTTGACAAGACGTTTCTACCTCTTCCCAGGACTTTAAAATAAGGAAGTTGTGTGAATATCTGTGGGCAGGTATGTGTGTATGGTCGGGGGTGTGGGAAGGTTCAGGAAAGCATACTGAAAGTGCATTTTATTCAAGGACTCTAGGTCTACAGGTTGAAAATCCTTAATCCAAACATTAGAATTTTGAAATGCTCTAAAATCCAAAACTGTGTGAGCACCCACATGATATTCAAAGGAAATGCTTATTGAAGCATTTTAAATTTTAGGATTTTGGATTAAGGATGTTAAACCAGTAAGTATAATGCAGATATTCCAATATACGAAAATAGCTGAAATTCAAAATATTTCCTGTAGCTTGCATTTTGGATAAGGGATAATCAAGCTGTAGTGTAACATATAGAAAATACTGAAGCAATGCGTTTCTTCTGGTCAGTGCAGAGAACATTGCTCTTCTTCCAAAGTTTTTCTTTTAGACCCTTTCTGAGGGTTAGCCGATATTGGCCTAGAAGTGGCCATAAGACTATGAAGGCTCCCTCCACCTCAGCAGGGTAACGTTTAAAAATAGCATGCAGTCTTACCTTTAAAGATTGTGTATGTTCTCATTGGTATAATTTTATAACTTACATTTCTTTTTGAAAAATTATTTTATGTTTGTTTTTTATTTCTTTTTCCCATAGGAAACCAAGAGTTCCTTCATTCTGTAAAGGTTTTTGGAATTACGTCTGTTTAATAATAGACTTTTTTGAACATTTTAATAAATCTGATATAAAAATAAAAACATGTCCTCGGTTTTCTTCCACACAGGAGAAACAAGGGTTGCAAATCAGAGGGAGTAATGAAGGTAGAATGTTAGACCTTATTCATAAGACTTGAACTGGCTATTGGCACCATTTTTTTCATTCAAAAAACCATTTGCTTTAGGGATGCAGATACAAATTACTGCAGGTACCTGACTTCAAAGAATTTGGAGCTCAGCAGGAGAGATAGGAAGAAGACAGATAGTTATGACAGTGACAGTGTAATGTGATAAGGAACTTTTCCCAAATCCCAGTTTACTACGGACAAATCCATGAACAGAAGCTGCATATTTATACTCTTTGCTAAGGTATTTAAGAGAGAAAGTAAATCTTGAATTAACTCTAGACCCTCAGTAGTTAACAGACTCCTTGAAAAGGTAAGACACCCATCAAAAATAAAGCACTTGGCAGATGGTGCATGACACCCTGAAGAAACACTAGGATGCATGGTATGCACAATGAAGTCCCTACATGGTGCAGAGAAAATGAGTTAGGGGTGAAATCATTCACTCCGAGATGTTAAGATTTAGGGAGAATTCAAAGAACTACCCTTTTACTTGCAAATATGAGCCTTTTCTAATCTTAAATCCATTAAATTAGATTTAATTTCTGACTTTAAAAAAATCTTCATAGTTGAACACATTACTGTAAGGCTCGTTGCGTTGGAGCTCGAGCACATCCCCCCCTCCCTCGCCGGGAGCTCCGACGCTCCCCTCTCCCTCGCAGGGAGCTGAGACACACCTCCTTCCCTTGCCGGGAGCTCAGACACCCCCTCCACCCCCCCCACCCCTCTGAGGAGCCTGGGAAAAAAGCCCCACCAGGACCTACCTGAGCGTTTTGTCCAATCCAGGCCCTACTCCCTGCCATTTTGTCCTATCTGGGCCCCACTCCCTGCCTACCATTTTGTCCTATCTGGGCCCCACTCCCTGCCATTTTGTTCCATCCAGGCCCCACTCCCCGCCATTTTGTCCCACTCACCTTGGGCACAACCAATCAAACGCCTCCACTCGCTATAAAACCCTGTGCCTGAGAGGAGTCCATGCGACTTCTCCGGCCCCTTCTGTCGGGCCACAGAACCTCATCTGGAAGCCTGAATAAATTCCTTCGCATTGGATCTTCTTGTGCTGGCCTCAGTTTCTTTCCTTTTAAAGTTGGCGAGAACAGACCTTACAATTACAATCCCTTTTGTTTTTGACCTTTGATTAACTGTTTGTCTGGGCATATTTTTTCTGTACTGTCACGCATATTCAACCTGAGACTACATCTGTGATCAGTCTTTGCTAAGAGAATATCTAAAAGCAGAAGCGAATTATCACCCTCAGTAAAAATTAACCAGTAAGGCAATCTTAGGCAGTTGAAGGAAAGCATTCCAGGAAATAGATAAAGGGATTCCTTCGGAATGATCGTCAATGAAAGGGTAAGATGACAGGGAGATGTGGAGGGAAGACACCATCATGATTCCTCAGCACAGTTTAAACAGAAAATATATTTATTGAATAGACAGTCCCTTCCTCATTTCTTATTTTTGTTGACTTTGTTGACTATCAGTTGGTTACAGGTGAGTGGTATTATTTTGGAGTTCCTTATTAAGTTCCATTGACCCATCCATATGTTTTTTGTATCAGTACCTTGCTGTGTGGTTACTGTAGACTTGTAGTATAGCCTGAAGTCCAGTAATGTGATGCTTCCATCTTTGGGAGAAGCAGCTTGGAGGTTTACCAAATAACTAAAAACAGAGCTACCATGTGACCAAGCAATCCCATTACTGGCTAAATTCTGAAAGGAAAATACTGTTCTATCAATAAAACATGTGCTTTCAGATGTTTGTCACAGCATTATTCACCATAGCAAAATCACAGAGTCAACCCAGGGGCCTACCAATAGTGGATTGGATAGGGGAAAAAAAAGTGGTACATATCTACCAAGGAATATTATACAGCCATTTACATTCAAATCGTTGTGTTTTTTTGTTTTGTTTTTTTTTGCAGCAACATGGATGCAACTGGAGCCCATTATCCTAAGCAAATTAACATAGAAACAGAAAACCAAATACCACATGATCTTACTAATAAGTCATAGCTAAATAGTGGTTATGCATGGACGTAAAGATGGAAATAATAGACACTGGGAACTACTAGGGGAAGGAGTGAAGCAGGAGGGCAAGAGCTGAAAAACTACATACTGGGTGCTATTCTCACTACCTAGGTGATGGTTTAAATCATTCCCTAAAGCTCAGCAGCACATAATATGCCCTTTTAACAAACCCGCATATGTGCCCCTGAATCTAAAATAACAATCAACATGAAAAAAATGCAATGAAATATAAACTATTTGATAATTCTTATGGGAAAATAACGAGGAGACTAGTTAGATTTTACTCATTCAGGACATGTTGTTCTAGATAAGCAGAGGTAGAAAAAGTGAAAGATCAGAAGAAGAGGATTAATAGAAGAAGGTGTGGGAGCCATGAAAAGAGAAAAGAAAAAGGAAAACCAGGCTGAGGTGTGAACCCACTGAACAATGTTAGGTCATTTGCATTTTTCCCCCAAAGGAAGAAACTAGAGTTTAGGACTAGAAAGCCAATTTACTGACTACAGGGCACTTCCAGCCAATGAACCTGGAAGTTCTGAGCAGCAGCTTTGTAATCTGTAATTACATGCCCCCCTCCTCCCTGCAACAAAGAAATGCCTCGTGACTTTTATTTTGGAGTCTGAGATACTTTTCCGCGCTGTGCGAAGAGATAGAGGCTGCTATCTATGGCTGGTGAGTCTGGGGTCTTTTTCTGACTAAAAATTGGGGACTTAAATCTTAGAAAACTCTTGATTTATTGCTGTGCAACAGGCAGAAAGAGAAAGAGAAGTGAGCCAGTAGTGTGCATGCTGAGTCTTTCTCTCATTGGTTCTGTGTAGTTTGAATCACGGGACTCTGTGTAGAGACACTGAAGGAGAGTATGTTCTCTAGATACTTTCAAGTCAGACAAAGGTTAATTCCTTTCTTTCAGCTTCTAGTAATCAAAGAGTGTAAAAAAAGACAGAGCAAGTTATTTGTGTGAGAAAACTTCGTAAGTTTCTAAATACATTCTGAAATCTTCTCTGCTTCCTCTTGATCCCAAATTTATTCTTCAGATCACAAACCTACTTCCCAGAAACAGATCTGAGAGCCTCTGTGTTCTCAACACGTTGTCATCTCTTGTCTTGAATTATATTCTTGGGATGTTTAAAGTGATTGCATTTTTTCCACCTTTCTATGTAGTCCTGGTACTAACTATTATAATGCAGTATTTCTTGGTTGCTTTCATAGATTTTTGACTGGCTTCCCACTCTCCAAAACTTAACCCTTCAGTCCATACTGCACACTACTTTCAGGCTGACTGTCTTATACACAGAAGCTGAAAAAGTCTCAGAGTTGGAGTCCTGAGCTACTTAGGCAGCTAGTATTCCAGCAGGTCATATTGTTTCTTTGGCTTCATTCTTCTCATTGGAAAAGGAAAAAGAATAGATCAGTGGTTTCCAAACCTTATAACATATCTGAATAATCCACAGACATATAAAAAAATCAGATTACCACCCTTTCCTGATCCTGAATAGCTCAATCTTAAATAGACTGTAGAGAACAGCCCCCATTTGTCCAAGGGGCAAATTTCTACTAATCCTTCAGATATCAGTGCTAAGCCCTCCCTCTTCTGGACAGCTATCTTCCACCTGAGACACACTTGGCTCATGCTTTTCTTGATCATCTGCTCTATTTAAATTCTTAATTTTTTTTAACATGCATAACTATCTTTCCACTTAACTAAAAGCTTGAATGTGTCGGTCACATGTTTCCAAAATGGTACCACCACCACCACTAGCATAGTGCTTTCACAAACTAATGCTCGCCAAATATTTCTGAATATATAAGAGAATGAATATGCCTTCTCTTTGCTTGAAACTTTGAATGTGTGCTTAATGCCTGTTAAATGAAATCAGATTCACTTAGTTTTTATTAAGTATTCTTCAAGAGTTGGGCCATATTTAAATTTTATTCATTTGTTTCTATATTCACTCAGCTAATGACTCAGTAGATAATTATTAGACTTCCCTTGAATGCCAGAAGTAGTGCAGGCTTAGTTTATGGCCACCTGTCCTCACAGAGCATAAAATCTACTAGTGGATGCTGATAAGTAGGCTGGAAATCACAATTAAATGAAAAAAAAAAAAAGGATGCTACCCTTAAGAGAAACAAGGTGCCCTAGGGGCATGTACCTCTGACATTCTCTCATACCCTGAAAGACTCAGAAAGGATTGCCCAAAAAAGTGCCATCTAATCTTAGACTTGGAGGATAAATAGACAGCAGTAGGAAAACAGGAAGGAATGGAAGGAATGAGAAGGTGGGGGCTGGAAATACATAGATCCCTAAGTAGGGGTTTTCTAGAAATTAAATGAAGGGTAGAATATTTCGAATGTAATGAGCAAGGTGGGAACAGTATCAGAAGATGAAGCTGAATGACAAGGCCTACATTAGAATAAGCTGAGAGGTTTCATGGTCAAATCTAGATATTGGAACACTCTTCAATATGAAGAATAGAAGAGAAGGGACAAAAAGAAGGTTTATAAGGTTCTTAGTGTAATTAAGAAAGAAAGGATGTTGGCCTGAATAGAAGTAATGGACAATTAGAATTAAGAGAAGTTGTCAGATTCTGAAAATGTCTAGTAAATAAAATTAATGCAGTGTGAACTGAGCTGGGGAATAAAATATAAAGAAGGCAGAAGTTTAATATCACCAGGTTTTGCTGCCTTCCTGAACTTGGAAGTTAACTTTTATTTATTACTATATGGAGGAGGGAATGAAGAATGGAAATAGAAAAAAAAGAGCACTTCATCTTTAAAAGTTCAATTGAATGAGGTTGTGGGATAATTTTAAGTGACGTCTCATTGTTAGATATATGGGTTTCCATATGGGGATGTGCATCTGGGCTGATCTATATATTTGAGTCATTTATTTATTATTTTAAACTTATAAGTGATGCTATGAGAATCTATAGATTATGAAAAGTGATCTCAGGCCAAACTTTTTAAGTTTTTTTAATTAAAATTAATCTATTCTTTAATTGACAAAAAATTATATAATTATGTACAAAATGATGTTTTCAAATATTTATATAATGTAGAATACCTAAATAGAGCTAATTAACATATGCATTACACATATGCTTAGTATTTTTTGGTTATTATGACACTTAAAATTTACTCTGTCAAACATTTTTCAAGAACACATTATTAACTATTGTCACTATGTTGTACAATAGATTTCTTAAACTTATTTCTCCTATCTAATTAAAATTTTGTTTCCCTTGACCAACATCTCCCCAAACTTCCTGCTTTCTCCCAATCACCACCATTCTACCTACTGTTTTTATAAGTTTAACATTTTTAGATTTAACACATTAATGAGATCATATGGCATTTGTGTTTTGGTGTCTGGCTTGGCTTATTTCACTTCATATAATGTTCTCCATATTCATCAATATTGTCACAAATAACAGGATTTGCTTCTTTTTTCTAAAGCTGAATAGTGTTGCATAATGTATATAAACTACATTTTCTTCATCCATTTATCCCTCTACAGACATGTAGGTTGATTTTATATTTTGCCTATTTAAATGTTCAATAAAAATGGAAGTGTATATGTCTTTTCAACATATTGATTTCATTTTAAAAATATATACTAAATATTTGGATTTCTAGGTCACATGTTCTATTTGAAATATTTTGAGGATTTCCATATTGTTTTTCATTATGACTGTACCAATTTATATTTTCAACAACATTATATATGAGTTTTCTTTTTCTCTACATACTCTCCAACACTTGTTATCTTTTGTCTTTTTGATAATAAAGTTTCTAACCATCCTAACAAGTGTGAGATAGTATCTCATTGTGGTTTTAACTTTTCTGGTAATTAGAGATGTTGAGCATTTTGTACATACCTGCTGTCCATTTATTCATCTTCTTTTGAAAAATGTCTATTCTGGTCTTTGGCTCATTTTTTAATATTTGCTTTCTTCCTGTTGAATAGTTTGTGTTTCTTATATATTTTGAATATTATCATCTTATCAGATATATGGATTGCAAATATTTACTCTCATTCTGTTGGCTATCTCTTCACTCTGTTGATTAATTCCTTGGCTGTACAAAAGTTTTTTTTAGTTTGATGTAATCTCATCATTAATTATGCTATTGTTGCCCATATATTTAATGTCATATCCAAAAATCATTGTCTAGACCAATGCCATTAAGCTTTCCTGTGTTTTCTTGTAGTAGTTTCATAGTTTCAGTTATGTTTATGTTTTTAAGCCATTTTTAGTTGATTTTTGGAGATAAGGGTCCAATTTTAATCTTCTGCCTGTGAATATTTAATTTTCCCAGTACTATTTATTAAAGTGATTGTCCTTAGCCTATTGTGTGTCTTTGAAACTTTTCTCAAAATAAATACACCGTAAATAACTGGGTATATTTTGGGGTTTTTTGTCATGTTCCATTGTTCTCTGTGTTTGTTTTTATGCCAGTACCATGCTAGTTGGATTACTATAACTTTGTAGTATGTTTCAAAGTTAGGGTGTATGATGCTTCCAGCTTTGTCCTGTTTACTCAAGAGTGCTTTGGTTATTTGAATTTTTTTGTAATTCCATATGAATTTTAAGGTTGCTTTTTCTATTTCTATAAAAAATGCCTTGCAATTTTAATAGGAATTGCATTGAATTTATATATTTCTTGGGTATTATAGATGTTTTAATAATATTAATTTTTCCAATTCATGAACATAGGATATCTTTCTATTTTTGTGAGTCTAATTCAGTTACTTCTGTCAATGTTTTAGAGTTATGTAGTTTTTTAACAAGCTTGGTTAAATTTATTTCTTATTATTTAGTGGAATTTTTATAGCTATTATGAATGGAACTGTTTTCTTTATTCAATATTTTAGATAGTTTGCTGTCAGTATAAAAGTAATCCTGGTTTTGCATATTGTTTTCGTATCTTCCAACTTTATTACATTTGCGTATTAGTTCTAACAAATTTTACTGGAACTTTTAGAATTTTTTTTATATATAAGATTATGTCATCCATAAGCAGGAACATATTAACTTCTTCCTCTCCTATTTTGATGTCTTTAATTTCTTTCTGTTTTCTAAATGCTCTGGCTAGGACTTCCAATACTACGTTGAAAAGAAGTGGCAAAAGTGGGTATGTTTGTTTTCTTTCTAATCTTTGAAGAAAAGCTTTTATCTTTTCACCATTGAGAATGATGTTAGCTGTGCCTTTGTCATATGTGCCATTTGTGTTATAAACCTCTTTAGTTTAATTGCTTATTACATTTCACCACATATTCATTCAGTCAACACTATATTAGTTTACTGACCATGCAAGTAAGTTAAACAGAACTTCAGAACTCAGGCAGAGTAGGTATTCCACAAACTAACCTGTGTACTATTTGCAAATCTTCACATTCTCTGTTCCAACATTGACACTGAATTGTAAGATCGGTGTTTTTGACTCCTCTTCTGAGAAGCTTCTGTAATCTCACCTCCTCAAATTTTCTCATCTTTTCTGAGTTATTTAAGCATCTTATCTGTGTTTTCTTAAGAAGCTCTTCATCAACTGTTATGAAATGTAGTTTAATGATTTAAGAGTAGCGTTCTGGATTCTGAACAATTGAACTTCTATTCCTACTCCCCAGTTACTATATACTCTGTTTTCTTTTCACAGGATTACACTCAATTGCTTAAGTAACTTATGTGTGAGTGTTTCCTTTTCCATACAAAAGAGGTTAATATACATTTCACATGGAGTTTTTGTTAAATTTCAGTAATGCACTTGACATGATGTGGTCTCAACATACATTAACCATCATTAGTGAAAGTGTGTCATGGTTAACACTATAGAAGTGGTGTAAAAATAGGATTTGAACACTAATTCATGTGATTTGGGGCAACTTATTATTTAAATGACTTATAAAATAGATAAAATAATAACTATTCCACTGGCTAATGGTGAGGGTCTAGTATACTCTTTGTAAAATATTTAGAAGAGAGATTTCTAAATAATAATGATAATTATAAGGATGATTGACACTGTTTTATATGGATTCCTTTTTTAATCACAATAACTACATAGGAGATGTTACCTTTATTAAATGCTATTAGGTAACTTTTCTCCTATTTTGTAACTTCCATGTGTCTTTCTCATAATGGTTGATTCATTATTGACATATGAACTCAAGATAACCTGGAAAATGAGTCTGGTGCTTCTGGGCCAAATATTTTGTTTAATGTCCTGACATATTTTCTTTAGAAAATGTATTTTGTGTTAAAGCTATCTTTTTATCTAGATGAACTGGATAAATATCTTTATAGAGTTAACAGAAAAGAGAGGAGATACCTGGCTTTTCCATATACAACCTGTACAAATGATATCTGTTGCATTGAAATAAAAGATTTATTACATATATATGTATAATATATAACATTTTTTCTTTTTTCAGGACTACCTTGTCTTGTGGGATGGTATCCAGTTTCCAATTGGCTAAAAGGCTGAGTCCTTGAGTTCATACTGTGCATAGAAATAATTAATAGTAGAGGGTTTGTAGTAAGAGATACTCAAACCTAAACCTAAATTCTGTCATTATTAAAGTATGTGTCTTTCTGCATGTATCTTAAGTGCTCTAGCTTCCTAATCATCAGTCTTACCACCTATAAAATGGGGACAATTCCAGTTGTTTGTCATAAGACTATGTAAGGCTAGAAGCAACGTAATGCCAGGCATCACATTCCAACAACTTCCAAGATATTAGGTCTTATCCAGAACTCTCTCTTCTGAGCTCCAGATTCATTTAGCTGTAGCAGCATATTCAACAATTCCACTACAGCGTTTCACTGGCATCACAAAATGAACACAGCTAAAATTAAACACTTTGTTTTCCAGAACAAACCTTTTCCACTTTTCATCCTTTTCTATTTAAGTGAAAAGAACTAAAATGTACCAAGTTTTTGCCACCAGAATGTAACTAGTTTCTTCACCAATTAATAGGAGTAATTAATAGAGATCCTGACACATAGCAGATACCTAATTAATATGTGATGAATAAGCAGATAAAGTATATGTATGCAATAAAGAGTAGTTTTCCTAATTATTATTAGGGTGCTAAAAACTGGAATTATCCAGTGCTTACTCATTTCTGTGCATTTCAAAAATATGATCAGGAGAACTCCTATAAAATGTTTAAATTTTATAACTTTTCAAAACTTTTGACCCAGATTAAATCATGAGTATTATTAGAGCCTAAACGTTCTCTGATCCACGTTTTTCAGGGATAGACATAATTTTCCATTGACTTTATGCTGAAATCTGCAATCCTGAACTACTAGAGTTTACCAATAATTACATATGATTATGAATACAAACCAACATAAATTATTCAAACCTCACTATACAAAACCAACTTTCTCAAAAAGCCTTCCTCTATGGGGAAGATGGTTTCTCTCAGCAGGAAGCACATGCTAGCATATTTGTCCAAAATTTTAGGCCAGGCTGCATTCTTATTAGTATTTATACTGGTCTTTTTGCTGGTATTTTGCTTTTTCTCAAACCTGGGATGGCATGGGGAAAAAATCTAGATTTTAAAATGGCAGAGATAATGCAACAAACAGTAATTATATTTGTAGCAATAAGGGCTTCAAAATGATTTTAGCAATCCCAGATATATACAGTGCTTTTATGTAATGAGCACTAAATTCTACACTTGATCTTAGCCAAAAGGCCGAGAAGCGATGATGAGCACTAAATTCTAAACTGAAATAATGTATCTGATTGCAAAGGCTGTGGCAGGAAGGAGGCAGCTGCAGATCTCTGCAGGAGGGGTCCAGTGAATTTCTGAACTCTATCTGCATTTGGATTCTCCAGAGTGATGGGTCCCAGGACACTTTGGGTACATTAGCCCAGTAGACCAGGAAGCTGGTTAACAGGGCTATTAGAAGAGATACGGGCATTGCTCAGGTCTTTGGATATGGTTATAATTCTGAGGGTTTCCAGCAGAGTGTTGGATTATGTAGTGCAGAATAAGAAGAATCCAAGTTATTTGCCACATTTACCAAACCAATATAATATATTAATACAGATATATAATATAAAGATATACACATTATATGTATATAATGCAGTATATACAAATCACAGTGCCAAGACTGTGATTTAGTCAGAGAGATAGCCATATAAATCCCTACCTGCTATGGCAATTGTTTGTCTGACCCTGTACCTGTCCCTTTCATTTTGTATCAATGTAAAGAGATTCCAGAGAAGATTCCTGAGGGATTTCTATTTCATCAGATAACAGATAAGACTCAAATTGAAATTTTTATCTAAACTCCTGATTTCCACATTTCTTTCTGTTTCACTGCCTGGCTAATAGAAACTCTCTTTGGGCAGCAGATTGCAGTATAATATTTATAATTTTGTAATAAAATCATCTTTTTTTTTTTTTTGAGACGGAGTTTCGCTCTTGTTACTCAGGCTGGAGTGCAATGGCGAAATCTTGGCTCACCGCAACCTCCACCTCCTGGGTTCAAGCAATTCTCCTGCCTCAGCCTCCTGAGTAGCTGGGACTACAGGCGTGTGCCACCATGCCCAGCTAATTTTTGTATTTTTTAGTAGAGACGGGGTTTCACCTTGTTGATCAGGATGGTCTCGATCTCTTGACCTCGTGATCCACCCGCCTTGGCCTCCCAAAGTGCTGGGATTATAGGCGTGAGCCACTACACCCGGCCCCCAAATCATCTTTTTAATGTTAATTTTATTATTGAATATAAGATAGAAATGCTGTCTAATTTCTAATTTTACCTGAAAACACTTTATATACACATGGATACATATAGGTCATTAGGAGATAACTATTAACTTAGGAGGTTCTCCAAACCTGTAAACAGGAAAACATATCCTCAGACCAAGAATGTGTCAGGACTCTGGATGTCTTCACATTGGCAAAATTTTCTGAAATGAGAAGGTAAAATATATCACTATTTAATCTATGAAAAAATATATGCTTAGAAGGTTTGATTTCCTTACATTCTATTACAACTTGCTGCATCCCCAGAGATCAGAATTTTATCATACACTTTGGCAAGATATTTACTCTAAAATACCATTACAACTGAATGGAAACAAATGATTAAAATAGAAAAAATGCATGACATATAACAAAACAATATAAATTGTGTATAGGATAATATTACTTTACTCAGAGTTCCTATTCTTGATTGGGTCATGTAACCAAATATAAATATTATGCCTGTCCATTTCTTTCCATTTCACAAGGGATAGATCAGAATGATTATTAAAAACTTATCCAAAAGAGATGTATTATTTCCTCACATTATGAAACACAAGGTGAAAAGCTAGTGTTGGTTGTTCAGCACTTCGAGGCAAGATGTCCAGATTTACGTCCGAATCTCATACAAATGTTTCTCCCTTTGACCTTGGACTCAGTACTATTGTCACTAGACAGCATTTCTTCATTGAATAGGAGATTTTACAATTTGTTGAAAGATATCTGAAGCCCATTTCTTCTAGAAAAGGTAATAATTCACATAAAGTTTGCTTTAAAAATACCAGGATGTACAGAAATTAATATTAAGTGTTTAATGTTAAGGGTTTGGTGTATATATGTGTCTGTATGTGGTATGGACTAGGAGGGGATTATCACTCCAAAATGGGACGTTATCCCATCCAGTTTTGTGGGCACATGTACCTATTAAGTACTTAACTTGTGATTAGTGATGCATGTTGATATAATAATACTTTGTATATATTATAATAAATATATTATTGAAATTATTTTACCTTTTGTAAATGTGATATTAGAAAATTTAATATTGCACGTGGAACTCATATTGTATTTCAAATAGATAGCACTCCGAACAGGTATTTATTTAGTACACTCTTACCTAGACATAGTAGAAGGTCCACATGGATAAATGAGTACACTACAGTAAAAACACAGAAAAAATCGAACTTTTTCTGAATATAGAAAGGCCAAATGTAACCCCAAATCATTAAGATTTTTTTCTCCAGAATGATCAGAATCTATGATTGCTTTTTTTTTTTTTTTTTTTTTTTTTTTTTTTGATGGGGTGGCAGGGGTCTGCTTTCTTTATCAGGAAATTCCTTTTTCTTTCTCAGTAACAATACATTTCCTTAAGCTGAAAGTTAAGTACAGCTATAATCCCTATGTGCAAATAAGTCCTTTTCCTAGGATCTCTCTCTCTCTCTTTCTCTCTCTCTCTCTAACCTTCTTAGGTGATAAACTGGGTCACAGAGGCAGAAGCCATAATTTATAATTTGTGATATCCCATAGCTCTTGTGCAAATCAAAGCAGGACCTTCTGAGTCAGCAGAATCTACAAATACTCTCAAGCTTTGTCTGTATGAAGAATTCCTGAGACTGTAAAAGAAAACCTGGAGAGGTGCTGTGCTCTCTGCATGAAATGGACAAAAGGAGAGAAACAATTGCTTTCATTAAATGCACTATTTTTTTTTAGTGTGGTCTTCCTCTGTTGCCCAGTCTGGAGTGCCATGATATCATCATAGCTGACTGCTATCTTGAATTCCTGGGCTCAAGATATTCTCCAGCCTCAGCCTCCCAAGTAGCTAGGACCACAGATGCACACCACCATGCCAGGCTGACTGTTTTAATTCTTTCAGAGACAAAGACCCACCATGTTGCCCAGATTGATCTCTAAATACAGGCTTCATGAAATCCACTGCCTTGACCTCCCAAAGCACTGAGATTATGAGCTGGAACCACAGTGCCAGCCATAAATGCACAAATAGTTAAAGCACTAAGTGACTGGAGTGGTGATAGTAGTAACCTTTATCATAGATGCTATCAGCAAGGAAGGGTTCATATGGCTTCAAACAGATACCAATGCTCATTGAACCCATGATAAAATGTAGATGCATTATTTATTGATTGATTCTCATATCTATTTGAGATTTATTACAATTTCCACTATAGCCACAGAATAAAATTAGTTATAAAATAACATAGCTAAGAAGTAACTGTTTGTACTCTTGTTGAAAAGCCTATATATGAAGCATATTTGAAAAATAGAATTAAAGCTTTAAAAATATTATAAGTTGATGTTTTTAAAACAGTATCAATGTAATCATAATATGGAAGGCAAAGAAACTCTGATACATTCATTTTTACTGGAGCCAATGACATCTCTTGGTTTTTATGAAATTAGATTTGAACTTGAATATAAGAAATGTTTGAGTAGGTATAGAAGTAAAAGAAGAAGAAAGCAGGTAGGAATTATTCTGGTTTCCTTAAGTTTCTTGAGCAATCATTCCAGATATGTCCTGGTTCTTGCTCTGGGCTCTTGAAAGAGAGAAACACAGTGTCTTTTGACAGAGGTTAGGGAAGAGGCTCTCGAAAGAGAGAAAGGCAGTGTCTTTTGACAGAGGTTAGTTAGAAGAGGTCTTAAAAAAGCAAAATTGTGAGGCATATGGAAGTTGAAAAGAGACTCAGGTAATCGTCGTTATTTCATCTCCATCTCCTGCAGATCTATCAATAAAAAAAGAGAAAGGTCCACAGACACCTGGCTCTCATCATATGCAATACAAAAGTTTGACCATCTGCCTCCAAGGAATGGGGCTCACTTTGACATCACAAGAATGAAAGGATTGCTTCAGGCCTCGGCTACCTCTGCCCATACTTGTTATTAGATGTCTGGTCATATGTGCAATTAACTTAGCTATGAAATTTTATCAGTGAGGAGAGTTAATCCTAGCAATTTTATAATGCAGTAAGAATTACATGACATGATATATGTAGAAAACTAGTCTTAGTTTCTTTCATATGTAAAGTGCTCAATAAAGACGATTATGGCAACAATGGTAGTGGTGGGGAAGATGATGATGATGACACAGTTTGGTTGACCATGAAATTGGAGGAGTCAGGGACTTGAGTGTAGGTATTACTTGGAAAGAATTTCCAAGAAACGGAAGTGAGTGAGTGGGGAAGGGAGATGAAAGGAAGATAATCTCCCCAAAAGTTGCACTGATTAATTCATTACTGCTCTGAGAAACTGGGTTTCAATCTTTGTTAGAGATCTTCTGCAATTATATAGATTCTACCTTACTAGAAGATGGGGAATGAGAGACATTCATCAACTGACTAATGCCTTTCTTTATTTGAAATTAGCCCCCAGGAGCTGGTTATCCCACTCCTTATGAACAGCTAAACGGCCCTCAGTCCTTTGATGAATATCTCCAATCTTCAAAGCAGAGAACCTGAAGCACAGTGGCCTGTTGTGTGACAACCACCACAGCAAAACTAAAGTCAGGCAGGCTGAAGTGGTGTGTCATGTGATAACAATGATTTTTCTCAGCTACGTAGTGAAAACTAACATCACATACTACATTACTTATGAAACTTATGTTGCATTATTTATCCATTAAATTTCCTTTCTTTTGTTAATCAATATAGTTGTTACATTGTTTTACCTTCCCTTCTCCCTTGAAATGGAGACATTGACTCACTTTTTTGAAATCCTTGTGGAAATATGCTGTTGTTTTATCTTATGAAAAATTTTCCCTTATGTAACTTATATTTTTCTAGCATTACAGACACGTGAAGAATCATATTGAGATAATAGGCAACATTACTATATTTATGTTGTTCAATCGGTATTATTGGTTTTCAGACATTAAATTTAAGCCAACAATTTCTCCAAGGCAGGTAGTTGACATATAAAGAAATGAGATTCAAAGTGAATTATTATACAAATCATTACATCAGCATAAAGTGGTAAGATTAATACTTGTTTTAATAATAATCTTAGTAAGATTTACTGACTCCAAGTCTGATCTCAGCTCTCCCAGGCAGAGGCCACAAATACAGACACCATATATGCTTGGCAGAGAACATACAGTAAGTTAATCAGATTAGGTGAACATAGGAAAACTCAGAAGGCATCATGAATGCATCACCATGGACTCAGTACCAGGTAATTCTTTCCATCTTGAAATTCAAGGAACAGAGGCCTGAAATACAACACTATTCGAAATCTTAGAATGTTTCACTTCTGATAAATCATTCAATGTCAAGATAAATCACACCTATGAGAGCCAAGGAAATATCACTGGACTCATAATGGTGGGTCACTGGTTTTTACTTCTGTTCCAGCACTTGTAGTTGTTGTTCCATTACCAGATTATCAATCCATGAGATGAGATTGCTCCCTACTCCATTGGCTACGTAATCAGTCTCTCTGAGAATCTGTTTTCCCATCTGCAAAATGGAACTAATAATACCTGTATTTATCCTAGGGCTGCCATGAAAAATCACTACAAACAGGAAGGTTTCAATGGAAATGCATGCTCTCACACTGCCAGAGGTGAGAAGTTGGAAATCAAGGTGTCAGTAGAGTAAGGCCATGACCTCCCTCTTCGCTACTGGTTGCCTCCAGCAATCTTGGTGTTCCTTGCTTGCAGCTATATCACTCAGTTCTTGGGTTTCATGATTATATTGCTGCCTTCCCTCTGTGTGTCTGTGTCTTCATATGTTGCTGTCCCTGTCTGTCTTTGCTCCTGAGCCTCTTTTCTTTGATATGAACACGAGTTATTCTGGATGATTGCCCTACACCAATTCAAAATAACTTCATTGTAACTGATTATATTTGCAAGGACTGTATTTCCTAATAGCACATTCTGAGTTACTGGGGTGGCAGAGAGAGGACTTCAATATGTTTTTATGGTACACAACACAACAATTCAAGAAAATAATGAAAGAGATTGTGGATATGGCAAAAACAAGTGAAGATTTTTAAGACATGAATCTTATAAAATTCAAGAGCTAACTGCACATTAGAGAAATTAACAGAAGACAACTTGATAGAGATGAGTGCTTCTGAACCAGCTCCAAATGATGAGGAATATGCAGAAGAAAGCAGTGCCAGAGCACAAATTGGCATTATAATTTGGCAGAAAGATTGTGATTACTCAAGGCAGATTTTAACCTGTTTTACAACAAAGACTGTTCTATGATATGAGCACTGAAACTAAAGGAAATGGTGAAAGATTGATACTGTCTAGAAAAAAATTTAGGGAAACGAAAAAGCAAAAAAGCCAGACAGAAATAACTACATATTTCCACAAAGATATACTCAGTATGCCTGCTTCTCCTGCTTTCTGTTCCACCTCTTCTTTTTCTGCCTCTGCAACCCACGAGAACGCAAGACTAAGCCATCCCTCTCTTCAGACTACTCAATGTGAAGACGATGAGGATGAAGACCTTATGATGGGCCTGGCTTGGTGGCTCACGCCTGTAATCCCAGCACTTTGGGAAGCCAAGGTGGGCGGATCACGAGGTCAAGAGATTGAGACCATTCTGGCCAACATGGTGAAATCCCGTCCTACTAAAAAATACAAAAATTAGCTGGGCGTGGTGGTGCACGTCTGTAGTCCCAGCTACTCAGGAGGTGGAGGTTGCGGTGAGCCGAGATCGCATAACTGCACTCCAGCCTGGCGCCTAGCAACAGAGCGAGACTCTGTCAAACAAACAAACAAACAAAAACCTTATGATAATCCATTTCCACTTAATCAATTGTAGATATATTTTCTCTCTCTTAGGATTTTCTTAACATTTTATTTACTTTAGCTTACTCTACATTAGAGCATATAATGCATATAACACATACAGTATGTGTTAATCAGTGGTTTTTGTTACTGGTAAGGCTTCCCTTCAATAGCAGGCCATTAGTACTTAAGTTTGGGGAGAGTCAAAAGTTATATGCAGATTTTTAATGGTGTGTGAGGGTCAGCACCTCTAAATATTGCATTGTTCAAAGTTCAACTGTACTTCTATTTTCCGAATCCTATACATTTTCACAGACTTTGTGTGTCTGTCTTATCTGTCCATTACTAAATATAACTAATTTTTTGTATTTATACATGCTCCATTTTAATGTTTCTCTAATTATTTCGTTTTATAGAACAGTTACTTTTTGCTCCCTTTATTTAAATCCTTCATACACTTTCATTGCATATTTGATATTGGATTTGGTACAGCATCTGAATGCCCATCAAGATCTAAATTTGTAGTCTCTTGTTTCTGCTGATATATCCTCATAGTGGCTTGCTTTCCAGTGTACTTATATACTTCATCTGTCAGTGTAGTTTATATTTCGAGTGAGTTGAAGGAGAAGAATGGCTTCTGCTTCTGCTGCTAGGCAACACACCACATCCAAGACCATGTCTATCCGTCCTCAGGGATTTGGCTCTATCTGGTTTCAAGATGAGCCTTTCAAACTTGTAGAGGTTTTATGCATCAGTTTTTATCTATGCTGTTGGTATGGAAATCTGACACAAGGGACCACACACCTCCTGGCTGCCCGCCTGTCCAGGAAAGCTCTTTACTGCTTCATCCAACCTCCTTCCTACTCTTTTGCAGCTTCTTTCTGTAGTCAGCACCAACTCCCAGACATTCTTGCCCCTTCTCCTGTCACCAACACGCAGGCCACTCAGGGCCCAGCTTCTGGTTCATATGGGACCAGCAATGCCTCAAAGAACAGGCCCTATTAAATTCTGGATGTTGTGGTGCATGGAGTCTCAAGGGTGAGGCTCAGGATGAGATTTTGATTTTATAATCTGGGGTTAGTCCAAGTACCAATATTATTAAATGGTTCGACTAGCGGAACCAATACAGATGAAGTATCTATTGCAGGGCCTGGGCCTTGTTAAACACTCAATATGAAACAGTTACTTTAGAAGCATGTTAACATGACTCTCCTACCTAGAAAGCTGCAATGGTTTCCTATTGCCCATCTGATCAGTTTAAATACGTTTCTGAGGCTGATTGTTATAAATTATCAGTCTAGATGCATTTCACTCAGAATTCATTTCCCACTGACACAAACAAACACTTTTTGTCTGCTTATCTATTTCAGATTTCCCAGTGTAGTGCCCAGCTGGAAAGAAGCACATCACACAGAGCAATAATGAGTGAGGAGGTGGGCTGGCTTCTCACCCAATTCTTCAACATGTGTTTACCAAGGCTTTGAAACAACTTCTTACCTGGCCTTCCTATTCATAAAATAAAATTAATTCTTCCTTAACATACTGAAATGAAGCATAGGAAAAATATAAAAGTACCTAATGAAACAGTACATTTTAACATGACCATGCTTCTGGGCTATAGATCATGACTATCATAAATGAGAGGTACTGTGGCATGTCATCTACACCTGGCATCGCATCCTAGAAGGTAAGAATGATTATGATGCCTCTCCTATACATGAGAACACAGAGGCTGAGAGACGTTAAATAACTTATCCGAAATCTACAGCTCATGAACAGAAGTTGATCTTGGTACTATCAGTGTGGACTTTGGTATCTAAGTTGTATTACTTAAAATGTGCTGATAGTCCAAAAATATAAATAGGAAGATGAGTAGGAAAAACTGTAAGGGTATATGATATTCTAAGGCTTGGAAACAGGACAGCCAAAACCCAAGCACAGGAAGTTTCTATCTTCTATGTCAGAGATTCTTACAGGACCTACTCTGTTATTAAAAATATTTTGACAAACTCACAGCCAATGTCAAACTGAACAGGCAAAAACTGGAAGCATTCCATTTGAAATCCGGCACTAGGCAAGGATGCCCTCTCTCACCACTCCTATTCAATATACTATTGGAAGTTCTAGCCAGAGCAATCAGGCAAGAAAAAGAAATAAAGGTATTCAATTAGGAAAGGAGGAAGTCAAATTGTCTCTATTTGCAGATGACATGACTGTATATTTAGAAGATCCCATCTTCTCAGCCCAAAATCTCCTGAAACTGATAAGCAACTTCAGCAAAGTCTCAGGATATAAAATCAATGCACAGAAATCACAAGCATTTCTATACACCAATAACAGACTAACAGAGCGCCAAATCAAGAGCGAACTCCCATTCACAATTGCTACAAAGAGAATAAGATTCCTAGGAATACAACTAACAAAGGATGTAAAGGACCTCCTAAAGGAGAACTGCAAACCACTGCTCAAGGAAATAAGAGAGGACACAAACAGATGGAAAAACAATCCATGGTCATGGTTACGAAGAATCAATATCATGAAAATGGCCATACTGCCCAAAGTAATTTATAGATTCAGTGTTATTCCCATCAAGTTACCAATGACATTCTTCACAGAACTGGGAAAAACCATCTTAAACTTCATATGGAACCAGAAGAGAGCCCACATAGCCAAGACAATCCTAAGCAAAAAGAACGAAGCTGGCGGCATCACACTACCTGACTTAAAACTATACTACAAGGCTATGGTAATCAAAGCAGCATGGTACTTGTGCCAAAACAGAGATATAGACTAATGGAACAGAAAAGAGGCCTCAGAGGCAATGCCACACATCTACAACCATCTGATCTTTGACAAACCTGATAAAATCAAGCAATGGGGAAAAGATTCCCTGTTTAATAAACAAGCTGGTTGGAAAACTGGCTAGCAGTGCGCAGAAAGCAGAAACTGGACCCTTTTCTGACACCTTACACTAAAATTAACTCCAGATGGGTTAAAGACTTAAACATAAGACCTAACACCATAAAAATCCTAGAAAAATAATAGACAAAAACATTCAGGACATAGGCATAGGCAAAGACTTCATGACTAAAACACCAAAAGCATTGGTAACAAAGTCAAAATAGACAAATGGGATCTGATTAAACTCCAGAGCTTCTGTAAAGCAAAATAAACAATCATTAGGGTGAACCAGCAACCAACAGAATGGGAAAAAATTTTTGCAATCTACCCATCTGACAAAGGGCTAATATCCAGAATCTACAAAGAATTAAAACAGATCTACAAGAAAAAAACAAACCCATTCAAAAGTGGGCGAAGGACATGAATAGTCACTTTTCAAAAGAAGACATTTATGAGGCCAACAAACATATGACAAAAATGCTCATTATCACTGGTCATTAGAGAAATGCAAATCAAAACCACATTTAGATACCATTTCACACCAGTTAGAATGGCGATCATCAAAAATTTGGAGACAGATGCTGGAGAGGATGTGGAGAAATAGGAACACTTTTACACTGTTGGCAGGAGTGTAAATTAGTTCAACCATTGTGGAAGACAGTGTGGTGATTCCTCAAGGACCTAGAAATAGAAATACCATTTGAGCCAGCAATCCCATTACTGGGTATATATCCAAAGGATTACAAATCGTTCTATTATAAAGACATATGCACACGTTATGTTCATTGTGGCACTGTTTACAACAGCAAAGACAAGGAACCAACTCAAATGCCCATCAGTGATAGACTGGACATGGAAAATGCGGCACATATACACTAGAATACTATGCAGCCATAAAAAATGATGAATTTGTGTCCTTTGGAGGAGCATGGATGAATCTGGAAACCATCATTCTCAACAAACTGACACAAGAACAGAAAATCAAACACAGTATGTTCTCACTCATAGGTGGGTGTTGAACAAAGAGAACATATGGACACAGGGAGAGGAGCATCACACACTGGGGTATGCTGTGGGTGGCGAGAGGAGGGAAAGTGGGAAGTGGGGAGGTTGGAGAGGGATAATATGGGGAGAAATGCTAGATATAGGTGACAGGGGGATGGAGGCAGCAAACCAACTTGCCATGTAAGTACCTGTGCAAGAACCCTGCATGATTTGCACATGTACCCCAGAATGTAAAGTACAATTTAAAAAAATATAAAATAAATAAATAAATAAATAAAATAAAAGTATTATTGTGTCCCAGATTTCACACCAATAGAAGGTGTTTTAAATCATTATGCACATTTTAAATATTACTTATAGTAGAATTTCTACATTCGTTTTTTTTTCTTCTGTCAATACATTGGTTCCTATAAATTATCTCCACTCTGTACATAACTTCATCCAACTTGGGTGGCAAGTAATTACATTTCAGTCACTATAAGAACTTCCTCTTATCAGAATTACGACAAATTTGTGGAGGCTTCAGTGTGTCCTGAAATCAAGAAAAAAATATCCTTTCCAAATGAGTCTATTATTACTACCACTGGCCTTTATCATTTCAAAATTTTAATGTTATTTTAGTATAATTTACATTAAAAAATACTTCTTTTAAGAACACAAATTGTTTATTGATGATACGAGGATATGACATATAGTAACATCCCAATGAATAAGCAAACCAATTTTGTCATCCCAGAAAGTTTTGTCACGCACTTTGTTCTCAATCTATTTCCGCTTTCTCCTCAGATAATTAGTGATTGAGTTTCTATCACTTTATGTTAGTTTTTTAAAATCTACAACTTAATATAATTGGAATCATAGGGCATGTGTTCCCTCCTATGTGGCTTCTTTCAGTCATAATAAAAGCATAATTTTTTTCATTCATGTTATTTCATGTATTAGTAATTTTTCCCTTTTAAGACTGAAGAGCATTTCTGTGTACTCCTGTAGTACAAATTGTTAATTTATGCTCCTGAATTGGATATGGGTTTGTTTCCAGTTTTTGACATTTTCCTTTTTGAGGATAGAGTGGCCCCTTGCAATCTAGTGGCTCAGTGTTTAGATTTCGAGAACATGAGACTCAAGTCTCATGGTTCTACATTCCCAGATACATGGTCTACTCATGGTTTCTGTCCTTGCCACTCTGACATGCTTCAAATCAGTGGTTCATGACCCTGGCCAGGGGGAAAACCCTTGTATGAAATCCTTAAGTAACAGAGAAAATAAATGAATCAGTACATAAATTTAAAAGTAAATAAACTGAAGAGACGTGATGCAGAGGCAATTTCTGCTTTGTTACATGCTCCAAATTCTCCCAGTATCAAGGAGCACAAGATTTTGCTGCAATCAGATTACATCATTGGCAAAGGAAAGATAAAAACACCATGAAAAAACTCAGATTAAAAGCCACATCATTGTCCTCCTACACAGTCAGTTCTACTCTAACTAAACACATTAACTCCTAGCCTAGAGCACAGGAAGTAAAACTGGTAGCCCACATGTCAAAAGGTGAATATTTTCATAAATCTGGTTGTTATCCTGCAAAGATAATAATGTAACAGCCCAAGAAAATTTTTGGGAAAACAAAAATTGATAAACACAATGTACTATGTGCATTTTGCTATTAGTCCATCTTCCATCAAGTTTATTCATAAAATAAATTAGCCACATTGAGTTTATTTCTGGGATGATCAATTGAGCATGTACTTACAAAGCCAGAGACCTCTTCTTGCCTTCCCTGGTTCCTCTGTGAACGGTGTTCATGAGTCGTGTAATATTTTGCCTCCCATTTCCCCAGTTAATTTCTTTCTTCTAATCAGTTGGTGTATTTTAACATTCTAAATATTCCAGTTACATATTACATACCAAGCTTCATTTTTGTCTTCCTTTCTTGAATGTGAGAGCAAAGGGGAAAGGACCATGATGTGTTTTGACTGAACCACTGATATCTAGAACCATGTTCTCCACATATATTTACTAAATTAATGACTAGATGCACTGCTCGAGGATTCTAACAAAAGATAAACTTAACTACATAATCTGCAAATAATCATCCTTGATTATTTTTCTAAAATGTAGTATTTATTTTAATTATAGTAATATTCCTCATTATGAGCTTATCATTTGCCAGGTAATGTTCCATGCATTTTCACATTTAACTCAATGCTGCTTCAAACTGTGTAGGTATGTATGTACTACTAATAGCATTATTTTACAGACAGAGGAACCGATGCGTAAAGAAGTTCAATATTTTGCCTAGAAAGGGATGTTTAACATGTAGGTTCAACATTCTGAGTTCAGGGACTATGCTCTCTATGATGCAATGTTTCTAAAAAGAAAGCCATCCAAGATGAGTGGGTGGTTCATGCCTATAATCCCAGCACTTCGTGAGACCAAGCTGGGTGGATCATTGGAGCAGAATTCACAATCAGCCTAGGAAACATAGGGAGAGCCCATCTCAACAAAAAATACAAAAATTAACCAGCGGTGATGGCATTTGCCTGTAGTTTTAGCTACTCAGGAAATTGAGGTGGGAGAAATATCTCAGCTTGGGGAGGTGGAGGCTGCAGTGAGCCATGGTCATGCCACTGTGCTCCAGCCTGGGTGAAGAGTGACATCCTGTATTGGAAAACAAAACAACAAAAAAATCCATCTGGAAAGGAAGAACATTAAATAAGAAAGTTTTAATTTTGGGGAAAAATGTTTCCATTTCTTAAAGCAAAATTAAGACCAGGACATTCATTTCCCAGGACATTCATTTCCCAGGACATTCAAAATCACCAGGACGTTCATTTCCCACAACTTTCCCCAAAGCTGTGAGGTTGGGTCAGGGAACAGTGGTTCAAATTCTCCAAAGCTTGTGTTAATTTTTTTGGTCAAGTTTTAGAATGAATGGGAAACTCTTCACTGTGTGAGTTTAATCACACACACACTTTCTCAATCCTGTCTTATCCTCTAAGCCCCATTCCCCTCCTACCCTGATCTATTCCAAGAGCTGGTGTAAAAATATTCCCATGGATACACTCCCATACTTTCTACAGTTCTGATACTTTCTCTAGGGAAGAAAACAATAAAGACATGCATATATATGTGCTGTGGTTGTTTCCCAATGTGCGTACGCATCCCTGCCAAAAGGGAAGGTGACGCATACTTTCAGTTTCAGCACACACACGAAAGGTAGGAGAGAAAAGCCATGGCTGGTGAGTCTTTCACTGTTCCAAGAACAGGTCCCTGGGAAGAAACAGTTTTGGAAGGGGCTGGCTCTTCTGGAAGCCATAATTAGTATCTGTGGAAGTTTAGGTGAGCCGAAGTGAGGGAGAGGGAGGACAGGGAGGAGAGAAGGAACTAGAAGACTCTCACAGCCTTTAGAAAGGAAAAACAAGCCCAGAAAGGAACTGAGGCTTTAGGGGTTGCCTGCTGTCATTTTGCAATCTTAATTAAATTCCTACATGTTGTAAGTCTAAAAGAGGGTACAGAATTGGCACAGGAAGAGTACTAGCAGCTGTTGTTCCTAAAGGAAATGGGCTATATCTGTTTCATTACTTTATTATTTAGAGTTAAATAAACATGGGACACGAAAGGATGGTCTCTGCTTTCCAGAGACGAACCTGGAAATGGTAAACTCAGTCTTCAGGCCACTCCATGAACTTGTACGGGGACTATTGAGGGAAACAAGTAGGACAGTCATACAGTAAGAAGAGGGATTACCCAACTGTGAGGAGGGGGACATTTTCCTGATAAAATCTAAATGAGGTCACTTTCTGTTGATGACATGAGAGGAATATGAGGCTGTTTTTATGACGTGAGTAATCTTTGTGCCCTGAACAGACAAGATCCTGAAGGAGAAGAGAAAGCTGTTTATCCGTTCAGTGGGTGAAGGTACAATAAATGGCTTACTGGATGAATTATTAGAGAAAAGCGTGCTGAACGAGGAAGAGATGGAGAAAGTAAAACGTGAAAATGCCACAGTCATGGATAAGGCCCGAGCTTTGTTTGACTCTGTTATTCGGAAAGGGGCTCTGGCATGCCAAATTTTCGTCACATACATTTGTGAAGAAGACAGTCACTTGGCAGGAACGCTGGGACTCTCAGAGGTAAGGATCAGTGACACACACTCAAGATCACTCAGGCCCTGTCTTTGGGACTGTCATTTGGCAATCTTAATTAAACTCAACATGTGAGTTAAGAGTTAAGAAATCAAATATGTCTGCAGAATACCTTCTTATCTCTGGTGTCTGGGCCATATTTCTGTAGCAGGGGCCCTACTGGATGTCTCTTGACTCTCTTTTGTTTCTGTTCCTTCAGCCTCAGCGGCCCTCTTCTGATTAAATCTCATTTCCTGTTCTGAGTATGTGGTAGTTCATTTGCTGAAGCTCATTAAAATCAGCTAAAAAGCTTCACATTCTATGTTCCAGTGATCCTGGCAAGGCACAATATTGATTGATTGAATACTTTATATAACTTCTCTTAAAAATTTTGCCCACCAAGAATAATAAAATATATTTAACTGATGCTGATACACTCAGAGAATACATCCAATGATTACAGAAAAGTAAACATTTCAGTGGGCTCTTTCCTCCAGTTCCCTCTTTGGATTTTCTTTTGAGTAAGATCACCCACTTGCCTGTTAGTGAGCTGCAGATCATACTGTGAGGTGATGCAGATCATACCTGCAGCCCCCCTAGACCTGACACAGTGCTCAGGAACTGAGTTTGCCCATTCTTATGATCCCTTAGACCTATAACATGGTGAGGATGGGAGCTTTGGTGGACTTGAACATTCTTTACTGTCATTCAGTCAGGGTTGTGGGAGCAATTCATAGTGGGAATGTCTTATGCATTATGGTAAAGTTTTCCAGATAGATAAGTAGCTATTTCAATGTCCTTCATGTTTTCTCTAGGTCCAAACACATGGAAATTAGCTGAGTACACAAGACTCCCAAGGACTATTTTCTTCCTTCCCAGGTAATGCTGTTTTTTAAAAAAAGAGCATTCTTTGAACCCCATCTTCCTTGACATTAATTTAGTAGGATGAACTGTACTTAAAGGGGCTAATGGGAATTCCCATAGATGGATTGTATAATTTTCTTTTTTAATCTCTTCCGTTTTTCAAGAGCATGTTCTCACAGCTTGACTACTCATATTTATACTAATATATTCTGAATTTGTGTCCCAAATTCTGATTACGCAAATAAGTACAAAACTACATTATTTAAGCCTATTGAAATATTCACTCACATCTCCCAGAGGCACCCTTATCTGAATAATTTCAGAGCTGAACCTGCCATTCTTCCCCACTCTGCTTCTCTTCCAGTTTTGTGTAACTTGATTTTGGTGCCATCATCACCAGTTGTTCCACCAGGAAACTTGAAACTCATCTTGGCTTCTTTCCTCTCACGCACCTCCAATACTCAAGCCATGGCCAAATTTTGTGCATTCTTCTCTCAAATTTGGAAATGCCTTTCCATTCTTACTTCTATTATTTTATTTAAGAAAACTTATTCCTTAAGTGCCCCCTTAAAATAAAAGAAACTTATAATTAAAAGCAATTTAGAGACTAGAAATGCAATTTTTTTATAAAGTTCAGATATTAATCTACTGAATTTATTAAGGCTGATTACTTCATGAATGTTTTCTTAAATGTTTCACAGCATGGGATACTCACTATATAACCAAATACTGTGTTCTCAAAGATAAGCCAAGTACTTTTCTTTAGTTTTTTTTTCATTGCTTTTACAAATCTTTACAAATAAACCAAACATTTCTTCTACCAAATTGTTATTTTATAGTTTTCTTCAACATATCCATTCTAATTAGTTCTTCTCCATGTCAATACACTTCATGCTGTCTTTGTTTATCTAACCGATTGTATAACAGTTTTTGACATTTGTTTGCAAAATTAAATATTACTATTTGGCTTAGTAGTTTCTAAAAGATCCTCTGCATATCAAGAAAACACATTTCTATCTTGAAACAAAGATTACATTAATTTATTTAATAAGTACACCACATTGTCAATTGTGTTGAACCTGTGATGAAATAAAAGCCTCAAGGCTTTTCTCACAGAAACTCTGAAAACACTGCCTCACAGGTTTGTGCAAACAATGTTTAGTGCTATGAATCCATCTAGAGCACACCTGGATTTTAGCAGTAATCATACTATTTTATATTCATTCTAGTTTATATATTTAATATTCTTGTCCTCCCGTGTATATATAGTAGGAGGAGATGTTGAAGGACAGGACAAAGGATTATTTAAAAAATAATCATAGTGCTTACTATCATATCTATTAGATAAATAAAAAGATAAACATATCTTTAAAAAAATTAATTAATGTTAATTAAGACCAGCTCCCATTAAATTTTATCCTAGGGTTTGAATCTTTTCAAAACAAATCGTATTTTATTTTATCTCACACGTTGATTGTTTCCTGAGTGTGCCATCATGCACGGCCTTGACAAGCTTCCTGTCTATGTTTTTATCTAAAATGCTTGTAAAAATACTGATCCTGAAACATGAAAGTAAATCCTCCCTGTAATTCATACCTAGAAATCTCTGGCTTGAAATGTGCGCCATTAGTGGCAAACTCACTCAGCTATGTTAATGACTAGATTAGGATTGTCCTCTAGGAATGTATTTCCTCCTCTGTAGCTTCATACACAGGCAAAGCTGTAAGAACAAAGCGGAACAAAGAGGGATACCACTGTTCATGATGTTCCTTGTCTCTTGCAGCTCCTCAGGCAGTGCAGGACAACCCAGCTATGCCCACATCCTCAAGCACAGAAGAAAGCAACAAGCTTTGCTCTCTAGAAGCTCAAAGAATATGGAAAGAAAAGGCACAGAGGTGCCATGCTCAGAATACAATGATAAAGGGGCATGAAAGATAACACTTCAGGCAGTTCTGAAATTCAGGGGCTTTTTCTTAGAGCCAATTTCGTTGAGCAGTTCTGGAAAATCATGCTTCTGCTCCCCTTGCATAAAGGACTTTTATTTCCTAGAATCCCAGGTTTATATACAGAGTTGCAAATTGGAACTCAAAAATTATCATAGTCTTCACCCAGCCTGTCTCTTAGAATTTATTTCCCACTGACACAAATAAACCATTGTCTGCTAGTATACTCCAGATTTTCCAATGTAGTGCCCAGTTGGAGAGAAGCACATCATATAGAGCAAGTATTGAGGTGGATTGGCTTCTCACCCAATTCTCCAACTTGTGCTTACCAAGCATTTGAATTAACTTTTTGTCTGGACTTCCTATTCACAAAATGCAATTATATTTATTTAACATATTGAAATGAAACATATGAAAAATTTAGAAGCACTTTACTAAAAAGTGCATTTTAACATTACTTTGCTTCTGGGTATAGATCCTGACTACTATAAATGAGAGTTACTGTGGCATGCTCTCTATACCTGGCGTTACATCTCAGAAAGTAAGAATAATTATGAGGTCCCTCCTACACATGAGAACACAGAGGATGAGAGATGTTAAATAACTTGTCTAAGACCTACAGCTCGTAAACAGAAGTTGACCTCGGGACTATTAGATGCCAAAGTCCACACTGATAAGCTGTGCACAAAGAAGGAAGCTTTTAGAGAAAGAAAAAATAAAATAACATGTTATAACTGATTAGTGCTCTAAGTTGTATTATTCAAAATGTGCTGATAGTCCAAAAATATAAATAAGAAGAGAAACTGGGTAAACTGAAGGGGTACATGATGTTCTAAGGCTTGGAAATGGGATAGCCAAAACCCAAGCACAGGAATTTTCTGTCTTCTATGTCAGAGATTATTATAATACCTACTCTTGTCATTTAAAACGATACTGTTCCACAGATTTCACACTGACTCTGTTATTTAAAATGATATTGTTTCACAGATTTCACACTGACAGGATTTTAAAATGTTATAAACATTTAAAATACTATTTATAGTATAAATGCTACATTCATTTAAAATGATTTTCCCTTTATTTCCCATGTATATATTTCAGAAAATAATTTGGTTCCTATAAATTATACCCACTCTGTTTACAAATCCCCATCCAACTTGGGTGGTTGGTAATTACAACTCAGTCACTATAAGAACCACTTCTTCTTCCCAAAATTTTTACTAATTTATGAAGTATGTCCAGAAATCAAGAAAAAAATCTATTATTACAAGCACTGACCACTTTGCTTCAAAATTTTATTTTAGTGTAATTTACAGCAAAGAAAATGTACCCCTTTTAAGAATATAATTTGATTATTAATGATTTATGGATATTATGGTATAATAACATTCCAATGAATAGGCAAACCAATTTTGTCACCCCAGAAAGTTTTGTCATGCCCATAGTTCTCAATCTCCTTCCACTTCCTCCTGAGATAAAAAGTAGTGATTGAATTTCTATCACGATATGTTAGTTTTTCTTAATCTAGAACTTTATATAATTGGAATCACAGTGTATGTGTTCCATCCTGTATGGCTTCTTCCACTCATAATGAAAGCGTAAGCTTTTTCATCCATGTTATTGTATATATTAGTAATTTTTCCCTTTTATGACTGAATAGTGTTTCAGTGTACATGTATAGCACAAATTGTTATTTTATGTTCCTGAATTAGATATTGAGTTGTCACCAGTTTATGACATCTTCATTTTTGAGAAAACAGTGGGTCCTTGCAATCTAGTGGCTCAATGTTTTGCCAGGACATGAGACTCAAGGCGCATGGTTTTACATCCCAGGTATATGGTCTAGTCAAGGTTTCTGTATCTTGGATGCCACTTTGGGGTGTTTCAACCCAGTGGTTCATGGCTCTGGCTGGGGGAGAAACCCCCGTGTAAAATACTTAAGTTAATAGAGAAAAAAACATGAATCAGTAAATAAATTTAAAAGTAAATGATTGGAAAAGAAGTAATGTACAGATAATTTCTACTTTCTTCCGTACTACAAATTTTCCCAGTAGCAAGGAGCACAAGCTTGTGCTGCAATCGAATTAAGTCACTGGCAAAGTAAAGCTAAAACACCATGAGAGACAGGGTGTGGTGGCTCATGCCTGTAATCCCAGCACTTTGGGAGGCCAAGGCAGGTGAATTATGAGGTCAGGAGTTAGACAGCGGTTTTGCCAACATAGTGAAACCCCGTCTCTACTAAAAATACAAAAAATTAGCCAGGTGTGGTGGTGTGCACCTGTAATTCCAGCTACTTGGGAGGCTGAGGCAGGAGAATTGCATCAACCTGGGAGCCAGAGATTGCAGTGGGGTGAGATGGCGCCATTGCACTTCAGGCTGGGAGACAGTGCAAGATTTTGTCTAAAAAAAAAAAAGAAAAAAAAAACACGATGGGAAACCCCTTAATTTAAAAGCTACATCAATGTCCACCTACGCAGTGAGTTCTAGCCTAAGCCAAACACACTTAATTAAGTCTTCACCTAGAGCACAGATAATAAAACTGGTGGCCCACATGTCAAAAGGTAGATGTTTTTGCAACTCTGGGTCCTTATTCTCCAAAAAATAATAAGATAACAGCCCAAGAGAATTTTTGGTAAAGAATTTGATAAACATAACATACTGTGTGCATTTTGCTATTAGTCTATCTTTCATCAAATAGGTTTATAAAATAAATTAACCACATTGAATTTATTTTTGGGATAATCAATTGAACATGTGGTTGCAAAGGCAGAGATCTTTTCTGGCCTTCCCTGACTCCCTGTCTCCTATTTCACCAATTAATTTTTTATCTTTCTCATCACTTTCTACATTTGAACATTCTTAATATTCCAGTAACATATTCCATACCAGGTGTGTTAGTCTGTTCTCATGCTGCTAATAAAGACATATCCAAGGCTGGGTACTTTATAAAGAAAAAAGAGGTTTAATGGATTTGTAGTTCCACATGGCTTGGGAGGCCTCACAATCATGGTGGAAGGCAAAGGAGGAGTAAGGACACATCTTCCATGGCAGCAGAAAAAAAGGCATGTGCAGGGGAACTCCCCTCTATAAAGCCATCAGATCTCATGAGACTTAACATGAGAACAACATGGGAAAAACCCACCTCCATGATTCAAGGACACAGAACCAAACTCTGTCATTCTGCCCCTGGCTTCTCCCCAGTCTCATGTCCTCACATTTCAAAACCAACCATGCCTTCCAACTGTCCCCTAAAGTCTTAACTTATTCCAGCATTAACCCAAAAGGTTTAAAAATCTCATCTAAGACAATTAGCCTTCCACCTATGAGCCTGTAAAATCAAAAATCAAAGCAAGTTAGTTACTTCCTAGATACAATGGGGGTACAGGCATTGGGTAAATATATCCATTCCAAATGAGAGAAGTTGGCCAAAGGAAGGGGCTACAGTCCTCATGCAAGTCCAATATCCAGTGGGGCAGCCAAACCTTAAAGCTTTGAAATAATCTTTGACTCCATGTCTCATATCCTGGTCACACTGATGCAAGAGTTGGGGTCCCGAGACCTTGGGCTGCTCCACCATTGTGGCTTTGCAGTGTACAGCATTCCTCCCAGTTGCTTTTATGGGCTGGCATTTAGTATCTGCAACTATTCCAGGTACATGGTGCCAGCTGTTGGTGGATCTACTATTCTGGGGTCTGGAGGATGGTGGCCCTTTTCTAACAGCTCCACTAGGCAGTGTCCCAGTGGTAACTCTGTGTGGGGGTTTCACACCCCATATGTCCCTTCTGCACTGCCCTAGTAGAAGTTCTCCATGAGGGTGCCACCCCTGCAGCAAACTTCTGCCTGGACATCCACACATTTCCATACATCCTCTGAAATCTAGGCAGAGGTTCCCAAACCTCAATTCTTGACTTCTGTGCCCCCACAGGCTCAACACCACATGAAATCTGCCAAGGTTTGGGGCTTACAACCTTTGAAATCACAGCCAAAGCTGTATCTTGATCCCTTTTAGCCATGGCTGGAGTGGCCCAAGAAAAAGGGTACTAAGTCTCTAGGCTGCACACAGCAGAGCGGCCCTGGGCCCACCCCATGAAAACATTTTTTTCCTCCTAAGCCTTCAGTCCTGTGATAGGTGGGGCTGCCTGGAAAGTCTCTGGAATGCCCTGGAGACATATTCCCCATTGTCTTGGAGATTAACATCTTGGAGATTAACATGTGACTCCCTGTTAGGTATGCAAATTTCTGTACCTGGCTTGAATTTCTCCTCAGAAAATGAGTTTTGCTTTTTATAACATCATCTGGCTGCAAATGTTTCAAGCTTTTATGCTCTGCTTCCCTTTTAAACATAAGTTCCAATTCCAAATCCTGTATTTGTAAACATATAAAACAATGCTTTTAACAACACCAAAGTCACATCTTGAATGCTTTCCTGCTTAGAAATTTCTTCTGGCAGATGACCTAAATCATCTCTCTCAAGTTCAAAGTTCTACAGATTTCTAGGGCAGGGGCAAGATGCCACTAATCTCTTCACTAAATATAGCAAGAGTCACTTTTCAAGTTTCTCATCTTCATCTGAGATGAACACCATTTCATTAAAGCCATTCAACAAGTCTCTAGGAAGTTCCAGACTTTCCTACATTTTCCTATTTTTTTCTGAGCCCTAAAAGTTGTTCCAACCTCTGCGTTTTACCCAGTTCCAACACTGCTTCTACATTTTGGGAGATCTTTATAGCAGCACACCACTACCTGGTACACATTTACTGCATTAGTCAGTTCTCACACTGCTAATAAAGACATACTCAAGGCTGGGTGATTATATAGAACAAAGAAGAGATTTAATAGGCTCACAGTTCCACATGGCTGGGAGACGTCAGAATCATGGTGAAAGGCAAAAGAGGAACAAGGACACATCTTACATGGGTGCAGGAAAGAGGGCATGAGCAGGAGAATTCCCTTTTATAAAACCATCAGATCTCATGAGACTTATGCACTATCATTAGAATAGGATGGAGAAAAGCAGCCCCCATGATTCAGTTATTTCCCACCAGGTTTCTCCCACAACACATGAGGATTATTACAATTCAAGGTAAGATTTGGGTAGGGAGACAGAGCCAAACCGTATCACCAGACTTCACATTTGTCTTCCCCTCTTGAATGTGAGGCAAAGGGAGAAAGGACCATGATATGTTTCAACTGAACCCCTGACACCTAGAGCAATGTCATCCATATATGTTTGCTAAATGAATGACTAGATGCACTGCTTGAGGATTCTAACAAAAGATAAATTTGACTAGATAATCTGCAAATAATCATCCTTGATTATTTTTCTAAACTCAAATATTTATAGTAATTGTAGTAATGTCACTCATTATCTGCTTACCATTTGCCAGGCAATGTTCCATGCATTTTCTACATTTTTGCTCACTTGATGCTCAAAACTGTGTAGGTACACACTATTAATAAAATTATTTTATAGACAGAGGAACCAATGCATAGGGAAGTTGAATATCTTGTCCAGGAAGGGAAGTTTAAAATGCTAAATTCAACATTCTAATTCTAGAGCATGGGCCTCTATGATGCAATATACCTCAAAAATAAACCAGCTAGGATGGGTGGGTGGCCCATGCCTATAATCCTAGAACATTGAGAGGCCAGCGTGGGCACAATGTTTGAGCCAGGGAGTTGAAGACAAGCCTAGGAAACTTAGGGAGATCCTGTCTCTACAAGATATACAAACATTAGCTGGCCATGGTGGCACATGCCAGTACTTGCAGCTACTCTGGAGGCTGACTTGGAGGAATCATTTGAGCCTGGGAGGTGGAGGCTGCAGTGAGCCAAGGTTGAGTAGCTGCATTCCAGCCTGAATGACAGAATAATATCCTGTATCAGAAAAAAAAAGAAAAAAAAAAAAAAAGCAACTTAAAAAGGAAGGACATTAAATTTAAAAAGCTTTAATTTTGGTGAAAAATATTTCTTAAAGCAAAATTCCTTCACTGGAACATCCATTTCCCACAACTATGCCTGGGAGGTGGGGCAAAGAGAATAGTGTTTCACATTCTCCACAGGTTGTGTTACTTTTCTCCATCAAGTTTTCTAATGATTGAAAAAGTCCACTGTGTGAATTTAACTGTACACATACTTTCTCAAGCCTGTCTTACTCTCTAAGCCCCATTCCCCTCCTATCCTAATCTATTCCAAGGGCTGGTGAAAAAAAAATCCCATGGATACCCTCCCTGATGCAGGCTACAGTCCTGATTCTTTCTCTGGAAAAAAAAAGAAAGAAAGAAAGAAAGACATGCATATGCATGTGCAGTGGTTTTTTCATAATATGTGTACACACCCATGCCAAAAAGGAAGGTGAAGCATACTTTCAGTTTCAGCTCACACAAGGAGGATAGAAGAGAAAAGCCATGGCTGGTGAGTCTTTCACTGTTCCAAGAACAGGTCCCTGGGAAGAAAGAGTTTTGGAAGGGACTGACTCTTCTGGAAGCCATAATTAGTATCTGTGGAAGCTTAGGTGAGCAGAAGTGAGGGGGAGGGAGAAGAGAGGGGAGAGAAGAAACCAGAAGACTCTCGCAGCCTTTAGAAAGGAAAAACAAGCCCAGAAAGGAACTGAGGGCTTTTAGAGGTAGCCAGCTGTCATTTTGTAATCTTAATTAAACTCTTACTTATGTTGTAAGTCTAACAGAGGGTACAGAATTGGCACAGGAGTACTAGCAGCTATTGTTCCTAAAGGAAATGGGCTACTTTATTATTCATAGTTAAATAAACATGGGACACAAAAGGATGGTCTCTGCTTTCCGGGGACGAACCTGGAAATGGTAAACTCAGTCTTCAGGCCACTCCATGCACTTGTACGGGGACTATTGAGGGAAACAAGTAGGACAGCCATACAGTAAGAAGAGTGATTACCCAACTGTGAGCAGGGGGACATTTTACTAATGAAACTTAAATAAGGTCTCTTTCTGTTGATAACATGAGAGGAATATGAGGCTGTTTTCATGATGTGAGAAATCCTTGTGCTCTGAACAGACAAGACCCTGAAGGAGAAGAGAAAGCTGTTTATCCGTTCAGTGGGTGAAGGTACAATAAATGGCTTACTGGATGAATTATTAGAGAAAAGCGTGCTGAACCAGGAAGAGATGGAGAAAGTAAAATGTGAAAATGCTACAGTTATGGATAAAGCCCGAGCTTTGTTTGACTCTGTTATTCGGAAAGGGGTTCGGGCATGCCAAGTTTGCATCACATACATTTGCGAAGAAGATTGTCACCTGGCAGAGAAGCTGGGACTCTCAGCAGGTAAGGATCAGTGACCCACACTCAAGTGCACATAGGGCTTATCAATGTGCCTACCATGTGACGTCTTTACTAGTCATGTTAAGTTGCAGAAAACCTTCTTATCTCTGGCTTCAGGGCCATATTTCTGTAAAAGGGCCCCTATTGTATGTCCCTTGACTCTCCTTTGATTCTGTTTCTTCATCCTCAGTGGTTCTCTTCTGATTAAAGCTCATTTCCTGTTCTGAGTATGTTGTAGTTCATTTGCTGAAGCTCATGAGAACTATGTGAAAAGCTTCACACTGTATGTTCCAGTGTTCCTGTCAAGGCATAATATTTGTTTGTGGATTTATTTATTTATATTTTTAGTGAAAGCGGTCCCTAAGCACTTAAGTAGTTGTAAAGCCACATGAAGCTTTAAGGTTTGTAATCAAATACTTTTTATAAATTTTCTCCAAAATTTTCCCCTCCAAAAATAATACAATATATTTCAGTGATGGTGATACACTCAGAGAACATATTGAATGTATAGAAAAATAAAGTTTTCTAGTGCCTCCTTATATTTTTTTTGAGTAAGATCACCCACTTGCCTGTTACCAGGTTGCAGTTCATGCTGTGAGGCCTGGACTGCCTCCACTTGCAGCCCTCTTCAGACCCGATACAGTGCTCAGGAACTGAGCCGGCCAAATTTCATGACCACTTGGACCTACCACATGGTGAGAATGAGAGTTCTGGTGGATTCACAGTCACTGATCTCAGTAGAACTTCCTAAAGCCACTTCAGAGGGAGACGTTCTTTGAAAGTAAAAACCTTTTTTTCTAAAGGTTAGGGAAAGTTTATGCCTATCTAAGCAGATATTGCAGATGTTTCTGTTTCATCTATAAGTAATAAACACCTTTTTTTATTGCTGTCTCTTTCATTTTATACATCTCACCACTCTCTAAATTAAAGAATATCTTGAACATTATTTAATGTCAGTCAGTCAGTGTTACAGGAGAAATTTTTAGTGGTGAGAATTTTGCACATTGGGGTAAAGTTTTCCAGAGATGATAAGTGACTATTTCAATATCCTTTATCTTTTCATAGGTCAAACATCTGGACATCACCTTAATATGCAAGAGTCTGAAGAAGTACTTCCTTCCTTCCCAGGTAATGCTGTTTTAAAGCAAGAGCATTCTTTGACCCTCCATCCTCCTTGACACTAATTTTGTAAGATGAAGCATGGGTAAACAGGCTATGGAGAATTTTCATAGATTGATTATATAATTTTCTTTTCATCATCTATTCTGCTTTTGTAGAAACTGTCCCACAGCTCCACTATCCATGTTTATATTCTGAATTTGTGTCTCAAATCCTGATTACCCAAATAAGTACCAAATTTATTATTTAAGCCTACTGAAATATTCCCTCACATCTCCCAGAGACACCCTTATCTAAACAATTTCAGAGCTGAGCATGCCATTCTTCCCCACCCTGATTCTCTTCTGGTTTTGTGTAACTTGGGTATTGGTGCTACCACCACCAGTTGTTCAAACCAGGAACTTGAAACTCATATGGGACCCTTTCTCTTCATGTACCTTCAATATTCAAGCCATGGCCAAGTTTTATGCAGGCTTTTCTCAAATTTGGAACCATCTCTCCATTTTTATTTCTATTATTTTATTAAAGAACATTTATTCCTATAGTGCCCTCTTAAAATAAAATAAGCTTATATCTGAAAGCAATTTAGAGGGTAGGAATGAAAATTATTTATCAGTTTCAGATATTTACTGAATTTACTAAGGTTGTTTATCACATGACTATTTTCTTAAATGTTTCACAGCGTGAGATATTCAATATATAAACAAATACTGTATTGTTTACTATGGAAAAATAGCTCAAAAATAACCTAAATACTTCTACATATTTTTTCTATTGTTTTCACACTTCTTTATGAAGGAACCAAACATTTTATCCACCAAATGATTATTGTATAATTTTCTCCAATATATCTATGCTAATTAGTTCTTTTCCACATCAACGTATTTCACGCTGCCTTTGTTTATCTAACTGTGTAACAGTTTTTCAAATTTGTTCTTAAAAATTAAATTTTTTTTTGCCTTAATAGTTTCTAAAAGATCCTCCACATATCTAGAAAACTTATTTCTATTTTGAAACAAAGATTACATTAATTTCTTTAACAAATACATCACATTGTCAGATTGTGTTGAACCTGTGATGAAATAAAAGCCTCAAGGATTTTCTCACATAAACTCTGTGAAAACATTTCCTCAGATGTGTGTGTGCAATCAGTGTTTAGTGCTATGAATCCATCTAGTGTGCACCTTGATTTTAGCATTCATCATTCTATTTTATATTTATTCTATTTTATATATTCAATATTCCTGTCCTTACATATGTATACATAGAAAGAAGACATCCTGAAGGACAAGACAAAGATGCATTTTAAAAAAATATTCCTAGTGCTTACTACCATGTCTGCTAAGTAAGTAAATAAAAAGATAAACATATATTTTAAAAATATTTCAGTAGATTTAATTAAGACTTGCTCCCATTAAATTTTATCCTAGGATTTGAATCTTTTCAAAAAGTTTATCTTCTAACTATTTTATCTCACACATTGTTTTCTGAGTGTTTTACCAGGCATAGACTTGGAATTTTCCTTTTCTATGTTAGTATCTAAAATGCTTGTAGAAATGCTGATCTTGAAATACGAAAGTAGATCCCTGTAATACATACCCAGGGATCTCTGGATTGAAATGTGTTCCATTAGCAGCAAACTCTTTCAGCTGTGTTGATGATGTAGATCAGGATTGTCCTCCTCAGAGTGCATTTCCTCTTCTGTGTCTTCATCCATAGGTGAGGCTGTAAGAAACACAAAGCGGAACAAAGAGGAGTGCCATGGTTCATGATGTTCTTTGTCTCTTGCAGCTCCTCGGGCAGTGCAGAACAAGCCACCTATGCTCACATTCTTGGACTCAGAAGGGAATGTCAAGCTTTGCTTCCCAGAAGAAGCTGAAAGGATAAAGAAAGAACAGTTGGCAGAGGTGACATGCTCAGAACGCGCGGATAGAGTGGGGTGAAAGATATACTTGGGGCAGTTCCGAAATGCAGTAACTGTTTCTTAGAGCCAATTTCATTGAGCAGTTCTGGAGAATTATACTTTCGCTCCTCTCACATAAAGGATTTCTATATCCTAAAATCCCAGGTTTGGAGAAAGAGTTCCAAATTGGATCCAATTCCTGTGTAAATAACATCAGTGATGGCAGCTATTGAATGCTTACTATGAGTGGGCATTGTTCTAAGCAATTTGCACATGATAATATATAATTTTAAACCTAAACATAACCCATTTTAGTGATCAAGAAACTGAGATATAGGATTGTTAAATATTTTGCCCAAAGATAAACAATCAGAAATTGAAGAAATCAGAATTCAGCCATTTTTGCTTCAAAGCTTGTGTGTCTTTCCAAATCCTACATATCAAGAACAATGAAGTCAGTAGCTCGGCTGCCATCTGGGCATTTGCAATTTCCATGCCTGCTCTTGAAGCAGCACTCAATTCTGTTACCCCTTTTCAATGTACAGGTCACAGGATTTGGTATCTTCATAGGACTAAGGGAGGGAAAGCTGTCATAAACCAGCAAGGTGAATATTTAATTGGAGAAGACAAGGCTGTTAATTCAAACTCCATTTCCTATAGATTTATCCAACAATGAATAAGTCAAGCCGCACACGTCTTGCTCTCATTATCTGCAATGAAGAATTTGACAGTCTTCCTAGAAGAAATGGAGCTGAGGTTGACATCGTAGAAATGGCAATGCTGCTAAAAAATCTGGGGTACAGTGTGGATGTGAGAAAAAATCTCACTGCTTCAGTAAGTTCTATTATCAGAACTAAGAGACGATGGTCATGCCCTTCATATAACTAAATAATATTAGAAAGCTTGGTTGTAAGACCAAGAAATGTAATCTCTTGATAATCTAAAATATAAACTTGCCATGAGAGAATGCTGGATACTACATGTTCCCTTGTAACATAAGCGTCTTTCAGCACGAGCTTGGTGTAACTTAATTGGGAAATGTTTTATTAGCTCAGTAATGTCACTGTCTCACTACAAGGTAACTCTGGATGACTTCCTATAACACTTTTCTTCCTCAAAATTAAGACTAAAACTTTTTTTGGCACTCCATTGTTTGTCATGGAATCCCTTAAGCAATTCCTTAAGTATTTATTTATTGGCTTTCCAAGGTGCCATGATAGTTAATTACATAGTGCAAAATCAGAGGTATGGTCTCTTTCAGGAAATGACTACAGAGCTGGAGGCATTTGCACACCGCCCAGAGCACAAGACCTCTGACAGCACCTTCCTGGTGTTCATGTCTCATGGTATTCAGGAAGGCATCTGTGGGAAGAAATACTCTGAGCAAGTCCCAGATATATTACAAGTCAATGAAATCTTTAGAAATTTGAATACCAGGAACTGCCCAAGTTTGAAGGACAAACCCAAGGTGATCATCATCCAGGCCTGCCGTGGTGGTGAGTGCTGATGTATTTGAAAACACCAGACATTAAATGCTATCCTCATCTGTATGCATCTAGGATTTTTCAGTTTCTTTTTGTCTGTCTTTTAATGTCAAAGAACATGTAATGTCAGTACTCAAGATTGTGGTTTCTGTGAATTGAATGGCTGGTTGGTAGATATTTGTTCCATATTAAAGGTTGAGACTTTGATGTTTGGACATTTTTCGAATTTGTTTGATAGTCAGAAAAGTTAAGAATTGTTGAAAAGATTGTGACTGAAACGTATGTGTGTATTTGCATGTTAATTATTTATAGAGCAAGCACATTAATAAATATCATGGAACACAGGCTAGGAGAAAAACATTATCTTCTCAGCCATTGGTACTAGTAACAGATCAAATTGTGTCTTTGCAGAGAACGAAGGTGTGGTGTGGTTAAAAGACTCAGGAAGAGTTTCTGAAAACACATCTTTATCAACTACAGAAGAGTTTGAAGACGATGCCATTAGGAAAGCCCACATAGAGAAGGATTTTATTGCTTTCTGCTCTTCCACACCAGGTAACAGGTTCTACACAGGACATCTTTGTTGGGGTTATCAATACAAAAAGTGACAGTCACCCACTTGAGGGTCTATACCTGCATGGAATTTAGATAAGATTTTTAAAGACCAACTCAAGCTTTGTTCCAAGTTATACACACAATTCCCTTTATCCAAGAGATCAATTTTACATATCTGTTCAATGAATTAGTAATAAGATAATTTGTCTATGTTTCAAAATTTTTTATTGGAATGCTGAGCCATAACAGAGAATTAAATGGAAAACGTTCTGTGCTGTAGTACATTAAAATCTGACTCTGCATGGAAAAGTTCTGCCATGTTGAGATCATTCATCAGTCCAATTTGCCCAGACATCAAGTATTTATAAAAGAAGAGTAGGAACTGCGTGCAGAAAAGTAGAACAGCAAATGAGGCACTTTGGGGCCCTAAATTAAAGTGGGTTTTATCTATAAGCATGAAGTGTGTAAGTCAGAATATATTTGAATTATTCTAAATGTATACTTTGGAGTAAGAATTTTGTCAGTATTGACTGATACAACCATTTAGTACTTTGTAAACCAGCTCCACTAGTTCCTCCCTGGGTTTTCCTCGAATTGCTCACTAACATGTGGATATAAATATTATTTTTCTAAGGATTGAATTAATTAATATATTTGAAATATTGGGCATGACACAAAATAAAGCACACATTAAAGAACTGCTATTATTTAAAATGTTTTTATTTTATAACTTAATTCAATTACTTTCTAAGCAAAGTTTAAATAAAAATTCTTTAAATTCTTTCATTCACCACATTTGGCAGTTTGCTGAGAGGACTCGCATTCTCTCAGTCACCTGTTGCCCAAAGGCCCTACCTCTGCTCAAATAGTTAAGTTTTCTAAAGTATTTTCTAAAATGAGATATCTTCTTTCAGAAGAAGCTTGGTTCTACATTGTGTTGAACATGCCCTGATGTAGAACTAAATATTTTTTTTCCAATATTCAGAAACAATGGCATCATACAAAAAACCATGCATTTTCATCCTGAGTACATATAACATATAGTAGACTTTAATATCAGACAGAACTGTCTTTAATATCCTTTGATTCCAGACTTTCACATTCACCCCTCTCTGTGTGGCTCTTCGTAGGCCCCTGGCTTCTCATCATGAACCTGGTTGATTTATGTGTCTTTCTTTTCTTTCACTTTCCTTACTCCTCCTTTCCAGATGACTGTCAGGAACACCAATTTAGTTATATATAACTTCCATGTTAGACCCATCTCCATATTCTGCTGCGCCAATCCCAACCACATCCCATTAATTTCCTGAAGAAAAGTAACCATCTACTTCCTTAATTTCACAAAACGTTTGCAGAGACATCTGTCTCCACCATATCTCTTACCTACTTCCTGTTACTGGAACAAGTCTCAGTTAAAGACTTCCTTTAGCTGAGATAGCTGTGTTTCTAAATATAATTTTATTATCAATATATAATTTATGACCGTTATAACTGGCTAAAATGTGTCATTAAAGAATGTGTCTGTCATTATACATGGAGCTATTGCTACTGTCTTTCTCTTAACCCTTGCTTTGTATAATTTTATGTCTTCATTACTTCTGTGTCTACCATGTAATAAATTAATATTAATTTTCTTAATATTTCTGTTCGTCATAAGAACTGTTTATCCTTCCATATGATGTGCTCATTTCCTTATCAACTCCTCCTAGATTTCTACTTTTGCTCTGTTTATGATTTTTATAGTTAATTTTTTTGTATGTAAAATCTTACTGTCAATGTTATTTAATTTTAATTATTTTTTAATGAAGTACATATTGAGAATTTATTAACATAGTTATCCTGTATAGACTGAATATTACATATCCTGTGTTATCTCAGACACTCGTGTGACCTCAGATATCTCTTATGTACGAAATTATTACCATCCCCTGTATAGCTGAGTCTATTACATATCAGAATGCATAATTATCTTAAATCACAGTCAGTAGTATCACTTTGGGAATGTACATTTAGATATTTATTTTCCAAATCCCAATCGCTCCCCTGCACCCATTCTGCCTTTTCCTTACTCAATACTAAATTTATGATTTCAAACATACCTTGGCTGGAGTAGAAATACTAGGGTTTCTTCTCTTTCTTCAGGCAAGAGCCTGTCTTGAGATTTGAAATGTGCTTTATCAACAGATAATGTTTCTTGGAGACATCCCACAAAGGGGTCTGTTTTTATTATGAGACTCATTGAACATTTGCAAGAATATGCCTGTTCCTGTGATGTGGAGGAAATTTTCCGCAAGGTAAGGCTCTAGTGGATGCTATTTTCATTCTACGTCCCCGAATGCTTGGCTATTGCAATTGGAAGCATAGAAAGCAGATCTGGACATGTTTATCTTCTAATAATACCCTTCTTTCCAAAAGAGTTTCGAAGTTCTTTGGAGAGTGGACGAACCTGGGAGCCAGGTCCAACCTGTTATGACCCACAGCCTTGAGAAAACAATAATTTAGTTTCATCCTACTCCTGCCCTGCAGAGACAAATAAGTGGACTCTAATTTGCCTGTGTTCCTCATGGCTATGAGATCCAGCAGCAGATTTTAAAAGCCCCAAGGAGGGTCATTCATTGCTTTGATATGTATATGGCTATACTTGCTGCAGATGGAAGTAATTTTTGTTTTTGTCACTTATTTTGCTATATTTGTTGTAGTCTTTTTGGCATAACTCAAGAATCTCTTGAAAAAAATCTCAGAAAAAAAAGGTCTACAGACTTTCCTTTCCCTTTTAGGTTCGACTTTCATTTGAGCGAACAGATGGTAGAGTGCAGATGCCCACCACTGAAAGGGTGACTTTGACAAGACGTTTCTACCTCTTCCCAGGATGTTAAAATAAGGAAGGTGTGTGAATATCTGTGGGCAGGTATGTGTGTATGGTCGGGGGTGTGGGAAGGCTCAGGAAAGCATACTGAAAGTGCATTTTAGTCAAGGACTCTAGGTCTACAGGTCGAAAATCCTTAATCCAAACATTAGAATTTTGTAATGCTTTAAAATCCAAAACTGTTTGAGTGCCCATATGATATTTAAAGGAAATGTTTATTGAAGCATTTCGAATTCCAGGTTTTTGGATTAGAGATGATAAACCAGTAAATATACTGCAGATACTCCAATATAAAAAAATTTCTGAAATTCAAAATACTTCTGGTAGCATGCATTTTGGATAAGAAATAATCAAGCCATATTATAATATACAGAAAATACTGAAGAAATGCCTTTCTTCTGGTCAGTGCACTGCACATTTCTCTTCTCCAAAAGTTTTTCATTTAGACCCCTTCTGAGAGTCAGCTGATATTTACCTAGAAGTGGCCGTAAGACTATGAATGCTCGCCTTTAGATGTTTCTCCCCTTCACCTCAGCAGAATATATTTAAACATAGCATGCAGTCTTTCCTTTTAAGATTGTGTGTGTGTTCCCATTGGTGGTATAACTTTATAACTTGCATGTCTTTTAGCAAAATTCTTTCCTATGATTATTTTTATTTCTTTTTCCTCATAGGACATGAAGAGATCCTTTACTCTTCAAAGGTTTTTGGAATTATGTCTGATAAATAAAAAAACTTTTGAATTAATAAGTCTGTTAGAAAAATGAAAACTTGTCCTGAGTTTTCTCCCACACTGAAGAAACAGGGGTTGGAACTTAGAGAGACTAATGAATTTAGACTGTTTGACTTAATCCATAAGACCCAAACTGGCTATTGGCACCTTTTTTTCCCAGAGTTAAAATAAAATATAAAAATAAAAAAATAACATCAGACTTATGAACATAGCAAAGTTAATTACTTTCCTAAACAAAAATTTATGTTGTGCTATTTTTTAAAAGAAAGAAAAACCATTTGCTGGACTTTGCAGATACAGATTACAGCAGGTATCTGACTTCAAAGAATTAGAGCTTAGCAGGAGAGATGGGGAGAAGACAGACAGTTATGATAATGACAGTTCAGTATGATAAGGAACTTTTCCCAAATCTCATGGTTTACTACTCACAAATACATGAACAGAACTTGCATATTTCTACCCTTTGCTAAAGTATTTAAGACAAAAAAAAAGGAAATTTTGAATCAATCCTAGACCTTCAGTAGTTCACAGAATCCTTGAAAAGGTAAGACAGCCATCAAAAATGAAGCACTTGGCAGATGATGCATGACACCCTGAAAAAACACTAGGATGCACCGTATGTGCAATGAAGTCCCTGCATGGTACAGAGAAAATGAGTTTGTGGTAAAATTCTTTACTCTGAGATGTTAAGATTTAGGGAGGATTTGAAGAACTACCCTTTTACTTGCAAATATGAGTTTTTTTCTAATCTTAAACACATTAAATGAGAGTGAATTTCTGAGCTTTTAAAAATCTTCATAATTGAACACATTACAATCTCTCTCTCTCTTTTTTCTTTTTTTTTTTTGCCTTTGATTAACTATTTTTCTGGGCATATCTCTTCTGCACTATCATGTGTATTCTACTACAACCTGAAACTACCTCTGTGATCAGTCTTTGCTCAAAAAGCAGAAGTGAATTGCCACCCTCAGTAAACATTAACTGTTAAAGCAGTTTTAGGCAGTTGAAGAAAAGCATTCTAGGAAGTAGATAAGAAGATTCCCCAGGAGGCTGAGGCAGGAGAATTGCCTGAACCCAGGAGGCGGAGGTTGCGGTGAGCCGAGATCGCGCCATTGCACTCCAGCCTGGGTATCAAGAGCGAAACTCCGTCTCAAAAAAAAAAAAAAAAAAAAGAAGATTCCTTCAAAATGATCTCCAATCAAAGGGTGAGATGACAGGGAGATGGGGAAGAGAAGACACCTTCACAATTCCTCAGCACAGTTAACAAGAAATACATCTATTGAATAAACAATACTTTCCTTATTTATTTTTGTTGACTTTGTTATCAGTTGGTTATAGGTGTGTGGATTTATTTTGGGGTTCTCTATTCTGTTCCATTGGGCTATGTGTTTGTTTTTTGTACCAATACTTTGCTGTTGTGGTTACTGTACACTTCCAGCATAGCTTGAAGTCCAGTAATGTGATGCATCCATCTTTGTGAAAAGAAGTTTGGAGATTTACCAAAGAACTAAAAGCAGAACTATCATTTATTTGACCAAGTATCCCATTACTGGCTGTATCCCCAAAGGAAAACATACTGTTCTATCAAAAAGACATGCGCCTTTAAATGTTTGTCACAGCACTATTCACCATAGCCAAAAAAACAGAATCAACCCAGGTGTTCATCAATGGTGGATTGGATTAAAAAAAAAAATGTGCTACACACCTACTATGGAATGTTACATAGCCATAAAAACGAAATCCTGCCCTTTGCAGCAACATGGATGCAACTGGAGGCCATTATTCTAAGCAAATTAATGCAGAAACAGAAAACCAAATATCACATAATCTCACTTCTAAGTTGTAGGCTAAATATTGCATACACATGGACATAAAGATGGGACTAACAGACACAGGGAACTACTAGAAGGAGAAGTGAAGAAGTAGGGCAAGAGCTGAAAAACTATGTACCGGGTGCTATTCTCACTACCTAGGTGATGGAATAAATTGCACCACAAACCTCTGCGTCACCTAATATACTCATGTAACAAACTGCATATGTATCCCTGAATCCCAAGTAAAAATTGAAATCAAAAATAAACCCAAGATATACCAAATATTTGGTTAATTCTCATGGGAAGATGCAAGGAAACTAGTTAGATTTTACTCATTCAGGACAGGGTTTTTCAGATGAGCAGTGGTAGAATAACTGACAGATCAGAAGAAAAGAATGAATAGAAGAAGGTATGGAGCTATGGAGAGAGAAAAGGAAAAAGAAAACAAGGCTGAGGTGTCAAACCAAAGAACAATGTTTTGTCATTTGCATTTTTTTCCAAGGGAAGAAACTAGAGTTTAGGTTAGAAAGCCAATTGGCTGACTATAGGGCACTTCCCCATGATGAACCTAGAAGTTCCAAGCAGCAACTTTATAATCTGTAATCATGTGTCCCCACTCCTTGCAATAAGGAAATACCTACGACTTTTATTTCTGAGTCTGAGGCACTTTCCAGTGCTGTACGAAGAGACAGAGGCTGTTAGCTATGGCTGGTGAGTCTGAGGTCCTTTTCTGACTGGGAGCTGGGGACTCAGGTCTTAGAAAACCCTCGATGTATTGCTGTGTGACAGGGAGAAATACCAAAAGGGAAATAAGCCAATAGTGCACGCTGGATCTTTCTGTTATTCGTGGCATGTAGTTTGAATCATGAGACCCGGTGTTGGAGACACTGAAGAAGAGTATGTTCTCTACATGTTCTCAAGCCAGAAAAAGGTTAATTCCTTTCTTTTAGCTTCTAGTAATCAAAGGGAGAGTTTAAAAAAAAAAAGACAGAATAAATTGTTTGTGTGAGAAAACTCAAGAAATTTCTAAATGCACTCTGAAATCTTCTCTGCTTCCTCTTCATCCCAGATTAATCCTTCAGACTATGAACCTTCTTCCTAGAAACAAATCTGAGGGCCTCTGTGTTCTCAACACATTGTCATCTCTTGTCTTGAATTATATTCTTGGGATGTTTAAAGTGATTGCATTTTTTCCACCTTTCTATGTAGTCCTGGTACTAACTATTATAATGCAGTATTTCTTGGTTGCCTTCATAGATTTTTAACTGGCTTCCCACTCTCCAAAACTTAACCCTTCAGTTTATACTGCACACTACTTTCAGGCTGACTGTCTTATACACAGAAGCTGAAAAAGTCTCAGAGTTGGAGTCCTGAGCTACTTAGGCAGCTAGTATTCCAGCAGGTCATAGTGCTTCTTTGGTTTCATTCTCCTTATTGAAAAAAGGAAGAAACTAGAATAGATCAGTGGTTTCTAAACCTTGTAACATATATGAATAATTTGTAGTCATATTAAAAAAATTAGATTATACTACCTGAATAGCTCAATCTTTAATAGACTATAGACATTTATTACCCTTAAAGATGTGCAGACAATTCTTAGGAAGCTAGCCTGGCAAAGGTTGTTCTACAGGTTAGCATTATTTGCAAAGTTGGTCAGTTAGTTAACTCTCGCTTCTCACATGCTAGGGATCTATTAATGTAATTTTCTTACTCAGTAACATACATTGCCTTCTTATATTGCCATTTGAAAAATATCTAAACTTTCAGATAAGTGCTTCTATCTTTCATTCTTATTCATTTTTCCATTAATTACTCTAAGGCATGATTTTAGGTTCATAAGAAAAAAAGCAAGTATTTGCTGTATTTTACTTCACTCGTAGTTCCTTGCTATTGAGTTTCTTTATTTCTTTGATTCTCCCTGTAGTTTAATTATCTCCAGGGTTTATGTCTCACCTCACAACATTCAGTTTAAACTCCTAAAATGCAGGAATTGCTTTTTTATTTTTTGTCTATTTTGTGATACTAATAAAGCCTTTGGCCAGGGAGGAGTAAGGCAAATTCACAGCCATGGCTACCTCTTTGGCCAGGCAGGCTGACTTTACCAGTCATGGACTAGAGTCAGAGGAATCATTAGATAATAGATAAGAGAAATTGAAAGGCACAAATCAAAAATAAGTTAAGTGAATTAATCATTGTAAACAACCACGTGTAGTTTCTGTTTGTTAACGGAAACTTGTGAAAAATAGTATCCTATATAAAATGTGTAGGAATTTCACATCACTTTTCCTAGAACCAAAACTGTGATCTTGATGAATTTGGCCTCTAAATTATTCCATTCAATTTTATTATCACTGCAAATTTAATTCTGTAATCAGTAAAATAATGAAAAATAATCAATGAAAATTGTTTTTCAAAAATAATACTGCATGATAGGTATCTCATGCACTTTCTCTGACTGAATATTTAAAGTCAGTCAGTTAAGTTTGTGCTATTATTGCCATTTTATAGTTGAAGAAGATATCTAGAAAAGGACTAAAAAATTTTTATTTGGTCTAATGTCTGTTGAGAAGAGTGAATCTAGGTTGGCCTGACTCTTAAACTCAACACTCTAATGTTATGTCAATTTTCTGCAAAGAAACATGTTCAAATGGGGGCCCTGTCTCTGATCACGCCTACTTCAGTTCTGGCCCAGCCCTCCCAGCTTCCTGATTACTTTAGACACACTAAAGCCTTTGTGCTTCTTCCCTCACTGCTCTCTGCCAGGAGACCAGCCGTTACTTGTTGAAGGGGCAAATTTCTTCTAGTCTTTCTGGTCTCAGTGCCAAGTCCTCCCTCATCTGGACAGCTGTCTTCTCAAACACAATTTGCTCATGCTTATCTTGAGCATCTGCTCATTATTTAAATTCTTATAATTTTTTTATTTTACTTATTTGCATAGCTATCTTTCCACTTGACTATAAGCTTGAATGTATAAGAATATTCCCCCAAAATGGTACCCTCACCACTAGCAGAGTATTCTTCACAAACTAATACTCACTAAATTTTCTGGAATGAATAGGAGAGTAAATATGCCTTCCCTCTGCTGGAAACTTCCAGGGTGTGCTTATTGCCTATTAAATAAAATCAAACTTACTTTTTATTAAATATTCTTCAAGAGTTAGGCCATACCTAAATTTTATTCATCTGTTTCTACATTCACTCAGCTAGTGATTCAGTAGATAATTATCAGACTTCCCTTGAATGCCAGTAGTGCAGGCCTAGTTTACGGCCACATGTCCTCACAGAGCATAAAATCTAATGATGGATGCTGATAAGTAGGCTGGAAATCACAGTTAAAGGTAAAAAGTATGCTACTCTAAGAATAAACGAGGTGCCCTAGGGGCATGTACCACTGACACTCTGTCCCCTCAGATACTCAGAGAGGATTGCCTGGAAAAAAGTGCCAAATGGGCCAGGTGTGGTGGGTCACGCCTATAATCCCAGCACTTTCGGAGGCCGAGGAGGTAGATCATGAGGTCAGGAGATCAAGACCATCCTGACTAACACAGTGACATCCTGTCTCTACTATAAATATACGCACACAAAATTACCTGGGCGTGGTGGTTGGTGCCTGTGGTCCCATCTGCTCTGGAGTCTGAGGCCGGAGAACCACTTGAACCTGGGAGGCAGAGGTTTCAGTCAGCCGAGATCGTGCCACTGCACTCCAGCCTGGGTGACGGATCGAGACTCCATCCCCCCTACCCCCCAAAAATAAATAAGTGCCATCTAATTTAGACTTGAAAAATAAACATAGGAGAACAGGAAGCAATGAGAAGGTGGAAGACTGGACTAAAAACTAAGTGAAGAGCAGAATGTTTTGAATGTAATGAGCAAGGTGGGGACAGTATCACATGGGGCTGAATGAGAAGGCCTAGGTTAGAATAAGCTGAGAGGTTTCATAGTCAAATCTAGACATTGGAACATTCTTCATTGTGAAGAATAGAATAGAAGGGACTAACAGAAGGTTTATAAGGTATTCTGTGTAATTAAGAAAGAAAGGGTCCTGTAATCCCAGCACTTTGGGAGGCCAAGGTGGGTGGACCACCCAATGGTCAGGAGTTGAAGACCAGGCTGGCCAACATGGTGAAACCCTGTCTCTACTAAAAATACAAAACATTAGCTCGGTGTGGTGGCACACACCCATAATCCCAGCTACTTAGGAGGCTGAGGCAGGAGAACTGCTTGAATCCTGGAGGCAGTGGTTGTAGTGAGCCAAAATCGTGATATTGCACTCCATCTTGGGCAACAGAGCAAGACTGTCAAGGAAAAAAAAAAAAAGAGGCTCACAACTGTAATCCCAGCACTTTGGGAGGCTGAGGTGTGTGGTCAGGAGTTCAAGACCAGCCTGATCTAGATGGTGAACCCCATCTCCAATAAAAAAACAAAAATTAGCCAGACATGGTAGTGGGCACCTGTAATCCCAGCTACTTGGGAGGCTGAGGCAGAGAATTGCTTGAACTCAGGAGGCAGAGGTTACAGTGAACTGAGAGCACCAGTGCACTCCAGCCTGGGTGACAGAGAAGACAGACAGACAGACAGACAGAAAGAAAAAGAAAGAAAGAAAGAAAGAAAGAAAGAAAGAAAGAAAGAAAGAAAGAAAGAAAGAAAGAAAGAAAGAAGAAAGAAAGAGAAAGAGAAAGAAAGAGAGAAGGGAAGGAGGGAGAGAGAGAGGAAGGAAGGAAGGAAGGTAGGGTGTTGGACTGAATAGAAGTAATGAACACTTACAATTAAAACTAGTGGTCAGATTCTGAAAATGTTGAGTAAATAAAATTAATGAAGTGTGAATTGAGTTAGGGAATAAGACATGAGGAAGGCAAAAGAAGTTTAATATCACCAGGTTTTGCTGCCTTCCTGCACTTGGAGGTTTGATACTAATTTTTACTATATGGAGGAAAGGAAGAATGGAAATAGAAAAAAAAAAGCAGTTCATTTTTAAAAGTTCAGTTTAATGAGGTTGTGGGATAATTTTAAGTGATGTCTCATTGTTGGACGTTTGGGTTTCCATACGGGATCCACAACTGGACTGATCTATACATTTGAGTAATTTATTTATTATTTTAAACATAATTGATGCTATGAGAATTTACAGATTATGAAAAGAGGATCTCAAACTAACTTAATTTGTTTCTTTATAAAAATTATTTTATTTATTTAGTTGGCAAATAAAAATTTTATATACTTATGTACAAAATGATGTTTGAAATATATATTGTAGAATGCCTAAAGAGCTAAATAACATGCATTACCACATATGCTTATGTTTTTTGTGATTATAGCACTTAAAATTTACACTGTAAATTTTCAAGAATACATCATTAACTATGGTCACTATGTGGTGCAATAGATTTCTTAAATCTATTTATCCTATCTAATTGAAATGTTTCCTTTGACTAACATCTCCCCAAACTTCCTGCCTTCTCCTAATCACTTCCATTCTACCCTCTGCTTTTATGAGTTTAACTCTTTTAGATTTTACACATCAGTAAGATCATATGGTATTTGTCTTTTGGTGCTCAGCTTGGCTTATTTTATTTAATATAATGCTATCCATGTTCATCAATGTTGTCACAAATGACAGGATTTGTTTCGATTTTCTAAAGCTGAATAGTGTTGTAATAGGGATATAAACCACATTTTCTCCATCCATTCATCCATCTATAGACACTTAGGTTTATTTTATATCTTGGCTATTGAGAATAATGCTGCAATAACAATGGAAGTGTATATGTCTTTTCAACATACTGACTTAATTTTTAAAATATATACTAAATATTTGGATTGCTAGATCACTTGTTACTTCTATTTTCAACTTTTTGAGGAGTTCCCTATTGTTTTTCATTGTGACTGTACTAATTTCTATTTTCATCAACAGTATACTAGAGTTTCTTTTTCTCAACATCCTTTCCAACACTTGTTATCTTTTCTTTTTTTTTTTTCTTGATAATGGCCATTGTTATCATTCTAACAGGTGTGAGGCAGTATCTCATTGTGGTTTAATCTCCCTGTAATCAGAGATATTGAGCATTTTGTACATACCTGTTGGGCATTTCTGCATCCTCCTTTGAAAAATGTCTATTTTGCTCCTTGGCTCATTTTGTAATATTTGTTTTCTTCTTGTTGAATTGTGTTTTTTATATATTTTGAATATTAATATTTTATCCAATATATGAATTCAAATATTTACTCCTTAACAGTTGGTTATTTCTTCACATTGTTGTTTCCTTGGCTTTGCAGAAGCTTTTTAGTTTGATGTAATCTCATTTCTTACTTTTGCTATTGTTGACCATGTTTTTAGTGTCATATCCAAAAATCATTGTCTATACCAATGTCATTAAGCTTTCCCATGTTTTTGTGTAGTCGTTTCATAGTTTCAGTTATTGCGCTTATGTGTTTAATCCATTTGGAGTTGATTTTTGTATATGGTGACAGATAAGGGCCCAATTTCATTCTTCTGCTCATGGATATTTAATTTTCCCAACATCATTTATTGAAGAAAATGTCCTTAGCCTATTGTGTGTTCTTAAACTTTGTCAAAAATAAGTTTACTGTAAATAACGGGGTTTATTTCTGGGTTTTTTGTCCTGTTCCTTTGTTCTCTGTTTTTATGTTACATTCTAGTTTGATTACTATAACTTTATAGTATGTTTTAAAGTCAGGTTGTGTGATGCCTCTAGTTTTGTTCATTAATCAAGAGTGCTTTGGTTATTTGAATTTTTTTGGTAATTTCATATGAATTTGAAGATTGATTTTTTATTTCTGCAAAAATTGGAATTGGAGGTTTAATAGGAATTTTATTGAATTCATAGATTTATTGGGTATAATAGACATTTTAATAATATTAATATTTCCAATTCATGAACATAGGATAGCTTTCCATTTTTGTGACTCTCATTCAGTTTCTTCTGTCAATGTTTTATAGTTATGGGTATATACATCTTTAACTTTTTTAACTTTACATTTATACTTTATTATTTTGTGGAATTTTTTGTAGCTATTATAAATGAGATTTTCATCATCCATTTTTAGTTTATTGTCATTATAAAAATGATACTCATTTTTGCATGTCGTTTTTGTATCCTTCAAATTTACTGCATTTGTGTATTAGTTCTAACAGATTTTTGGTGGCGCATTTAGTGTTTTCTTAATATATGTAGGATAGTGTCATTCATAAACAGGACATATTAAATTCTCCCTCTCCTATTTTGATGCCTTTAATATCTTTCTGTTGTCTAATTTCTCTGATTAGGACTTCTAGTACCATGTTGAACAGAAGTGGTGGAAGTGGGTCTGTGTGTTTGTCATATGTGGCATTTATTGTGTTGTTAACCTCTTTAGATTAATTGCCTATCATATTTTTCCACATACTGATTCGGTCAATACTATATTAGTTTACTAAGCATGGAAATAAGTTAAACAGAACTTCAAAACTCAGGCAGAGTAGATATTCCACAAACTAACCTGTGTACTCTTTGCAAATCTTCACATTCCCTGTTCCAACATCTACATTGCATTTAAAACCAACATTTTTGTCTCCTCTTCCAAGAAGCCTCTATTAACTCACGTCCTGGAATTTTATCATCTTTTCTGAGTTCCTTAAGCATCTTTTCTGTGTTCTCTTAAGAAGCCCTTCATCAACTGTCATGTAATGTAATTTAATGATTTAAGAGTAGGGCTCTGGATTCTGAACACTTGAAGTTCCACTCCTACTCCCCAGTTACTTTATACTCTGTTTTCTTTTCACAGGATTACATTCAATTACTTAAGTTACTTATCAGTATATGTTTCCTTTTCCATATAAATGAGGTTAATATGCATTTCACATGGAGTTTTTGTGAAATTTCAGTAATGCACTTGACTTCATGGGGGTTCAATATATATTAACTATTATTACTGAAAGCGTGTCATGGTTTACTACATGGAATGTGGTGTAAAAATACGATTTGAACCCTACCTAATTCGTGTTATTTAGGGTAACCTATTAAATGACTTATAAAATTGATAAAATAATAAATATTCTACTGGTTTATTGTGAGGGTCCAGTATACTACTATTTGTAAAGTAATTAGAAGAGAGATTTGTAAATAATAATGATAACAATGATAATTGACATTGTTTCATTTTTTAATTACAATAAATACATAGGAGACGTTACCTTCATTAAATGCAATTAGGTAACTTTTCTCCTGTTTTGAAACTTCCATGTGTCTTTCTCATAATAGTTGGTTCATTATTGACATATGAACTCAAAATAACCTGGAAAATGAGTATGGTACTTCTGGGCCAGTTTTGTTCAATGTCCTGACATGTTTTCTTTAGAAAATTTATTTTGTGTGAAAATTATCCTTATATCTAGATGAACTAGATAACTATATTTATAGATTTAACTAAGAAGAGAGGAGATATCTGGCTTTTCCACATACAACCTGCTTAAATCATATCTCTTGTATTGAAATAAAAGATTTATTACATTATATATATATATATGTATATGTATATATATTTCCTGGTAAAAATTCAAATTATACTAAGGAGTAATACATTGAGTCAGTGTCATATTAATCTACCATAATAGTTATCAGATATTTTCAATTCTAAATTTTGGTTTGAAAATAAAAAGACCCTAAAGAATTATATATCTCGATGCATTTATCCACTTAATGATTAAGTTGGATGTTAGCTTATGTAGTAAGCAAGCAGATTAAGTACTTTTAAGCATTTTGAGCAGAAAATTGTTAATTATCACAATTGGGTATAGCTTGTGTGTTAAAAAATGCAAATTCAAAGATACAGTGCTTTCACCAAGGAAGCTAAATACAGAGAAGAGGAAAGATCCTACAATCTAGTAGGAATAATTTACAGACTAGACAAGAGAATGGACTGTCCTGGGTGCATACATTTCAGGTAGATCATCATGAGCTTTGAGCAAGAGAAAGAGAAATCTGAATATAGTGGATGACCAGGAGTTTAGCATTAGGCCCAATGCTGCAGAAAGGAAAAAGACACGCTATAAAAAACAAACTTAAACGGCAATAAATTGTTAAACGTAACCTGGTATGAATTTGATGGGCCAGAGAATGCTATAGGTACAAAGAAGTAAGTGAGTATTTGTTGGGGACATGGTAAGACAAAATGCATTTTCAAGGGCGTTTCACATGACAGGGCTGTGTTGAAAGCAAGGGCAGAACTCTAAGCTGTGCCCACAGTTGAAGGAGTCTTTCTATATCTGACAGAAGACAGTTGCAAAAAAAAAAAAAAAACTTTAACAATGTCAAAGCTCTGTTCAAATGCATGCTTCAGAATAGACTGAATAACTTGGTGAAGAAAAGAGTTCTCAAATTGAAGGAAAAGGAAAAGAAAAAAGATTACAATGCCAAAATTGAAGGCAAGGCCCTCGTCTTGACAGACTACATGCTAAAGAACTATGTGGCTGGACAAACATCTATCCAGACCCTACCTAATATGGCTAAAAAGTCCACCAATATTTTTAGGTAAGACCGGATATTTACAGCGGATATCTCTAATTTTTTAGCATCTACTCAACTCTAAAACCCACGCAGTGTCTTCTGTGATCCTCCTGTCCTTCCTTTATGAGACTATCATTTTCACTAAGCCTGTAATTTTTCTTTTGGGGATTACTTTGTCTCTTGTGGGGTGGGATCCAGTTTCCAATCAGCTAAAAGGCTGAATCCCTGGGTTCAGACTGTGCATGGAAATAATTAATAGTAGAGGCTTGTAGTAAGACATACTCAAACCTAAACCTAGATTCTGTCATTAGTAAGCTATGTGGCTTCCTGCCTGTATCTTAGCTTCTCTTGCTGCCTAATCATCAGTCTTAACACCTATGAAATGGGGACAATTTCAGTACTTTCTCACAAGACTGTGGAAGGCTAGAAACATTGTAATGGCAGGCATCAACATGCCAACAACTCCCAAGATATTAGCTCTCATCCAGAACTCTCTTCTCTGAGTGCCAGACTCATTTAGCTCTAGCTGCATTTTCAACAATTCCGCTCCAGTGTTTCACTGGCTTTATTAAATTAAACACTTTTTCTTCCAACCAAATTTGTTCCAGCTTTAACCCCTTTCCATTTTAGTAAAGGAAACTAACATATATCAAATTTCTCCCACCAGAAGGCAACTGGTTTCTTTACCAATGACTAGCAGTAATTAGTAGAGTGCCAGGCACAAATATGTATCACTTTGATATCTATATTTCCCGATAAAAATTCAAATTATGCTAAGGAGTAATGATTAACCTGATGTCACATTAATTCACCATGCTAGATTAGTCATCAGATTATTTGCAATTTCAAATTTTGATTGAGGAAAAGATGCTAAAAAAATTAGCACTCTGGATGCAGTCATTCATTTGTTCATTAAGCCATGTATTTAGCAAGCATACTAAGTACTTTTAAGCATTTTGAGCACTAAGATGTTAATGAGCACAAAGATGTGGGTATAGGATGTGTGTTAAAAATGCAAATTCAGAAATATAGTGCTTTCCCCAAGGAAGCTAAATACAGCAAAGAGGAAAGATTGTATCATCTAGTAGTATTTACAGTCTAGACAAAAGCATGGACTGTCCTGGGAGTGCAAACTTCAGGTAGATCATCATCATCATGAGCTGTGAGCAAGAGAAAGAGAAATGTGAAAACAGTGGGTGACCAGCAAGTTAGCATTATGCCCAATAAAGGGAGAAGAAAATCCATAAAAACAAATTTAAGAGGCAATGAATTGCTAAGCACAGTCTGGTATGAATTTGATGGATGAGAGAATTCTGCAGTTACAAAGGAAAAGGTGTGTTATTCATTGGGGACATAGTAAAATAGAATGTATTTTTAGAGGAGTTTCGTATTACAGAGTTATGTCTTAGGTGAGGGCAGAATTATTTAAGCTGTACCCGTTGTTGAAGGAGTCTTTCTATTTCTGACAGAAGACAACCACAAAAACAAAACACTTAAGACGTTGGAATACCTGGGCAAAGATTTTCTTCATGGTGTTTTTAATTATTTGTCAAAACACAATGTTCTGCCATTGAAGGAAGAGGAAAAGAAAAAATATTATGATGCCAAAATTTAAGACAAGGCCAGGTCTTGGTAGACTCTGTGCAAAAGAACCATGTGGCTTGTCAAATATTTATTCAAACCGTTCTCAATATGGACCAAAAGATCATCAGGGCAAAAAGTAAGGCCGTGTACTTATAAATATGTCAAAATTTCCAGAATTTATTCGACTCCAAGATCCATTCAGTGTTATCTGTGATTCCTCCTATACTTTCGTTTCTAAACTCTCATTTTCAGTAAACATGTCATGTTCCTGTTAGAGACCAGCTTATCTTTTGTGGGATGGGTTTAAATTTCCAATTACTTAAAAAGCTGTGTCTTTGTGTTTAGGCTGTGCATAGAAATAGTTAACAGGGGAGATGTTTTTAGTAGGGGGTACTTAAACCAAAACCTATATTCTGTCACCTGTGAACTATGCAGGTTCAAGCAAGTTTCCTAACCCTCTATACTCCCTAGTCATCAGTCTTACCACCTGTGAAATGTGGACAATTCCAGTACTTTCTCACAAGACTGTCTATAGCTAGAAACATTGTAATACCAGAAACCACATGTCAACAACTTCCAAGATATTAGCTCTCATTCAGAACTCACTCATCTGAGCTCCAGACTCATTTAGCTCTACCGGCATATTCAACAATTATGCTCCAGTGTTTCACTGGCATCACAAAATGAATACAGCTAGAATTAAACGCTTTGTTTTCCACAATAAACCTCTTCCACTTTTAAGCCTTTTCCATTGCAGTAAAAAGAACTAACATGTACTAAGTTTCTGCTACCAGAATGTAACTGGTTTCTTCACCAATTAATAGGAGTAATTAATAGAGATCCTGGCACATAGCCGATACCTAATTAATATGTGATGAATAAACAAATGAAGTATATGCATGCAATAAACAGAAGTTTTCTTAATTATTATTTGGATGCTACAAATTAGAATTTTCCAGTGTTTACTCATTTCTGTGCATTACAAAAATATTATCAGGGAACAACTATAAAATGTTTAAATTTTATAAAATTTCAAAACTTTTGACCCAGGTTGAATTATCAGTATTATTACAGCCTAAATATTCTCAGAATCACGTTTTCCAGGGATGGACTCAATTTTCTGTAGATTTTAAACTGAAATCTTCAGCCCTGAACTACTAGAGTTTACACATGATCATGAACATAAAGCAACATAAACTGTTCAAACCTTACTACACAAAATAAACTCCCCTTATCTGTAAGGAAATGTTGTTCTCCTCAACAGAAAGCACATGCTAATACAGTTGTCCAAGATTTTAGGCAAGAATGCATTATTATTAGTATTTAAAATGGTCTTTTGCAGGTATTTTGCTTTTGCTCAAACCTGGGATGGCATGGGAAAAAATATATCGGTTTTAAAAAATCAGAGACAATGCAACAAATAGGAATCATATTTGTAGCAATAAGGGCTTAAAAATGATTTTAGCAATCCTAGATATCATACATAATGAGCACTAAATTCTAAATGAAATAGTCTATCCAATCAGCAGAGGATGTGGCGAGAAGGAAATAGCTGCAGATCCCTGCAGGAGGGGTCCAGTGGATCCCTGAACTCTATTTGTATTTGGATTCTCCAGAGTGATCAATCCCAGGATACTTTGAGGACACTGATCCAGTGGACGTGGAAGCCTGGTGGGCTGGACTATTAGAAGAGGTATAGGCCTTAGCCAGGCCTTTGGATATGATTATAATTCTGAGGGTTTCCAGCAGAACACTGGATTCTGGAGCACAGGATAAGAAGAATTCTAACTATTCATTTGTTCATTTAACAAACTGTTCTATATACAGAGATATACTATATATATATATATGTGTATATATATATGTGTGTATATATATGTGTGTATATATATGTGTGTATATATATGTGTGTATATATATGTGTGTGTGTATATATATGTGTGTATATATATGTGTATGTATATATGTGTGTGTGTGTGTGTATATATATATATATGTACACACTGTATAGCAATACTGTGATTTAGTCAGAGAAATAACCATGTGAGTCCCTATATGCTGTGGGAAATTGTTTTTCTGACCCTGTACCACTCCTTTCTTGTTGTGTCAATGTAAACAGATTCCAGAGCAGATTCCTGAGAGATTCCTGTTTCACTAGGTAACAGATAATCTCAAATTGAAATTTTTATATAAACTCCTAATTTCCACATTACTTCCTGTTGCACTGCCAGGCTAATAGAAAGTCTCTTTGGAAGCAGACTGCACTATAGTATTTATTATTTTGTAATAAAAATAATACTTTTATAATAATTCTACTGTTGGATATAAAATAGAATATCTGTCTAATTTCTAATTTTACTTGAAAACACCTGTTCTACACACAGACACATAAAAGTCGTTAGGAGATGACCGTTAAGTTAGGAAATTCTCCAAACCTTTAAGTAGGAAAACATATCCTCACACTAGGAATATATCACGACCCTGGATGTCTTCGCATTGGCGGAATTTTCTGAAATGAGAAGAAAATGCGTATGATAAAAGGGATGCTTAGAAGGTTTGGTTTCCTTACATACTTAGAACATGTTAGGACTTAGAACCCCAGAGCTCAGGATTTTATCATACACTTTAGCAAGACATTTATTTTAAAATATTATTAGAAATGAATAGAAACAAATGATTGAAATAGAAAAAAACACATGAAATACTACAAAGCAATATACATTTTACACAGGTTAATATTACTTTACTCATGGTTCCTATATCTTGGTTGGGTCATGTAACTAAACATAAATAATATGCCTATTCAGACATTCCTTTCCTGAAAAGAAATCTTGTTATTAGATCTTAGTAAGCTTTTCTTCTAATTTGTATATATAAATTCCTTTTTCTTTTGCAGAAGGAGGGCTCAATAATCTTGCACAATATCAGTCAAAAGAGATCAGTGTTACATTTCACAAGGGAACAGATCGGAATGACTCAGAACCAAAATTATCCAAAAGAGATGTATTATTTCTTCACATTACAAAATATGAGTTAGAAAACTGAATGTTGGCTATCCAGTACTTGAAAGACAAGATGTCCAGAGTTACGTCAGAATCGCATACAAATATTTGTCCCTTTGATCTTAGACACAGTACTATTGTCACTAGACAACATTTCTTCATGAATAGGTGATTTCACAATTTGTTGAAAGATAACTGGCCCATTTCTTCTAGAAAAGTTAGTATTTCACATAAAGGATGCTTAAAAAAATACCATGATGGTACAGAATTCAATATTCTGTTAAGTGGTGTATATGTATCTGTATGTGGTGTGGACTAGGAGGGGACTATGACTCCAAAATGGGATGTGGTCCTGTTCAGTTTTGTAGCCTCCAGCCTCATGTAGCTATTAAGTACTTAACTTGTGGCTAGTGATACATGTTGGCATACTAATATTTTGTATATATTATGTTAAATATATTATTAAAAATAACTTTAGCTTTTGTAAATGTGTATTAGAGAATTTAATATTGCACATGGAACTCACATTGTATTTCAAATAGATAGCACTCTGACAAGTATTTATTTAGTACACTCTTGCTGAGACACAGTAGAAAGTCCAAATAAATGAATGAGCACCCCAGGGTAAAACCACTGGAAAAATAGAATTGTTTTATGAATATAGAAAAGTCAAATCTAACCCTAAATCATCAAGATTTTTTCTCCCAAATAATCAGAATCTATGATTGCATTTTTTTTTTTTTTTTGGTGGGGTGAGTGGGGAGGTCTGCTTTCTCTATTAGAAAATTCCTTTTTCTTTCTCAGTAAGAATACATTTCCTTAAGGTGGAAATTAGGTACAGCTATAACCCCTACATGCAAAGAAGTCTTTTTGCTAGGATTTTTCTCTGTCTCTCCCAAACTTCTTAGGTGATAAATTGAGTCACAGAGGCAGAAGCCATAATTTATATTTTGTGATATCCCACAGCTCTTTTGCAAATCGAGGCTGGACCACCTGAGTCAGTAGAATCTACAAATACTCTTAGACTTTGTCCTCATGAAGAATTCCTGACACAGTGTAAAGAAAAACATGATGAGGTGCTGTGCTCTCTGCATGAAATAGGGAAAAAGAGAGAAACAATTGCTTTTATTAAATGCACTATTTTTTTAATGGGGTCTTGCTCTGTTGCCCAGTCTGGAGTGCCATGATATGATCATAACTGACTGCTATCTTGAACACATTAGTTCAAGGGATTCTCCATCTTCAGCCTCCCAACTAACTAGGACTACAGATGCACACCACCACCAAGCCAGGCTGATGGTTCTAAAGTTCTGTAGAGACACAGCCCCGCTATGTTGCCCAGGCTGTTCTCTAAAACCTGGCTTCATGAGATCCACAGCCATGGTCTCCCAAAGCACTGGGATTACAGGCTGGAGCCACAATGCCAGCCATAAATGCACAAATACTTAAAGCACTAAATGATTGTGGGTGGTGACAGTGGAAACCTTTATGATCGATGCTTTCAGCAGGCAAGGGTTCACATGGCTTCAAACAGAACCAATGTTCATTCAACATGTGATAAAACATAGATTCCTCATTTTTTTTTATTTATTGACTTTTGTATCTATTTGAGATTTATTATAATTTCAGCTATAGCCACAGAATAAAAATGTTTATAAGATAACAGGGCTGAGTAATAATTGTACTCTAGTTGAAAAGCCTAGACATGAAACACATTTGAAAAATATAATTATGGCTTGAAACTCACTGTAAGTTCATATTTTTAAAATAGTACCAAAATAGTCATAATATGGAAGACAAAGAATCTTTGTATATTCATTTTTACTGGAACCAATGAAAACACCTCTTGGTTTATATGAAATTTGGTATGAACCTGAATATAAGAAATGGGTGAGTAGGTGGAGAAGAAAAAGGAAAATGAAGGTGGCAGAAATTATTCTAGTTTCCTCAAGATGCTTGAGTAATCATTCTAAGATATGTCCTGGTTCTTGCTCTGGACTCTTGAGAGGAAGGAAGGCAGTGTTTTTTGACAGAGGTTAGGGAAGGGGGCAGCTGCATGAGGTCTTAAAAAAGCAAAATTGTGAGGCATATGGAGGTTGAAAAGAGACTCGGGTAAGCATCGTTACTTCATTTCTATCTCCTGCAGATCTATCTAATAAAGGAGAGAAAGGACCGCAGACACCTGGCTCTCATCATATGCAATACAAAGTGTGACCATCTGCCTCCAAGGAATGGGGATTATGCTGACATCACAGGGATGAAGGGGCTGCTTCAGGACCTGGGCTACACTGTGGTTGAAGAAAAGAATCTCACAGCCAGGGTAAGAACCCCTCAGCCACCTCACACTCATACATATTCAAAACATATTCTTCTAATAATTAGTTAGCGTTATAGAATCTCAACAAGGTTTAACAACCTCTGGGTTCATGTGTGTGTGTGTGTGTGTGTGTGTGTATACATTCACACATATACTGGCAAATGAAAGTACTAAATACATAAGTCTGTGTCTCTTTTGAGCCTTGAATATCCTCAACTCCGTAAAAGGAGACAAAACAAGATTGGCATGTAGTTAGTTGCACAATGCTTATTGAGTTCCAATATGATCAGGTGATTGGGATGTAACCCCAAGATTCCACAGAAAATCATAGAGTAATGTGTTTTAGCCAGGAGTGCACTCTTAAAACAAATATTAAATCCAAAATTTTGGGCCAAGAGCTTTTCCTGACACTGTGGATTGGTCTGTAAATGAGACAAGAAGTTTCAAATTAACGAGAACCTAAGTTAGAGTGGAGGTAAAATCTCACAATAGAATCAAACCGGACAATTTCAGAGAATGAGTGCATGTATGTGTCTATATAAGAAAAACAAGAGACTTCAAAGTAGGCAAAAAGTAAAGAAAAAGGAAACATGGCACTCCAGCCTGGACGACAGAGCAAGACTCCGTCTCAAAAAAAAAAAAAAAAAAGAAAAGAAAAAGAAAAAGGAAACACGAGAGAGAACGTTGGATGGGGTGCAATGTTTTTGGGTTGGTCCAGAAAAGACTATGTGGGGAGAGTACACAGAAGTTGGACTGACTACCTGAAGATGTATCTGGGAAGATGCGAGTTCAGTGCCTTCCAGTAGGGGGAGCTATCTGTGAAGGAGCTGAGCTGAAAATGTAACTGGCACATGAAAGGCACAAAGAGACCAGTGTGACTAGAGATTGAAGCAGAAAAGACATAGTGTGAGGTTGAGTATGGTCAGGCCAGAAGATTGATTTTATTCTAAGCAATGTCAGTTGGGTTTTAGAAGAAAAGTGGTGTGATGCGTTTATAACACGACTCTTGCTAGAAAAGGAGAGAAAAGAGCTAGGTTTTTAAAAAGTAATACAAGTAACATATACAAACATAAAATATATTAAGAAGACGGTGTGTGGTATGCCAGCATGGAGAAAAAGTAGAACCCACAGCCCCATTACAAAGGAAAAATAAAACTATAAAACAGCTGCCATGATTGAGTAAGCACAATGTGAAGCACCACGACCAGCATATTACATATGTTTCCTGTTTCACTCATGGCAAATCTAGGATGTCCTATTAATTGTGATGCTTCTTCGACTGAAGTTAGACATTGCTCTTTCCCAGGATATGGATTTAGAGTCTTTAGACTTTGTTCACAAGATCTGAACTGGTGGATAGCTCCATTTTTTCCTTTAAAAGACTATTTTCAGGGCTTTTTCCTTTAGAAATACAGATATAAATTATAGTAAATATGTAACTTTGAAGAATTTAGAACTTAGCAGGAGAGGCGGGAAGAATAAAGACAGTTATGATAGAGAAAGCATGATGTTAAAAAGGACTTTTTTTTCCAAATCCCAGAGTTTACTATTGACAAATCCAGGAAGACAATCTGCATATTTCTATCCTTTGCTAACAGTGTTGAGAAATACAAAGTAATATTCAATTCAACCCTATATCCCTAATACTTCACAGTCTCCTTGAGAATGTATGACAGTCAACAAACAAAAAAGTAATAGCAGACAGAGCATGAGACTCTGAATAAGCACTACAGTATATCAAATGCAAAATTATGCACCTGCATTGTACAGGCGAAAATAGTTTGGGGTTAAATCAGTCACTCAGTGATGTGAAGATTTTGAAGAACTGGAAGAAATACAAATTCAGTTTCAATAATGAGACTTTTCTAATCCTAAACTCATTAAAAGTGAAGGTGAATTTCTGACCTCTTGAAAGTCTCCAGTGTTGAACATCATACTGCCATTTTTTTTTTTTTTTTAAGTTCTGGAATACATGAGTAGGATGTGTAGGTTTGTTACATGGGTAAACATGTGCCATGATGGTTTGCTGCACAAATCAACCCATCACCTAGTTATTAAGCCAAAGTGCATTAGCTCTTTTCCTAATGTTGTCCCCTACCCCCCATCCTCCTCTCTGGCCCTGGTATGTGTTTTTCCCTTCCCTGTGTTCGTGTGTTCTCATTGTTCAGCTCCCATTTATAAGAACATGCAGTGTTTAGTTTTCTGTTGCTGCATTAGTCTGCTGAGGATAATGGCTTCCAGCTTCATTCTTATCCCTGCAAAAGACATAATCTCATTCTTTTTTATGGCTGCATAGTATTCCATAGTATATATGTACCACATTTTCTTTATTCAGCGTATCATTGATGGGCATTTGGGTTAATTTCATGTCTTTGCTATTGTGAATAGTGCTGCAATGAACATATGCATGCATCTATCTTTATAATAGAATGATTTATATTCCTTTGGGTATATACCCAGTAATGGTATTTCTGTATCAAATGGTGTTTCTGGTTCTAAATCTTTGATGAATCACCACACACTTTTCCACAATGGTTGAACTAATTTATATTCCCACCAACAGTGTCTCTTGAATACAGCATGCTGGTAGATCCTGTCTTTTTATCCAGCTTGCCATTCTGTATGCTTTAATTGGGGTATTTAGCCCATTTACTTTTGAGGTTAATATTGTTATGTGTGAATTTGAACTTGTCATGATGATATTGGCTGGTTAATTTTGCAGACTTGTTAATGTAGTTGCTTCACAATGTCATTGGCTCATGTATTTTAATATGATTTTATAGTGGCTGGTAACAGATTTACTTTCCATGCCTAGTGCTTCCTTCAGGACCTCTTGCAAGGCAAGCCTGGTGGTGACAAAATCCCTTAGCATTTGCATGTCTGAAAAGAATTTTATTTCTCCTTTGCTTATGAAGCTTAATTTGGCCAGATATGAAATTCTGTGTTGGAAATTTTTTTAATAAATGTTGAATATTTGCCCCCAGTCTTTTCTGGCTTGTAGTGTTTCTGCTGGGAAGTCCACTGCTAGTCTGATGGGTCTCCCTTTGTAGGTGACCTGGCCTCTCTCCCTGGCTGCCCTTAACATTTTTTCCTTCATTTCAGCCTTGGGATTGATCTTCTGGTGGAGTATCTTCCGGGATTTTCTGAATTTCCTGAATTTGAATGTTGACCTGACTTGGTAGGTTGGGGATGTTCTCTTGCATGGTATCCTGAAGTGTGTTTTCCAACTTGGTTCCATTCTCTCCATCTTTTTCAGGTATTCCAATCAGTCATAGGTTCAGTCTTTTTATACAGTCCCATAATTCTTCGAGGTTTTATTCATTCCTTCTTTATTTTTTCCTCTAATCTTGTCTCCTTGCCTTATTTTAGCAAGGCAGTCTTCAAGCTCTGATATTCTTTCTTGGGCCTGGCTGATTCAGCTATTGATACCTGTATTTGTATCATGAAGCTCTCCTGCTGTGTTTATCAGCTCCATCAGGTTATTTGCGTTCCTCTCTAAACCAGTTATTCTAATTAACTGTTTCGGTAATCTTTTATCATGATACTTAGCTTCTTTGCATTGGGTTAGAACATAATCCTTTAGCTCAGCCAAGTTTGTTATTATCCACTTTCTGATGCCTACTTCTGTCAATTCATCCATCTCAGCTTTTGCCCTGTTCTGTGCCCTTGCTGGAGAAGTGTTGAAATCATTTGAGGAGAAAAGGCATTCCAGCTTTTGAAATTTTCAGCCATTTTACATTGGCTTTTCATCATCTTCGTGGATGTATCTACCTTTAATCTTTGAAGCTGTTGACCTTTGGATGGGATTTTTGTAGGGTCTTTTATGTTGATGCTCTGATTGTTGCTTTCTGTTTGTTTTAACAGTCCGGTCCCTCTTCTGCAGGTCTGCTGCAGTTTGCTGGGGGTCCACTTCAGACACTGTCGGCCTGGATATCACCAATGGAGGCTGCAGAACAGCAAAGATTGCTGCCAGCTCCTTCCTCTGGAAGCTTCATCCTAGAGGGACACTGACCTGACGCTAGCCAGAACTCCTCTGCATGAAGTGTCTGTGTGTCTGGCAACCCCGTTGGAGGCACGGGATCAGGAACTCACTTAAGGAAGCAGTCTGGCTATCCCTTAGCAGAGCTGGTGCACTATGCTGGGGGACTCCCCCTTGTCTGGATCTCTGGGACTCTTCAGAGCCGGCAGACAGGAGAGATTAACTTGGCTGCCCCTCCCCCGAGATGCTCTGTCCCAGGGAAATGAGAGTTCTGCCTATAAACTTCTGGCTGGAGTTGTTGGAATTCCTTCAAGGATGCCTTGCCCAGTGAGGAGGGATGGGTCCAGGTCCCACCTAAAGAAGCAGTGTGGCCATGATCTGCCACTGCGGCTGTGCTACACTGTGGAGAGTGCAGTCCAATCCAAACTGCTCAGCCTCCGTAGCTCCAGTAGGGGAAAACCACTGAGGAGAGCTACAGCAATGGCAGTCGCCCTCCCCTGGGGAACTCGGTCATCTGAGGCAGACTCCACGCCGCTATGCTGGCTAGTCGGGATTCTAATCCAGTGGATCTAAGCTTGTAGGCTTCTGTGAGAGTGGGACCCACTGAGTGAGGCCATTTTACTCCCTGGCTTTAGCCCCCTTTCCATGGGAGTGGACGGTAATTTTGCCTCACTGGAGTTGCTGGAGTATGTAAAAACTCCTGCAGCTCAGTGCCTGCCCCAACCGCCACTGACCAGAGCAGCAGCCGAGGGTCTACCCGGTTTTGTGCTTGAGACCCAAGGCCCTGGTGGCGTACGGTCACGAGGGGATCTCCTGACCCTGGATTGCAAAAATCCTGGGAAAACAAGTATCCCCGTACATAGCGCAGTCCCTCACTGCCTTCCTTGCCTGAGGGAAAGAGGTGCCTTTGTCCCATGTAACTCCTGGGTGAACTGCCACCCGACCCTGCTTTTCCTTGCTCTCTGTGAGTTGCACCAACTGCCTAGATAGTCCCAATGCGAGGATTTGGGTATCTCAGTTTGAAATGCAGTATCTCACCTTGGGTGTTTGTCTCAGGAGCTGCAGACGGGAGCTGTTTCTACTCGGCCATCATGGCTCCTCCCTCAACTTTTTCTTTCTCCTTTCATAAACTGTACTTCTGGCTATATCTCTATACAATCACACATTAATTCTGCTACAGCCTGAGACTACTTCTACAATCAACTTTCATTCAGGGGATATCAAAAAGCAAAGGTAAACTTTCACCTCAGTAAAAATTAAATGTTGTGGCCATCTTTGGTAGTAAAAGGGAAGCATGCCAGGGAGTAGACAGAGGGTTCTTACAGCATTATCGCCAATAAAAGGTTAAGACCACAGGGAGACAGAGAGGGGAAGGCATCGTGAGGAGCCATCAACACAGTTTAAGCAGGGAATGTGAACTATTTGGTTAATTCTTATGAGGAAATGAAAAAAGACTTGTCAGATTAAACTCTTTCAGGATTTGTGTTTTTATGTGATCAGAGAAAGAAAAATTGAGAGATCAGAAAGAGAGGAGACTGATGGATAGAAGAAGGTGGGGGGGGCACAGGAAACAAGGAAAAAAACAGGCTGAGATGTCAACCCACAGGACAATGCTTTGTCAGTTTAATTTTTTTTTCTTCCCACAGGAAGAAAGTAAAGTCCAGTATTTGGATGCCAATTTGCTGACGACAAGGCATTTCCTGACAATTAGTCTGGAAAGCTCTGAGCAGCAGTTTCACAATCTGTGATTACATGTTTCCGCCCTTTATAATAGGAAATACACAGTTTACTTTCATTTTTGAGTGTGAGCCTCTTTTCAACGAAGTAGGAAAGGACAGAGGCTGTTACCTATGGCAGGTGAGTTCTTTTCTGACTAGAGCTTGTAAGTAGGATTTTAGAAAACACTTGACTTATTGCTGTGTTATAAACACAAGAATGGAAGCTGATAGCATGCATACTGAACTCTTTTGTTTACTGGTTGTGTGTAGTGTGAATCATGGGACCTGGTGTTAGAGACACTGAAAGAGATAATATGTTTCCAGATGTCTTTTAGACAGAAAGAAGTTAATTCCTTTCTCTTAGCTTCTGGTAATCAAAAGGAGGGTAAAGAAAGCCAGAGGAAGTTATTTGTGTGAGACAATTCTAGAAGGTTCAAAATGCACTCTGAAATCTTTTCTGCTTTCTCTTGATTCCAAATTAATTGCCCACATCACAAACCTTTCTCCCATAAGTAGATCTGAGAGTCTCTGAATTATTACCCTTTTTGCCATCTCTTACTGTGAATTACATTCACAGTCTGTTTAAAGTTATTCTGTTTTTTTCCCCCTTTCTCTTTAGTCCTGGTAGTGACTATTTAATGTAGTATTTTATGGGTTACTGTCACAGTCATTTTGTTTTGCTGTTGTTGTTGTTGTTTAATTGGTGTCCCTCTCTCCAGGACTTAACCTTCCAATCCATTCTGCACACAACTTTTAGGTCACGTGTCTTATAAACAGAAGCTGGAAAAGCCTAAGGGATAGAGTCATGAGTTACTTAGGCAGCTAGTATTCCAGCAGGTCATATCACATCTTTGGTTTCATTCTCCTCATAGGAAAAAAAAGAAATTGGACTAGATCAGTGGATTCTAAACCTTATAACATATCACAGTAATCTGCAGTCATATTAAAAAAGTCAATGACTACCAATGACTAAAAAAGTCAATGACTACCCTATTTCTCAACCTGAATAGCTCAATCTTAAACACCTTGCAGGCACTTACTACCTTTTGAAGCTCTGCAGATAATTCTTATGAAACTGACCTGGCATAGGTTTGTCTGTAGATTAGTGTCATTAGGAAAGTTGACCAGTTAGTTAACTCTCTCTGCTTACTTGCTAGTGATCTATTAATGTAATTCACTTTGCTCAGGGACATACAGTGGCTTTTTATTGCCTTAAAAAATATATATGAATATTCAGACAAGTTTTTCTACCTTTTGAAACATGTGTATCTATTTTTTCCATTAATCTCTGTAAAGCATGATTTCAGCTTAATAAAAAAATTACTATATTTACTTCACTCATATTTTCTTGTTGTTGAGTTTCTTTACTCCTTTGATTCTTGCTATAGAACAATTCTCTCCTGGATTTATGACTCACCTCACAACATTTAGCTTAAGCTCCTGGAATCAAGGGACCTTAGATAATAGATTAGATAATAGAAATATTAGATAATAGATTAGATAATGGAAATATTAGATAATAGGAGAAATTGAAAGCCACTAGTCAAAAACAAGTCATGGTTTGATAATTATAAACATCCAATATAGTCAGCTATTGTTACCTTAAACTCTTGAGGAATTGTATCCTATAATGTGTTTGAGCATTGCATCACTTTGCCTGGAACCAAAACTGTGGTCCTGATGAGGTTTTCCTGTAACTGATTCCTTCCACTTTTATTATCACTGCAGGTTTCATTCAGTGATTATTATAATAACAAAAAATCTATAATAATTGTTTCTATAAAAAATGCCATATAGTAGCTATTTTACACACTCTCTCTGATTTAATATTTAAAACCAATCAATACGGTTGTGCTATTGTTACCATATTAGAGTTGAAGGGAATACTTAGAAAATGCCTTCAAATATGCTTTAGGTCAAAAGTCTGTTGAGAGGAGTGATCTTAGGTTGGCATGACTCTCAAACTCCGCCATTACTCTAACTTTCTGCAAACATCTTTAAATATTTGCCCTGTCTCTCATCACTCCCACTTCAGTCCTTGCTTCACACTTCTATTCCTTCTAAGGCCCAGCTCTCCTAGTTTTCTGGTTACATCAGACACCCTCAAGCCTTTGTGCTTCTTCCCATACCACTCTCCGCTAGGAGACCAACCCCCAGTTGTCCAAGGGACAAATTCCTACTAGTCCTTCAGGTCTCAGTGCCAAGCTCCTTCTTCTCAGGACAGCTATCTTCCATCTGAGACACACTTTGCTTATGCTTTTCTTGAGCATATGCTCATTATTTACATCCTTATAATATATTTCATCTTACTTATTTGCTTATGTCTACTTGACTGTAAGCTCTAATGTGTAGGAACATGTTTCCAAAATGGTACCCCCAATACTAGCAAAGTAAGTTTCAAGAATTGATGCTCATTAAATATTCCTGAATGGATAGGGGAATGAAAGTGTCTTCCTTCTGTTTGAAACTTCCAATGTGCACTTATTGGCTGCTAAATGAAATGAAACTTACCTGGTTTGCTATTAAGAATTTGTAACCACCCAATGGGTTCACCTTGCCCACTGCTTAGACAGAGCCCAAGACAGGGGAATTGCAATGGTGAAAGAGTATTCACACAGAACCGGCTGTGCTGGAGACTGGAATTTTATTATTACTTAAATCAGTCTCCTAGAGCATTCAGAAATCAGAATGTTTAAAGATAATTTGGCAGGTAGGGGATTGGGAAGTAGAAGTGTTAATTAGTCAACTGGGAGATGGAATCATAGGATGTCAAAGTGAGGTTTGATTGCTGTCTTCTCTTCCTAGGTTCGAACAGAACTTGTTGGGACAGATTACTGGTCTGAGTGGTGTCAACTGATTCCACTGAGTACAGTGTCTGCAAAATATCTTAAGTACTGACCTTAGGTTTTACAATAGTGATATTATCCCCAGAAGCAAGTTGGGGTCTTTCAGACTCTAGGAGTCAGAGGCTGCATGACCCCTAAATTGTAATTTTTAATCCTGTGGCTGATTTGTTAGTTCTGCAAAGGCAGGCTGAACCCCAGGCAAGAAGGGGGTCTTTTTGGAAAAGGGCTGTTATCAATTTTGTTTCAGAGTCGAACCATGAACTGCATTTCTTCTCAAAGTTAGTTTGGCCTATACTAGGAATCAACAAGGACAGCTTAAGGGTCAGAAGCAAGAGAGAGTTGGTTAGGTCTGATTTCTTAGGCTGTCGTAATTTCCTCAGTTATAATATTGCAAAGGTGGTTTCAATCCCTCCCTTTGGGTTTTATAACAGCTTAATCTTAAGGTGTAGGTTATGAAGATGGAAAAAGGCCGCTGATCATTCTGGCTTCTACCTGCTGACAGGGGACATAGTGGAAATTGAAGTGAACCCCAAGATGAGAAGAGTGGAACTGCTTTGCAACTGTCTGAGCACACTCATGCAGGCCTGGCTGGGCTTCCAGTGCTTGCATGACAAAACATTAGTACTCTCCTCTGTTGTATTACTACAGTATTTATGTGAAAAGCCTCCTGTCAGGTAAATAATGAGTCCTAGGACGAGGAGTAAAATTCTCAATTTTAAAAACAAAGGTTGAAAAGCTTAGTTTGGGAACTTCTAATCCACAAAGAATTTAGGATTTATTCCAAACTGTAGAAAAAAACTCAAGGACAGCTAACAACAGGTATATTATAGGTTTTCTTTTGAAGCATAATTTTTCCTCTCTCCAGATCCCATTTGTATTAAAAACAAATTATGAGAGAACTAATTTGTTTACAAAAATAATCTGTAGTCTTACTGTACTTGGCCTGATTATTTGCATAAAGTGCAGCAAGAATAACTATTTTTCATTTAGGCTGGTTTTTGTTTAAATTGGCTTTGATGGAACTCTGTTTCATGAAGAATCTCAGATAAGACTTTTTAAGTGCCAAGCCCTGCCATGTGTTTGTACCATGAAATACCTATGAATTGGGTAAATTCCTCTCCTCTCAAGATTCCAAAATAACTTGGAGCTCCTGAACCTGTTAGAAAGTGACATAGTGACATTCTTTACTTACTACAGATCAAGAATCTTGTACAAGGACTCTGTGTAGGTAAGATATGAGGCCAGATTCCCCACAGGGCTTTTATTGGCTTTATAATTCAACTTTGATTCTTTAAAGGAAGCATGTTATTCCAGTCAAGGCCTTGGTAAAATAACCAATTTCTCCAATTGTGTCCTGTTACAAAAGAAAACAGATTCTTATTGCACTTATGCAATTAACTGTACTGTCATAAATTGAGAATACTTACAAATAGTTTCCAAATTCTGATAAATCAGGTAGAGAGAAACAAATATGCTTTAAATTTTTTTCACAGGAGTTTATTTTACTTACTTGTTAAAAGTTGCAAATAGCTCTAAAGAAATAAGTTATCTTCACTCTGAAAACAAAAGGATTAGCAATTTTTAACACAGCTCTCCGTAAGAGTCCTAGAAGTTTCATTTTTTCCTCTATTCCAATAGCACAATTTTTAAAGTTATCTGAGACCTGCAGTCAGAGTCCTATATCTGATTATAAACTGCCTTTTGAAAAGGACCAAAGCGAGGCAAAATGTGTGTGGATGACAAAAGTCTATAGACACTGTTAAAGCTACAACTGACTAGGAATTTTTCTTACTTCTATGGCATCCAACAATTTTACATAACAATTATAATTACTAACAATGTACACAGAATTATATCAGAATTATAGAAGTTTATATAAATACAAAGACAGAAAATTCAGCACTTGTAAGATTTCTATTTGCCAGCTTTTTAATTAGATTACTGGCTTCAGGGTGGAGCCCTTGGAGGAGCAGGGCCAGGAAAGCATGCATTTTTTCCCCAGCTAAATAAGCAGGCATAGCTGAAGGCAAAGACAGATCTCCAAACTTAAGGATGCAATTTTGTACTAGATCCTGGATCCCCAAAGGAGGGAAATACTACTGGAAAAGACAGTGCAGTCCCTCTACCCTGCATTTTATTGCAAGGCAACCTAAAGCTGATCAGCCCATTTTGAAATCAGCCCATCCTCCATGAAAGTCTCATCTCTCAGTAAGGGATAGGGATGTTTCCATATTTTCCAGGTGGCCCAGAGCGTGCTTCTCTGATCCAAGTGTGCAAAGAGCCAAATCCCTCCAAAAATATTATTACCATCCCTTAAAGTATATTTCCTACCTAGTTATTACATACCAAAGCTCTCTCACAATGCAAAGTAATTTCTGATATCCCCAAAACTCAAAATGTCAGACAACACAATGCAAAACAGAACATGGCCTTTGATTTTGAGAGAGATTTATCTGCTTTTAATTCCTAGAGTTTCATGAAAAAAACAGAGGGTTTTTTTTTGTTTTTTTGTTGTTTGTCATCCCCAAAATGCAGTCTGTGGTGCCTCCTCTATTTTCTCTGTGTTTTTGCAGGGAATCCCAGGCTACCAGAATTTCTCTTAGGGCCTCTCAAGTGTGCATTAAGAGTGGCAAGACAAAAAATGGAGAAAAATAATTCAGTTGACTGAGAAGAAAAAAACCTTTTACAGAAAAGATCCAAGAAGAGAAAAACAAAGGCTTTTTAAATGTATCCATAGCTTGTTTATTCACTTTTAATTAAGCTGACTTTTAACCATAGTGATCTTTAAAAAATCCTTTTACATTTCTTATTACCCAACTTTAGCCCTACGACCAATATTTCTGGCTTTGGTAAGAAGTTTCTTTTTACAATATTTAGAATTTCCCCAAGGTAGTTCAGAGAAAGAAAAATTTAAGAGAGGAAATCAGAAGCTAACCATGGGGGTGTGGGCAAAGCTTAATAAATAGCAAAGTTACGCAAATAGCAAACCAGAAAGACATCATTTCAGAAGCCAAGAATAGAGCCCACGCTGCTACTGTCAAAAGGCAAAGTCTTAGCTACTGAGTTACAGCATTGAGCAGTTTCTATTGCTATTCCCAGGAGCCTAGAGAAGCCAATTTTAACTTTGCCAAGGCTTTTACCTGCTCAAGAAAAACTTTTAGGGCTAGATGATGTAAACCAAAAGAAAGTATCCCCATATGGTCACAAGATTAAGCTCTTAAGGAGACAAAACAAGCCAGAGAAATTTCATACAGTATTGGTTTCAGGGACATGTAGCAAAGTTTATAATTGGCCAGCCTACTGAGCTGGCTTGAAAAGGAGTCTTACAGGGGTCCTAAAACCATATTCCATCCTGTGATACCCCTCTTCCCATTACAGAACACAGAAAGGCAAATACTTAGCACAAAATACACCAGATTTGCTACAGGCTAAGACTAGTCTTGTGAATTCTCTTTTCTAGTAATCAAACCCTTGCAGAGAAACAAATAGTGATGTTTACTGTTTACACAGATGGAGAAAGAGACCAGAAACTTGGTTGGTAAGAATTTCTTACCCTTTTTGCTGGCATACCAGGTTTCTGGATTCCCTTTCTCTGCAACTTCAAGAAGAACAGAATGGCTTCTGATGACCCTGCTCGCTTCCCCATAGCTGTGGGATTCAAGCCATTTTACAAGAGAAAATTACCCTTTACTGTGTTATGGAACCATATGCAAGATTCTTAAAATGCAAGATACTTCCCAACTGGCTATGTCAGGAACCCAATTAACATTTTCCATCCCAGCAGAATACACATAACAAAACAGCCATTAGTCACCTTGTTCAGCACCCAATATCAACCTGCAAAGTTCAAAGTTTTTCCTGTTGGTCCCTGTTGTCTTTGATTCACTGCAGGTGGGGAGGGACTACCACAGAATGGTAATTCACAACGGGGTCTCTGGGTAAGTCGAAGAGCAGATGGTCATCATGAGATAGGCCTGTTAAGCTTTCTCCAGGGCTCACTGTATGGAACCAGACAAATAAGAGTTCCCTGAGTTAGGCCTGCTGGACTTGTTTGGTTACATGTGAATGTAACCAGACAAATCAGAGTTCCCTGAGTTAGGCCTGCTGGACTTCCTTTGGTAATTCCTTCTAAGATCTCCTTCACATATACAAACACACGCAAAGATGAGACAGAGAGAAGGCGTTCCAGATCAGATGATCCCAAACCAAGAACTCCAAGAGCATTCCTTCCAAACTATCCTCCTATTCTCTGTCTGAGAAATCTCAAAATATTCCTGATTGAGGAGAATTTTCCTGAACCAAGACTCTTCCTACTAGTTAGAGCCAAGTGAGACCCCCAAGGAGCTGAACAGACACCCCTTGGTGTTTCCCAGCCTACTTATCACTATCCACTGTTAGATTTTATGCTCTGTGAGGACAGGGGCCATGAACTACATTGACTTGACTACTGATTCCATAAATAATTAATAAATATCCCCCAAATGCCAAAAATAATGCAGGTGTAATTCATGGCCCCTGTCCTCACAGAGCATAAAATCTAATAGTGGATAGTGATAAGTAGGCTGGGAATCACAAAAGAATGGGAAAAATTTTAAAAGACTGGATACGGTGGCTCACGCCTGTAATCCAATCCCAGCACTTTGGGAGGCTGAGATAAGCAATCACCTGAGGTCAGGAGTTTGAGATCAGCCTGGCCAACATGGTGAAACCCCGTCTCTACTAAAATTGCAAAAACTAGCCAGGGGTGGTTGTGTGTACCTGCAGTCCTAGCTACTCTGAAGGCTGAAGCAGGAGAACTGCTTGAACCCGGGAGCGGGTGGTTGCAATGAGCCAAGATAGCACCACTGCACTCTGGCCTGGGTAACACAGTGAGACTCTGTCTCACAAAAATAAACACAGGCATAAACAAATAAATGGAAAATAAAATATGCTATGCTAAGGAGATACAAGGTGCCCTAGGAGCATATATCTCTGACACTCTCCTCTGGAAGAATCGGAGAGGATTCCCTGAAGAAAGTGTCATCTAATCTGAGACTTGAAGGATAGACAGACAGCAGTAGAAAAACAAGAAGGAATCAGAAGGTGGGGGCTGTAAATACAGAGATCTCTAAATAGAAGCTTTTCAGAAATCAGAATGTTTTGAATGTAATAAGCCAAGTGGAACCAGTATCTGAAGATGAGTGAATGAGAAGGCCTAGGATAGAATAGGCTGAGCGGTTTCATGGTCAAATCTAGATATTAGAACACTCTCCATAGTGAAGAATAGAATAGAAGGGATGAAGAGCAGGTTGATAAGGTTCTTACGAATTTTTCTTTTTTAAAAAAAATTATTTATTATACTTTAAGTTCTGGGGTACACGGGCAGATCATGCAGATTTGTTACATAGGTATACATGTGCCATGGGGGTTTGCTGCATCCATCACCCCATCATCTACATTAGGTATTTCTCCTAATGCTATCCTTCCCCTATCCCTCTACCCGCTGCTATCCCTCCCCTAACCCCCCGACCTCCAGAGAGGCCCCCATGTGTGATGTTACCCTCCTTGTGACCATGTGTTCTCATTGTTCAACACCCACTTATGAGTGAGAACATGTGGTGTTTGGTTTTCTGTTCTTGTGTCAGTTTACTGAGAATGATGGTTTCCAGCTTCATCCATGTCCCTGCAAAGGACATGAACTCATCCTTTTTTATGGTTGCATAGTATTCCATGGTATATATGTACCACATTTTCTTTATCCAGTTTATCTTTGATCGGCATTTGGGTTGGTTCCAAATCTTTGCTATTTTGAATAGTGCCACAATAAACATACACATGCATGTGTCTTTATAATAGAAAAATTTATAAGCCCATACTCAAATGAATTTATTTATTAAGAAAGAAAGGATGTTGGCCTGAATAGAAATAATGAACAATTAGAATTGAGAGAAGTAGTCAGATTCTGAAAATGTTTAGCAAATAAAATCAATGCAATGTGAATTAAGAAGGGAAATAAGATATAGGGAAGGCCAAAGAGGTTTAATATCACCAAGTTTTGCTGCCTTTTTGTACTTGGGGTGTAGGTATTACTTACTAGTATATGGAAAAGAGAACAAAGGATGGAAATAAAAAAATGGGCAGTTCATCTTTATAACTTAAGTTGAATGAGTTTGTAAGATATAGTAGAGATGTCTCATTGTCTATTGGATGTATGGGTTTCGATACTGACATCCATATCTGGGCTGAATCCATAAATTTGATAGTGGTTTATTTATTATTTTAAGTTTAAAGCTGATGCCATCAGAATGTGTAGATTACACCTCAAGCCACATTTCTAATTGTTTAATTAATTTATTTGACAAATAAAAATTATATATATTTTCTGTGCACAACCTTCTGCTTTTGTGAGTTTGGTAACTTTTTTAGATTCTATATATCACTGAGATAATATAATATTTTGTGCTTTGGTACCTGGCCTGGCTTATTTCACTTAATACAGTGTTCTTCATCTTCATCAGTATTGTCAGAAATTATAGAATTTACTTCCTTTTAAAAGCTGAAGTATTGCATTGTGTATGTAAACCACATTTTCTTCATCTATTCATCCATTTAGATACTTAGGTTGATTTTATATCTTGGCTATTGTGAAAAATTCTGCAAAGGAAATATAAGTTCAGATATCTCTTTGAGACACTGAGTTTCCTTTTTTTGATATGCACTTAATAGTGGGATTGCTTGATGCTATCTTTAGCTCTATTTCTAACTTTCAGAGGTGTCTCCATATAGATTTCCATAAAGACCACACTAATTTATATATACATGCATGTATATATGTTTTATTTTATTTTAATACTTTGAGACAGAGTCTCACTCTGTTGCCCAGGCTAGAGGGCAGTTGTGGAATCTCCGCTTACTGCAACTTCTGCCTCCAGGGTTCAAGCAATTCTCCTGCCTCCGCCTCCTGATTAGCTAAGATTATAGGTCCCTGCCACTATGCCCGGCTAATTTTTATATTTTCACTAGAGGTGGGATTTCACCATGTTGTCCAGCCTGGCCAAGAACTCCTGACCTCAGGTGTTCCACCTGACTTGGCCTCACAAAGTCCTGGGAATACAGGCATGAGCCACTGCTCAGGGCCTAATTTACATTTTTACCAAGAGTGTACAAGCGTTTCTTTTTTTCTACATCTTTTCCACCATTTTCTATCTTTTGTCTTTTTGGTAATAGTCATTCCAACAAATGAGAAATGATATCTCATTGTGGGTTCAATTTCCTTGATAACTAGAGAGGTTGATCATTTTTCATATACATATTCTCCCTATGTTTGCTTTTGAAAAACGTTTATTCTGGACATTTGTTTATTTTTAAATGTTTGTTTTCTTTCTATTGAATTGTTTGTATCCTTTATATTTTGTATGTTAAATCCTTATCAGATGTATGGTTTGCAAATATTTTCTCCCATACTGTTGACTATCTCTTTAATCCTTTGATTAATTTTTGGCTGTGTAAAGCTTTTCAGTTTGATGTAATTTCATTTGAGTATTTTAGCTTTCATTTCCTGTCCTTTTGTGTTATATCCAAAAATCACTGTCTAGACCAATGTCATGAAGTTGTACTCCTCTGTTTTCTTCTAGTAGTTTCACAGTTTTGGTTCTTACATTTACATATTTAACCCATTTTGAGTTTATTTTTGTACATGTTGAGAAATTTTATTCTTCTGCATGTGCCTATCCAATTTTCCCAATAACATTTATTGAAGAGTTTGTTCTTTCCCCATTGTGTTCATGAAACCTTTATTGAAAAGTCAAATGAATGTAAATAATTGGGTTTATTTCTGGGTTTTCTGTCCTGTTCATTTGCTCTCTGTGTCTATTTTTATACTACTATTGTGCTATTTTGATGATAATAGCTTTGTAGTCTATTTTGAAGTCAGGTAGTGTGATGCCTGCAGCTCTGACCTCTTTACTCAAAATTGCTTTGTCTATGCATGGTTTTTATTTTTGTGATTCCATGTAAATGTTAGGACTTGTTTCTATTTTTGTAAAAGTTGCTGTTAGAATTTTGATAGGAATTGGATTGTATCTTTAGATTTCTTTGGGTATTAGGGATGCATATTTTAATAATAGTAATTTTTCCAGTCCATCAACTGAAAATGTATTTCTACTTATTTTTGTCTTCTTTAATTTCTTCTATCAATATTTTATAGTTTTGGGATTTGTTGTTATTGTTATTTTTGAGACAGGATCTTGTTCTGTAGCCAAGACTAGTGTCACAGTTATACTCACTATAATCTCAGATTCCTGGGCTTAAGGAATCCTCCCACCTCAGACTTCCAAGAAGCAAGGACTATAGATATGTGCTACCATGCCCAGCCAATTCTGTTAATTTTTTGTAGGGACAGAGTCTCACTATGTTGATCAGGTTGGAGTTTTATAGTTTTACACGTATATGTTTTTTACCTACTTAGTTAAATTCATTTCTAAATATTTTTGTGGCAATTTTAAATGGAAATTTATTTATGTTTTAAAGATGGTTTATTGTTATATAGAAACACTACAGATTTTTATATGTTGATTTTCTTATCCTGCAATTTTCTTGAATTTGTTTATTTGTTCTAAAAGATGTTTGGTGGATCCTTTAAGGTTTTCTGTATATAAGACCATTTAATCTTTAGACAGGCACAATTAAACTTCTTCCTTTCCAATTCTGATGCCTTTTATTTCTCTATGTTGTCAAATTGTTCTGGCCAGGAATACACTGAATACAAGTGGTGAACAAGAGTATCTTTGTCTTCTTCTTGATCTTAGAGAAAGGGGTTTCAATTTTTTACCATTGAGTATGATGCTAGCTGTGTGTTTGTCATATGTGGCATTTATTGTTATAAACTTTTCAATTTTATTGCTCATATTTTTTCACGTCATTTATTCAGTCAACACTATATTAGTTTACTGAGCACACAAATAAATAAAACAGAAGCCCAGCACTCAGGCAGATTGGATATCCCACCAACTAATCTGTGTACTATTTGCAAATCACACTCTGTTCCAACATCTGTCCATGGTATTGCAAGACCAGTATTTTTGCTACCCCTTCTAAGAAGCCTTCGTGATCTTACCTGCTAGAATGTACTAATCTTTTCTGAGCCCCTTGAGCATCTTGCCTGCATTCCTTGAGAAGCTCTTCACCAATTCTCAAGCAAAGTAGTTTGATGAATTAAGAATGGGGGCTCTGGATTCTGAACCCCCAGATTTCAATTGTTGTTCACAGTTACTATATAGTGTTCTTTCACATTATTTGAGTCAATTATGTATTACTTTTTCTTTTCCAATTAAGAGAGGTTAATATATGCTTTAGATGGAATTTTTATGAAACTTCAGTAATGCACTTGGCATGATTGGGGTTCTATGAATACTATTTCAATTGAAACCATGTCATGTTAACTATATAGAATATGGTGAAAAAAACAAGATTTGAATCCTAATTCATGTGATATGAAGCAAGTTATTATTTAAATGGTAAATATAAAATAGGGACTGTAATAACTATCCCACTAGCTTATTGTGAGGGTCCAGTGTATTAACATTTGTAAAATCCTTGGCACAGTGATTTGTAAATAATAATGATAATTATAATGGTTTATATTGCTTTATATGCATTCATTTTTTAATTTATAATGAGTACATGGGAGATGTTATCTTTTATTAAGTTAATTTATGTTAGGTATCTTTTTTCCTGGTTTGTAATGCCTAATGTCTTTCTCATAATAGCTGCCTAATAAACATTTATTAAAATATTAATTCAAGATAACTCAGATAATGAGGCTGGTGTTTCTGTGCCAAAGCTCTTGTGTAATGTTCTGACATATTTTCTTTAGATGCCATTTTGTGTCAACAGTATCCTTACATCTACAAGGATTGTATAACTGTCTTCATAGCATTGATTGAGAATTGATAAGATATTCAACATCTCTGTGTAAAATCTACCCAAATCATATCTGTTGCATTGAAATAAAGGATGCCTTATTTTGATATCTATATTTCCTTATAAATATTCAAATTATGCTAAGAAGTAATACATTAACGTAGTGTCAAATTAAATGTATCCACCACACTGGAAGATTAGTAATCAGATTACTTTCAATTTTGAATTTTCATTGAGTTCAAGATTCAAAAGAATTATAAATAAGGATGCACTCGTCTGCTTATTCTTTAATTTATGTATTCAGCAAGAATATTAAGTAATTTTAAGCATTTTGAATACAAAGATGTGGGATAGGGTGTATGTTTAAAACATGCAAATTCAAAAATATAGTTCTTTCACCAAGAAAACTAAATACAGAAAAAAATAAAAATCATATAGTCTAGTAGGAAGAATTTAAGAGAAGAGTATTGACTTTCCTGGGAATATATGTTTTAGGCAGATCATTATCACTATAGGCTGTGAACCAGTGAAAGAGAAAAACGAATACAGTGGATGACCAGGAAGTTAGCATTAGGTCCAATGCCACAGAAAGAAGATGAGAAGCTAAAAAAAATTTTAAAAAAAGGGAGAGAGAGAGAGAAAAGAAAAAAGAACAAAAAAGAAAAAAAGTATTAAGTGGTAGGAATTTGATGGGTGACAGAACTTTACAGATACAAGAAGACAGATGGTGAAATGAAACATACTTTCAGGAGTATTTCACATTATAGAACTATGTATGAAGTGAGGGTAAAACTCTTTAAGCTGTACCCATAGTTAAAAGAGTTTTTCTATTTCTAACAGAAGGCAACCAAAGAAAAAAACCACTTAAGATGTTGGAATCCTTGGGCAAAGATTTCCTCACTGGTGTTTTGGATAACTTGGTGGAACAAAATGTGCTGAACTGGAAGGAAGAGGAAAAGAAGAAATATTATGATGCCAAAACTGAAGACAAGGTTCGGGTCGTGGCAGACTCTATGCAAAAGAAACAACGTATGGCAGGGCAAATGCTTCTCCAAACCTTTTTTAACATAGACCAAATATCCCCCAATAAAAAAGGTAAGATTGGGTCTTTTACAATGAATGCCTCAATTTTTCCAGAATCTGCTTAATTCCAAGGTCTAAGCAGTGTCTTCTGTGATTCCCTTATCTTTCCTTTCCTAAATTATCATTTTTACTAAACCTATCATTGTCCTTTTAGGACCACTTCATCTTTTGTGAGGTGGAATCAAGTTTCTAATCAGCTAAAAAGCTGAGTCCTTGTGTGTAGACTGTCGCAAAAATAGTTAAAAATGAGACCTTGTAGTAAGGGATACATAAATCTAAACCTAGATTCTGTTACCTGTGACCTATGCAACTTCCTGCAAGTTGCTTAACCTCCCTAGCTTCCTGGTTATCAGTCTTACTACCTGTGAAATGGGGACAATTCCAGTACTTTCTTGTAAGATTGTTTAAGCCTAGAAACATTATAACAGCAGGCACCACATGCCAACAACCCCCAAGATATTAGCTCTTATCTGGAACTCTCTCCTCTGAGGTTCAGACTCACTTAGCTCTAGTGGAATATTCAGCATGTCTACTTCAGTGTTTCACTGGCATCACAAAACAAATACAGCTAAAACTATATACTTTGTTCTCCAGAACAAAACTGTTCCGCTTTTATTCCCTATTCATCTCAGTAAGCAAAAAGAATGTCTACCAAGATTCTCCCACCAGAATGCAACTGGTTTCTTTGCCAGTTAATAACAGTAATCAGTAGTTTTCTTGGGACATAGTGGATGCCTAGATAATGTAGGATGAATAAATAAATAAAGTATATGCATGCAATAAACAGTAATTTTCATAATTCTTATGTGGATGCTACGAATTAGACTTTTCCAGTTCTTACTCATTTCTGTGAGTTACAAAATATGATCAGGAGAATCTATATAAAATGTCTAAAATTTTAAAACTTCTTTTAGGAACTTTTGACTCAGATTGAATTATGTGTATTATTAGAGCTTAAATATTCTCATATTGAAGTTCACTAGTGACAGACTCAATTTTCCCCAGAATTAAGCTGAAATCTTCAGCCATGAAGTATTACAGATTACCAATAATGATAAATAGTAATAAACAAAAGGCAACATAAATTGTTGAGACCTAACTAAATCACATGAGCTTTTCAATCAGCACTTCTCTATGAAGAAGAGGTATTCCCATCAAAAGAGTGGACATGATAGTATAATAGTTGTCCACGATTATAAGACAGGTTGCATTCTCATTAATATTTAAACTGGTCCTTTTGAAGGTGTTTTGTTGTTTTTCTCAAACCTGGGACAGCATGGAAACAATCTCCATTTTTAAAAAGTTAGTGATAGTGCAACTAATGGGAATTAGAATTGAAGTAATCGGGGCTTCACAATGATTTTAGCAAACCCAGATATCACAATGAGCATTCAATTCTAAACTGAAATAACCTATCTGATTAGCAGAGGCTGTGGCAGGAATGAGGCAGCTGAAACCCCTTATAGGAGGAGTCCAGGGGCTCCCTGGGCTCTGTCTGCACTTGGAGTCTCCAGAGTGATCTCAGGAAACTTTAGATACACTACCAGTATACCTAGGGTGTACCCAGCCCTCTTTGGGTAGCAGTCTGCACTATAATATGTACTATCTTGTAATGAAATGATTTGCTTTAATGCTAATTTTACTATTGGATATGATAAAAATTCTACCTAATTTCTAATTTTACCTGAAAATACTGTATCCACACATAGACACATAATGATCATTAGGAAATGACTAAGTTAGGAAGCTCTCCAAGCCTGTAAGTGAACTGGAAACAGAAGGCTTGGATGAGAAAATGTGCCTTCTGATCAGGTAATATCCAAGGTTCCAGCATGTCTTCACCTTGGTAGAATTTTCTGAAATGGGATGGAAGTTCATGTATCACTGTGTAATCTAAGAAAAGAGATGCCCAGAAGGTTTGATATTCATGCACACTTTTACAACTTGTTGCAGACCAGAACTCAGGCTTTTATCATACATTTTAGCTAGACATTTATTTAAAAATATTATTTAAAAACAAATAATTGAAGTAGAAATAAAATTATAAAATATTACAAACAAAAAATTTTACATAGGATAGTAGTATTTTTTCTCATTTAATCAGAAAAAGTCTTGGTTGGCTCACGTAATTAAACAGAAATAATATAACTTCTCCTTTTTTTCATGAAGAGACACTTCATTATATCAGACCTTGGTAAACTTCATTTCTAAGATGTCTTTTAAAATTCCTCTTTCTATCTCCTTCAAGGGAGGGTTCTGAAATTTCCCAGTCTCCTGCACAATCTCAGTCAAAAGGGGTCAAGCATTGTCAGATAATGTTAGATTTCTCTAGGGGATTGATCAGAATGAGTCTAAACCAAACTTATCCACAAGAGATGTATTATTTCCTCACATTATAAAACACAGGTTGAAAAGTTTAGTGTTTATTGTTCAGCACTTTGGAGGCAAGGCATCAGAGTTATGTCAGAATGTCTGACAGAATAATTGTCTCTGACCTTGGACACAGCATCATTGTTACTAGACAGCACTTCCCCATTAAATAGCTGACTTTACCATTTCAACAGGGATAATGGAAGTTCATTTCTTCTAGAATCATTGAAAATTAAGAGTAAAGTTGCTTAAAAAATAATGCCTTGAAAGTACAAGACTCAATATTCTGTGGTTTAGTGTATGTATGTATCTGTATGCGAAGTGGGGGTCAGGAGGGGATGATTACTCCAAAATGAGATGTTGTCCCATCCTGTATGGTAGCAATATGTAGCTATTAAGCACTTGACTTGTGGCTGAAAACACATGTTAAAATAATACTTTTTATATGTGACACTAAATAAATGTTATTAGAATTAATTTTACTTGTTTAATTTTACTTTTTACATGTGATAGTAGAAATTGAATGTTGGTCATGGAACACACATTAAATTTGTAGTAGATAGCACTCTGACAACTATTTACTCAGCATACTCTTGAACAGGCACAATAGAAAGTCCACATGGATAAGTGAGTATCCCAGATTAAAACCTTTGGAGAAATCAAATTCTTTTGACAATATAAGGAAAGGTTAAATTTAACCCAAACATCATCAAAATGTTTTCCCCAAAATGATCAGAATCTATGATTGCATGTTTGGGTGGATTTGCTTTTCTCTGTTTTCCAGTAACAATACATCTCCTGATATAGAATACTAGATATGAGATACAACTATAACCCCTATATATGGAGAAATCTTCTTCCCAGGACATCTTCTCTCTCAATCTTCTTAGGTGATAAATTGGGTCACAGAGACAGAAATCACAGTTTTTATTATGTGATATCCTGCAGCTAATTCAAATATGGAGATTGGACCACCTGAGACAGGAGAATCTACAGATGCCCTCAAGCTTTGCCCTCATGAAGAATTCCTGAGACTATGTAAAGAAAGAGCTGAAGAGGTGCTATGCTATCTGCATAAAGCAGAAAAAAAGAAGAGAAATCACTGCTTTTCTTCAGTGCACCGTTTCTTACAGCACTAAATGAATGGTGGCAGGGGGGTCTGATGGCAGTAAACATTTTCATAAATGCTTTGAGTAAAGAAATTATGTGACTTCACAATGATACCAATCCTCTCTCAACTCATGATGCAGATCATTTTATCATGGGTTAGAAGAAAACTGGTATTTCTATTGCTCCTGCATTCATTCTTGCAATTATCTAGATTTTATGACAATTGCAGCATTAGCCATGGAGTAAAAATATTTCTAAGATAACATTGCTGAGCAGTAATTGTTCGCACTTTAGTTGAAAAGTCTAGACATAAAGGATACTTGGGAAATATAATTAAAGCTTGAAAAACATTATAAGTTGATGTATTAAAAATAGTACCAAAATAGCTATGTTTCCAAAGGCAAAGACTTTTGCTGTATTCATTTTTCACTGGAGCCAATGACAACATTTCTTGTGTTTTATGAAATTTGACCTGAACTTTGAATGCTAAGAAAAATTTGAGTAGGTAAAGATGAAAAGGGAGAAGAAAGGGGTAGGAATTATCTAGTTTCCTCAAGATTCTTGAATAACCATTTCAGATATGTCCTGGTTCTTTCCCCAGGTTCTTGAGAAAGAGAAAGTCAGTGTCTTTTGATACAAGTTAGGGAAGAGAGCAGTTGCATGAAGATTTAAAAAAGCAACACTGATAGGTACAAGGGGGTTGAAAAGAGACTTGAGTAAATTAAATTCACTGCATCTCTGTATCCTGCAGATCTATCCAATAAAGGAGAGAAAGGACCGCACACGCCTGGCTCTCATCATATGCAATACAAAGTTTGACCATCTGCCTCCGAGGAATGGAGCTGACTTTGACATCACAGGGATGAAGGAGCTGCTTGAGGGTCTGGACTACAGTGTGGTTGTAGAAGAGAAACTGACGGCCAGGGTAAGAACCCCTCAGCCACCCCAAACGCATACATATTCAACACACATCCTTCTAATAACTACTTAGCTTTAAGGAGCTCAACAAGAGTTAACCGCCTCTGGGTGTGTGTGTATGTGTGTGTGTGTGTATGTGTGTGTTTCTGTGTGTCTGTGTGTGTATGCACAGGCAAAATGAGAGTACTAGATTGGTAAATCTATGTCTCTTTTGTGCTCCAAATATCCTCAATTCCGGAAACTAGACTAAATATGATTGGCTCATGTTTTCATATTCCTTATTTAATTCCAAAATCATGTGATGGGAATACCCCTCAAAATTACAGAGTAATAAATTTTAAATAGGAGTACACTGGTAAAACAAATACTGAGTCCTAAACTCGGTACCAAGAGCTACCCCTAACATTGGGAATAGGTCCGTAAATGAGATAGGAAGTTTCCTGCTGGCATTCATCTAGGTTACAAAAGAGAGAAACAGTGAAATTGTAAGAAAAAGACAACTTCAGGCACGAGGTGTGCATGTGTGTGTCTACATAACAGTGACAAAAAAGCCAAAAGTAAGCAAAAAGAAAAGAAAAAGGAAACGTGAGATGGAATTATAGGTTGGGAGCAATGTTTTTGGGTTGGTCAGAGACGGCTCTGGAAAGACATGAATGCAGTGCTTTCCAAGTAGAAGCTACCTGTGAAAAGGCTGAACTGAAAAATCAACCTGGCACAGGAGAAGCACAAAGAGAAAACTAGTGTGACTAGAGTTTGAAGGAAAAGGGACATAGTACAAGGGTGGAATATGGTCAAGCCAGAAGTTTGATTCTATTCTAAGCAAAGTGGGATGAGTTTTACAAAGAAAGTGGTGTGACGCATTTATAACACATGACTCTTGGTAGGTAAGTAGAGAAAAGATTGAGATGGAAAAGAAAAAGAAAAAGTAACATGAGTAACATATAAAAATATACAATATATTAAGAAGACAGTATGTCAGCAGGAAGAGAAAGCAGGAACCCATAGCCCCATTGAGAAGGAAAAATAAAACCATAAAACAGCTGTCATGATTGAGTAAGCACTATGTGAAGCACCATGACCAGGATATGTAAAATATGTTTCTTGTTTCACTCATGGTAAATCTAGGAAGTCCCATTCATTATGATGCTTCTCCGACTGAAGCTAGACATTGTTCTTTTCCAGGATATGGAGTCAGTGCTGAGGGCATTTGCTGCCCGACCAGAGCACAAGTCCTCAGACAGCACTTTCTTGGTGCTCATGTCTCATGGCATCCTGGAGGGAATCTGTGGAACGGCACATGATGAGGAGAACCCAGATGTGCTGCTTTATGACACCATCTTCCAGATATTCAACAACCGCAACTGCCTCAGTCTAAGGGACAAACCCAAGGTCATCATTGTCCAGGCCTGCAGGGGTGGTGAGTGCTGAGACTGAACACCTAACAGTTATGAAGGTGTATGCAGAGGATTGTGATGTTTGGTTTATATTTAGAGCCAAGTCTTAGACCCCATCCAGTGCAAATAAAGTACATTGAATTCTGAAGAAACTCTTCCTCAGGGGCTGGTATAATAAGAAATTGTCTCATCATAATTAGCAGGAAAATTTCTGTATGATTTTATACACAGTAAGTGGTGAAGGATATCATCAGAATCCCTAAATCAAAGTTAAACAGAAATACTCAAACTTTGGAATGGAATCATTTTCATGACAGCTTGATTTGTAAATATTTCACAGACACTTTGACATTGTGTGGTTTAAGAAGAATCGTATTTGAAACTGGGCCATTATGTAAAACAGAATCCCTTTTCAATATAATTTTTAAGGGGAAAATTATTAAGAGATCAGGGGACTTTAGAATATTGCAGTTCAACTTTGCTCCAGACTTTCAATTGCCTCATGGCTGGCTGAGGATGGTGGCTCATGCCTATAATCCCAGCACTTTGGGAGACCAAGACAGGAGGTTGATTGATGCCAGGAATTTGAGACCAATTGTCTCATAGCTCTTGGAAGCTATTTTTCAAAAGAAAACAGAATTTTTTTTCTCCAAAAAATGGTAAAGTAAAGATGATTTCACTATCAGTAGGCACACTGTTGAATGACACTGGAGAGAAAGTAAGGTAGTGTATGTGGGTTTGTATGTGTGTGGGTCTGTATGTATGGAACTAGTTTGAATGAACATTCAAAAAGAACAAGGTGGGCAATTGTGATAGCCATATTGTGGGAAGCACAGCAGTGTGCAGAAAGTTAATATCTCTACAGCAAACCGCGGAGATCTGCTGGTCCCAGATGCTCCAGCATCCTTGGCAGTGGCTTCTTCACAGTCACTTGAGAATCTAGAGGAAGATGCTGTTCACAAGACCCATGTGGAGAAGGACTTCATTGCTTTCTGCTCTTCAACCCCACGTATGTATCTTTCAGTGGCAATAAGGGATTTGTGGGCTTGAGGCCACATTTGAATGATTCTACAAAATCAAGAATCCCTATGAAACAATAATCTGATAGAACGTTGTGTGCTCTCCACATACTTTACGTGATCTTATGTGTGCTGTGAGAACAGATGCCTACCCCTTCAAAACACACAGTTTTGAAAGTTGTACTTTTACTATAAGTATTACTATTTACAGTCAGAGGTATATCAAATATCAAAACAACACAATACAAGGAACCCCATTAACCACTCATCATTTAAACATATGATTAATTCTGTTTTTTATTAAACCCATTTAACATTTTGAATGGTGTTTTATGGATTCCAGGAATGGCTTCTCTTTCTTAAATGATCAACTTCAAGTCTTCTTTTCCATATTTCCCACCTTATTCTACAAAGAGCAGTGCCATTGCATGCCCCACTAGGAATGTGGATATCTTTTAAAACAAGTAGAAAATGATAGGGTGGGGCTGATTCCATCTAATCTCAGGGAACAGTGGTTAGTATTTCACTTCTAGGTAATTATCTTAAGGAGCATACATTTAACTGGTTTTAATTTGTCTATTTCTAGATCTTATTACTTAAAAGCACTTTATTGAGGTATGACTGATATACATAATGGTACATATTTAATGTGTACATATTTAATGTATACAACTTAATGAGTTTGGAAATAAGTATTCATTCCTGAAATCGTCACAACTATGCCATAAACAAATCTCTCTCCTCCAAAAGATTCTTCCACTTCTCTGTTTATTATTATCATCATTCTGTGTGTATGAAAAGAATGTTTAGCATAAAATCTACTTTTTTAGCAAATTTCAAGTACATAATACAGTATTGGTTACTATTGGCACCATCCTGTAGAGTAGATTTTTATCACTTTTTTTTCCATCTTCTATAACTGAAACATTGCATGTGTTTATTTTACTATATGGTAAAAGACAGTGTGGCATAATCTGCAAACAACTTTGGAGCCTGGTGGCAGCTTTTTGTGGCTTACTCACTGTGTGAACATGGGGAAGTTCCTTCATCTTTCTGACCTTCTATTCCTTCCTCTGCAAAGCGGGATAATTCCAGCTATTTCTCAAGCCCCTATAAAAGTCAAGAGAATGAACATGGGGTTTGTAGTAGAAAGTCAGTCCCAAGAGGCCACCTTTGAATGATTCTACAAAATCAAGAATCCCAAGAGTCAAAATACAATCACTACACAGTCTCTTGTAATGCTTACAAACTGTACCTTTTGATCAGCTTTTGCCAGGTTTTCTGTTTACTTTTTGTGGAAAGTGGATAAATGTCAGGTTGTAAGTGCTTCCTACAAATCTGCAAAGATAACTCCCAAGCTATGCTTTTCTTTTTAAAAACATTCTCAAGACAAAAATATAAACAAAAACATAGCCCAGGGTATACCAACCTGTATCATCATAGATAACGTGTCCTGGAGAGACAGCACAATGGGCTCCATCTTCATCACACAACTCATCGCATGCTTCCAGAAATATTCTTGGTGCTGCCACCTAGAGGAAGTATTTCGGAAGGTAAGCATCTCTTTCTTTTCTAGTTATTCATTTATTTGTTCAGGAAGAATTTGTCATGATTCACCTTTCACTTCACAATGACAGTCTTTGTCAGGCAACTGAAAGAGCGATACCTAGTTTCTGTCATTCAGCTTTTTAAAATATGGTTATGGAAAAGACATTTCCAATATATCCCAGCAGGAGATCAAAGTAAACAAAATAATATCAACCATAAGCCTTATGTTATGGACTATAAGTTCTTAAGTTTTAGAGAATGAAAAATATTTTGAAAAATTTTTATTACTTAATTTATTAAATTAATAAAATCTAGGTGCTCTGCTAAATCATGGAGTTCTTCCTGGTGACAGAGGGGTAAATGAGGCCTACATGACTTAAGCCTACCTCACATTTTCATGGGAGATATGGATACTGAAAATGTGGGTTAACAAACAAATATGTGCTTACAGATTGTTATAGGATCCATAAAGGCATGTAAGAAGGAACAAAAAAGAAGTCATTCTTTCAATAAAAATGTGCAGAAGAATGCTACTCTTTGCACTACTTGGGACATTCCTTATTCCCACTACTTTCTACGTTATTTTTCTCCATAGCTCATACCTCCACCCACAAAGCATATGGTAATAGTTTTTTTATGTGTCTGTTTTTTTATTTGATTTTACTCACTAACAAGCATACTTCAAGATGGCAGGGATTTACTCAGCAACTCAACAAACCTGGCATGTAGCAGATATACAATTAATAATCATTGAATCAATAGATACATAAATAGATAAATGCTCCCTCTTGTTTAAAGAGAGAATGGGATTGTTATCAACACATAATAGTATAGTTATTTATAAAGTAAAAATGGTAGAGATCAGTAAAACTCCTGTGGGAAAATAAAGATACACTGGCGTTTAAAAAAGAAAGCCATCCAGGACCAGCAGAGTCATTCATTCCTGTAATCCCAGCACTTAGGGAGTCACAGGAGGGTGGAGTGACTTGAATCCAGGAATTTGAGACCAGCCTGGGCAACATGGAGAAATTCCATCTCTACAAAAAATACAAAAATTAGCAGGGCATGTTGACAGGTGCCTGTAATCCCACCTACTTGAAAGGTGAAGTGGGAGGATTGCTTGAGCCCAGGAAGCCCAAGATGGCACACTGCACTCTAGCCTGGCAATAGAGTAAGATGCTGTGTTAAAAAAGTAATAAAAGAAGAAGGAGAAGGAGAAGGAGAAGGAGGAGGAGAAGGAGAAGGAGAAGGAGAAGAAGAAGAAGGAAAAAGAAGAGGAGGAGGAGGAGGAGGGAATGCAGCATAAATTGAGATAGAGTTCCTGTGAATAGAGATCTAGGAAGTTAAATTTTTTTTTTTTTTTTTTTGAGACGGAGTTTCGCTCTTGTTACCCAGACTGGAGTGTAATGGTGTGATCTCAGCTCACCGCAACCTCCGCCTCATGGGTTCAGGCAATTCTTCTGCCTCAGCCTCCTGAGTAGCTGGGATTACAGGCACGCACCACCATGCCCAGCTAATTTTTGTATTTTTAGTAGAGACGGGGTTTCACCATGTTGACCAGGATGGTCTTGATCTCTTGACCTCGTGATCCACCCGCCTCAGCCTCCCAAGGTGCTGGGATTACAGGCTTGAGCCACCGTGCCCGGCCTAAGTTAAATATTTTAAATCTTTTCAGATAATTAGGAGTTAGAGATTGTACCTTCGCGGGTATTCATAGAAAAAGGAACTAAAAATTCTAGATTTAGGATGAGTAGACTCTTATCAATTAGTCCATGCAAAAGACTACAAGTTCAGCTTGGTGGTAGAGATATGAAAGTTGTTCAGTGTTCAAGTCTTTAAGATACTAGGATTTACTTTTCCTTCAACTGAGGAATCAAACTTGGTGGGAGTAGGGAGTACAGAATCCTTCCTTATCTAATTTTCATGAACAATTTCCAAGGGATAACCTGATTGTTGTATCTGTAGGTCAGAAATGGAATATAGACGAAATGAAGGTTGAAAGGCCTTAGATTAGACATGAGGTGTTTATTTTGATGTTAAGAGTACAGTCTGAGATGGAATGTCAATTCTAAGAGGTAGGGTACAATGTTCAGGAGTTAGAATGCCAATGGGCTTGGTTCTATGAAATCCGAAAGCTCTCTTCATTCCAGGCATTTTCTGGTTCATGGTGCAAGATGCTTTCTGAGACTTTAAAAGAGTTGTATATCATTTACAACCTATTTTCTTTTTTCAGGTGCAGCAATCATTTGAAACTCCAAAGGATAAAGCCCAAATGCCCACCATAGAACGATTATCCATGACAAGATACTTCTACCTCTTTCCTGGCAATTGAAAATTGTTAAGTATTAAGAGTTGGTGGTGGTGTGTGAAATAAATGAGAGCATGATATTGGTGGTTAGGTCCAGTGACCATGATGGCTGAATACTTGAATGGTCAAACTGGTGTTTTTGTTGACATAGTCTGGTGATTATCTGCTATTTTTTTCCAACATATATGCATTTGGATGCCCCCAACTCTACAAATAATCAGGCAATTAATCAATCAAGGAGGTAAGGAAAATCATGGCAGAATGTGACAATGAAAAACCAAGGGTAGCAATTATTAAAATAGAAACATTCTAATGCTTCCATTACTATTTATATTCATTTATCTCTCATACGCTATTTTTCTCTTTCTTACACACACAAATACACACACACACACACACAAAGTAACTAAACATTGCATTGAACCCTGAACAAAGAGTAAATAAAGGAGCCAACTTTGGAGAAAGCAGCACTTTGATCCTCTCAGTGAGAATATCACAACAAATACCACATTACTGACATTAGCTACCATTACCAGATAGTACAAAATACATCCTATACGGTAGAATTTGTGTTGATTCAGTCTCTGGTTCTCAGACTGTTCTCACAATGCAGATCACCAATCACTCAGAGTCTGCTTTCAAATCCTCAATCACACTCCAGAAGTTCCTTCAAGCTCCCATGTAACTATTTTTATTATTTTGATCAAAATGTTATAGATTGGGTACATTAAGTTGGGACCAAATGATTACTTTCTTCACTCATAATAGCTTTATTTAACATTATATTATAAGCCTATTATCAATCTCCCTCTCAGATACACACTTAAAATTGTATTTTATAGTAAAATGTATAAAGTTGATCTCAATACTTCCAATATTCACCACATATTTTTTTACTCTCGGTTTCTGACACTCCAGTCAAAAAATTGCATCATTTCAGCATAACAGCTTCCAGTGCCTAATCCATCCAATGGAGCTACATTTAGATATTGAATTGTTTGTTGAATAATACTTGCTAACACTAACCATGCACCAGGTTCTCTTCTAGATGCTTGGAATATGCCAATTAACAAAGTAAATAGATTTCTTAACTCAGAAAGCTTATATTCTAGTGAGTTGAAACAGACCGAATACATAAACAGGTAAATATATCACAGGTCAGAGAGCAAAAGAAGATAAAAGGAAAAATAAAGGAAGACAAAGGCAAACACAGAATGATGGATGCTGTACTCATAGACATATTTCACTCGGGAAGGCCTTCCTTGAAATAATGAAATCAGAACAAACAATGGACAGAGTTGGGGAGTGAACTATGTGGTTCTTATGCAGGAAAAGTGTCCTAGCACAGAATACAGCAAGTGCAAATGTCCTGGGGGTAGAAATGCACTAAACATGTTTAAAGAACTGCAATGAGTGTGACCAAAAGCAAAAGTGAGTGGGGAAAATGGCAGAGACATATTAGGAAAAGCAGTGAGAAGCCAGATCTCATGGATGTTGGCTATCACAGGGTAAATCTTTAAAAATTATTATCTAGGTGAGACTGGAAGCCTTTCTAGTACTTTAGAAAAGAGAAGTAATATGCTTTAAATTAGGTTTTACAAAGATCACATGTTGGTGAATAGGCTAAGAGATCACAGATGGAAGTCAAGGGAAGTGGCTAGAGCACATAGAAGAGGTTGGAAAAAGAATCATGATGAGGGATGGGAGGAAGGCAGCAAGGGGTAACCATCTTGACCTTCTGTTCTTTCTCTCCCCTGCAGGAAGCCACAAGTAACCCAGCCCTCCTTTATCAACTTCAAGGAGCACCTTTATTAGTACAGCTTGCATATTTAACATTTTATGTTTCAATAAAAGTGAAGACAAAATGAACTGTATCTTTTTCTAATAGAGAATATAATTTCAATGAAAATGGTGGGTGAATGGAAATGAAGTGGAGGAAGCTAACTGGATTTTTGAGCTATATGGCTCATGTAATATCTGTACTTAGCTGATGAAGAAAACTGACTGTGACTTACCCCCAACAATAGGATGAAAGAGGGTGGTGCCTAAAACTATAGTGAGACACTGCCTCATACCTATTTGAATGACTCCCAAAAACAAGCAAACAAAAAACCCAGAAAATAACAAGTGTTTTCAGGGATGTAGAATAATTGGAACCCAGTGATCTGTTGGTGAGAATTTCAAATGGTACAGGCACCTTGGAAAACAGTATGGTAGTGCCTCATACAATTAGAAGTAGAGTTACCATATGCTCCAGAAATTCCACCTATAGGTACATCCTAAAGTAATTGAAAGCAGAGTCTCAAAGATATATTTATATACCTACATTCATAGCAGCATTGTTCATAATATCTAAAATGTGGGACTATCCTATAACTGATAAATAGATAAGCAAAATGTGGTATATACACATAATGGAATTATATTCAGCCTTAAAAAGGAAGAAAGTTCTGGCATTTGTTACAATATGGATGAACCTTGACAACATTATGCCACGTCAAAGTAGGCAGCAACAGAAAAACACATACTGTATGATTTCACTTAAATGAAGTACCTAATTGAGTTACCTAGGGTATCAAATTCATAGAGACAGAAAGTAGAATGGTGATGGTCAGGGGCAGTGGGGAGGAGGAAATGGGGAGTTATCATTTAATCATATAGAATTTCAGCTTTATAAGATAAAGAGGAATTCTGGACGTAGATGGGGGTGACTGTTATAACATTATGAATATAGTTAATATCACTGAACACTACATTTAAAAATGTTAAGATGGTCAATTTTGTGGTATATATTTTTACCGCAATAGGGAATTGGGAAAAAATGGTGTAATTGGAGGTGAGAAAAGATGAAATAATTTGCATGAGGGAAACTCTGATCAACTTACACAGAGGAGAATTAAGGTACTATGCAAAACTGATGAAAGAAGAAATGAGAGTTAAGTATATTATTTTTTATTTCAAAATGAATCAAGGAAATAATAGGAAATCACACTATCATCAAATATTAGGTAGAATAGGAGAGAGAGAGATTTGGCAGTGTGAATGAGCTGTAATTCATTTTTCATGTGAGACAGCTAATAGCATTGTTTGTAATCTATACATCATGAAATAGATAAAACAGGCTTTATTGGGAGTTGCAAAGATTGCCACCAAAAAAAATCAAATAACTTAGGGAAATTACACATAGTTTATTGGAGAAAAGTAAAAAATCATAAAAATCTGATTTTTATTGTTGCCTTTTCTGTACTACTGGATAAGCTGCCTTGTGAATGTTATTACTTTGACAAAACTTTTTTTTGGGGGGAGGTGGAGTCTCACTCTGTCACCCAGGCTGGAGTGTAGTGGCCCGATCTCGGCTCACTGCAACCTCCGTCTCCTGGGTTCAAGCAATTCTCCTGCCTCAGCCTCCCGAGGAGCTGGGACTACAGGCACATGCCACCATACCTGGCTAACTTTTTATTTTTAGTAGAGTCTGGGTTTCACCATGTTGGCCAGGCTAGTCTCAAAATCCTGACTTCATGTGATCCGCCTGCCTCACCCTCTCAAAGTGCTAGGATTACAGGTGTGAGCCACTGCACCCGCTCAAAACATTTTAAAAATACAATCTATCAACACATTAAATACTACACAGCCATCAAAAATCAGATAATGTTTCATGTGTTGATTTTTTAAAAATGTTTGTCAGACATTGTGAAGTTAAATAAAGCAAATTATCAATAATATAACCGTAAGATAAGATCACTATAGGAAAAAAAATTCTGTGGGTAATTACAGGTCTGTTCGTTATCTATTGTTCAGTATCAAAACACCCAAAAACTCAGTGGCTTCACATAAGAAGCATTTATATTGTTCATGAAGTGGCCAGTTGGCTGAATGTTTCTTTTCATCACTGCTGGGATTGTGTCTGACATCATCTGTGTGTAGGGTAGGCTTCTCTGCTGACAAGGCTGGGATATCTCATATGTTGGGAAAACACTTGGCTGGAGGCTGGTCTAGTATGGCCTTGGCTGGGATAACTGGGCTCTTCTCCACATGATGACTTTAATCAGCTAGCAATCCAGCCCAGGCTGATCCTCACTTAGCTTCAGGAGTTCAAGAGGGAGAAGAGCACAAGGATTTGTAAACGGATTTGTAAAACTCAGGCTAGAAACTGCATCAGATCCCTCTACTGCATCATGTTGGCCAAACTAAGTCATAAGGACAGTTCAGAACTAACATAAAGGCCAAAAATGCTAGGAGGCCAATGATTAGAGCCATGGATAATATCATTTTTGTATTAAACATTTTATAAAATTATAGAAAAAATTACACAAAGATGCAAACTAAACATATAATTGTAGTTACCTGGTCATGTGAAATTAAAGAACTTAATGATCTTTTCCCATTTTATAAATTTTTCTATTGTTCGATTTTAATTGCACATATACATCTGTCTCAAAAATAAATGAAAGAGTATTTTGTTCATTTAATGAACAAAAATACTTTCATCTCATGGATAAACAACATCCCAATTTAAAAAGGAGTGGATCAGGAAAGACAGAAGAAAAGAGATCATTTGTATGGGTTTATCAAATAGTGAAGGGAGTATCACAACTTAGCAATCCTCAGTCAGCCTCTTTCCCTTATCTTCCAAATTCACACTTCCGAGGTTGAGTAAGTATCAGTGAAGTAAAGATTCCTGACCACTTAGAGGCTGGTGGCGGCAGAGAGACAAACAGAGGTTTAATGTGATTTATTAACAGTGTTAAAAATAGACAGAAAAACAGAGCAGAGACGTGTTCTCGTGAGAGTGTGCATGCTTTCATTCTGATCACTTTGTTACATGAAAAAGAAAAAACACCCTCTGTTTCCTATTTTCCAAAGGAAAGCAGTTGTACATTAGTTCAGGAGTCTCATTGTATCTTGGCAAAGAAAAGGAGAATTTGAGGACCTGGAGTTTTCCATTTAGGGTAGTATCAACAAGCTGGTCCACTGAGAGGAAAACAAGCCTGTTGAAATTGCTTTCGTTTTCGTAGCTTTTTCCTGTCCAGGAAGTAGGAGCAGCCATGGCTGGTGAGTGGCATCAGTTTTTCTGTTCTTTATGGCTATACTTTGAGAAAGTTAGAGTTTAAGGGAAAGAAGAAGGCAGAGTGGAGGGGGATCTCCCCAGACCTAATTATTTTACTCTGGATATGGAAGGAAATATGGGCGCTTGGGGCACAGCACTGAAAATGCCAACCAAGTGTCTTAGTTAATATGTTACAACTTCTCAAATGAAAGAAACATGTAAAAACATCTAGATCTCTGTTCTTAAACTTTTCCTTTGATTTTAGACTCTTCTTTTAACTCATACTGACCCAAAATTCTCACTCATTTCATAAGTGTTCTGTTATGGGGAGGGTGGAAAGCCAGGCGGTTGAACAGGGTAACTTGCATTTCCTCCATATTTCTGCTTTCTGTGTGACCTTTCCCTTACAGCAGCAAATGGATCAGCTACAATATGTGCTCTAAGTCTCGGCACATGGAGCTTCCCTGCCAGCCTTGATAAAGAAAACAAAAAAGGTGTTATTTTACAGATGAATGTATTTATGTTTTACTGCTGCACATATTGAATGCAATGTTCTTTCAAACTAGTTATTAATAAAAGTGAAAGAAAATAAGATCATAGGAGATGCAAAGACTAAACTGAGTCAGCTGTCACTAAGTTCCTTAGTGAATTCGCTACGCTTCTCTGATTCTATTTCACCATCTATGAAAATGGAGAGAGTTGAACCAAGATAGGAGCTTTTCTACCTGTGGTCCTTGCAACAGAGGCCTTAGCATGACCTGAGAAATTGTTAGAAATGAAAATTCATGGACCCATTCTCACCTATTAAATAAAATTTTTTTGGAGTAGGGTGCAGGAAGCTCTGCTTACTAAGCTTTCTGGGTGATTCTTATGCACATTAAAATTTGGGAACCACTACCCTAGAATGGGGTATCTAAAGTTCTGTCCATGTGTAAGATTCTATCATTCTCACAGGTAAGAAACCATCCATAGAGAATTTGCTCAACATGACGAAGATGCTGACTGGGAAATTTCTAAGTGGCATTTCTGATGAATTGATGGAAAATAGCCCATTAGATGCAGAAGAGTCATGGATTCTAGTAGTAGGTGTGAACTTCATTCTGAAAAATGCTGGAAACCTTCTTGATAATAACACTGAGACAGCTAAAGTGACAGATAAAATATTTAGGGACCACCTATTAAACCCCCAAAACCAATTGAGTTTAGGTGAGTATTGTGGGGCTAAGAGCTAGTAACTCATTCTTTCTGTACTATTCTTCTTACTTTTTTGTCTTCTTTATTTTTCCCTTCTCCAAAAGGAGAATCAACTATCCCCATCTTAGGACCTTCTTCACCTATCCTTTCCTTCCTTCCTTCCTTCCTTCCTTCCTTCCTTCCTTCCTTCCTTCCTTCCTTCCTTCCTTCTTTCCTTCCTCCCTCCCTCCCTTCTTTCCTTTCTCTTTCCTTCTTTCCTTCTTTCTTGGCAGAGTTTCGCTTTCTCTTGTCACCCAGGCTGGAGTGCAATGGTGTGATCTCGGCTCTATTCAACCACTGCCTCCCTAGTTCAAGCAATTCTCCTGCCTCATCCTCCTGAGTACCTGAATTTATAGGAACCCTCCACCACGCCTGGTAATTTTGTTTTTCTTTTATGGAGATGGAGTGTCCCCCTATTGCCCAGGCTGAAGTGCAGTGGTGCAATCTTGGCTCACTGCAATCTCCTCCCATCAGATTCCAGCAATTCTCCTGTCTCAACCTCCCAAGTAGCTGGGACTACAGGTATGCACCACCACACCCAGCTACTTTTTATATTTTTAGTAGAGATGGGGTTTCATCATGTTGGCCAGGATGGTCTCGATCTCTTGACCTCATGATCTGCCCGCCTTGGCCTCCCAAAGTGCTGAGATTAAAGGCATGAGTCACCGTGCCCATCATTTTTTTTTTTAATTTTTATTTTTAGTAGAGATGGGGTTTCACCACGTTGGACAGATGGGTCTCGAACTCCTGATCTCAGGTGATCCTCCTGCCTTGGCCTTCCAAAGTGCTGGGATTATAGGCATGAGTTACCGGGCCTAGTCCCCTGTTTATCTTATTTAATGTCAAAAAATATACTAATCCTCCCCAATTACTTTTACACTGCTGCATACTTTTTTTAACAATACTCACTCTCATCACTCCATACAATTTACTTACTCATTATATTATTATGTCTCCCTTTGCTGAAATGTAAGCTCCACCTTGTGAGGGATCTTTGTCTGCTCTGTTCATAAATATATCCTAAACACATAGAAATGATACCTGACACATAACGGGTGCTTAGTAATTATTGTTAAATGAATGGTGCTAGAGACATTAAATTCAGTGGTAGCCTTTGGCTATTCTGGGCTACTCTGTGGCCTTTAGAGTTATTCTCAGATACAGAATGTATAATAGGGGAATATCCATTATCTTTTGCTTAGCTTTGGCTTTTCCCCAGAAAGAAATGTCTGGAAATCGAGATTTCTATTTAAGGAAGGAATAGGGAATTCATGGGTTAGTGGGGTATAGATGTTTCTTTCTCTCTGGAGCACAGATTGGCACACTTTTTCTTTGAAAGATAATGAATATTTTACTCTTTCTGGACCATGTGGCCTCTGTCATGACTCAAATCATCTGTTGTAGCTCAAAAGCAGCAACAGACTATAAGTACATGATGGGTGTGTTGATGTGTGTCCCAGTATAACTTTATTTATAAAAATGGGTGTTGCCTGAATCTGACCCACAGACTATGGTTGCTGATTCCTACTCCAGACTGCAACATATAAATGAGTATATTCCCAGTTCTTGGATATGCATCTGGAATTATTTTTGTTGTAGATAGACTATTTTTTATACATAGATGTACTTTCCTTCCTCAGAATGAACAGTGAACTTTGATTGAAGATTTTGATTATTCCTTGAATTCTGTAAGTAGAAAGATAACAAATTCTTTGCTTTATAGAAACTCTGCCTCCCTTTTCACTTGGCAGAATGCCATATTTCTCTAGAACAAACTTGATGCTTAGAAAATGGGCCAAATCTTCATGCTTCATAGAGTAGCCCCATGCTAGCATAGTCATCTACTCATCAGTGCAAAGGAAAGAGTGTGAAGTGTGTAGGTTCTCAAAACTTAGTTCTGCTAACAAATCTGTTTTTCATATTGTTTAAGTATATCATTTGGAGAGTGAGAACAATGAATCTGAAGAAGGCTCTGCATAATCTTCCTTTTCCACAGGTAACTGCCTCCAAACCCCAAATTCCAATGGAAAACTCTTAGACCTCTACTGTTGTGAGATGGTATCTCATTAAAGACCTGGGAAACCTGTGTTCACAGTCAATTTTAATCTTTGGAAATGGCTTTCAGATAGAGTACTGATCCTAAACCTTTTCTTCATTCTATTTCAGAATCTGAAGAAGAAAATGAAGAAAGTAGAGATGAAGAAAGACCTGCATCAGCCCAGTCAATGGCTGTTTTTCCAAAAGGTAAATTGACACCAAAAAAGTGGTTGCTAGCCTTACAAGGAGTCCTGTGTTATAGAGGAAACACCACTGCATTGAGGTTCAGACCACATAGGTTATCTCTCACCTCTCCTTGTAACAAAGTATCTCAAAAACAAGATTAGCACTTACATGCCTGCTCTTCGGTTCTCCTCAGAACTCAGAAATGAAAGTGAAAATGAAGAACCTGAGCAGAATGCTGTATTGGTCCAAGCATCAACTCTAACATGGACAGGTACTATCTATCCATGGACATATAATGACATTATTTGAGAGAGGGCAGAATTTTAAAAAGACTTATGGGGTAATGCATAGAGAACTGGAGTAAAAGCCAAGAACACTGTATATACTGAGCCCATCACTGCCACTACCTATGTGCTTTGATGTAAATATACCCACCTTTCTGAGAATCATATTTTTAAATGGAATTTAAAATTGAAGAGCAGGGAAGTAAGTGCTAATCTTGCTTTTAACATCTTTAAAAAATGTGCAAAACTACAGATATATAAGAAACTACTAACTGCACAAAACAGAATAAGGAAGCAGTTAAGAAAAGCACATACAAAGTAATAAAAACTGCATACAAGTCACACATGCTATGTAGTCACCAAGGAAACTGATCAATTATCAGGCTACATTAAAGAATTGTGGTGTCTAGAATGGTAGATGAGCAGAAGTGATAATATTGTCTTTTGAGTACCATAATTTCAAAAGTTCTGAGCAAACTTAAAAAGGAATGAAAACTTGTAACCTTTTATCATGGTTTTATCCATACAGTATCTATTACTTGAAAATCTACTGTATGCAGTTCTACTACTGTGTATGACAGTAAGCAAGAGAGACAAAACTCCTACTCTCATGGAGTTTGCAATGTAGTGAAGGAATGTATATAATAAACATGTAAATAATAAATGGTATGATTTCAGAGAATGCATAAAATAAAAGAGGATTAGACTATAGAAAGAGATGTGTGTGTGTGTGTGAGCCAGGGGTGGGCAAAGGAAGGCCAGTGAGCCAGGGTGGTTAGCCATGACCTCTCCCCAGAGGTGGCATTTCAGTACATACTTGAACGTGGGGACGGAGTTGTGCCAAACTCTGAAACAAAAGTGTTCTCTGGAAAGGGAAAACAAGAGCAAGGACCCCGAGACAGTAATGCTCTTGCTGTTCAAGAAGGTTACAGACAATCTGACTGGAGAGTAGAAAATTAGGGGGAGTATAAGTAGCGGAGCTATTAAAGAGTCAGGCCAGGGATTTTATTTGCAATAGAAAACACTGGATAGTTGGTTTTTGTTTTTCTTTTGGACAACTGTTTATTAGTAGTTGATGATCCTTACGAATCCCGGGAGGGTTGCATAGCCTCTGCTCTTCCTAGCCATCTATTACAGTTAACATCCATTGCTAAAACAAGTGCTTAAACTTGTATAAGTATGAAAGAATATTTTTGTGTGAGCTAAGTTTTTTAAATAATAACCTTCAAGGTGAAAGAGAGCTGTTAATCTCTCACTTTTCTTTCTCCATCTCTTTTATTTCCCCTTTCTTACCATCTGTTTTATTTTCTTTTCCAATGATATTCTTTTTCTTGTTCCTCTGTTATTTCCTCTTTTTTCTTTTCCTTTTTCCTAGCATTTACTTTCTTCCCTTTGTACTCTCAATTCTTCCTTTAATTTCCCTGCCAATGTAGAAATCATTACATGCTAATAGAGCCAAGTAAATTGCAACTGCAAGGACATGACCTAATGTCTACAGCAGAAAAATTATAAATGATGAATTTTGCCTTCATTTATACTACCTTAGAAGTTGTTAAACGAGGAGTGATAGGATAAGTGTAGCATCAAAAGGTCCGTTGAGAATGATTTAAATATTTCAGTTAGGAAGACAATAGCTTTTAGACTGGGTTTATGGCAATAGCGTTGATGAAACGTTCTTAAATTTGGGATACATTTTTGGCAACAGAATCAATGAAAATTGACTAATGGATTGAATATGGGATGTGAAAGAAAGGAAATAATAAATAATGACTAGGTTTTTGGCTTGGCAACTGGGGTAAATGGTGCTATTTACTGAGTCGGTGAAAACAGATGTGCAGGAGACACAGAGTTGAAGGAGTGTACAATATCAGGAGTCCTGTTTCTTATGTTTAGTTTGGAACATGTGTTACCTCCAAGGGTGGACATTGAATAGGCAAATGGATGAGTTCACAGGGAAATCTGGACTGGGAAAAACCTGGAGATTCATCAGCATGTAGATAGTATTTAATAAAAAATACCAAAGATATGACTCCAGGAGTCTTCCACATGTGTAAAAGATCACATCCTCCAATATTTTGATGACTTTTATTTGCAGATAATGTTTCTTGGAGGCATGAAGCAAATGACTCTATCTTCATTTCCAAAATTATCCACTACTTCAAAGAGTATTCTTGGAGTCATCATCTAGAGGAAATTTTTCGAAAGGTAGGGGTCCTCTTTTATTTTCAATGTTATGCCCCAGAAAGCTTTGCAAAACCACTCGTGAATTTTTGTAGGGAATCTTAAAGCTCTTAAGTCATTTTGATGATCCTTCCTGTACTCCAAGTTTATTCAAAGAGGGAGTGTTACGAAATGGTACATAGAACCAGTGTGGGTTTTCCCAATAACTTGATTCTGAAAGCTTGGCTCACCCAGGGAATTCTTTTTAGAGTAACAATTCATTTGTGTATGTGCTATATCTAAGGAAAAGCTAAAAATATCTTCTGTTTACATTACCTAGCTACAGCCTTAATACAAAACATGAATTTTCTCACTCCTGAAAGAGTCAGATTTTCCTTTTATAAAATCTCTTTCTTTACTCCTTTAGGTTCAACATTCATTTGAGAGACCAAATGTACTGACCCAGTTGCCCACCATTGAAAGAGTGTCCATGACATATTTCTATCTCTTTCCTGGGAATTAAAACTCATAAGAAGCAACTTAGGTAAATATATTCTAGAAGTGGATTTGAGTGCTCCCTGCTCAGTCTATTCAGAAAGTCTGGATAGAATGGAGAACAATGATGGCCTGTTAGCTGCCCACTAGTTATAGAGGCTCATGTTATTTCCCTTTTCTTAGCAACCCCAGTAAAACCCTGGTTTTATACGACATCAGCCATAGTATAATGGTTGTATAAGTAATGGTAGTCCAATAGAGTCCAGCTAGAAAACCCTTTATTTATAATTTCTCTCAAGGAACTACTCAGCGAGTAGGGAATATTAGATTCTGATGCATGCAGAAAATAAAGTCATTGAAAATGTGATGCACAGCCAGTGTTTGTCTCTACCCGAAAGTCAGTTTTTCGGAGTCACATTCTCCTCTGCTTGTGATGAGGCTTTCCTATACCATATGTCTGACTAGCTGTTAAATCTATGCTGAGGCAATGAGACTCTAGTAGAGATCTTCCCACTTGGGGATGACAGGTCCACAGCCTTTTTGTGAAGGAATTTCTCACAGTAGAGATTAGTTATATTTATATCTCACCTCTAATAGCCAGATTACTCATGTTCTTTTCTCCCTACTTTCTCTAGGAAAATGAAGGCACTGTGGTGTCTATGAATCTGCTACTTGAAAGGGTCAATTTTTGATTAAGAATATTTTTATACCAAACTGCTCAGCTGTCCACCTTTTGCAAATACCACACTAAAATCAATCTCATGTTTTTGCTAAATTAAGGCTTAATAAGTTTGTTTACAAAATTGTGCTTGTTTTCTCATTTTCTCATAAAATAAGTCACGCTTATAGGAGAAAAAGTACATATTAAAAAGCATAAAAAAAATCATTGTCAAACTTTTTTAAATGATTCATAAAAACTCAAGTTATTTAAAGAAAAATGTGTGTTTACATTTGAAAAGTGAAGTTGTTAACAAATCAAGTGTAAGAGAGGAGCATTTTAGACAGCAAAGGCAGTGTGTATGGAGAACTTACAAACAAAAAGGAGCTTAGGAGAGAGGACTGGGAGTCTGGAACACAGCATCAGGAGAGATGCCAGTGGGGAGGCTGGAGAATGAGGGAGGCACTGAAACATCTGAGGCCTTATATGGTCCTTCATACTAGTAGTAATAGGAAATTCTACTTGGCTTTAAGCAATTAAATGATAAGATCTTTGTTATTAAAGATCACTCTGGAGGTTTCATGGGGAATAAATTGTAGTACAGCAAGAGTGGATATATGAGGACAGGTTAAATGCTAGTGCAATATTGTAAGTTAGAGATGATACTGATAGTCTTGGGATGTAATAAGTTGTATCTAAGAAACAGTACACAAAAATAATATGACTTTATTTTGTATATCCAATTTTGTGTCCTTTTTATTACATTTTTATAACATTACTACTAGTAATAAAAATGTCCTAAATGTAACTTTTAATTTTATAATATTGATCAGGTATATATAGTACATACTATGGTAACTTTCTCCTTTTAGATGTTGATTTCAATATTCATTTATTTTATTTTATTTTTGTTTATTTCAATAGGCTTTTGGGGAACAGGTGGTGTTTGGTTACATGAATAAGTTCTTTCATGGTGATTTATGAGGTTTTGTGCACCCTTTATTTACCCAAGCAATGTACACCATAACCTAATGTGTAGTCTTGATTATCTAGAACTATGTTTTTCAAATTCATTGTCATGCATATTTCTAATTTTTGAGCAAATGTTTATATTTTTCTTTGTATAATATCCTCAAATTTCTGAATCAGGATATATCTAGACATTTTGTATCTTGTTGCTATTTTGAATAAGAATGCTTTTCCTCCAACATTTCTAACTGATCATTACTGTGACTGTAAAGAAAAAAAATATTACAGACTTCTTTGATTCTTAGATATATATAAATATATGTATATATTTATATACATGTGTCCATTTTTAAGCTGCTGATAAAGACATAGCTGAGACTGGGCAATTAACAACAGAAAGAGGTTTAATGGACTTACAGTTCCACATAGGTAGGGAGGCCTCACAATCATGGCAGAAAGTAAGGAGGAGCAAGTCACATCTTACATGGATGCAGGCAGGCAAAGATTTGCAGGGGAACTCCTCTTTATAAAACCATCAGATTTCGTGAAACTCATTCAATATCATGAAAACAGCACAGGAAAGACCTGCCCCCATGATTTAACCATGTCCCACCAGGTTCCTCCCACGACACATGAGAATTGTGGAAGTTACAACTCAAGATGAGATTTAGGTGGGGACATAGCCAAATCATATCACTATGTAAATATTTATATATATATAATATACACACACATATATATACAGTATATGTAAATATCAAATTATATATCCATATTAGCAGCTTTATTAAACATTCAATTCATGGATCTAGATAATTTTTTGTTTTATCCTTTGAAAATTATATACATAAAATTTTATTATCCACAAATTCTAGATGTGTTGCTTTCTCACCAATATCCACAGTTTTAATTTTATTTTCATAAAGTTTTATATTTACTATATGTCTAGATAATAGCCAATTAAAATAATGATAGTGAGTATTCTTAATTGTTATCTTAATAGGAATGCTTACAGTTTCCTCATTAAATATATATCCTGTTGATTTTTAACTAGTATTTATAATAATGAAATGTATATTTACATTGCTGTTTTTCATATGATTCGTCTTCTTCTCAGTGTTATTTGAGGTCTTCATGTAGAATAGATAGAAGAAATGGAAAGTATAATCTTTGTATCTGGAATACTGATATGATTATATTTGCCAATGGCCTAATACAAAGCAGTGATTGCTTTCTTAGTATGACATCTTTGTTATGTAGGATTATTTATTTGTTTTACAATTAAAATAATTTTACTAATGTTTGATTTTGAAATCCCATATTTATATTTGTAGACAGGATTCTCATCTAGTTTTATTTGTTTTTCACTATTTCATGGGATATTTGTAAAAATACAGTGTTTTTACTGAACTAAAAATATTTTTTAATAAACCAAGAATATTTGAACATGTTTTATACCTGACTTCACCTATAAGTTAACCTATAAACACATATAAGAGCCAGCCTAAGATTAATCCCTAATAGTTACTATTAAAAACTATCAAAATGATGTAAAATTTTAAAATTAATTACTAACATATGTTTGCACATGTGTAGCAATTATTTTAACTTTTCATCTAGATGAAAGCTTAGTTATTCAAAACTAAAAAACTCTTTATTTTGTTTTTGTCTTGAGAACATTGGCAATTATGTAAAAATATTCAAATAGAACTGAAAATTATAAAGAGAGAAATTAAAACCATCTATGTTCCACAAGATGCCTTATGTTCTCTCATTTTTACCTTTCTGTCTTTTCCCTTTCTCCTCACATACAAACAAATATATATTTAGAAGCATACTGTACAAGCCACTCCTTGACCTGCTGTTTAATTTCTCTTAAAAATAATCATCTAGGATTACATTGAGTAACAGGTATGTGAAGAATCAGTGACATAAATGGAATAATTTCAAAAGTCTTGGGGATGACAATCTATGGCATAATTTGAGGGTGCCACATTTGCATAATTTTCTGAACTTTCTCATCTCCTCTCTGTTCCACCTGCCCAATGCCACCAGCTGTCCTTTCTGTCACTCCTCTGTGAGTGCCTGCCTTTCAAAGGTCCCCTTCTGGTTCAAGGTGGCTAATGGAACTAGAGCCATTACTACTATTAAAAGCACATTCCAGCCAAGAAGAAGAAAGAGAGAGAAAAAAAAATTACCCTCCCTTTCAGGGAATCATTTATACTTATAAGCCATTAACAAGAATTTAGTAACAGTGCAACCCTTAGCAATGAGATGAAAAGTGACATATTCATTACACATACCACATGACTAGCTAAATACTGGGGATTCTATTAGGAAATGAAAAAACAATATTGGATCTTAACTTTCTGTCTCTGCCATGAATTGTTTCCACATTTAATAGCTACTCAATATTCCTTTTAATAGATGTACTAGAATTTATTTTATGAATTTAGATAATTTCTAAATTTGTTATCTTAAGAATTTCTGTAACAAAAATTTCCTTGTACATATAAGTTTCTGTCTGATTAAATTATTGGAATAACCTCTCAGAACAGAAATAACAGAGTCAAAAGCATTAAATTTTAACTCTTCTATGTAAAGGATTGTTAACAAAATTGTCCAAATGGGTACCTCTGTGAGCGCAAAGTGACAGGGCCCATGTTTCTATAGTTTCACCAATGTGATATATAATTAATCATGTTGATTTGTAAAGCCAAAAACAAAATCACTTTAAGTGTGTTCTTCATAAACTCATTTAGCATCCTTCCATATGCATATTGGTCATTAAACACAAGTTACATGTTAGTTGGTGTCTGCTATTGCCCACAGGTTCTATACAGGTTTGCTTTAGACCTAAAAGAACTGTCTCCTGGGCTATACTTCTCCAGTTTGAAACCCCACCAAGTCTTCCTCTTACCTGCTAGGCACATTCTCACTTTAGAATTTGCTACCATTACCATCACTGCCTAAAATAATATCCCTTCTCATCACCATACTCATATGATGTGCCACTGCACTTATTTTAGCCCTTATTGGCAAAATCTAATAAGCTAGCCAACCAAGGAAAAGTAGGGTTTACAGAATCCCAAACCTGAAATCATAGAGACAAAGTATAGATGGGTGAAATTAAAGTTGATAAATAATTGTTTAATGACTGGTACAATATACAACTGTGTCTTATGTAGCTCGTCAAAATCATTCGGCTCTTCTTAGTGTTACAGTAGCATTACCATAAAAATGGAAAGAGATTGTACCTGTATCATTCAGAATTTGATCAGAGAAGCAGAATTCTCTGGAAGCTGTTTCAATGGTCTGTGTGAGGCTGGTGCTTCTTTGCCTATGATTGCAGCCTGCAGTTCACAGGGTAACCAAGAGGTGAGTGAAAACAGACTTGATGGGAAGGAAGCAAGACAAGCTAAAACCTGTATGAATCAGCTAAAAACCAAAAGACTGGACTAAACTCATTCCAGTCTCTCACTGTTGCTACACTTCCAGTTTTGGAGATGGGTGTGTTCTGCAGAGGAGCTAATGTTAAAGTTTTACATAGATCTTAAGTCGTCATCTGACTGAAGAAGAAGCTGAAGGAGAAAACTGACTGGACCTGAAGGAACTGTGGGCCTGGCTGTTTCTCCAGCCAACCAGATGAGTGGCAACAGACCTAAGTTGCAATGTGGCTCGTGTTCTTCACCAACCTTCCATGTCTAACAAAATATGGTTGCTGCTTTACTCTCATCTTCCAAATATCATGGAAAAGTAGCTCTTGTGACCTACACTAACCTGGAACTATATAGGAAGAGGAATTCTGAGAAACCTAGTTTCAGCTTAGTTAAGTTGACACAATAAAAAACTATTGGCCTGAATATAGTACACTATAAATATGTATGCATAAATGGTCATATATGTTGATCCACTGACTTCTCTTATCACTTCTACATTCTCTTCCTAGGTGAAATCATGTAATTTCATTGTATTTAATGTCATCTATATGTCGATACCTTCCCAATTTTGTATGTACTCAATAGATTGTCTTCCAAGTTTCATATCAATATTTAACAAATTGCCAACTGGGTATATTCTTGGGACATAATTTCAAAACTGAATTTATACTTATGATGTCCTTCCACTACTCAGTTAACTCTTCTTTCATTCTTCCTACACTTCTTAGTGAGTGATACTTACGCAGAACCAAAAAACTTGGAGTTATCCTTGATATCTTTTTCTCCTGCATATCCCACATAAAATTGGTCACCTAGTTCTGTTACTTTTCTCTCAATTTCATCCATTTTTTACATCTTATGTGGTAGGCCTAGGACAAGGCAAAAATCATCTCTCACTTGGACTTTGACAAATGTCTCTTAATTCCTTTAAAAAATGCAAACTCTCTTTTCTTTTGGTATGGAAAAATATTGGGGAACAGAATGAACAAATTTTGTGATTATAACAATAATCAAATTAAATGGATTGGATAATGGCATTCTGTAATGGGATTTTGCTGTACTGTTGAGAATATTCAGTTCTGCTCTAGAAGTTAAAAAAATTAGGATGGATAGAATTCTTAAGAAGTGCTAAACACAGACAATAATATGCTAGAAAGTAAGCATATGAGATATTGGCAAAACACATATAATAGGTTTATTACATAAAATGAAAAAGAAGTAAGTTGTGAGACATAGGTAGAATTCAGATAATTTGGCAAAACTAAGTTAGTAACCTGTACGACAACCAGAGATAGAATAAATATAAAATGTAATGGAACAAAAATATGCTACTTAGATGCAAAGGATGAAAAGACACACATCTCGAGGATGCCACTTCTTGACTGAGAACTTTATTAAACCTCAATTAGCCACCACTTAGTGACATACAACGAGGTTCTATTCTAGTCCTACCCAAGAAATGCAAATAAGGTTCCTAGTATGATTCTATTCTGGTTCTGCCCAAAAAGTGCAAATAAAACCAAAGGCTGTTCAACAAGTGAATTGATAGCTACTCCCTAATCAAGCATACTACTCCTGCATCTCTCTGAAAGAGAAGGTTTGTGTCCTTGGCTCAGGATATCTTCCCCTGTGGCCCTTCTTTGTTCAGACATTAACTCTGGCCTTTATCATTGAACCATCACCCGTGAAGGCTGGTGTATCAAAAAAGAAGCAGGATTTGTAAACATTGTGAACCCTAGGACTCAGGGAGTGTAGTCCCTTCATCCAGTTTACACCTATCTAAGTGAATTACCTTATCCCATTTCATTCTCTTTGTTTCTTGCTCAGTATTTTAATCAATTAAAGAAACTATGTGGTTTGGTCATTTTAATTTGGTCTGAAAGCCTTTCCGTTCCTTGACCTCGGGGTCAGTTCACCACTTAGTGCTTCCACTGCCTCAAGGTAATTTCCCATATAATGCATTCTCAGCTAATGTAGTATTTTTTTGTCTTGAAAGAAGACTTAGGAAGGAGCCAAATGCTTTTCAGCATCATAATATGAAGGTTATTATTTTTCAAGTCAGGTCAAAGTCTAATTGATGGGATAAATTTATATTCCTTAATGAGACTAAACTATATGTGCTTTAGAGAAAAATGTAATACACTTGGAACTGGTGTGTCTGCCCTTAAGTAATTTAAGAAGAAATCTATCTTTAATCTTTACCGTTGGAGAGAATGAAGATTTCCCAACCCAAGAGAATAGATTCCCCAGCTTTCATCAGTGTTACCAATGCCTAGGCAGAAGAAAGCCTCCACTGACATCCAGCCAAAATTGAAGGCACCAGACTTTGAATAACTCAGGAAGGAAAAGAGAAATGAGGACTTTCATGATAGTTTAAGTTTCTAAAGGCAAGTAGAAGTGCTGTTATTGAAGGTGGACCTTTATAAGAAGACATGGATTTTGAAGAAAAACTGAAATATTATAAGTAATTAAAACATATTAGATTCTTAAACTAGTGAATATATGAGCAAGCTTGCATGCGTGTGCACGCACACACACACACACACACACAGAAGCATGAGAACAAGAAGTCACACCTTTTTCCTTTTCCTTCATCTCTTACTTTTGTTTTACTTTCATAGCCCTTGATTTTTAGAACTGCTTAATCGTTTACTGGAATTCAGTATGTCTTTGGTCTGACATGACAATACTCACCTATTTACTAATTACTTCAGAAATAGAAAAGCAGGGTATTGGCCTTCTGAGATTCAAAAAAAATTATATTGATTATTTCTAGTCTCATGCACTCAACCAATCACTCAACTCAACACTTTTGAAACTAGATGTATGGGGGTCTTTCCCCACATACCAAATAATTCTCTGGCAGACACTAGCTGGGTTTCCTATAATTCAATTTAATTCTGAAACTACCTAGATATATAATGGGATCCGGATAGTGTCTGATATGGTTTAGCTATGTTCCCACCCAAATCTCATCTTGAATTGTAGTTTCCATAATTCTCACATGTTGTGGGAGGGACCTGATGGAAGGTAATTCAATCATGGGGCTATTTCACCCACGCTATTCTGGTGACAATAAGTTCTCATGAGATCTGATGGTTTTATAAGGGGCTTCCCCCTTTGGTCGGTTCTTTTTGTCTCCTGCTGCCATGTGAAGAAGGATCTGTTTACTTCCCTTTCTGCCAGGATTTTAAGTTTCCTGAGGCTTCTCCAGCAACGCTAAACTGTGAGTCAATTAAACCTCTTTCCTTTATAAATTACCTAGTCTTGGATATGCCTTTATTAGCAGCATGAGAGTGGACTAATATGGTGTCAGATTCCACAGGTTAAAGGCTTAATCCCATAAAACATCCCCCCACTTCAGAGACCAATTGCAAGTAGTAGGTTATCAACAATACTTCCTACTAACCAGTTATAAATCATGTCCTGCATTAGTGGCTCACAGAACTCAGAGAAACAGTTTACTTAGGATTACTGGTTTATTAATCATGAACATAACCAAGGATACAGATGAAAAGCCAGATGAAGAGGTACATAGGGTGAAGTTAGGAAGGATAGTTTCTGTCCCTATGGAGTCAAGGTGCACCATCCTCCCAGCACTCAGATGTGTTCACCAACTCAGAAGCTCCTAAACCCCATAGTTCAAAGATTTTTATGGAGGCCTTATTACAGAAGTCATGACTGAGTCATTTGCAGCCCTTCTCTTCTCTTTGAGGAATGGGGGATGGGGCTGAGAGCTTCAAGCATATAATCATGGTTTAGTCTTTCTGATGACCAGCCCCATCATAAAACCCACCAAGTCATCTCATTGCAACAAAAGACACTTCTATCACCCAGAGAATTTGAAAGGATTTAGGACCTCTGCTAAGACCCTACATCAAAGACCAAATATTAGAACAAAGGATTCACCTACCACCTTTATCTACAAAGGTACTAGGAGCCTTGTCTCAGAAACCAGGGCAGAGACCAAACATTAGAACAAAAGATTCTCTTAGAACACCTATTGCTCAGGAAATTACAATAGTTTTAGGAGTTCTGTGCTAGGGACTGAGGTCAGAGACCAATATGTGTATTTCTTACTATTTCACAGATCTTTTTCCCTGTCTGAAGAAAATTATAGAAAAGAAGATGTTCCCTGAACATGAGAAACCAAGAGACCAATTTTTCTAATTTTTATTCATTGGGTAGCAAGTGTTATCTTCACAGGATAACAAGTGACAGAAAGGTGAGAGTCTGCTAAAGTAATATCAGATACTCCATCTCTTTTGCATCCTCCACAATCCCACTCCTGCCTCTGATTCATTCTCAAAACAACAGCCTGAGTGGTCTTACAAAATACAAAATCTTAAAATACAAAATCCTTAAAAAGCCTTTGTGATGTCTCTAACTTCATTTTATATCATTTGTTTTCTCTGAACCACATGTAGTCAAGTAATTTCTCACTTCAGGGTTTTAGGGCCTCCAGACATTCACATGTTATTTTTTCCTTCTTGAAATACAGTAATTTTCCTTTCATTGTCCATTGGAAATATGCCTTCTTCAGCCAACATCTTAAGAGGAGCTTTCTCCCAGACTTCTCTGATCCTCAATCTAAACTGAATGTCCTGTTATTTACTGGCATAAAAATAAGATTTTAAAAAATCTTTCAATGCACTTGTCGCAATTTGTAATTATATATTTCTCACTTTTTTTTGTTTAATGTCTATCTTTTCCTAAAACTTTAAGCTTTATTAGGGTAAATAATGCCCATTTTATTCTCATATGCACAGAACCTACCAAAGTATGTAAAATAGAATTGGTGTTCAGAAATATTTATGGAATGAGAAAAATTCTCAAATAAAGTGTATGTTCCCAAAAAGTACATGAATCCATCATGTTAAATATACTAGGGATTAGGCTAGTTGGGAAAGAAATCAAATCATTTATAGGTAAGAATTTAAACATCTTTTAGAATTCAAGTTCAAAGTGTTTTATCTGCATGCTGAAAGAGTAGATGACCATGATTAGATGTATTTACTCCATAATATTCTCAAGAGTGTTAAACATTAATCAGAGCATCAAAGTAATCAAGTTTCTCTCCCTTCTGTTTAGTTCTGAACAAACCAAGACGTCCACATTCTATTCAGATAGTTAGAAATGAACATAGCTGCTTTACTATTGATTAAATTGGTATCCTAATAGGATTTTGAATATCTTTTGCCTGAAAGTGAGGCAGCCTCCCATAATAGCACCCTTCCTCTGGTTGCATTCACAGACTCTAAGGTGGTAAATTTATTTCATAGCATAGAAGAGCATGAATACAATTAAAGCAGGAGAGGCAGGAAACAAACCTCTGGAACACCAAACTGAGGAAGGACGTGGCTTTTTATTCAGCTAGGAGCTGCGGGAGGCTACAGCCTCATTTACTGAGCTCCCCAAAAAGCAGCTTCTTTCCCCTTTTATAGGTTTACAACACTAAAGGGGAAACTGAGGTGAAACTATGTAATTGTCCATTTGCTGGACATCCAACCTTACAATCTTTTGGCTTCATTGATTTGCTTATTCATATGCAACATGAGCAGAAACAGGCAGGGGAGAGGGCTTACAGAGACAAAGCAAAGGAAGTAAACTATTAGTTGGCAGAGATATTTCCAGGAGGGAGCCTGGGTAATGCAAACATGGGGGTGTAACCCATTGCTGGGCTTTGGCCAGTAGTGATGACATTCATTTGCAAGCAACATTCTTTTTCAAGGCTTATAGATAGCAAAGACGCTGGGAACCAAAAAGGGAATCATCTTCTCAGCTCTTGGGTATATTATTTTTTTTTTCACCCTCCTTCCCATCTGAAGGGGAGGAGGAGGTGGAGGCCAGGAAGGGGGTATCCCTTCTCACAATAGTTCCCCAGTATCCATGTTTTGTTTTCTGTGGTTTCATTTACCTGTAGTCAACTATGGTCTGAATATTACAGGATTTGGGGAAAGAGAGAAAGACCATAACTACATAACATTTTTACAGTATCTGGTTATAATATTTTATTTTGCTATTAGATGTTATTATCAATCTTACTATACCTAGTTAATAAATTAAACTTTATCATAAATGTATATGTACAGGAACAAGCACTATATATTTAGTGTCCAGTACTATCATAGATTTCAGGCATGCACTGACAATCATGGAACATGTCCCCCAACCCCAAGAAAGATAAGAGGGGGCAACTGAATTTTCTAAGTATATCCCCCTCCAAAAAGATGAGGAAGAGGTCAAACTGATTATATGCAACATATTCTTATCTTACAGATTAGATAACTTACTTTCTTTCCCATTATGAGAAGTGAACAGAAGGAGAGGACAAAGGACAGAAGTCCTCTTCCTAGTGTTGGCTCTTCCTGGGTAGTAGGACTGATGCTTCCTTTGCAGGCTGAGGTACAAATTTAGGAAGAAGGAGACCATGGTTTTGGTTACCAACTTTCTTCTCTTTTCCTAGGTATTTTCTTCTCCTCGGTTTATAGTTTAAACACTTCTTCCTAATATAAGCTTCCTTTCTTACATAGAAAATTCTATGTCATAGAAAAGTCTATGTCACTTCACCTAAATCCACAAAATGCTATCTACTGCCATTTAAAAAGAAAGTGAGAAAAAAGTAACTTTTAAAATTTAAAGGATTGTTAATTATATGAAGAAGAAAACTGCATAACACCCTAAACACAGAGTTAAGAAAAGTAAAATGATGATATACAGACATTTTATACAATTTTATAATATTAAAGAAAACCCAATACAAGTAGTTTTGTCATGTATAGGAAAGTTATGTATAAGAAAGTAAATATATGAGTGTGTGTGTATATATGTGTATATATATACAGACTGTATATATATATATATATATTATATATATGAGTGTGTGTATATATATGTGTATATATATACAGTCTGTATATATATACACATATATATACACACACACTCATATATATAATATATATACATATATGTGTGTGTGTGTATATATATACACACACACAGACACACACACACACTTATACATATATACACAGCAAGGTTTCTGATTTAGTAAATATTAAGAAAAGCAAGTTAGTCTCTCATTCCTTTTTAAACAATATCATCCATAGTCACAAAATTCTTGTTTTTCATCCCAGTTTGAAAGTAGCTATGTTTGGACCTGGACCATTCCCAGGCTCTTTTTGTTTGTGTTATCCATGTCCACCTGAAGGGGGAGCACAAGTCAGAGGACAGGCCCTGCTCCCAGGCCACACCCATTCCCAGCAGCACCCTTACTTATTGCCTTGGGTGATGATGATGCCATTCTCAGTAGAGAAGGTGTCTGATGGCAACCCTTGGATGTTCCAGTCCCAGACTTTGGAAGGATAGGACAGGAAGTTATCAATGGCAAAGTGAGGGGAGAAAGGAACCTGAAGCTCCCAGATCTTAAAAGTATCTGGTCACAGAGGCAGAAGTCCAGCTAAGGGAACAACTCATCACAGGGAAAAAAAAAATACACTGACTGGTTAACAAGCTAAAATTAATACTGAAAGATTCACTGTGTATTAGGCCTTTTTTTGTATTGCTATAAAGAAAACCTGAGGCTGGGTAATTTATAAAGAGGTTCAGTTGGTTCACACTTCTGCAGAGTGTACAGGAAGCATGGTGCTGAAATCGTCTTCTGATTAGCGTTTTGGGAAGCTTAAAATCATGGTGGAAGGTGAAGCAGGAGCAGGCATGTCACATGGCAAGAGTAGGGGTAAAACAGTGAGGGACAAGGTGCCATACACTTAAACTACCAGATTTCGTGAGAACTCAGAGCAAGAATTCATTTATTACCAAGAGATGATGCTAAACTGTTCCTAGGGGATCAACCCACATGATCCAATTACTTCCTACCTCCCTGCCTCCATCACTAGGAATCACATTTTAACATGAAATTTGGAGGGGACAAACTTCCAAACCATATCAAGGTGTACATATTTACATATACATATATATGTTGTATGGTATATAAGACTGAGAGATCCATGCAAAAGCTAGTATAGCCATATATATCTTGGGTGAGAAAGGGTTTGAAAGTGAAACTAGAGGCCATATGGGGCCTAAACTCTTTAACTTCTGAAGGTTTTCTGCCCAGAAACCTTTTTCTAATTTTCTGCCCAGGGACATGTCCTAAAAGGGGTCAACTGATAAACTTTTATTAGTCAAACTAGGTTCTAATACAACAACAACAACAAAGTTTTCAGTTGTTGACCAAAGTATCAGGTATCAATGCTGAATACACATTGTATCAAGAGCAACAAAGACAAGTTATGGGGAAGGAGCTTTGCAAACTGACACGGATTAAGGAGGAGATCCTGGTATTCCAGTGTCCCTTCTAATCCTAGATCACAGCAAGGAAGTCATGGCCAGAGCATCCTACACTTTTAAACATGGCCCAGCTCCACTTTTGGGTGTGTGTGTTTGCATATGTGTGTGCACCTGTATTAAAATTTACGTAACCTAGAATTTACTCTTTATCCATTTTAAAGTGCACAAGTCAGTGACTTCTAGTTTATTTACAATGTTGGACAACCTATATCATTGTCTGATTTCAGAATATTTTCATCACATGAAAAGAAAATGCCTTGCCCCTTAAGCATTTACAATCTGTTTGTTCCCTTCTTATAACCTTTGGCCACTAATTTTCTTTTGGTCTCTATGGATTTTTCTATTCTGGAAATTTTATGTAAATGGCATCTTATAATACATGGCCTTTTTGTCTGGCTATTTTCACTTACTGTAAGATTTCCAGTGTTCATCCATTTTGTAGTATGTACAAGTACTTCATTTCCTTTTATGACCAACTAATAATATTCCATTTTATGGATATACTATAATTTGTTTATCTGTTTATCAGTTACTCTTTGGCTACTGTGACTAATGCTATGATGAAAATTCATGTGCAAATGCCTATTTTATTTGAATTTATGTTTTTATATTGAACATACAAGTTCAATTCTCCTAGGAAATACCTAGAAGTGTAAATTCTGGGTCATATGGTAATTCTGTGTTTGACTTTTTGATTAATCTATTGCTTATATCAACTATTATCACTTGCCCCAGGAAGTAGCAACTATTAAATTTGTATTTAAATGTTTTTGTCATTAAGTAGCTTCCTCAGATCTGAGAGAGTTATGTTAGGCAAAGACTTTCAAGGAGCCATCACACAGGTTTCAATAAACAACCACAATTCTTTAAAAGTAAGACCAACCCTGGACCCTCTGGTATTAGATACTCATACCAGGAATGAAAATTGGCATTTTCAAGGCTATCACCAAGGAAGTAACTGAGGTAAGTTAAAATGCTACAAATCTCTTACTGATATTCAGCTGTCTTTTTATCAAGCATTCTAAAATAGTTGATTATTATAATTTTTGCCAGTTTATTTATTGATTAATGGGGAGACAGAGTTTGGAGTTCTCTACTTTGATATTTTTACTAACATTGACTTTCTGTACCATTTTTGTAACTTCAAGTCTATACTTGCTTTAAAATAAAAGCTAAAAATCCCTGAATCGTCCATATTTTTGATAAATATTGAATAAACAAAGGGTAATAAGAAATAAAGTAAGTTTAGTAACAACTCAATATATCCCACTAGGCTCACTGAGAAAAGTGTCTTTACCCCGACCCAAAAGGACTGATTACAAATCTCTGATCCTTTCTCTCCCCCAAACTACATTCCGTACATACTCCCTGAAACACAACTTTTAATTTCTATTTCTAATACACTTCAAATCAAAACCACAATGAAAAAAAGTAAATACTACAAAATAAGAAATAAGTAAAAACTACCATTTGGAAATCATTTGCTTTTGCATCCTTCCAACAATCAAAACAATAAATTAGAAGCATTTTATCCCTTTTCTTAAAACATTTAATATGGTATGGCAGCATAAATACATTAATTATGTTAATTATTATTAATTTAATATGGATTTATTCTACTTTTTCTTTAATATCATGAAGACATGAAGTATCAGTTATTATCTTCAAAGTAGGTAAGCGTGGCTTTAAGTACAAAAATGATAGTTTTTCATCTCTGTAGATGGTAATAAAAAAGTAGGGCATACATTTTTAAAGGTAAAAATAGATAAGACAATTTGAACATAGCAATTAACTCAGCAGTTTATCAGTATGTTTTTATTTTATTTCCTGTTGAGACAGTGTTGTTTTCTATATTTGTATGAGAAATATTTAAATTGTAGTTTCTCTAAAGAGGCATTTATTTCAAGTGTGTAGTAAGTGCTGATTCTGCAATTATTACTAATTAGAGAATTTCCAAATTGCCTAAAGTGTTAAGAGCCTCATTATTTTGTCATTATTCCTTTCTACTTTTATTTCAAATTTGTGAAATGAAAAATATACTAAATTGAAATTAAACTTTCAAATACATAATACTATTGCTAAGCTTTCTGGTTTTTTGGCCATAATATATTACTACATTATAAACTTTCTATGTTTATAATAGAGTTGGTACAAACCCAATAGTTACAGCTTTTATCTCAATTACTCATCTATGCTAGTTTATTGGAAACATGTAAAGGTTATTTGTGCTACTAAATTTTGCTGTCCCCCAAACAAACAAACAAAAAACAGTTTTTACTTAAAATATAAATTTAAATATATACATTGGAAAATTAAATCACAATCTATATTTTAGCAGAGAGAAGATATTTACTTTAGATAGGACTTTCATTTTCACAGATTGTATATTAATTAAAATAACAATGAAAGTAAATGGTAATAATTATTACTATCCTTTCTGCAACTTTATGGAGAATCACATAAGAAAAAGTGGTACTAATGAGGGTCAACATATGAATAGGTCACATGGTAAAGTGCTTTCCTTAAAATTTCTAAAAATAGGAAAAATAAGTCAAAATAGTTGAATCAAAGATGGGAATTAATAAAGATTACTGCTTTCTTTCTTAGAGGATCTCCGAGATTTTCTCCTTATTATCACAAGTTGGGCCAGCCCAACTTACATAAAATATAGCCAAATGATATGGCTACTTCATATTCAAAACCAATCCAATTTTCATATTAGTAGATATCTTTAATTAATTCTCAATATTTTAGTAAATGTGGTAATAATAGCTCATTTAAATATTAATTCCATTTACTCAGAGAACTGTATGACATACTGAGGGTTAGGGAAAAGAATAAAAATGACATGTCTCATCACATAACCTGAAATTTAATGGATTTGCATATAAAACTACATGAAATTTAAGGTGAACATGAAATTTTTTTTTTTTTTTTTAGACGGAGTTTCGCTTGTTACCCAGGCTGGAGTGCAATGGCGCAATCTCGGCTCACCACAGCCTCTGCCTCCTGGATTCAAGCAATTCTCCTGCCTCAGCCTCCCGAGTAGCTGGGACTACAGGCGCGCACCACCATGCCCAGCTAATTTTTGTATTTTTAGTAGAGACGGGGTTTCACCTTGTTGACCAGGATGGTCTCGATCTCTTGACCTCGTGATCCACCCGCCTCAGCCTCCCAAAGTGCTGGGATTATAGGCTTGAGCCACTGAGCCCGGCTGAATTTTGATTCTTAAAAGACTATTTGGTAAAAGTTTTATTTCCCATGTTTTATAAAATTAAATTATACTCCCAAATAAAATGTGAAAGCTGGTCAATAATACAGAAAAAGGAGCCATGCTCTTACAAACATACATAAGGACAAGACACTAAACATTAGTAAGGGTGTAGTATGTGACTATTAATGAGAATTGTAGAAAGCACCAGGAGTTTTTGAATATTGCATGCCATTCTTTCACTTTTCCCTCATTTTCTGCTTAATTAGAGCCAGCTTGCTTTTGTATAACTCCTGTGTAACTATTTTGTATGACCACAGATTCTTCTCTTCTGATATCTCTTGACTATGGTCACATTTCTTTCACTTTAAAATTCTAAAACTCCCGCCCATTCAATAGCTTGTTGCAATTTATAGCCTTCATTTTCTAATGTCTCACACATATCTAGAGCTACTGTTGTGTGACTCCTCTCATAATTACTTTACAGAAAATGCTCTTGACAGGAACACCAATTGTTCATAAGCCAAAGTAAAATGTGTGTTTATTTAACTTCTTTCAAGCAAATATCACTGCAGATGTTTCCCTCCTGTAGTCTCTGGATTCTGAGACACTTTATTCATAGATTCCTCACAGGCAGTCTCTTATCTTGCAAATCACTTTACATTACGCTTTCTCAATTCCTCATTTCAAGTCTCTCTTGCTATGCTTTATATACTTTACCTGGAATATCTTATTTATTTCTAAGGATTCAGTGTTCATGTATATGACTATGACTCCAAAATCTTTATTTTGTGAACCATAAATCCAACACCTCATTCAATGCACCAGTGGATGTATTAAGAAAACAGGTTCAAATGTGATGTCAACCCGTTCCTGTGTAGCTAATTTGTAATGTATATTGATTTCTTCTTGTAGTGAATGGTACCAGCATCCAGCTCATTGTCAAAGCCAGAAACAGGGAGCTCTCCTTGACTTCTTTCTTTTTTTGTATATCCACATCAAGTCAACCTCTAAATCCTATATCTCTCAAAACTCCATTATTTTCATTTTCATTTTTTAGTATTTTTCTAGTTTTGTTGAGTATAATTGACAAAAAAGTATCTATTTAATGTGTATGATAGAATGGTTTGATACAACTGTACATTATAAAATAATTACCACAATCAAATTGATTAATATATCCATCATCTCAGATCTTTACCATTGAATGTGTGTGGGGATGGTGAGAACATTTAAGATCCACTCCTTTAGCAAATTTTGAACATATAATACAGTATTAAATATAGTCATCATGTTATAGATTAGAGCTCCAGGATTTACTCACCCTGCATAACTGACACTTTGTACCCTTTGACCAACATCACTTTATTTTCCTACACCCCAGAACCTGAAGACCACCATTCTACTCTGCTTCTGTAAGTTTGACTTTTTTAGTCCCACATATGAGCGAGATTATGCAGTATTTGTTTTTCTGTGCCTGGCTTACTTCACTTAACAAAAATGTTCTCCAGGTACATCTATGCTGTCACAAATGACAAGATTTCTTTGTGTTTAAGGTTTCTTTGTGTTTAAGGTTAAGCATGTAAAGTATGGTATTCTGTTGTGTTATGCACACACACACACACACACACACAAAGCATATATATATAAAGGACCATTTAACTAGCCAGCAAAAGGCATTTTTGGCACTCAATGCACATTGACCCAGTTCTCTGTATACATACATACACATACACACATATATATATCTTAGCCATTCTAACAGTTGTAAAGTAAAATCTTATGGTGGTTTTCATTTGCATTTTCCTAATTAGTAAGGCTGAGTATTTTTTCATACACCTGTTGGCCATTTGTATGTCTTCTTTTGAAAGATGGCTATTCTGGTTCTTTGCCCATTTTTTAATCAGTGTATTTGCTTTCTTGCTGTTGAAAATTTTATGTTACTTAGGCATTTTGGATAGTAAACCCTCATTAAATGCATGATTTACAAATGTTTTCTGCAGTTCCATTGATTGTGTCTGCATTCTGTTGTTTCCTTTACTATGTAGAAGATTTTTGGTTTGATATAATCCCATCTGTCCGTTTTCACTTTTGTTGCCTGTGCTTTGAGGTCCTAGCCAAAAAACCATTTCCCAGATCAATGTCATGAAGTTTTTCCCTAAGGTTTCTTCTATTATTTTTAGTTTCACCTCTTATATTTAGGCCTTTAATCCACTTTGCAACGATTTTTCTAAATAGTATGTGATAAGGATCCAATTTCATTATTTTTGTATGTGAATATACAGTTTTTCCAGCATGATTTATTGAAGAGACTATCCTTTCCTCACTGTGTGTTCTTGGTACCATTGCCAAAGATCTATTAACCATAAATAGGTGGATTTATTTCTAGTGCTTTCTGTTTTGTTCCATTAGTGTATATCCCTGTATATATGGCAGTACTATACTGCTGTAATTACTTTAGCATTGTAGCATATTTAAAAATCAAGCAGTTTGATGTCTCCAGCTTTGTTTTTCTTGCCATTCTTACTGTTTTGGCTATTTAGTTTTTGTGATTCCATGTGACTGTTAGGATTTATTATTTTTTTTTAATTTCAGAGAAAAATGCCCTTAAAAATTTTGATAGAGATTACGTTGAATTTGGTAAGATTGCTCTGGGGGTATGAACACTTTAACAATATTTATTCCTCTGATCTATGTTAAAGTATGAACACTTTAACAATATTTATTCCTCTGATCTATGAACAGAGAATATCTTTGCATTTACATGTATCTTCTTAAATCTCCTTCATCAAGATCAGAATTTTCAGTATACAGATATGTCATTCATTTTATTAAATTTATTGCTATGTATTTTATTCCTTTTTGATGCTATTTTTAATGACATTGTTTCCCTAATTTTTTTTAGATCATTTGTTTTTAGTGTGTAGGAATGCAATTGATTTTTATATGTTGATTTGTATCCTGTGACTTTACTGAATTCATTTATTAGTTCTAACAGTGTTTTGGTGAAGTCTTTAGGATTTCTTAGTATAAAATGATGTTATCTGCAAACAGAAAAAAAAAATTACTCTTTCCTTTCTATTTCAGATGACTTTTATTTCCTTGTGTTACCTAATTCCTCTAACTAGGACTTCCAGAACATTGCTGAATTAAAGTTGCAAATGTGGAAATTTTTGTCTTGCTTTTTGTTATTAGGAAAAAAGCTTTCAACTTTCAACAAGTATGACACTAGCTGTAGGCTTGTTGTGTTGAGGTACATTTCTCCTGTATCTAATGTGTTGAGAATTTTTAACATGAAAAGACATTGCATTATATCAAATACTTTCTCTGCATCTATTGAGATGATCATATGATTTTCATCCTTCATTCTATTAATGTGGCATATCACATTTATTAATTTGTATATGTATAACCATCTATGAATACCAGGGATTAATTCCGCTTGATGACAGTATATCAGTCTTTTAATCGTCTGTGGAATTCAGTTTGCTGGTATTTTGTTGAAAATTTTTATATCTATGTTCATGACAGATATTGACCTGTAAGTATCATTTTAAATAATATTTCTGTCTGGCTTTAATATCAGGGTAATACTGGCCTCATAAAATGAGTTTGAAAGTCTTTAATTTCTTTTTCTTAGGAAGGGAAGACTTTGAAAAAGATTGATATTAATTCTTTATTAAATGTCTGGTAGAATTCATCAGAGAAGCTATCAGGTGCCAGGGGCAGGGTAGGGACAAACCTAGCTTCGTTGTCAGGCAGGGAAAGGAGGCAGGAAGGGAAAATCACTCAGCTGTGCTGCTTCATCTGGGATTTTACTGCTTCCTGTTCCTACTTTCAGAACTAATACCTTTCTGTCCTGGCCAGGTTTATTATCCATTTCTGATTTTATTTATCTGTGTCTTCTCTATTTTTTTCTTAGACTAACTAAAGGTTTTTCTTTTCCTTTTTTTTTTTGTAAAGTGTTTCTTTTCTTTTTTAAAAAAATTTATTTATTATACTTTAAGTTCTGGGGTACTTATTATCCATTTCTGATTTTATTTATCTGCATCTTCTCTATTTTTTTCTTAGTCTAGCTAAAGTTTTTTCAATTTTACTCATCTTTTCAACAAACTAGCTTTTAGTTTTGTTCATCTTTTCTATTATTATTCTAGTCTCTATTTAACTAATTTCTACTCTAATCTGTCTTATTTGCTTCCTTCTGGTAACTTGGGCTTAGTTTGTTTTCCTTTTTCTAATCCCTTGAGGTGAAAAGTTTGGTTATTTATTTGAGATCTTTCTTTTCTAATGGGAACATTTATTGATATAAGCTTCCTTCTTAGAATTGTATTTGCTGCATCTCATACCTTTTGGTATATTGCATTTCCACTTTTATTTGTCCCAAGATATGTTTGGATTTCTCTTTTGATTTCTTCTTTGATCCATTAATTTTTCAAGAATGTTTCAATTCATTTCTACTTTTTTATAAATATTTCTATTTTTTATTTTCATTCCCAACATTTCCACTAAAGCTAATATTATTTCTCTCAATAATAACTTCTCATATATTCTTACTAGACACCCTGTCTCTATATGTTTTTTTGCTTATATACTCAAATCTTTTTCCACTCTCCTTAGGATAAAATGTTGACCTCCAGATTTGATTATAAGGTCTGTCATAGTCAAGCCATGACTTGCCCAGTTTCTAGCTGCACTCTACCTTTTTCTCTGTGACCTAGTCACAATCAATCCCCTTCATCTCTTCATTATTCTTCCTTTTCCATGTGCATTCAACATACCTCTGCATGGGATGGCCATTTGATGTGCTTCTATGCTTCCTTTTAGTTTGGATAACTTCTTACTGCCATTTTGTTTTTAACGTCAATGTTTTTATTATGTTCTGGTAGAAACCTTCTCTGAAACTCCAAATTTACCTATAGGGCATTTGGGTATCAGCACCTGCATGCCCCCTATTATAACATTTATCACTCTCTATTTTAACAGTTGCTTAATGGTATATCTGTTGTTAGACTAAAAACATAAGGAAGACAATGTCCATTCCTGGATCCATTACTAGTATAATGTCTAGAACACAATATAGGTTCAATAAACATTTGTTGAACAGATAGATACCTTAGTGACAAATGGATGAAAAAATAAATGTTTTCTTTTCATTAATTTGCACAGAATTATCTAAAATATACATACAAGTATGCATGTGAAAGTAATGTAATAAGTACTATGCTGATTTATGCATTAAAACAAAATGGAAAACCTTTTATGTCTGAGGTATTCTTTTATGTGCTGCAGAAAAAAATTAGAGAGAGGCAATTTATCTCTTCTCAGAATCTAAATTACTGATCAATAACATGCTTGTGAAACAGAATATTTTATTCTTCCAAGACTGAGCCAGGAAAAATACTGAATTCCTGAACAGACCAATAACAAGCTCCAAAATTCAATCAGTAACAAATAGCCTCCTATCCAAAAAACAGAACCAGAAAAATTCAGAAATTTGAGAGATAAATTCTATCAGATGTACAAAGAAGAGCTGGTACCATTCCTGCTGAAACTATTCCAAAAAACTGAGGAGGAAGCTTTCCTCCCTAATTTATTTTATGAGGCCAGCATAATCCTGATACCAAAACTTGGCCAAGACATACACAAAAAAGAAAACTTCAGGCCCATATCTTTGATGAATATCAATGCAAAATCCTCAAAAAAAATACTGGCAAACTGAATCCAGCAGCATATCAAAAATCTTATCCACCACAATCAAGGAGGCTTTAACTGTGGGATGAAAGGTTGTTTCAATATACATCAATCAATAAATGTGATTCATCACATAAACAGAACTAACAACGAAAAACACATGATTATCTCAATAAATGCAGAAAAACTTTCAATACAATGCAACACCCCTTTATGATAAAAATTCTCAAAAACTAAGTATTAAAGGAACATACTGAAAAGCAGTAAGAGTCATCTATGACAAAACCACAGCCAACATCATACTGAAAGGGAAAAAGCTGGAAGTATTCCCCTTTAAAACCAGCACCAGACAAGGATGCTCTCTCTCCCTACTCCTATTCCACATAGTATTGGAAGTCCTAGCCAAAGCAATCAGGCAAGAGAAAGAAATGAAGGGCATCCAAATAGGAAGAGAGGAAGTCAAATTATCCTTGTTTGAAGACCAAGTAATTCTATACCTAGAAAACAGCATAGTCTTGGCCCAAAATTCCTTCAGCTGATAAAAAATCAACAGTTTAAGGATACAAAATCAATGTACAAAAATCACTAGTATTCCTAAATACCAACAACAGCCAAGCCAAAAACAAAATCAGAAAGGCAATCCCATTCACAATTGCCACAAAAAGAATAAAAAACTGAGGAACACAGCTAACCAGGGAGGTGATAATTACAGAACACTGCTGAAAGAAAACAGAGAAGACACAAACAAATGGATAAACATTTCATGCACATAGATAAGAAGAATTAATATCATGGAAATGGCCATAATGCCCAAAGCAATCTATAGACACAGTGCCGCTCCTGTCAAACTACCAACAACATTGCTCACAAAACTAGAGAAAACTATTTTAAAATTCATATTGAACCAGAAAAGAGCCTGAATAGTTATGGCTATCCTAAGCAAAAAGAACAAAGCTGGAGGCATCATGCCACCTGACTTCAAACTATACTACAAGGCTACAATAACCAAAGCAGCATGGTAGTGGTACCAAAACACGCACATGGATAAATGGAGCAGACTAGAGAGCTGAGATATAAGACCACGTAACTATGACCATCTAATCTTCGACAAAGCTGACAAAAACAAGCAATGGGAAAAAGACTCCCTATTCAATAAATGATGCTGGGATAACTGGCTAGCCAAATGCAGAAAATGTTCATTGCAGCACTATTCACAATAGCAAAGACATGGAATCAACTTAAATGTCCATCAGTGGTAGACTGGATGAAGAAAATGTGGTACATATACACCATGAAGTACTATGCAGCCATAAAAAAAAATGACATCATGTCCTTTGCAGAAACATGGATGGAGCTAGTTGCCATTATCTTTAGCAAACCAACAGAAGAACAGAAAACCAAATACAACACATTCTCACTTATAAGTAGGACCTAAATAATGAGAAAATATGAACACATAGAGGGGAACAGATACTTGGTCTATTGGAGTGTGCAGGGTGGGAGGAGGGAGAGACTCAGGAAAGATAACTAATGGGTACTGGTCTTAATACCTGGGTGAAGAAATAGTCTGTACAACAAATCCCCATGATATGAATTCACCTATTTCACGGGAGTTTTCATGGTTGGTAGCTCCCTTCTTAAAGCACTGAATAATATTCTATTGTTGGAATGTACTAAGGTATGTTGTCCATTCACTTAATGAAGCACATTTTGGTTGCTTCCAGATTTTGGCAGTTATGTTGCCAAACATCTATCAACATCAGTGTGCAGGTTTTTGCATGAACATAAGTTTTCTACTCTTTTGGGTAAATAAATGCAAAGAAGCACACTGCTGTACTCTATGGTAGAAATATATTTAGTTTTGTAAGAAAGTGTTTTGTCTTCCAAAGTAGCTGTACAATTTTGCATTGTCACCATCAATGAATGAATGTTGCTATTTCTCCACATCCTTGCCAGTATCTGACACTATCTGTGTTTTGAATTTAGGCAATTATTATAGGTATGTAGTGGTATCTCATTGTTTTAGTTTATAATCTAATGAAACATGATGTTGAAAAGATAGGAGTATCTTTTCATATGTTTATTGTTCATCTGTATGTCTTTTTGGTGAAGTGTTTGTTTATGTCTTCAGCCCATTCTTTAATCAGATTGCTTGTTGTTACATTGATGAGATTTAAGAATTCTTTGTATACTTTGCATAGAAGCCCTTTGCCAGTCATATTTCTTGCAATTATTTTCTCAGTGTATTGCTTTCCTTCCCATTCTCTTGATAATGTGTTTCAAAGTCTAGAAGTTTTAATTTTAATAAAGTTCATTTTTTCAATTATTTCTTTCATATATCTTACCTTTAGTGTTGTATCTAAAAAGTTATCAATATATTTATCATTTAAATTTTCTCCATGTCATCTTCTAGAAGCTTTATATTTGCATTTTATATTTAGGTATAAGATCCCTTTTGAGTTAATTTTTTTGTGAAGTGTGTAAGGTCTGTATCTAGATTTATTTCTTTTTCTGCATGTGCATATCCAGCTGTTCCAGCACCCATTTGTGAAAAGCCCATTTTTTCTTCATTACATTGTCTTTGATCCTTGTCAAAAGTAAGTTGATTATGTTTATGTAGATGTAGTCCTAAAATGTCTAATATTTTCCACTGATCTGTCAAATTTTTTTTTGCCAATGTTACACTGTTTAATTACTGAAGGTTTATAATAAGCCTTTAAGTAAAATAATGTCAGTCCTCCCAATTTGATCTCCTCCTTCAATATGGCATTGCATTTCTGGTACTTTTGCTTGTATATTAACTTTAGAATCAGTTTATTGATATCCACAAAATAACTTGCTGAAATTTTTATTTGGATTGTTTTGAATCTAAAATTCAAACTGGAAAAAAAAGTGACATATTGGAACCATTGAGTCTTTCTATCCAATAACATGAAATGCCTCTCTGTTCATTTAATTTTTCTTTAGTTGTTTCTAAAATCAGAGTTCTGTAAATGTTCTCATATAGACTTTGCACAATTTTTTAGATTTACATTTAACTTCATTTTCAGGGAGCAGGTATTTTAAATGGTAACGTGTTTTTAATTTGAAATCCCTTTTGTTTATTGCTGTTACATAGGAAAGCAGTTGACTAATTTTTATTGTGGTAACAAAACATATAACATTACATCATTAAATGTATTGTCTTAATCATTTTTAGTATATAGTTCCGTAGTGTTAATCATTACATTGTTGCATAGCAGATTGCTACAGCTTTTTCATCTTACATAACTGAAACTCTATATATCCTAATACTAAATACTAACTCCTCTTACACCCTCCATCACCCCCTTCCCACTTCTGACAACACCCTTTCCTCTTGCTGCCTCTGTGATCTTCATTGCTTTCAACACTTCATATGAATTAAATCATATAGTATTTGACTTTTTGTGGCTGGCTTATTTCACTTAGTATAATGTTCTGGAGGTTCACCCATATTGTATTATGTGACAGGATTTTTTTCTTTTTTAGGACTGAATAATATAACATTGTATGTATATATCATGTTTTCTTCATCTATTCATCTTTCAGTGAACGTTTGGGTTGCTTCTACCTCTTGGCCATTGTGGATAATGCTGAGATGAACATGAGTGTGCAAATATTTCTTTGAGATCCTACTTTAAATTCCTTTAGATATATGACTAGAAGTGGAATTTCCATATTACACGTTAATTCTATTTTCTAATTTTTTGAGGAAACTTCATACTGTTTTCTATAGTACTTCAATTAATTTAAATTTTCACCAACAGTGTGCAAGTGTTTCAATTTCTTCACATTTTAACACTTGTAAATTTCTGTAATTTTTATAGTGACTATTTCTGAAATGTGTTACTTTCTTAATGTCTTTTGTTGATGGGTCTTTGTTAGAGTACAGAAACACTATTTATATTTTGTCTGTTAATTTTGCATCCTGAAACATTGCTGAAATTGTTTATTGTAACAGGTTTTTTTTGTGGATTTTCTTAGGTTTTTCTACATACTAAATTATGTCATCTGTTTATATTTTCTTGTTCAATTTGGATGCTTTTTATTTTCCTTTTTACTTCTTTTTCTTCTTGGGAGATGATTGATAGTTTGCAATGTTTATATAATGAATCGTGTGGATTTTGTGAAATGCTTTCTCTTTCTGTGACTATTGATATGATCATATGATTTTTTTCCTTTGGCCTTTTTATGTGATGAAATAAATGAATTCATTTTCAAATGTTGAACATTCCTTGCGTAACTGAGAAAAATTCTATTTGATTATGGTGATCAGTTAATTATACATTATTAGATTTGATTTACTAAAAATATTGTTGACAATTTTGCATCATTTTTACGGAAGATAGTAGTCTGTAGTTTCTTTTTCTTGAATGCTTTATCTGATTTGGGTATTAGGGTGATCCTGTTCTCATAGAATGGGTTAAGAAGTACTCTCTCTGCTTCTGTCTTCTGGACAAGACTGCAGAGAATAAGTACAGTTTTTTCCCTAAATGTTTCCTAGAATGCACCTGTGAATCCGAGTCTGTGAATCCATCTTTCTGTTTTGAGGGCCCTTAATTATTGATTCTATTTCATTAGTAGATATATGCAATCCAGAGTGTCTACTTCTTCTTGTGCGACTTTTGGTAGATTGTATCTTTCACGGAATTGGTAGATGTCATCTAGGTTATCAAATGTGTTGACACATTAGAGCTATTTCAAATATTCTTTTATTACTGTTTTAATGTCCATGAGATCTGCAGTAATGTCCCCTTTTTCGTTTATGATATTGGTAATGGCTGTGTTCTCTTTTTTTCTTAGTTAGCCTGGCTAGAGGTTTATTTATTTTATTGATCTTAATGGACCAGACTTTAGTGTCATTGATTTTCTCTACTGATTTCTTATTTTCATTTTTACTGAGTTCTGATCTACATTTTGTTATGCCTTTAATTCTGCTTACTTTAGATATAATTTGTTCTTTTTCTTTCTAGTTTCCTAAGTTAGGTTCTTAATTTTATATCATTCTTCTTTTCTAAAATATACACATAATTCTACAAACTCCCTGTAAGTATGCTTTTGTTGTTTTCCACAAATTTAGATAAGTTGTGCTTTGATTTTGATTTAATTCAAAATAGTTTTTAATTTGTCCTGAGATTTCTTCTTTGACTTATGTGTTATTAAGAGGTGTGTTGCTTGATCTCTAAATAATTTCGAATTTTCCAACTACCAGTGTTACTAATTTCTAGTTTAATTCCATTGTGATTTCAGAGTAGGCATTGAATAATTTATATTTTTTTAATTCGGTGAAGGTATTCTTATGGCCCAGAATCTGTCTATTTTGATGATTATTCAATGTGAGCTTCAGAATAATATGCATTCTGTGTTAAAGTAGTCTATAGATATCAAGTATATTGAGTTGGTTTATTATACTGTTGAGTTCAACTATGTTGTTACTGAGTTTGACTACATTACACTTTTTGCAGTTGTCTTATGGAAATTTTGTTCTATTTTTCTTCTTTGCTTTTCAATTTTGGAAGTTACTACTGACATATCTTCAAGTTCAGAGATTCCTTCCTCAGTCATGTCCAGTGTATTAATGCCCATCAAGGGCTTTGTTTCTGTGTTTTTATCTCTAGCCATTTTAAAAAATTCTTAGAGAGTTCCCATTCCTCTGTTTGCACTATTTATCTGTTATCACATGTTGTCTACTTTGTACATTAGAGTCCTTATGAATCACAGTATTTTTAAAGTAATGCTGTGGTAAGTCCAGTATCCCTGTCATATTTGAGATTGGTTCTGAATCTTGTTCTTTCTTCAAACTGTGTTTTAATTTTTTTAGTATACCTTGCAATTTTTTTTTCTGGATATCCTGACATGAAGCAGTGGGCACAGGGAACTGCAGTAAACAGGCCTCTAGGGATGTTGGTGGTGAGGTGGGGAGAAGGGGCTGTTTGTAGTACTATGACTAAGTTGCAGGTTTTTAGTGAGCCTATGCTCCTGGACTGTAAACTTCATTAGTGCTTTTCAGTTCTCCTCCCACTCAAAAATAGGATCAGATGGCTAAGGCGAAGGGAAAGGCTAGAGTTGTGTATTTCCCTTCTTTCATTTAAAAGGCTAGAACAGGCTGAATTTGACTATTTCCTTTTACCCATGTGAAAGCTAGAGAGGGCTGGATTTGCTTTCTGTACTTCCTCAGGCCAGTTGGGATCTGATAAAATCCCAATAGGTTCGGCTCTGGTGAAATATTTTCTGTTGAGGGAAAGCCTTGTTAAGAAGAATAGAATGCTCTGAGTATTTTAAAATGAGTACTTTTCTCTTTACCATGATGGAAACACCAGGGAACCTTCTTGCATCTTCACTGTGAAATCTGATAGCTCTAAGAGGTAAAGCTCACAAAAGTGTCAGGGCCCTCCTATTACTGGGTTCCCATGGAGTTTTTAACTCTCCAACTTTTCTAATCTAAGGCTACAGCAATTCATCAATTACAGTTCAGTGTTTCCTACCATGTCACTGCTTCCCAAGGATGTTGCTGCTTATGGGTTTCTGTTCTGGTAAGTTGTAATTGTTGGCATCCACCTGTCTGTCTCTCCAGTTCGGGGTTTAGTGGTTTGCCCTGGGACCTAATTTCTGTGATGAATCTAGGAAGAGTTGGTGCTTTTACAGTTTGTTCAGTTTTTTACTTATTGTTAGAACAAAGACTTTCAAATTTCCTACATGCTAAACTGAAAACTAGATATTGTTATTTGAAATGAAAAAAAATTCATATTCAAGTAGGAGAGTTAAACTTTGAAAGCAATTCTGAATTCAATTCTACATTATACCATTGGCTTTTCTCATTTCAGACTAGAAGCTTTTTCGTTAATTTTTTTATTTTACTGGTTTTCTTTTCTGTTTCCGTGATTTCCACAAGGCACCTTGTCTTTGCTGGGTTCTATTACCTGTTGTTGCCTCTTCACTTGAGCGAATAGGGTACACTCCAGTAGCCTGCTTAAATATTAATTTATCCAATCTTTGAGCCAGTTTAGATATTGATGCATCTTGCTCTCTCTATCATTATGAAGATATGTGAAATTGCTGTGAGCTTGCTGAAAATTTCAGCTTAAAATAATTTTTCTTTAGCAATAGCCTGTTTTTCTGGGTTAGAGCGAACAGCATACATCTTTGAAATTAAAGTACTTGATATGCATACCTTATAGTGTTTGGGTAAAGCTCTCTAACTCATCTTCATTGTGTCTACATGACAGGCTTTTACCTTGAAAAGATGTCCACAAACTTATACATTCATTTTGCTCTGCTTGTTCACAAAAATTCAGTAAAGTCTTGGCATCAAGTTTATTTATGTGTAAGTACATATCTCAAGAAGAGGTCCCTAAGGAGGGCATTACCTCATTTCTCACCAGATCTCCTTTAAACTAGAATCAATCTCTCTCTCTCTCTCTCTCTCTCTCTCTCTCTCTCTCTCTCTCCCCCCCCTCTTTCTCTTTCCCCCCTCTCTTTCTGTTTCTCTCTCTCTCTTTTTCTAGTTAATGATACCATTATTCTACTTTGCTTTGCAAGGCACAGCCTATTATCAAACAACAACAACAACAGAAGTGACTACTCTTTCCTACTTTGTTTGGGCGTCTCCTACAGGACCTCTGAATGATTTGCTTGTACTTGTTTATATGCTTTTCTCTCTCACTAAATTTTGAATTATAGAGAGAACAGCAAATACCACTTTCTATTCATTTTTATTTTAATGGTTCTGGCATACTATTGTTGAATGAAGGACTTGAGGAACAGTTTTGTGACTTTGAGCAGGATATTTTACCATTATCAACCCTCAATGTTTTTTATTGTAAACTAAGGACAAAAATGCCTCCCTGGCTTATCTTATGGAGTTTAATGATTAAATAAAACAAATCATGGGAAGATACTGTGAACTGTAAAATATCATACAGATGTGAGTGGAATAAGAATAAAGGAAGGATGTATGTATATTCAAATTATCTATCTGCTTATTTCCCCTTTCTTTGCCAGGAAGACATATAACTAAGCTGTTCAAAATAGAAATTAATATAAAAAAATTAACTAGGAAGATTAAGTGATAAAATTAAGTTATGTACCAAATAGTAGGTAGATATATTATGGTTCCATTATTTTAAATTACATGCATTTAAAGGAAGGTATAGAAAGACGTTCAAGTCATTATACTTTCAGAAGAGGTTTACATTCTTTTTTTACATTTTTGTATTGTTTATTTTTTTGACAGTGAGCATTTATAATTTTTACAGATACAGAAGAGTAAGTTTCAAAACAAAGAAAAGTGAGGGAGAAGTTAGGCTTGCTTTGATGCTTTCCTTTGCCACTTCTTGCCACTTCTCACCTATTCATTTAAAGTCTGCATTGTACTTAACCCCACTAAGTTATAAAATACTCTTGTAAAAATACCAGTGGATACATAGTTGCCAAATGCAATACATTGTTAATCTCTTTCAATTTACCAGACAACCCTGAGCTATTTGACTACTCTTTCTCCAAATCCTTTTTCTCCTTTGGTCTCAGGGGTATGTCATTTCCTTTGTATTCTTTTGCTAGTCCATCTGGTAATTAACTGCCTTCTCTTTAGCTGACATTTCATCCTTGTGCTGTTCAAAGATAATTTTCATAAAAGGATATGACTGTAACTCTTATACAGATTTAAACTAACACATGTTAATGAGCTACTCATTTAGTATGGTTACCAGGCACATGTTATAACTGGTACAAAGGGGACTGTATAAGCAGGCACATTTATAGATCAGAAAAATTGAAAGAAATATGTAAAAGGTGGCAAAACTGGTCTTAATACAAGATGGAAGGTAAGTGTGTTCAACATCTACTATGAAAGACAGAATTTCAAGTCTGTTAGTGATCTACAATTTACAGAGTTGAAAATTAGCTCAGTAAATAAGAAGATAAAATTAAGTTGCTTGGAAGATTTTCCTGTATGGGGCAATGCACAGTTTTCTGTTGAAAAGTGTGCTCCCACCCCTCCCACCACAGTCTCCATTCAAATAGTATTGTTTCCCTAAATTCTGATCTTTTCTTCTTTCATTCTACATACACCCTCTGCTTATTCATGCTTAATTAGATATGTCGATAAATTGCCCAGATTTTTTTTAGAAGCACATAGGAACTGGTTTGGTAATCATTCAATTTCTTATGTTAATTTTAATTACAATAATAAGACCTTACAGTTGCATAGCAATTTGAGCATTTTCAAATTCTATCACATCCTTACCTCATTTAATCCTCACATAAACCTATAATCTATAAGAAGTTAGCATTCTGCAAGTTAGAAAACCCATTTTATAGACTAATGTTTTGCTCAAAATACTAACTGACTTATCCATGATATTAGTTAGTAATATATTGAGGTTATCTTACTTTTTGTATTTTTTGTTTTTTTAATATTCCGGGAAATGAACATTAAGTGGGATTGGGCTGTAGTTATTTAAAGAAATCTTTTATAGATTAAACTAATATAGTTGACAGCTATAGTTGAGAGCTACTTCTCATAAAGTCTTGAGAATTGAGAAGTCAGTGGAAGATTCATAACAACATATTTCACTGAACTGAACCCAGTTCAGTGTTTCAGTGAACTATTTCATAACAATCCACTGATTTATAATAGTTCTCTATAGTATTAAACACTGATACCAACAGAGACTGTAATTCAAAGAACAACAGTACAGCTATTTCATTAGGAAACTTGAATAAATGAAAGAAGCCAAGCACAGGAAGACTAATGTCATATAATCTAACTTATATGTGGAATTTTAAAAAGTTGACCTCATAGAAACAGAGTATAATGGTGGGGTGGGAGTATGGTGTTGGAGAGATGCTGGGGAAAGAATGCAAAACTTCAGTTAGGAAGAATGCGTTCAGTAGATATATTATACAACATGATGGCTATTGTTAGTAGCAATGTATTGTATTCTTGAAAATTGCTAAGAGAGTAAGTTTTAAATGTGCTCACCACACACATATACACACACACACATACATGCAAAGTATATAAGATAATGTACATGTAAATTAGCTCAATTTAGCATTCCAGAATATATGCATATTTCAAAATCACGTTATATGTTAGAAACAAATGCTTGGTGACCAACAGAAGAATCAGCCCTCAGGTAAAAAGCTTTCTCAGCACGGCAAGTTTACTTCTATAGAAAGGTGCGTCTTGTGGATGGAGAAATGGTGAGAGCACACTGGACAAGGGAGGAGAAGGAGGTCTTATCCCACAGCAGTCCCTACTGCTGTGTCTTTATTGGCTAGAGTTGGACAGCACAGTCTAAGCTAATTCCAACTGACTATTTTAAAGAGAGCCGGGGTATGAGCTGGAGTGGCAAAGTGAGTAGTTTCAGCAGGAAGGACAGTTACAGAGCAGGTGACTAAGGACAGAACAAGTGATAGAGGCTGGGAAGGAGTTGTTACTAAAACTAGGGAAAAGGAGATGTAAAAAATGAGGAAGTTAAACTTTAAAAAGGAGAACAAAGAACAGGGAAGCTGAACATACTGACTTTGAAAAGTTACTCAGAACTCATTGTACTTAACGATTTTTCCCCTCTTGAATTTTAAAGGAACTTAACCGGCTAAACCTTTGAAGAGGAATTTACTGTATCCTACATTGTTCATGGTAAATATATGCAATTTTTATTTTTCAATGAAAAATAATTAAATATTATAAAAAGAGTACATACTCTGTAGTTGAGAAAAAGATAGTATTATTCTGCATCTGTGATTTATAGAAGCACAGTGGAAATGTCTGTCTGTATTTTACAAAGCATTGCAAAGCCATTTGCATATCAAAATGAAACTACTAATTATCTTGTATCATTTGTATTCTTAATATCTGTTAATATAGTGGCCTTTGGATGGTAGCCATTAGCCCTACATATTGATTTATTTAAACAGTATTTAAGCAAGAACAATCATTGCCAGAAAATAAACCTTTTATATATACAGTTTTTAAAAAAGTAATATTCATTTGTTTTCTATCTCTAAATAACCACTACAAGGGGATATGTGTGTTCTGCTTCATCATTTCAATGGTTTAGCATATTAATCTTGAAAACCCTATTATTGCCTTTTATTGCAAATTAGAGGAAGCTTTTAAATAATACCTGATCTGTTTAGTTGCTATTAGAAAGTGTGTCGTACGCACACATATGCTTATTTGTTTTATTTTTTGACAATCCAAAAATATACTGTATTCAATATTTAAGACAATAATAACATCTCTGTTTCCCATTTTTTAGGCATATAAAGCTGCAATCTTTTATCTTTTCTAAGGTGATGGTATCAGAATGCAGTACCCTCCTTCTGAAAAGTCATGGTATCCTACAACTTCATGAATACACTTTAGAAAAATGCTGCAGTTCTCAACAGCTGCTTGCCTTGTATTCTAAAATGTAATAGCATGCTGCCTGTTCACCTCAGGCCAAAGTTGTCATTTGCACTATCTGGGCCACCACATTTCCTCTGGCAAGAGACCTGTCTTCTGTGTACTAGGGACTTCTGTTAATGCCGGTGTGTGCAATTACTCTACACTGAATTGGATTTTTGTCACCTATTTGGGGGTTAAACGCATGATATACCTAGTCATTTTTTTCTTCATCATTATGTTATACCAAATCTGAACTAAAAAGCCTCTACATTGTAATATGTGAGGCCCAATTATTCAGACATCAAACAGTAATTATATATAGATGTAGATACTGATAAGAAAATGTAAAGTTCAGGGAATTTTCAGGTCAGCTCACAAATTAATAAATTCCAGGTAATTCAAGATCAATAAGAGATAAATATTTACATTAATAGTATTGTTTTGGGAAACAAAGATGTTTCACCTTGATTTATATTACTAAAATGTGCCTTTGGACTTGAAGATTATACAATGGCTAGGTTGAGTTAGGTGAAGTACCATGCATTTGGTAAAGTATGCTCATCAGTGCCCTCATTCTGAATTGCTTGTAACACTATCACTCTTGGGACAAGTAAATGGAAGCACAGGCAGGCAAGCAATGGCTAAAAACCAGGATGGCCATGTCAAACGCTCTCTCCATCAAAGTAAAGGGAAAGGAAGTGGTTTAAGTAAGGAGTTCTAATAAAGATACATTTATTTAATTGTAAAATGTGAATTTTGAACTAGATGAGCATAAACTCCTGTTCAGCTTTGTGAATCTATGTTTCTATGATTTTCTTAGTTATTAAAAGTAAATTGTGGTGGATCATAATTGATAAAGAGCCATCTGTTACACAAAATCCTCCTTTTCAATTGGGCTGGGTGAGTTGCCTGAGACATTTATTTTAGGGGAGATGGGAAATGTGGAAGAAACTGAAAACTGCTCTATCCCCTCTCCAGGCACAGTTTCTCAAACTTACCTACAAATAAAAAATAGAAAACCTGATTTTATTCAGTGCTAAACTAAGGTTTTGGTTTAAAATTGAGTGACCAGTATTGCTAAGTCTGAATAAAGTAAGAGACCTACTAATTGTTTGCTTTATATATTTAACAATCAAATTACCAGGAAGTAATTTTTCTGGAGGAGATTAAAATCTAATTCTATTTGCTATTACTGAAAGAGTGCTGATACAGGCCAATCGCTGTTTTGGTATTTTACAAGAATTACTTAATCTTCATAACAATCTGATAGAATAGACATAATTATTATTCCCATTTTATAAATGAGGAAAGTTTTGCCCAGAAAGATAACATTAGCAAGATCACACAATTAGAAGTGAGAGTAGCCAGGTATTACAAGCAGATGCATTGCTTAAATATTAACTCCCTCCTTCTAACAGATGATCTGATACTCCTGGGATGGCCTAGCATCTGGTGGACCAGACATATCAATTCAGCAAGTGCAGTTTTCTGCCTAGACATTGCCTGTAGCATAGAAGAGAAGACAAACTTGCCTGGAGGCTTTCTCCTAGAATCAGTAAGTTTCTTATCCACAAAAAAAGAGAGACTATTCATTCCTGACCATAGAGATGAGAAAATGTGCATCATAGCCTCTACTACTAACAGTAAAAGATAACTCGATATCCAGAAACGTGAGAAAAACAACTTTGAGCATCTTCCGTCATGGACATTTCACAGCCTTTAGTTTGAAACTCTTTAAGTTACTTGTGTATTGCCATCACCCCTCCAACCCCAGTTCCTCCACCTTAGTGGGAACTGCACAGTCTATACTCAGAGTGTAAAAATCAAACCTTAATAACAGGTGGAACTGTAGATTCCAGATTTGCCCATCAACTTGCCAGAGCTACTAAATAGCATATGACTCACACTGAGATACACATCTTGGGCACCACTTTATTTGTTCTAATCTTGAATCTATCAACTTTCTCTTTTTCTGGACTGGCCTAAAATGCCTGTCATCTGAATTATATTTTTAGGTTCAACAGCAAAGTTTTATTCTGCTAAAAAACACTTATTGAGAGCCCATGGCTTGTGTAAAACAATGTTTAATGAATAGGTATATAAAGATAAATGACTACATTTAGGCTTCCAGTGAATTTACAGTACAAGGTCTCATCTCCACTCTACCACTGTTACACACATTCATTATCTGGCGACAATAACAGCAGCCACAACACAACAGTAACTCTTAAGTACATATTGAGTGTTTACTATGAGCTAGATCTTATTATAAATATTTTGCAAAGTTTATCTTGATACATTTTCATAATAGACAAATAAATATGTTGTATTACCCTGCTTTTATAAATGAGGCATCAGAGAGATGTGGCTATAAACAAATTAAATAAATTTAAATAAATAAAATTTAAATAATAAACGGGGAAACTCGGGAACAGAAAAATTGGATAATTTGGCCAAGATAATCAGCCCAAACTCTTAAACACTAAGGAAAATAATAGCATGGCCAGGGAGAGAGGAGCATCTTTTCATAATCTTATAATCACCTAGAAACCAAGATTCAGTTTTTAAATATGAGAACTCTCACTTTGGAAATTATAAGAGACTGGTGTGCAAGGGTAAAGATACAGCATAACCGTGTCTTAGCTAAGTAAAGGAGTTAGTTAAGACTTGAGTATCATAACAGGAATAAATTGCAGGGTGCACTGAAGACCTGTCTGTTTGGGCAAGGGGAATGCACACATAGCTAGCTTTTTGGACAGTTCAAGGCATCTTAGGATCAATTGACAAAGATTTCTTTTCTATACACACCTAACATTTTAGCTTATTTGTAATGCCATTTTTTAATGATTCTTCTACTGCTTCTCGGGATTACTTTTTCAAGTTTAGAAAATAAAATAAATCACCATTCACAGTGAACAGCCCTATAAAATCCACTCTTTGAGTTCACATTTTCCTCTGACTATTCTTGCTGACCTTAGGATACTCTTATCAGACTAGTTTTGAGTTTGATGGTTGGATCCACAAATGTACCAGGAAGTCAGTTCTTGCACATTGCATACATCTTCAAAGAAAATGTTCAGCTCTGCTGAGCAGTGCTGTTGTTTTTGGTGTGTTTATCTTCTTCAGCAGGAAACAGGTGAGTTTGCATTTACCACTATGTCAAGAATTATATGTGGCTGTTTGAGATAAATGGCACCATAGCTTTGATCTCCACTCTCTTCTGGTGGCAGACTGAGCAACTGGCTAACCCCATCTGTACCCACTTTCTTACACTGTGGATTTCTAACAATCATGAAAGCCTCATTTTATAGAGGTTCATTTGCTCTGCTTTGTACAATACATATGGTAAATAGTTTTTTGTTCAATCTTTACTCAACTTATTAGCTTTAAGTAGATCAAAAGCAAGATGTCGATCATGTGGAAATAGTCATGTGATTCATTGATAAATCAACGAGTCATGTTCACCTACTGAATCTTTTTTTTAGGAATATTTCATTAAATTCTAGTACAAGTGGTTCTCATTTTTCCACTGTTTTAAATCAGGTCAAAATCCAATATCTTTTAAGAAACACATAAAAAAATAAGTATATACATTTAATTACCATTTTATGTCACCTGAGACTTGGAATTTTTTAAATTTCCCAATATTCATTGTATATATCATCATGGAATCATAGCAAATTATTAAATTAAGCTTTTTGTTAGTTAAGATAGTATTCTAGAATTCAGGGCAAATATAATTTTAGGTTTGAAATCACAGTGATGCTGAAGACAGTATTCTTCCTCCTTGAACTACATCTGAAAATAGATTGCTTCAGAGGGTTTGAAAAATGAAATATGAAAAATGAAATATGAAAAAAAGTGTTGTGTCAATTTCCACAAGATAAGCAAGGATATTAAATGTAGCCTGATTTGAGTGATAAATCTCTTTTTGTACTCATCAAAATGTATCTTGCTTATTAGGATTCTTAAGAGTTTCTTCTGGTCATTTCCTAAATCTACTTCTTATAATGTATGAATTGAGGATGCTGAAATCTCCAAATAGACCATTAAAAAACATACATTGAAAATACATAGCCCTAAAATATTTGGATTAAAACTTAAATCTCTCATAGTAAATTAAATTATTCCTTCGATCTTCACATTGCTTTGGTAATTTAATCTCATACAATAGAAGTTGATTGTGGAAATACATGGGCATTGGAACAATATGTGAAAAGCAGCAAAACTATAAATTAATCCACCCTCATATTTGCAAGTCTGTAGAAACAGACTAGGAGTTCATTAAATCACAAAAATGAACTCAGATTGAATCAGAGACAAATATTATGTTCCAAGAATAATACCATGATGCACAGGAAAATATAGATAGAAACTCTGTCAGAAAGAAACTTTAAATTTTTGTTATTTACAGTATTTCCTGTGAACTAAAACTCAAACATGTCGTGTTTCTAAATCTTCCCCATCCCTCCAGATACTAATCTTCAGGACTGGGAAAAAGAATGAGAATTCTCAGAAATTGGGAACTTCTGCAACCATGCTATTCTAAAAATACATTCAAGATTCCTCATATTCTTAAAAATTATTATGAATATCTTTTTAAAATGTCAAATAAACACAAAATTTTGAGTATAGTGGTATTTACAACGACGTATAGTATAGAGTGAATATTTAAATACTGGAAATCACCAGTGGTCCTTATTGGGTAGTATTTGGATAATGTAACATTAGGATCATCTAAGCAAGTTAAATGGCACTACACAATATCAGGTGTCTAAACTGCCATTTTAAGGTCTTATTTTGTTTCCTAAACTTGCTATTTTTGGTCAACTTACGTGCAAGAATTACTTATTGGCTGAAGACAGGACCATAAACATCTGCTTATAACATGGGAAGAGCTACAAGTAAGACTAACTGTGAAGGTTATGATCATTTCTCTCCTGCCTGCTAGCGAAAATGGTCACTTTAAACTTAGACCTTGCATGTCAACTTTCCTTCCTCCAAACCAGTTAAGTCTCTATGTTAATATTTAATCTTTAATGCTTGCAGAATAATCATTTTCCTGACTTCTCAACTAATTTTTTCTTGACATAAAAAATTTAGAAAAAAATATAAATTTCTGAAAAAATAGGAAAATTTACATTGAGAAATTAAAAGATAATATATATTTTTAAAAGGTATAACTGTGATGTTAAGATTGTTCAGATTATGGGTTTAGTTTTTATTTAATATTATTTGGTAATATATCAACTTTGCAATAGTAAAGGCTTGCTCTTACTGAGATATTCTTAAAAATTGTAAAGAAATACTATAAGGCTATTTACTGAGATAGTAAATTATAAATATCAATATATGCTGTATGAAATGAGGTTCAGGCAAAATTTAAGTGAGTGATTACACTACCTCAAACATAGCTTGACCTTTCTAACATTAAAGATCTCCCAGCCGATCAATCCTGTGGCTGTGTCCTTTTATCCTTCAAGAAATGCCTTAAAGGATAAGAGGAAGCCTGTATTTACTGCTTCAACCTGTAGTGATTTTCTATCCTAAATCTTATATCCTTTTGGGACTCATATCTTAAGCCATTTTTTAAAAAACCTTAGAATGTCTACTTTTTCAGATGCTTTTACTAACCAATAACCTACCAAGATATTGCAAAATGGCAGGGACCAACATTAAACTCCTGCCATGTTTTGCAGCATGTACTGCAATCCCCTAATGTAGATGTAAAATAAAAACTCAGTAAGAAGTCACAGAGTCAGATTGTCTAACAAAATAGACTATAGCTTTCTCTATAGTAATTTACAGCCTTTTTGATGATTCCATATAATTTTGACTTAGAAAAAAATAAGGGCTCTACTTACTGAATTAAACAGCATCTCAATTTAATTGGCTGCCCATCTGACGACCTCTTTCTTAGTCTCATCCTTTTTCCTGTTCTAATATGAAATTCCTGCCAATATTTTCTTGAACATGCTATTTTTTTCCCTTAAAATCTGTATGCCTCCACCTTCAAATTGGAGACCTCAAAAAGTTTTTCTTTCTTCATTATATTTTTAAGAATTGCAAAGTACCTAGATTGCCTCTATATTAAAGTAAAATATAAATTTTATGTTATAGAGCCATACCAAAATGACAGTCATTTAGTTGTTTTGAAGCTCTGACTGCTCACAAGACATTGATTCTCACTGTATCTCAAGTTACATAGGCTTCCCTTTTTATGTATGATTGACTGTAGGGCTGAATATTGAATAAAATAATTGCTACAGCTGTTTAAAATAGGTAAAAATCAAAGGTTTTTACTCTCTGTGGCATGTTACATGTTAGATCTGAATTTTCCCTGGAAGGTAATATGTCCTTGAAGAGAAATCTTAGCCCTGGGTAAAAAGTGGGAAGCAACACCAATGGATCTATAGCACATTTCTAGCCATAGAAATTCTCTCCTGTTTTTGGAATCAGGACATAAGTAAGTTGTCAATTTATGTTGTCTAAACTAATGTATCATTCTCTCTCAAACATGTACTCACTTAAAAAATATACAAGGACATAATGACCTTCCACCCATTATGTAAATGCAGACATAATTTTTATAGGGAGAACTGGAAGATCATCTTTGTGAGAGAGAGAGAGAGAGAGACCTTAGAGCAAAACCTCAAGATAATGTTTCTCCAACAGCACTATAAAACAGCTATTTACTTGACCTACTCACAATAGAGGTCCTTCACTGCATCCTTTACCCAGCTGTATATTCTAACCTAGGTTTTTAAAACTTTCCTGAAATTGAATACCTGTGATTATATTTACATTATTTATCTCACATTGTTGTTAGAATCAAATCATCCAATAAGCAGGGAGGTGCTCTGCTTTAAGAATAATGTTATCCAAATGTATTATAAGAAAGGAGCTCTTAAATGCCACATTTTCCAAAAGAACAGAAAAATTAAAAACCTTTTAAAACACAGAAAATACAGCATCTCATATAAAAACTCCAGGGATATGTAGGAAATGTGATGAGACTATTTCTCTAAGAAGAAAACAAAGGTAAACTAAGCAAACTTAAAAAAATAGGATCAGATCCACAAAATCTCAATGAAACCATCCTCAGAACCCTACTATATTTTCCATTTGTCATCTCAGACTACCCAAGTCTCCAACCAGACACCAGGCTCTGTTTCACAGGAGAGCCAAGTTCTACAGTTAGAATGTTTGCTCCAAACATAGCTGGATTAAGGAAGTGTCACAAAATAGCAGATTTTAGAACCTTTCCTCTTTACACGTAGTATGAGATTATCCTAGGCTGGGTGCCATGGCTTATGCCTGTAATCCCAGCAGTTTGGGAGGCTGAGGCAGGTGGATTACTTGACGTTAGGAGTTAGAGACCAGCCTGGCCAACATGGCAAAATTTCATCTCTACTAAAAATCCAAAAAGAAAAAAAAGAAATTAGCCAGTGTGGTGGTGGAAGCCTGTAATCCCAGCTACTCAGGAGGCTGAGGCACAACAATTGCTTGAACCCAGGAGGCAGAGGTTGCAGTAAGCTGAAATCATGCCACTGCACTCAAGTCCAGGTGACAGGTGAGACTCTGTCTCAAAAAACAACAACAACAACAAAAATCTGCATACTGCTAACTAGTTTTCCCAGCACCATTTATTAAATAGGGAATTATTTTCCCATTGCTGGTTTTTGTCAGGTTTGTGGAAGATCAGGTGGTTGTAGCTGTGCTGTCTTATTTCCGAGATCTCTATTCTGCTCCATTGGTCTATGTGTCTGTTATGGTATCAGTACCATGCTGTTTTGTTTACTGTAGACTTGTAGTATAGTTTGAAGTCATGTGGCATGAGACCTCCAGCTTTGTTCTTTTTGTTTAGGATTGTCTTAGTTATAGGGACATTTTTTTATTCCATATGAATTTTAAAGTAGTTTTTACTAATTCTGTGAATAATGTCAGTGGTAGTTTAATGGGAATAGCATTGAATCTATTAATTACTTTGGGCAGTATGGCCATTTTCACTATATTGATTTTTTCCTATCCATGAGCATGGAATATTTTTCTATTTGTTTGTGCCCTTTCTTATTTCCTTGAGCAGTGATTTACAGTTCTCCTTGAAGAGGTCTTTCACGTCCCTTGTTAGCTGTATTCTTAGGTATTTTAGTCTCTTTGTAGCAATTGTGAATAGGAGTTCATTCTTGATTTGGCTCTCTGCTTGTCTACTGTTGGCATATAGGAATGCTTGCAATTTTTGCACATTGATTTTGTAGCCTGAGACTTTGCTCAAGTTGCTTATCACCTTGAGGATCTTTTGTGCTAAGTAGATGGGGCTTTCTAGATATAGGATTATGTTGTCTGCAAACAGATACAATTTGACATCCTCTCTTCCTATTTGAATACCCTTTATTTCTTTCTCTAGCCTGACTGCCCTGGCCAGAACTTCCAATACTATGTTGAATAGGAATGGTGAGAGAGGGCATCCTTGTCTTGTGCTGGTTTTCTAAGGGAATGCTTCCAACCTTTGTCCATTCAGTGTGATATTGTCTGTGGGTTTGTTATAAATGGTTCTTATTATTTTGAGATATATTCCATCAATACATTGTTTTTTGAGAGTTTTTAAAATAAAGGGATATTGAATTTTGTCAAAGGCCTTTTCTGCATCTATTGAGATAATCATGTGGCTTTTGCCATTAGTTCTGTTTATGTGAATTATGTTTATTGATAAATTATGTTTATTGATTTATCTATGTTAAATCAGTCTTGACTCTCAGGGATAAAGAAAACTTGAAAAAAAAAAAAGATTGCCCCTCTGATTCATGGAAATTCAAACAGAAAAGAAGAAAAATAGAACTTATTAGTCAATAATTTGAACTCCTTCTCTTGGCAGCATCCTCTGATCAGCATTATAATAATTATTTAAAAGGAGTGATTCTGAGATCTTTAAACTGCAAATACTCTCAGAAATTCTCATATGATCTGAAACATCTACTCTAAGTTCTCAAAACAAACAGAAAAATATTATTGTATTCTTTAAACAGAGTCTATATCTTTGATATAAACCACTGACTACATCCCAGGGATACTTCAAGGAAGAAAAGACCCAAGAATATTATGGAGTAAGAGCTGAACAACTAGAAATTTGAGGAAATTGATTTATTTAGTGGAAATGATTTTTGTTTACTGATAACATGACAAAGCTTAGAAATTCTGATATTTTTATTAACTAGGAATTGAACCCCATATACTAAATTGGAAAAACACACACATGCAATAGAAAGCCTCAGTTTCCTTTGAGAAAGCTATGAGATGTAATGTCTTAGAATCCTAGTTTATTAACACAAATGCCATTAAAACTTTTGTAATATTTTGAAACTTAAATTTTAAAAAAGATTAAATTCTGAAGACAAGTAAAGTTTTTCTGTATCCTAATAATTAACTTGATATAAATGAAAAGATGCAATTTAAAAATGTACATACTGGTATAATTTTTTTTATTACACTTTAAGTTCTGGAGTACATGTGCAGATCTTGCAGGATTGTTGCTTAGGTACATGCATCCCATTGTGGTTTGCTGACTGCATCATCCCTGTCACCTACATCAGGCATTTCTCCCAATGTTATCCCTCCCCAACCTCCCCACTCCCTGCTATCCATCCCCTAACCCTCAACCCCCAACACACCCCAGTGTGTGATGTTCCCCTCTCTGTATTCATGTGTTCTCACTGTTCAATACCCACCTATGAGTGAGAACATGCAATATTTGGTTTTCTGCTCTTGTGTCAGTTTGATGAGAATGATGGTTTCCAGATTCATCTATGTCCCTACAAAGGCCATGAACACATCCTTTTTTATGGCTGCATAGTATTCCATGGTGTATATGTGCCACATTTAATGATTGATGGGCATTTGAGTTGGTTCCAAGTCTTTGCTATTGCAAGCAGTGTCACAATGAACATACATGCACATGTGTCTTTATAATAGAACGATTTATAATCCTTTGGGTATACATCCAGTAATGGGATTGCTGGGTCAAATGGCATTTCTAGTTCTAGATCCTTGAGGAATCGCCACACTGTCTTCCACAATGGTTGAACTAGTTTACACTCTCACCAACAGTGTAAAAGTATCCCTATTTCTCCACATCCTCTCCAGCATCTTTTGTCTACAGATTTTTTAATGATTGCCATTTTAACTGGTGTGAGATGGCATCTCAATGTGGTTTTGATTTGCATTTCTCTAATGACAAGTGATGATGAGCATTTTCTTGTATGTTTGTTGGCCTCATAAATGTCTTCTTTTGAAAAGTGTCTATTCATAACTTTCACACACTTTTGGATAAGGTTGGTTTTTTCTTGTAAATCTGCTTTAGTTCTTTGTAGATTCTGGATATTAGCCCTTTGTCAGATGGGTAGACCGCAAAAATTTTTTCCCATTCTGTTGGTTGCCAGTTCACTCTAATGATTATTTCTTTTGCTGTGCAGAAGCTCTTAAGTTTCATTAGATCCCATTTGTTTATTTTGGCTTTTGTTGCCATTGCTTTTGGTGTTTTAGTCATGAAGTCCCTGCCTATCCCATGTCCTGAATGGTACTGCCTATGTTTTCTTCTAGGGTTTTTATGGTGTTAGGTCTTATGTTTAAATCCTTAATCCATCTGGAGTTAATTTTTGTGTAAGGTGCAAGGAAGGGGTCCAGTTCCAGCTTTCTGCATATGGGCTAGCCAGTTTTCCCAACACCATTTATTAAACAGGGAATCCTTTCCCCATTGCTTGTTTTTGTCAGGTTTGCCAAAGATCAGATGGTTGCAGATGTGTGGTGTTGCCTCCAAGGCCTCTGTTCCGTTCCATTGGTCTATATCTTTGTTTTGGTACTAGTATCATGCTGTTTTGATTACTGTAGCCTGGTAGTATAGTTTGAAGTCAGGTAGTATGATGCCTCCAGCTTTGTTCTTTTTGCTTAGGATTATCTGGGCTATGCGGGCTCTTTTATGGTTCCATATGAAGTTTAACATGGTTTTTTCCAGTTCAGTGAAGAACGTCAATGGTAGCTTGATGGGGATAACACTGAATCTACAAATTACTTTGGGCAGTATGGTCATTTTCACTATATTGATTCTTCCTAACCATGAGCATGGAATATTTTTCCATCTCTGTCTTCTCTTATTTCTTTGAGCAGTGGTTTGTAGCTCTCCTTGAAGAGGTTCTTCACATCCTTTGTTAGTTGTATTCCTAGGTATTTTATTCTCTTTGTAGTCATATAATGATTTAAATGAATCTTAGTTAATACAGCTTATGAACTGAAAATAAATTTAACATGTTTGAAAACTTAGCAAATACAGAAAGTGACAGAAAGAGAAGGAAAACTTATTCATAATGTCATCATTCATAGATAACCACAATTAGCTTTGAAGGTTGTTTGTCATATATTTGTTGTATGAATGTGTGGGTGTACAGTTCAGTTTACCGTTTGGAATTATTTTTCTCTTAAAACCACATTGAAACTTTTTCATAAGGTTAAATAATTTTTTCTAAAGCAATAATTTGAATAAATTATGATTATTAATTATACAGCTATCCCATAATGTCATAGTTAATGAATTTTCAATTGTTGAAGATTTTTTTTTAATGTTTTTATTGAATAAACAGTGCTAAAATAAATGCAATTCCAGATTAACATTTGCCACTGTCTGGTTATGTCTTAGAGTATAAATGATTTGAAGATATCTAACCATTGAAATCACCCATTAAGGTTTTTAATATGTTTTCTTTAAATGGATCTTCAAACGTTTTACCACTTTACAATTCCATCTGACAATGTAAAAGAAAAGTCTATTTTAAAATATTTTTGCCAATTTTGAACATAATCAAAATTTGTCAACTTGCCAGACATAATTTTTAAGATACCTTATATGCTAAATTATATTTTCTTAGCAAAATGGCTTAAGAACATGTGTATAGAAATTGGTTAGCCCCAATCTTGTGATTCAACTCTACTACTAAGCAATTTTGGCAACACAATTGCCCTTTTTATGTCCCCATTTTCTCATCTGAAAAGCAGGTTTCACAATAACACTTACCTCCTATATCTGCTATGATATTTAAATGGTTTAATTTAACACAGTGCTTGGCACATGGTAAATGCTTAATAAACAGTAGACATAATTTTGTTGTTACTACTAGAAGTACTACTAATCTAAAGTTAATTTGAACTTCTCTTTACATTAATTGAAAATGTTTATTTTACTGGAATTCCACATTTATGTTTAAGACATTTCAAAATTATGGGAATTTTATTTCTATTGGTTTATTAAAGTTCTTTACTTTTAAACTGCATTATTTTGTAAGTGTATGAGCAAAGGCATAATCAAGTAAAAATATCCATTCAATTTCACTAAAGAAAATAATAAAATTTCAAAGTTCAGAAAATGTCATAAGCCATATTAAAAAGATAAAGACAGTCTTAGGGTGCAGACACAATTCCAGCTTTGAACATGAGATTCAACTATGTAACCTGGGTAAATGCTTCTGGCACTCTTAAAATGTTCTACATTTGAAAATGTAAGAAAGAAATTAGGCATCATTGAGGAAAAGAAAGAACAAGGGAAGACAGATTAGTCACTTTCCAAAAATTTCTTTCTTCATAAGTTTATGACTAAATCTTGGCATGCAGGGAAACTTGGACTAACACAGTCACCATGCCAGAGCAATTTTATGTAACTTTAAAAAATCAACTTCAAATATTATCATTTCTAGTTATTCCCACTTTTATTCAACTTCCCTGTCCTAGGCAGGTGGATCACGAGGTCAGGAAATCGAGACCATCCTGGCCAACATGGTGAAACCCGGTTTCTACTAAAAATAAAAAATTACCTGGGCATGGTGGCACATGCCTGTAATCCCAGCTATTCAGAAGGTTGAGGCAGAAGAATCGCTTGAACCAGGAAGGCAGAGGTTGCAGTGAGCTGAGATCATGCCACTGCACTCCATCTTGGGTGACAAAGCGAGACTACATCTAAAAAGAAAAGTATATAAATGTAGATTGTACAATATTGTGCAATCATATACATTATGAAGGAATGACAAATCCCTAATGTGTTTCACAACCTCTATCTTTCATCCTCACATCATCATGAGACAGTATCAAAAGGCTTTTATTTCTGAAAATACAAATCTGAACATACTTTTAAAGGTATTTGATTGGCTCTCAAAGAATTATAGGAAAACAATCTGTATCCAGTGACATGGTATAGAAGGATTTTCAATATACTGTACAATCAAATATTTAAAAGAGTAAAAGAATTCTACTTCTAGCCAATGTGGAGAAACAGGAACCTGATTAACCATTCTTCTCAAAACAACCAAAATAAGAAACACATAAAAATATATAACTATATGTTATGATACTACATACCAGGTAATAAAAGATATTTATCTCTGAGAGGTGAGAAATAAACTAGGTGAATCTTAGGATTATTTCACTTTATTGCCTGGAGAGATAGTCAAGGCTATAGTACAATGAGGAAGAATCTGGGCAGAATCTAGTGATTTCCTTCTAGAAGAACGAGCTGATAATATAGATCTTTCCATAAGAGAAAGGGGTGGCTGGAATTTACAGAGGTTAGTGCTAGAGAGAAAAAAGCTGCAGAGTCAGGGGAAGGTGGTTGCAAGGGGAGAAGCTATCTGGAGAAATGCAGGTTTCTTCAAGCCTTCACTCATACTGATCAGTGCATGCTATATGAGGTTACCACCAGAAACCACAGATTAAACAGCCAAAAGAATTAGAGGAATAATGCCTATTCCCACCAGTCAGAGTGGGAACTTATAATTCATGAAACATTTGGTGTACAGGTAGGGAACTCAGAAGTGAATTGCTTCATAAGTGAAGTCAAATTAACTGTAAACAAAAAGCTCACCTGGTTTTGATTAAAACAGTCTTAAAAACCAGACCAAAAGGATCAAATTATTTTCACACAAATTAACTGCTCAGGAATATATGTAGAAATACAAAAATATCCAGCACCCAAAAAGGTAAAGTTAGCAGTATCTGATGTCTAGTATAAATTACCAGATATGAAAAGAAACAATAAAATACAATATATACAGCAAAAAATTAATCAAACTAACCCTGAAAAAATACAGAAGGTAGAATAATCGATGAAGCTATCACAATATTTATTAAACTTTATCCCATACTTTGAAGTAACTAAATTGAATTTATTCATCTGAGAAGTGCTAAGACTTAATTCAAACTTACAGTTGAAAGCAATGTCGAAAATGCAAAATATACGAGATTGGATTAATAATACTAGTTTATACCTTATATTAGGAAAGATAAGAGACATGGCAACATAAACAATCCAAAAATTAAACAGAGAAAAATGAAATGTTGAGAAAAACATTAACAGAGCATAAATCAGCTGTGGGACAATTTAAAGAACCTGGTATGGTGTAATTTGAGTCCCTGAAGTATAAAAGAGAAAGAAAAACAGAAAATATATTTGCAAAAAAAATGACAATTTTTTCAAAATTTTTGGTTCATCAAAAATCTCAATCAACCCCAAGCACAAGCAAATTTAAGGAAACTGTAGTAAAGTGTATCTTAACCAACTTGCTAAAATCCAATGATAAAAAGAGATGGAGAAAAGGCACATTATATTCAGAGGGAAAAAAAGATGAAAAATTATAACAGACTTCTAATCAGAAAACTGAAAGCCAGAAGCCAGTTGAGGGGTATCTTCAACGTACTAAAGTAAAAATGCTATCACTCCAGAATTCTGTACCCAGAAAAATGTATTTTTAAATGCAGATGAAATAAAAGCTGAACATACAGAAGCTAAAATAGTGCATCATCATCATGTCTGAACTAAAAGAAATGTGTTACAGGAGGAGTAATTAATAACAGATGAAAAGTATAATCTACACAATTAAATAAAGAGCCCCAGAAACATAACTACATAAAATATCTTTCTTATTTAAAATTTTTTAAAGATAATTAACTGTTAAAGTAAAAATAATAACATTATATTGTTGAATTCAGAGCTCATGTAGAAATAAAACATTTGACAACACCACCACAAAGTCCAGGAAAGAAAAGATGAAAGTATATAAGGTTTTATACTAAAACAGAAATGGTATTATTTGTAGAATGCAGACTATGATAAGGTAGACATGTATGTTATAACCATTAAAGCAACTACAATAACACCACAAACATTTATAGCTAATAAACAATCACAAAAGAAAAAAAGAAAAATACATAAACTTATCAATAAATCAAAAAAAGGTAGAAAGAGGGAAAAATAAGTTAAACAGAACAGGAAGACAAGAAATAGCAGCTGAGTGCAGTGGCTCACACCTGTAATCTCAGCACTTTGGGAGGCTGAAGTCAGTGAATCACCTGAGGTCAGGAGTTCGAGACCAACCTGGCCAACATGGAGAAACCCCATCTCTACTAAAAATACAAAAATTAGCTGGACTTAATGGCTGGTGCCTATAATCCCATCTAATTTGGAGGCTGAGGCAGAAGAATCACTTGAACCCAAGAGGTGGAGGTTGCACTGAGCTAAGTTCACACCACGGCCTGGGTGAGAGAATTAGCAAGGTGTATTTAAACAAAAACATGCCAATAATTATATTAAATGTAAATGATCAAAATGTTCCAATTAAAAGACAGACTGTGAGTGTCTAATATTTAAATGGGCAAGCATGAAAATAAAGTAATACTCTTACTCCTCCAGAAAAATTCAGTCTAAAAATAAATGAATGAATGAATAAAACATTACTTGGTGCTAACTAAGCAAGATGTATATCTCTGGTGGGAGCTGAGGAGCTGTGGTAATCCAGCAAGTCATGTCAGAACCTGAAGAGAGAGTGTCTGTTTATCACATGTCAAATCTCATGGTGAGAGTGGGATTCAGGAGGATAGTTGAGTGAAGGATGTTGGAGCCCATAAGGCTTCCATGCATGGGAATGACAGTGGTGGCTAAGCACTGAGGGTCAGAGGACTAACCATTATAAAGAGGGCATGGTGGGTGGCTTAATATTTGGTACTGAAGCCCAGGCAAAATGAGAAAGGTAACCAAATGAGGGAGGCTATGGAAGCCCCCATAGCATATCTGAGCTGGAGTAGGGTTAGGAATGTGTTCATAACATTTGAAACAACCAATTAAGTAAATATTTTCAGACTAATGGAAGGCAGGGTGTTGGAAAAGAAAGAAACATTTACGGAAAGAGAAAAACCTAGAACAAACCCTCTGGTATTGACTGGTTTGGAGATATTATGAATGTGCGATTTTTAACTGACAAATGTTATTGGTAGACATGATATAGAGATATTGATATCCTAGCTCTGTCATACGAGAGAAATTTGAACAACATACCTTAATAACAATGACCAAATATAGTTCCCAAGTTTTGTTTTCCAAATTTCATTGATAAAATGAACCAGAACTCCTTAGAGCAGGGGTCCCCAAACCCCTAGCCACAGAACAGTACTGGCCTATGGCCTGTTAGGAGTCAGGCCACACAGCAGGAAGTGAGCAGCAGGCAAGCATTACCTCCAGAGGTCTGCCTCCTGTAAGGTCAGCTGCAGTATTAGATTCTTACAGAAGCAGAAACCTAGTTGTGAACCATGCATGCAAGAGATTTAGACTGCGTGCTCTTTATGAGACTCTAATAACTAATGCCCGATGATCTGAGGTGGAACAATTTCATTCCAAAACCATCCCTCCACCTCCTATCCATGGAAAAATTGTCTTCCACAAAACCAGTCCCCTGGTGGCAAAAAAAGTTGAGGATTGCTGCATTAGAGAAATGACTGATTCCAGTTCCAGGAGAGAGGAAATACAAAATTAACCTTTAAATACATTTTTCATGCCAGAGTATAAGGGGGATTGTTCAAAAACCATAGACATACTCCCAAAAGATGCATAAAATATCTTGAAAGTGCTTCTATTAACCAAATCTTGGGGAATTTGAGATATAAATAATGAGCATAAAGATTTTTAACCTAAATATTAAAGTAAGAATTTGTGAATTAATACTAATATAAATAAATAAGTGAATAAAATTAAAATTCAAAGAGAAATTTAAAATTTGAAGTAAACTGAAACCTAGTTTCAAAGTGCCTTCACAAAATTACAGTGGGAAAAAAGAGAAATCTTATTCACAGGAGTCTGGCTAACACCTCTTAATTAAAGAATCAAAGTTACTATCACCAATGGTGGAATGAATGGAAACGACATAGTATCTTATATGTAATTTAAGAATGAGTATGTATAAAACACATTCACGCTTCTGTGATATCCCTGCAAAAGATGCATAGTCTATTCATGAAGAACCATCAAGCAATCAGAAACTGAGGGGTTTTCTATAAAATAAGTGGCTTCCAATTTTCAAAAGTATCAAAATTACATGGGTTAAAAAAAGATTGAGGAAGTATTTCAAGTTTGAGCAGACTCAAGAATAATCAACTAAATGTAACATACAATTCTAGACTAGAATCTCCTGCTTGAAAGGACATTCTGGGGGGCAATTGGTGAATATTAAATAAATTCTGAGAACTAGTTCCCATAATCTATTAATGTTCATTATCCGATTTTGATGGTAATACTATGTACAAGGATATTGGGATATTGTCTTTGCTTACAGATGAATATCAAACTGATCATTGGTAATTAAGCATCAGTTTGTCTAATTTATTTTAAATCCTTCAGGTTGAATAAAATGATATTTTTGTATTACATGGGCAACATTTTTTGAGATTTTTAAATTAAAAAATTAAATTAAAAATATGTGTCAAGTATTTATGCATGTAAATACTACAACTTTCTTGAAATTATTAAGAAAATTTAAAAGATAAAAAGTAAATTAGAAAACATTTCAGGCAAATACTCATACATGTCACTAAGATTTTCATGTGGGGAAATATAAATGTAGGATCTAATTCAGGTACAGTAGTATTTACACAAAATTTGAGAGACTAGGAAGTGAAAGTCAGAACTGGCAGTATTTAGGAAATCAGTATTTAGGAAATATCAATTTTAATATTAGCTGATACAGAGTCAAAGTGGGTAATTTGTAAAAGAATATTTAGAAACATTTGGCAACACCTCTTATACATCATCTGTCAGACTATATTCCTATTATGCTACCACAGCAGGAGCAACAATGGTTTCTCTTTCTATTCCACTTTCCAGATCTTGTGTGGCTGCTTCATATTGCCAGAATCAAATCCTAAAACGTGCTGGCAAGCATTTTGGAAAATGTAATTCCCAGGCTTCCAATTCTCAATATATAGAGATATATTTTCCTTCTTCTATGGGGTCTTCTATATAGACCCTATAGAAGAGGGAAAATAGCATTTAGTTGGCAGTAGAAAATTCAGCACATGATAATTGTATTAATATATAAGGATCTTATTAAAAGTTAATGGATTGATTAATTTAGAAAATCCCAATTGAAATGTTATTGCAGGACATAGAAAAATTACAGGAAAAAGTATACATTATTAATAAGTATGACAAATATGTAAAATGCACTTATTCTTCCTTATTAAGCAAAATTAAATTTATGTCTATTTTTTCTAGAAAAGATGTAGTAAGTCGGGCAATCTCATATATAAATGATAATAATATACACCACCATTTACTTTAGGACATGGATTTGCAAAATGTATTAAGTGGCCTAAAATATGTAGTCTGCCTCTGTAATTGGATTTCACAGAATGTATTCTTAGAAATTTCAAGCAACAAATACTTATATAAGTGGATACCTTTTTCTTATTAAAAAATTGAATCAACATAAAAGGCAAACAATAGCGGAATTCTTAAAAAAAAAACAAAAATCATTCCACAGGATGAAATGTTATCTAGCTATTAAAGATTATGACCTTGAAAAATGTATACTTAAAACCAGAATTAGTAGAAAGAAGGAAACAATAAAGATTAGAGCAGAAATAAGTAAAATAAAGACTAAAATATACAAAAGATCAACAAAATGAAAATTGGGTTTTCAAAAGAGACAAAATTGACAAATAATTAGCTAGACTAATTTTAAAAAGTAAGAAGATCCAAGTAAATAAAATCACAAATGAAAAAGACATTTCAACTAATAACATAGAGATACAAAATATCATTAGATTATATGATGAAAGTGTATAAGCTAACAGATGTGAAACCTAGAGAAAATGGAAAAATTCCTTGACACATACAAGCTATGAAGAATGAAGCAGAAAGAAATTAAAAACCTAAACAGACCAATAACTATTAAGATTGAAGCAGTAATCAAAAGTCTCCCAACAAAGAAAAGCCCAGGACTGGATAGCTTCACCACTGAATTTTACCTAACACTAAAGAACTAAAACCAGCTGGGCACGGTGGCACATGTCTGTAATCCCAATATTTTGGAAAGCTGAGCATGAGGATCACTTGAGGTCAGGATTCGAAACCAGCCTGGTCAACATGGCAAAAGCCCTTCTCTACTAAAAATATAAAAATTAGCCAGGCATGGTGGCACATGCCTGTAATTTCAGCTACTCAGGAGGCTGGGGCACGAGAATCACTTAAATCCAAGAGGCAGAGGTTGCAGTGAGCTGACGATGCACCACAGCATTCCAATCTGGGCAACAGAATGAGACTCAGTCTCATAAAAAGAAAAAAACATTAAAACCAATTCTGTTTGAACTACTCTATAAAACTGAAAGGGAGAGAATTTTTCCAAACTCATTCTGTGAAGCCAGCATCACTTTGATACCAAAACCAGACAAGGGCATAACAAAAATGAAAAGTACAAGCCAATATCCCTGATTAACATAGATGCAAAAATCCTCAAGAAAATACCAGCAAGCTGAATCCAACAGCACATCAAAATTATACACCATATTTAAGTGTAATTTATCCAGGGATGCAAGGGTGATCACACATTCAGAAATCAGAAATGTAATAGAACACATCAATAGAATAAAGGACAAAAACCATGTGATTATTTCAATAGATGCAGAAAGAAACATTTGATAAAATTCAACATCCCTGCATGATAAAAGCTCTCAAGAATTAGATTTAGAAGAAACCTATGTAAACATAATAAAGACCATATGTAACAAACCCACAGCCAACATCATACTGAATGGGGAAAAACTGAAAACTTTTCTCCAATAACTGGAAAAAGCCAAAGATGCTCACTTTCACCACTTTTATTCAACACAGTACTGGAAGTCCTGGCCAGAGCAAATAGGCAAGAGAAAGAAATAAAAGACATCTGAATTGAAAAGAAAGAAGCCCAACTGTCCCTCTTTGCAAATGACATGATCTTGTATATCAAACAACTTAAAAACTTTACCAAAAATCTTTTAGAAGTGATAAATTCAGTAAAGTTACAGGATAGAGAAATCAATGTACAAAAAATCAATAGCGTTTCTATACACCAATAACAAACTAGTTGAAAAAGAAATAAAGAAAGCAATGTCATTCACAATAGCCAAAAAATAGTAGAAATAAATTTAACCAAACAGGTGAAAAGTATGCTCCATAAAATTATAAAAATCTGGTGAAAGATAATGAAGAGAATATAATCAAATGGGAAGTTATCCCATGTTCATGTATCAAACTATTTAATACTGTTAAAATGACCACACTATCCAAAGCAATGCAAGCATTTCATACAACTCTTATCAATATATGACTTACATTATTCACAGATATAGAATAAACAATCCTAAAATTGATATGGAGCCACAAAAGATCCTGAATAGACAAAGAAGTCTTGAGCAAAAAGAGGCAAAGTTGAAATCTTCAGACTATCTAACTTCAAAATATACTAGAAAGCTAAAAAATATACTATTAATAGAAAGAAAACCAAACAACGTGGTAACTGGCATAAAAACAGACACACAACCAATGGAAAAGAATCAGTATTTCAGAAATAAATCGGCATATTTATAACTAACTGATTTTTCACACCAGTGTCAAGAACATACAATGCGGAAAGGACAGTCTCTTCAATAAATGGTGCTGGAAAAACTGGTTATCATATGCAAAAAAAAAAAAAAGAAACTAAATCCCTATCTCTCACCATATACAAAAATTAACTCAAAATGAGTTAAAGACCTAAGGGTAAGACCAGAAACTACTGGAGGAAAACATAGGGAAATTCTTCAAGACATTCATTCAGGCAAAGATTTTATAGATAAGACCACAAAATTATAGGCAACAAAAGCAAAAACAGACATATGATATGATATCAAACTAAAAAGCATCTGCACAGGAAAGGAAAAAAATCAAAAGAGTGAAGAGATCACTCACAGAATGGTAGATAATATGTGCAAATTATTCTTCTAAAAAGAGATTAATATTCAGAATATAAAGAACCTCAAATCCACAGCAAAAATAAAATAGTTCAATTAAAAATGGTCAAATTATCTGAATAGACATTTCTCAAAAGAAGACATATAAATAGATAACACATATGAAAAAATGCTCAACATCACCAATCAGCAGGGAAATGCAAATCAAAACCACAATGAGACGTCACCGTACCCCAGTTAAAATGGCTACTATCAAAAAGACAAAAAATAACAAATGCTGGTAAGGATGCAGAGAAAAGGAAACTCTCATAATCTGTTGGTGGGTGGAATGCAAATTAGTACAGCCATTATGGAAAATAGCATCCAGATTCCTCAAACACACTACAAACAGAATTACCATATGATCCAGTAATCCCATAACTGGATATATAGCCAAAAAAAAAGCACATCATTATGTCTAAGAAATACCTGAACTCTCATATTGCAGCACTATTCACAATAATCAAGATACGAAGTAAACCTAAGTGTCTATCAATAGATGAATGGACATAGAAAATGGTATATATTCACAATGGAACACTACTCAGCCATAAAAAAGAATAAAATACTGCTATTTGTGGCAATATGGATGAACCTGGAAGACATTAGGCTAAGTGAAATAAGCCAGGTACAAATAGATAAATACCACATAGTCTCATTGATATGTGGAAACTAAATAAGTTGATCTTACAGAAGTAGAGAGTAAGAAGAGAATAATGCTAGTTAGAGGCTGGGATGGGTAGGGAGAAGTGGGGATAGAGACAGGTTGGTTGCTTAAAAAATATGAAATTACAGCTAAGTGAGAGGAATCAGTTCTGGTGTTCTATAGCACTGTACAATAAATATAGTTCACAGTAATTTATTCCATATTGTTAGGTACCTAGAAGAGAGAATTTTGAATGTTCCCAACACAAAGAGATGATAAGTGTTTGAAGTGCTAGATATGTTAATTATCCTGGTTTGTTTATTACACATTGCATACAGGTATAGAAATATTGCATTGTACCTTGTAAACATGTACAATTATTATGTATCATTTAAAAGTATAATAAAATAGTAAATTTAGATGGTAAAAATAAATAAAAGAGAAAAAATCTTAGTATGCACTTAATTTTTAAAACCATGGTAAATAAAAAACAGTATCAGTATAAAATAGGGATATATACATACAGACTGACAGATATTATTAATACTGTATTTTCTTTTTCCTTATTCTTTTAAAATATTTCCCAGATATTCCACAATTCATTTATGACAAATAAAATTTAAAAAAATAACATTTTCACATAAAATAAATCACTAAACTCCTTTTAGGAAAATAACACAAAAAATGCAGATGAGGCAGAGAAAGAGATTTAAATATTATATTTATTGGTATGTAAGAAATAAGTGAAGGCAAGAGTCTACATACATGAAAAGAAGTCCAATGTTAAGACTGGAGAGAATGACTACATTATAGTCCTTGTCCTGTTGTAAGTCTTCTACATATCCTAATTTGAAATTATTGATAAAATGGATGTGCCGATATATCACTACATTTACTGTTGAGTATCAACTCTGTATTTAGGACCAACTCTGAGTATCAACTCTGTGATTTTAATTTAGAAATGCAATTTCATTTCTAACATCTTTTTAATTATCTAAGAGCACAGTTTATTTCAGTTTTAGTGATAAGGTCCAGGGCAATGAGCGGAGCCATTTTCCTGAAGCACTCACTGTTAAATAGTACATACAGAGATACACAGATCTTGAATGGCAAATATTAGAAAGACATCTATATTTAGTATTAAATATTTGAAGGTTTTTTTCAGATTTATACCAGCATTCTTACTTGAGATTTGGCAATCAAAATGGCTTATTTAAATTAATAGTTCAGATTCAGCATCTCCCCTGGAACAAACACACACCCTTATATCAAAACAGCTTACATAAGATGACTAGTGACATCTGAATGAAAGCCATGCCTATGAATATCAAAATTAAGAGAATCATGGCTGTATGAGGCTAAATGCTGTAGCTTCAGACAGTATTCAACTAAAGAAATGTTGATATTATTGACCACTCTAATGAGGAACTTCTGGTCAACGTTTTGCCTCTATTACTTGACTCTACATAGAACAACGCAGATAGGTTTGCAGGTAATGTTTTCCAAAGTCTAATTTAAACTAAATCTATATAATTTCTAAATGTATCCCATCTCTTCCTCCTGGTCCCTCTCCATCTTGATCCTTTCATGTTTTTCTTTCTGCACTTTTGAACTTTCCTTACTTCCAGTTTGTCTAGTATGTATTTTCTTATCTGATTTTGCTCAAATAAAATGCTTTTAGAGGCAGAAAGACGAGTGTTTCGATAACCACATGTGTCATTAGGACAGCTCTGTTACCTCGAACTAAGTATTTCAGATTTACACATTTTGTTAAAATTTATTTTTATTTCTTAGCTATTCAGGGCACAACTAATTTTGGTATTAAAAAATCATTAAAAATTCAGAATTGCAACTTGTTTAAAATAGAATTCATTATTGAGATACACTGTGCCTATTAAATCTTCTGTGCATACTGTCTAGGCCCCTATTTAGAAGAATAACTTTAAAGTCTATTAGGATTAACTTAATGCTAAGCAGGCTACTATAATTTAGTCAGCCAAGACCTGGGATGGAGTACTTTGGAAGTACACGGGAAGACTTCCTGGTGCCTTCCATCACTTTAGATGACACTTAGTCCAAAAAGAACTGAGCATGAAATATTTAGAAGAAGAGCCAAAAGGAAATTTTATCAGAGAAAATAAAGTCATGTAAAAAAAAATTGACAGTGAGAAAAAATAAGGCAAATCTAGGGAATTTAAAAATATTTTTGTATGCCTAGAATGTAAAAGATAAGGTATGAGTTGAAAAGATTAGATATGCTGGTGAAATACATAGGAGTAATTATTTACCCTGGGACAGTGTAAAGCATTTCAAAATATTATTAAACAAGGGAGTTAAATGTATTCAGATTTATGATTAAGTTTCATTGGCACTAGTAAAGTTGTTGAGAGCCAATAAGCTCCAATGAATGAGTGATGGTCATGGCATTTTATTATGGTTTATTAAGGCCATGGCAGTTTATTTCAGCAGCTACCAAGTAAAACTGGTCTTACAATAATAACAGGTCATTTCAGCAGCTGGCTTGTAGCATAATCCCTCCGAAGGCAATTGTATACTGAGTGTTTCCCAGCCCACCCCACCGCCACCACCAATTTTCTTGACTCTAATTTAGTTAGGTATGATAAGATAAATTCATATAATAAATTTTCACAAATTTAAACAAACTGGATCACTTTCTTAAAAATATATAAATTACAACAACTCATTTGATATAAAATGGAGTATGTGAATAGCCTTATAACTATTAATGCAATCGAATACATAGTTTAGAAAGCCTCAGAAAAAAAATCTAAGAAAAAATATTTTGACTGTACTAATGTCAATATCCTGGTTGTGATACTATATTATACTTTTGCAAAATGTGATCATTAGGAAAGCTGAGTAAAAGATACATAGGATCTCTGTGTTATTTCTTACAAATGCAAGTGAATCTACAATTATTTCAAAATAAAAAGGTAAAAATTTTATGACAAATTAACAATGAGAGCACATGGACACAGGGAGGAGAACATCACACACTAGGGCCCGTCAGGGGTGGAGGGCTAAGGAGGGATAGCATTAGGAGAAACACCTAATATAGATGACAGGTTGATGGGTGCAGCAAACCACCATGGCACATGTATACCTATGTAGCAAACCTGCACGTTCTGCATGTGTATCACCGAACTTAAAGTATAATAATAATAATAATAATAATAATAATGAATGATTGAATAAAAGATAGAGCATTGCATTCCCCTCCACCGACCTCTTTGAGTAATACTAAAGATCTTTTTAAAAATTATCATAAAAGTTAATGAAATCAGTATGAAAGATGAAATAGAATGCAGTGGCAAAAGAGAAAAAAATATGGGTAAAACAAACTCAATTATTTAACATATTGAGGAAGAAAAGGAGCTTGGGGAGAATCTATTTCAACTAAGATAGGATGGTAAGTTTAAGAAACTAGAACATGCTGAAAAATATGCAGTATATAGAACTTGAAACCAAAGGAAAAGAAGGCAGTGCGTCAATATTGAGAGGCTTGAGGAGTAAGAGACAGGGAAGAAGAAAGCTATGTCACTGAATCTGATATACTCATCATCCAAATACTACAGGCTAAGAAAAAAAAATCATATCTATATTTCCTTTTGCTCTAGGAAGTAGCTTCATTATAAGGACTGTGAATGCATTAAGCACTTCAGTGTTCACCTTAAGGGCATGCAATATAGACTATTTTCTTTTTCTAGTCTGGCATGCTCTGGGGCATAAAATGATTTGGTTGCCCAAGTTTTGACATTTTAAAATATTTCAAGTTTAAATGTTTAATTAAGTCGGTGGACCCTGAGGTCACTTGGCAAAGGGTAGTTTTTTTTGTTTCACTTTGTTTTGATTTTGATTTTGGATCAAATTCATTAAAACACACACACACGCACACACACACACACAATTTGAGAAAAGCATGGGTAAATCTGTTAGAAAAAAAGCTTTTCTAAAAATACTCATTTACTGCTCTTTCTTGAGTTATTCAGAGTTACAAGGAAGTAGTACTTCTGCATAGAAATATCTGGAAGTGTTTCATTGGAAAAAAGTTTATTATCCTAGTAAATGATGGAGTAAATAACAAATAATAGGCTGGGCGCAGTGGCTCATGCCCATTATCCCAGGACTTTGGGAGGCCAAGGTGGGCAGATAGATCTCTTGAGGCTAGGAACTCGAGACCAGCCTGGCCAACATGGTAAAACCCTATCTCTACTGAAAATACAAAAATTATCCAGGCGTGATGACACACGCTTGTAATCTCAGCTTCTCAGGGAGGCTGAGACAGAAGAATCGCTTGAACCCAGGAGGCAGAGGTTGCAGTGAGCTGAGATTGTGCCACTGCACTCCAGCCTGGGTGACAGAGTGAGACTCTGCCTCTAAATAAATAAATATTTAAAATAATATACACATGGGTGGGAAAGTTAACAACTGAAACGCATAACACCAAGGAATCCTGTAGCTTTAATATACATCCGACTCTATTCTAACTTAAGATGCAGACTCAGCCTGGACTGATCAAAGACAATCAGATTAATAGTGGGGAGTTATGTATATTTCACTGTAGTTTAATAATTTAGTGCTGCATTAAATCCTTTGGGGATTAAGGCATTATATAATTTATTCATAATCCATAAATTAATTAACTGATTCATTGATTCAGGGACTTTTGCTAGTTAGTGAGCTCTCCGATTTGCAGGCATTGGTTCAATTTTTTGTTGTTGGTGTTTTAGCAAAACGTGGCAAAGTTTCCTGCACATGGTAATACAGTTATTCTTTGGTATCCATGGAGGATTTAGGGGATTGGCTGCAAAACCCCTGTGAATACCAGAATCCACAGATGCTTAAGTCCCTTATATAAAATAGTATAGTATTTGCAGATAACCTATATGCATTCTTCTATATACTTTAAATCACTTCTAGAGTACTTATATTTAATTTACATAGCAATCTGGATGTTGTATAAATTGTTATACTGTATTATTTTTAAATATTTTTATTGTTGTATTGTTATTTTTTGTTATGTTTTTAAAACTATTTCAATCCATCATTGGTTGAATTAGAGAACAAGTGTGCAATTTAAAAAAAGTGTGGCATGTATTATCTGTAGCTATTGAATGAATTTCTATATATATTTATCAAGATAATTGAGACAGACATTTATGTTTTTTATCACATGTTCTGTTTTTTTTAAATGTTCTGTCCCCTTTCTTTGCTGCTTTAAGTAGCTAACCACATTCTACTTTCTTTCCTCAGATGAGATTTGTTTTGGTGCTTCTTGACTTTTGTTTCCAAGTGTATAGTCCCACAGAAAATAATAGGATTTGAAGAAATGTGCTGTATCTCTAGACTAAAAAAAGATTCTTCCAGGCTGAGTGAGGGGTGTGTGTGTGAGTGTGTGTCTGTGTGTATATACGGAGCTGTGGGGGTGGGGCTGGGAGATGCCATGTGGCAGCATCTCCTAGGATGTGGCAGAACCTCAGTAATGAACACACATTATATTGAGAAGACTGGAAGGGTCCAGCACTTCCAACCAATATGGTAATTTCCATTCATAAGGAAGACACAGAAACAGTGTGCAATTGGTATTGCCAGCTGGATAATGGAATTCTTTTTTTTTTTTTTTTTTTTGAGACGGAGTTTCGCTCTTGTTACCCAGGCTGGAGTGCAATGGCGCGATCTCGGCTCACCGCAGCCTCCGCCTCCTGGGTTCAAGCAATTCTCCTGCCTGAGTAGCTGGGACTACAGGCATGCACCACCATGCCCAGCTAAATTTTTGTATTTTTAGTAGAGACGAGGTTTCACCTTGTTGACCAGGATGGTCTCGATCTCTTGACCTCATGATCCACCCGCCTCAGCCTCCCAAAGTGCTGGGATTATATGGAATTCTTAAAAGAAACATAATCAGTGATCAATTAGTCATCCCTGATGTTTAGTGTAAGATTTCAAACATTTGGAGTGAAAAAAATAACAAATATGATTGACATTAAATTTTTCACAAGGCTATGGAAATCAAGAGATGAGTTTATTAGTTGAGATTTATACATTATATAAAGAAGTCCCTGGTAGAAAAGGCAATAACAAAAATAATGACCATAACCTTGTATGTATAGGCAGAGTGTTTTTGTTTTCCCAATGAAGCTCATTGAAATCAGCAGAAGTCTTGTATGAGTCATTCATGGGCATGGGAAATCTCTCAGATAGAGAAATATATAAACTTTGAAAGCAACTCTGAGAGATTTATTCACTAATTGCTTGAGAGAGGATATTGAAATTTCAAAAGAAATAATAAAATGTGAAAAATTTTTGGAATTTACCAGACCTGTATCCAACCTGCAGTGCAAGTAACATGAAGATTATCTGTTGATTCTTATTCTGTGATGACAGAGACACACTGGCACCATCTTGTGATGACACCAGAGAATAAAACAAAAGGCCAAAATAATAGAGCATATCAGATCATAAATAAGAGAGAAATGGGAGCTAAATGAGATACAGACTTTCCATTACTAGACATATAAAATGTTAATATCTGATTAAATGTGAATAACACAGTAATACATTCCAGTAACACATAATGACCATGCATTATTTGCTAAAATAATGATTATATGGATATATCATGACAATGTTTTTAAATTTACTTTCTATACTTCATTCTAAATAATTTTCTCAAACTTAAAATAGATACATTATTTTACCTCTAGTCAAACGTGATTTATAAATTATCTTTCTGGTCCTCTTTTTTAATCCATAAAATGAGGAGTTCGTTATATTAACTGATCGATTAAGCTTCTTCTAGATCCATAAAATGTCTTAGTGACAATGATAATAGAGTAACAGTTCAGCTAATAGAAGAAAGAAATTTTGGTTCACTAATTTGTTTATTCAACAAATCTTAGTTGTCTCTGCTTTACTAGCTATTATAGTAAGTCCTAAAATTGAAAATACACGTAAGATGAAGATATTTTCCATAAAAAGGCTGAAGACTATAGGGACAGACATGTACACAAATAATTACTCAAGATGCAGTACTCTGCATCACACAGAAATAAAATCATTTTGACTCAATTTTGGCCGAGGAAGGTGGCTCACACCTGTAATCCCAGCACTTTGGGAGGCCGAAGCCAGCGTATCACAAGGTAAAGAGATCGAGAACATCCTGGTCCACATGGTGAAACCCCGTCTCTACTAAAAATACAAAAATTAGCTGGGCGTGTGGCTTGTAACTGTAGTCCCAGCTACTCGAGAGGCTGAGGAAGGAGAATTGCTTGAACTAGGAAGGCAAATGGTGCAGGGAGCCGAGATCACGCCATTGCAGTCCAGCCTGGCAACAGAGTAAGACTCCGGCTCAATAAACAAATAAGTAAAACTATTTTGACTCAATTTTCTTTTTTGCTCGTTCAAAAAAGCAGATTCTCTCTGTTGTTATACATAACGAGTCAAAATTTTAGCATTATCTGTCAGAATACTTAAATTCACAGGTATTTTTAAAGAACTGGAGAAGGAAGATACGTTACTCCGTTTTCACACTGCTGATAAAGACATATGCAAGACTGGGAAGGAAAAAACGTTTAATTTGACTTACAGTTCCACATAGCTAGGGAGGCCTCAGACTCATGGTGGGAGGCGAAAGGCACTTCTTACATGGTAGCAGCAGGAGAAAATGAAGCAGCAGCAAAAGCAGAAACCCCTGATAAACCCATCAGCTCTCGTGAGACTTACTAACTACCACGAGAATTGAACAGGAAAGACTGGCCCTTATGATTTAATTACCTCCTCCTGGGTCCTTCCCACAATATGTTCGAATTCTAGGAGATACAATTCAAGTTTAGATTTGGATGGTGACACAGCCAAACCATATCAGAAGATAAACGCAGACTACAGAAAAGGTAACTGAATATTGTTTTTCTTTCTCTTAAAGATATGGGATTTGCTATACCCCTATCTGGCCGACGTAGTGAAACCCTATCTCTATTACAAATTCAAAAATTAGGCAGGCGTGGAGGCTATGAGAAAGAGCCAGAACCATTTGTTGAGTGTGTGCTAAGCACTGTGCTAGGAGCTATCTATTGCCTCATTTAATTTTTACAAAATTAAATCCCATTACCAAATTTTATATTTGTGTGTGTGGAGGTTCACAGCTCTATCTTAATATCATTTTTGTTTTTCAGATGGAGCCTCACTCTGTCGCCCAGACTGGAGTGCAGTGACACGATCTCGGTTCACTGCAACCTCCACCTCACAAGTTCAAGTGATTCTCCTGCCTCAGTCTCCTGAGCTGGGACTACAGGTGCCCGCCACCACGACCAGCTAATTTTTACATTTTTAATAGAGACGGGGTTTCACTATGTTGGACAGGCTGGTCTCGAATTCCTGATCCTCCTGCCTCAGCCTCCCAAAATGCTGGGATTACAGGTATGAGCCACTGTGCCCAGCCAGATACCATTCTTCTTAATTTAAATCATTATTTCACAGATCAGAATCTGTCCTATTCCTTCAGCCATCAATCTTTCCCTAGTTAAGGCTGAAGGATATTATCAAATTTATTTTGGAGATAGAAATTTTCTTTGTTGGTAATCATTCTTAAATAATGAAATAGTGTCCTGAGAGAACAGTAGAAGTTCTACTGATTTAGAACATTTTAAATTAGACATAATGACATTGCTAGACATGATCCTGTTAGGATTGTAATAAGGCTATGTCCCCACCCTTTATATGACTCTGAAATCATTCATTTGGAAGGATTCCTGTTCGCATTGAAGACCTCATAGGTTTTTTTTGTTCAAGTGGAAGGATTTATCTAAAAAATATATTCCAGTTCATCTCATTAATAATATATATTGTAAGGAGCAATCTTGTGCCGGAAAGTGTATAGAACTGTTGGCCCAGTAGGTCATTTCAATCTATTATTTCTACAATTCTATGAACCTGCTCTGACAATGTGAGCACTGGAACACCCAATATTCCTAAAAGCTAAATGGCTGTGAATCAGGAATTTTGATGTCTGGCTGGCAATATTAGCACAAAACTGTCAGAATGAGGAGGGGATCATTTAAACTCCTTAGCAAGATTGAGATAAATCTGGCAGAGCTACTGGATGGAGCATTTGCTAATTAAACTACAGTCTCTTAAATGAAAGGATGAAAAGTGCCAAATAGAGAGAGAAAAATGAATAATACATGGGGAAAAAAGATGTCTCTCTATGGGGTTTGGCTGCAGTGTTATTTGTGATACCTAAAATTAGAAATATTGTATACCTCTAACAATAGAGAAATGATTTTTTAAAACTAAGCTATAGCATGGGATAATCATGCAGCAATTTAAAAAGTTAGCATATTATGCTTGATGTAGAAAAAAATCAAAGACTTAGTTTTAAATCAAAAAGTAGGAAAATTGCAGAACAGAATACATAATGTAATGCCATTTTTTTGAGTTACTAAACTGTTAATTTGTGGGCTTAAATATATTTGTATGTAAACAATACAAGACTCAAAATTCTTAATATTGGTTACTCAGAGGAGAAGAATGGTATATGAGTAAAAATTAACAGCATTTAGCCAGTATGAATTGCTCATAAATATTACAACAAGAATAGATTTTTATATTACTTTTTAGATAAATATGCATACAAATAAAAGAAAAACACTGCTTGATTTTTCAAAATAAATTTGAAAAGTAGAATAATATAAGGGAAAGATGTGTTAATCTGGAATTGAAACAAACTAGGCACAGGTCTGGGTTTTACTGAGTCTGCATTTTTTCATCTGTTAGTTCAGAATAGTTAATAACTAAATCACAAGTTTAATGTGATACCCTACATACAGTCACAAGCACAGAAGCTGCTACAGAGATAAAATGTTCTTAGTGGCTACAAAATAATTGTCCTTTCTCTCTTCCTCTTTCACACTCTTCAAACTTAAAAAAGAGACTAGTCTCTTACAGACTTCTGCTCTAGTACTAAGAATGGAAAATTGGTCAAAAGTTTAGTGAAATTTACAGAATTCATAAGAAAACAGCAACAAAGCCTTGCCATAGTGCCTCAGTATTTGAAAGTATAGCAAAACATATGCTTCCAGACAAATCATTGGGAACAGAGTTCTAAAAAGGAAGAAAAAAATGTTGAACAGATGAACTCTGAAATCCAGACAAAGACAAGATCTACATTTAGATACATGTGGCTATTTTAAAACATGTATATGTCAAGAGAGACAGTAGTTGGGAAGAGAAGGTTACTGGATTACTGGTGTCTGTTTTGGCTTTTCCTTTGCCCTGTAAAGAATCTTGGCTGGAAGTTATATGGGAAAATCTAATGAATAAATTGGATATATTCCGTAGTCATTTATCTTCAGCCTCTGGCCCATCAAACTGGTGCTGTGATGCTGAGACTGCTCCCTGCTCAGGCTGTAATTCATCAGTCTCACTACAAAGAGTGTACTTGCCAAGGATAAGAAGCAGGATACAGAGGAAGTCAATAAACTCATAATCATAGGAGAATCCTGCAATGCCATTGGTGAGGCTCTGCACGCCCTGAAAAAGCTAGGGTGTTTCTCTTTGCTTTACCATTTTATGAATTAGGGCTGAGACTCTGCAGCATATATACTCATGTGATTAAGATCCTTAGAAATACAGGACAAATAACACAAATGGGTCACCCATTATAACCTAAAGACAGTAGATATCTGTGTTTCCCACCCAGTTTTTCCTGAATAAAGGAAGTATCTCAATTTTTTCTGAGGTGTTTTGCTAGAGTAGAGCAGCTATTATCTAAAAGTTTTTGTCTTGTAATGCTGCCTCTTTTTCTATACTTAGAAGGAGGAACAGGGAAAAACAAAAAACAAAAAGATGTACTCCATCTTCCCAGAAGTTCTGTTTGGCTCACATTCACAAAAGTTTATGTTTTACAAAAATATTTAAATATTTACTTTCATTAAAAGCTGTTTCAACAAAACTAAGCTGCTGAGAAATGTTGTTGTGAATAAATTCTACCGAGAGTGGCTATTGCTCAGGCATTTTATAGATGGGTATGAATGTATTTGACTCTCCTATCCAGAAGTAGGGACACATGTTGGAAGCATTATAGGCTTTTGCAGATTTAATAGCATCATTTATCCTCAGGAGAGATTCAAAAGAGGATGAAAGGAAAAAGAACGATCATTCAGAAGAGAGAAACAGACATCATGGTTAGAATTTTTTCGTACTTGGAAGGGAAGGAAGGTTCAGCTTCTTTTACAGAAATATGAAGGCGTTTGTTAAATTCAGTGACCCAATAATATGTACTTGATTCTACAGAAAAAAATGAATTAAAATCCCTGCAGAGATTATACAACTCTAGAGTCCTCAAATTTTAAGCATCCCTTAAAAGAGCTTCCGATCCATTTATGTCTTACATCACCATACTTTATTTTTAAAAGCTTTTGTATTTTGTTACTTATAAACTTTTTAAGTCTCACCTCCCTATATTTTTTCTCTGATGCCTTATGCTCCAGTCTTTCTATACTCTCATTAGTGTCCTAAGCCTTCCTGGGACCAGCCAGCTATTATCTCCTCTGACAGAAATGCCCTTCCCTTGCCCACCCCAATCTGTTTTTCTTTGCACACACCACACCTCTGTGACTTTATTAAGTCCGTTTTAAACTATTCTAATTTGAGAGTACCACTAATTCCCTGTTGCAAGCCTGATTCAACTGCCAAATGCCTTATAATTTTAGTATTTCTACTTACATATCCAATAGTGTGAATGCCAATAACCCAATTCAGCAGGTCACATCATAGGTTGGTAGCCAACCTTCAACTAACTGCTCTTATGTAGGGGGCTCACTGTAGTCCAACTGCGGATGTAGCTAAGAGGACAGCGATCCCATTGTACCAAACAGAACTGCCTAGAGCTGACCCCTTTTTAAAAGAATTTGTAAAGAAGAATATTTCACGTAAATAAAATCATATAATATGTGGCCTTTGTATCTGGCTTCTTTCATTCAGCATGTTTTCAAGGTACATTTATCTTGTCCTATGTATTGAGTACTTCATCCCTTTTTATGATGGAATGATACTTCTGTGTATAGATATACTACATTTTGATTACTGATTTGTGAGTTTATGGACGTTTGAATTGTTTCACTATTTGTGTCAATCATGAATAATACTTCCATAAACATTTATGCTCAAGCATTTTTGTCATATATTTTCATTCTTTTGGCTACGTACAAAGTTATAGGTCACTTAAAGATGAGGATACATTCTTAGAAATGTGTCATTAGGAGATTTCATTGTTGTGCAAAGATCATATAATGTACTTACACAAACTCAAATGGTATAGCCAACAACACACCTATGCTGTAAGTTATAGCATATTCCTCCTCGGCTGTAAACCTGTACAGCATTTTACTGTAATGCATACTGTAGACAATTGTAACACAATGGTAAGTATTTGTGCATCTAAACATGCCTACACATAGAAAAGGTACAGTAAAAAATATTATAATTGTATGGGAACACTGTCATATATGTGGTTCTTCATTGACTGAAATTCCATTACACAGTACATGAGTGTATATAAGAATATAATTGCTAGATCACCCAATAACTTTATGTTTAACTGTTTGAGGATCAACTAAACTGTTTTTCAAGGCATTTATATCACTATACACTCACACCAACAAAGTATAAGTGTTCTATTAGGTGGGTGCAAAAGTAATTGTGGTTTTGTCATTACTTTCAATGGCAAAAACCACAAATACATTTGTATCAACCTAATAATTTCTCAGCATCCTTGCTAACACTTATTATTTTTCATGTTTTATAATTATAAGCATCCAAATGGGAGTGAAGTGGTATCTCATTGTGCTTTTGACTTGCATTTCCATAATGATTAATGATGGTGAGTATATCTTTATGTAAGTATCATCTACTTGTATATCTTCTTTGAAGAAATGTCCGTTTAAATCCTTTGGCTATCTTTTCTTCCTCAGGTGGCTACCAGCCTGCTGGTTTTTCCTGTGAGCATCAACTCTTAGTTTTCAAATGTACGATGGAATTGGAAAGGAATATTGGGGAAAGCGAAAATTTAAATACCACAAAATTTACAGGTTTTATCAAGATTCAACAATCTTTATTTTAAAAATGCTCCTTAGATTGCTGCAAGCCTTTGGTTAATTTTGAGAGTTCTGAAAAAATTTATCCTGTCAATTTTTGACAGCATTCTTATTGTCTCTATGAAAGGGAGAATTTTCAGAGGTCTGTATCCTACCATTCCAGAAGTAAGAGCTTCTATTATAATTTTAAGGAGTATTCTTTTAATCCTTTTTTTTTGTATCTTTCACCTCACAATAGATATATCATCAAACCCTGTTGGTAGTTTTCTCAACTTATATCCAGAATACAATCACTTATAATTCTCTGGCACCATCTTGGGCTAAGCCACTATCATCTCACATATTGGTTGTTACTGAAGTCTTCCATAAGGTCTGAGTCAACTGTTGTCTTCCTGTAAAACCCAAACAAGCATCTAGACTAACCTCTTTAAAACGTAAGTCAAAGTATGTCCTTTCTTTGTTTAAGTACTCTAAGTAGTTTCTTTTCTCGCATAGAATAGAATGTAAGTCCTTACAGATGCCTGAAAGTCCCTACGTGATCTGATACCTACTTTCCTTTCTTCTTTCTCACCACTTCCCTGCTTCTTCATCTTACTTTTGCTGCAGTGGCCCTTTGCTATTTCTCATGTATGCTACGTAGCCCTGCATGAATTCACCTCTGTGTAGAGGTGTTACTCACTTCCAAGTGTCACCTCAATGGGGATATCTTCCATAATTTTCTTATATAAAACAATAAACCAGACCGGGTACAGTGGCTCACACCTGTAATCCTAGCAATTTGGAAGGCCAAGTCGGGAGGATCACTTGAGCTGAGGAGTTCAAGACCAGCTTGGGCAACACGGCAAAACCCGTCTCCACAAAAAAATACAAAAATTAGCCTGGCGTGGTGGCATGTGCCTGTAGTCTCAGCTACTCAGGAGGTTGAGGTGGTAGGATTGATTGAGCCCAGGAAGCAGAGGCTGCAGTGAGCTGAGATCGCACCACTGCACAGCCCGGGTGACAGAGTGAGACCTCATCTCAATAAAAATAATCATAAATAAATAAATAATAAAACTTTTGCTCCAAACATAGTCTCTTCCCTGTGTTATTAAACTGTGTTATTCTCCATAGCACTTATCATCTAACTTATTATCTTTAAAATTTATTTAGATTATTTCGACTTTTATTTCCTATCTACTAAAATGCAAGTGACATCAGTTGCAAGTGACATCAGTACCAGGGCTTCTACATTTTATTTCTCTCATTATCTCCAGTTCTTAAATTAGTGCCTGGTATAATGAGTGTGTCACAAATATTTGCTAAATAAATGAATGAAGCAGAGATGTGGAAAGCAAATTAAGAGAATTATGTTTCCAAAAACATTAATAATTTTCTATTTCTAAAATAAAAGAACAAAATATCTTGATATATTTTACAATGCCCATCATAAACTGATTTATTTGAGTTGCTCTGCCTCTGTGGATTAATTGCAAATGTGTTCTCATTTAATAGAATCCAGATCAATAGAAGTGACAGCAATTAATTCAGGGTGATTTTTTCCCCCTCCTAGATCAGAATCCAAATATCAGAGGAAGCAAAAGAAGCCCGCCCAATTGTTTCTCTTCACAAACACAAAATTGTGGAGCACATCTTGGCTCGACCTAGCTTCTGCCTGAATGGTCTCCATCTGTTTGATACCATGTGGCTCACTAGCATATGCCAAGCAATCAGTCATTCTGCTGTATGCGAAGGGAGACAATGAAAAGATTAATACAATTCCTTTAACTCTGATGAGGAACACAACAGCTCAGTGGCCTCACACATGCATTCTGGAAATTACTGTGCTACAGAAAACTGTTAAACTCATTTCTGGGCTGAGTAAAATATTAAAAAACAATTTGACAGCAAGTGCACTGAACAATGTTCATGACAATCCCAGGTTGACAAGACACACTGAAAAAAATGTACATAGCAGCCTCAGAAGAAGATGTTTCTTCAGTGTTAGAACACCCAGGCAAAGGACCCTCTGTGAGGCATGAAATCAGAGCAATATAGCTATTCACCCTAGATAGCAACGTTGCCAATGATTTTCTGTCCCGAAGACCTCCTCAAGTTTCTAGGAAGCTGAAAAAAGGACTGCAGAGTAACTGCAAGCTTGGTAGAAAGGCAATTTTAACCTGGTTTTCCTAGACACCAGCTTGGAATTTCCACTCAGTTCAAGCTTCTCTCATAATTATCTTCTCAACTTTTTTAATATCTCAGGAAATAGACAACATTTACATTCACCAAAAGTAGAGGCCCTGAATTACAATTTCATTATAACTTTTTCCTTATTAAACATGCAACATATATTCTTTGGCAGATAACTTGGAAAATATAAATAAAGAATACACCTAAATTCCTACAATCCAAATAAGAACTATTAAAGTTTGAGAGTATAATATTCTTGAAATTTACATTTTAAAAATTCTGTGTGTGTGTGTGTACATAGTATACATACAGATGTTTCTCAACTTACAGTGGGATTATGTTCAGGTAAACACATCATCAGTTGAAAATATTGTAAGTCTAAAATTCCTTTAATATACCTAACTTATCAAACATTATAGCTTAGCCTAACCTACCTTAAGTGTGCTAAGAACAGTTACATTAGCCTACAGGTGGGCAAAATTATCTAACACAAAGCCTCTTTCATAATAAAGTGTGAATATCTCACATAATTCATTGAATACTGTATACTTGCAAATTGGAAACTGTATGTATACAACATATATTCATAGTAACATATATTCATAGTAACATATGTTGAAGGACATATATACATTTATATATATATATATAAAACCTAGTAATGCACAAATGATGTCCACAATTATTTTACCTAGCAGTTTACCTATCTCTGCAATATGCCAAGAAAATTATATTCCCAAAGGACAATGAGAGACAAAAAAGTTCTGATTACTAGCTGGAACTTTGGCCTCGAACTTTTGTGGGTAGCCTACTAAACTTAAGTAAGTGTGTACCAGGAAGAACACCTTTTGCTCAGGTTACATAGCCAAAATGGTCGTATTTTCTTTAACAGCCATTCTTATCTCACCTTTTCTAACTAAGAAAGAATTTTCTATGACATGAGGATGACACTTCTTTCCAGGCAGGAAAAGACTATAAACATTGTATTCTTACCACTCATACAATGAAAATTAGAGCGTTCATGGTTTTCTAATGCGCCTCAACTCCTTCCCAAAACAACACTAACATGATAATAAAAAGCTTTTTAAATTACATAAAATTAAAGAAATAAAGAGAATGTGAAATTAAACAGAAGAAAACATTTTAGAGATGGGGTCTCATTCTGTTGCCCAGGCTGGAGTGCCGTGGTACAATTGTAGCTCACTGCAGCCTCATACTCCTGGGCTCAAGCAATCCTCCTGCCTCAGCCTCCCTAGTAGCTGGAACCTCAGTAATATGCTATCATACTGGATTTTTTTGTACTTTTTGTAGAGACAGGTCTTGCTATGTTGCCCAGGCTGATCTCGAACTCCAGGCCTCAAGTGGCCCTCCCATCTCAGCCTCCCAAAGTGCTAGGATTACAAGCGTGAGCCACATGCCCAGCAACTTTATTAACAAGTATACTCAGGAAAAAGAAATAGCTCTATGTGGATTTAGACATTTTTTTTTTTTTTTTTTGAGACAGAGTCTGGCTCTCTGGCCAGGCTGGAGTGCAGTGGCGTGATCTCAGCTCACTGCAATCTCAGCCTCCTGGGTTCTAGTGATTCTCCTGCCTCAGCCTCCAGAGTATCTGGGACTACAGGTGTGTGCCACCACGCCCGGCTAATTTTTTGTGTGTTTAGTAGAAACGGGGTTTCACCGTGTTAGCCAGGATGGTCTCGATCTCCTGACCTTGTGATCCTCCTGCCTCGGCCTCCCAAAGTGCTAGGATGACAGGCATGAGCCACTGCGCCCGGCCTCAGACTTTTCATGTTTTTGTTCAGTCATTCTTGATATTCTGTGATGATAGAACGGAGAGTGACATGAACAAACATGAATATCAAATATACAAAATTGAATCTATGTTTGAACTACAGATAATTATAAGATTCATATTGACTGTCAATCTCAGACTTGACTGCACGTTAAAACTACTTGGGGTACATTGTAAAATCCCAGGATGGACCCTAGAACAACCACTGGGTTTGAGGCACATGAAACAGTAGTACAAAAGCTTCTCCATGAAAAAACAATTTGCAGACAAGTTTGACTACTGATGGTTTAGAATCGTGGTTCAAAAAGACCAGCCCCAAACTAGCAGTATCAGTATCATCTAGGTACTTTTTTTTCTTTTTTAAACAGGGTCTCTCTCTGTCACCCAGGCTGGGGTGCAATGGCATGATCTCAGCTCACTGCAACCTCTGCCTTCCAGGTTCAAGCGATTCTCCTCCCAAGTAGCTGGGACTAGAGGAGCATACCACCATGCCCAGCTAATTTTTGTATTTTTAGTAGAGATGGGATTTCACCATGTTGGCCAGGGTGGTCTTGAACTCCTGACGTCATGTGATCTGCCCACCTCAGTCTCCCAAAGGGCTGGGATTACAAGCGTGAGCCACTGCACCTGGCCTAGGTGCTTTTAATAAATATAAAATCTCAACATCTAACCCAACTGTACAGAAGGAGAAATTCTGGAGGTAGGTAACGGCAATCTGAGTTTTAGAAAGCACTATGGATGATTCTAAAGTATGCTGTCGTTTGAAAACCTCTACTCCAGGACCTTATCATATAAAATGTAGTCCATAGACCAGCAATTAGAGTTACGGTTGTCCCAGTTTACCCATAACTTTCCTGGATTAGTGCTGTAGCCGCATATCCTCCACAAACCCGAATGGTTGGCCACCCTATTCTCAACAGTATCATCAGTTGGATGCTTGTTATAAATGAAAAATGTCAGGCCCTGCTCCAGACATTCTGGGTCAGAATCTGCATTTTAACAAGATCACCAGATGATCTGTATTCACTTTATGGATTGAGAATCACTACTCTTGGACAGTGGGAGTGAATCTCAACCTGCTGTACAATAGAATCACCTGGAAGTCTTTTAAAAAATGGTGGTATCCAGGCTTTTACCCAAGACTGAACTACAGTTTCTGGGCATGGGCCCCAGGCATCTGTGTGAATCCAAGTTTGGGAATAACTGCACATTCCAAATGTCATGAAGCAAGAATGGAGTCAATCTTACATAAACTCTTAAACTTCTAGACATCTACAGTCCATATATATATATGTATATATATATATCTTGGAAGTATGTTTTGAGTGCCTACTCAGATAGTAGATGCTGTGCTAGGATCCAATAGACACAAAGATGAGTAAGACACAGACCTTTATATGAAGTAATCATAATCTAGTGACAGTGTCTCCTTCCTAATCTCTACACTTCATGCATAGAAAAAAATACATTAACAATTGAAGCTCTTTTAGTGTTTTCCATTTGCTTCCTTTTTTACTATCTTTCATCCTTTGCTCTCAAGCGTTGGAAAAATTAAGATGTTTTTAATTCAGGGTTCAAAGAATCATCACTCTTCTATGAATACACAACTAGAAAACTACAACAAAAAAATTATACTGAAAAATTAAAATTGATATCCCAATGAGGGCAGGTATTTAAAGATTCCATATGTTTTAAACAAATGAATCTTGAACCATAATATGTTTTTACTTTTTCAGATAAAAATTTTTGTGCTTCACTTGCATTCATAGAACACTTTAGAAAACACTGTTTTCAACAGCCAATATCATACTGAATGGGCAAAAACTGGAAGCATTCCCTTTGAAATCTGGCACTAGACAAGGATGGCCTCTCTCACCACTCCTATTCAATATAGTACTGGAAGTTCTAGCCAGAGTAATCAGGCAAGAAAAAGAAATAAAAGGTATTCAATTAGGAAAGGAGGAAGTCAAATTGTCTCTATTTGCAGAGGACATGATTGTATATCTAGAAGACCCCATCGTCTCAGCCCAAAATCTCCTGAAACTGATAAGCAACTTCAGCAAAGTCTCAGGATACAAAATCAATGTGCAAAAATCACAAGCATTCCTATACACCAATAACAGACTTAAAGAGAGCCAAATCAAGAACGAACTGCTATTCACAATTACTACAAAGAGAAGAAAATACCTAGGAATACAATTAACAAGGAACATAAAGGACCTCTTCAAGGAGAACTACAAGCCACTGCTCAACAAAATAAGAGAGGACACAAACACATGGAGAAACATTCCATGTTCATGGTTAGGAAGAAGCAATATCGTGAAAATGGCCATACTGCCCAAAGTAATTTACAGATTCAATGCTGTCCCCATCAAGCTACCAATGACCTTCTTCACAGAACTGGAAAAAACCACCTTAAACTTCATATGGAACCAAAAGAGAGCCTGCATAGCCAAGTCACTTCTAAGCTAAAAGAACAAAGCGGGAGGCATCACACTACCGGACATCAAACTATACTACAAGGCTACAGTAATCAAAACAGCATGGTACTGGTACCAAAACAGAGATATAGAGCAATGGAACAGAACAGAGGCGTCGGAGGCAACACAACATATCTACAACCATCCAATCTTTGACAAACCTGATAAAAACAAGCAATGGGGAAGGGATTCCCTGTTTAATAAGTGGTGTTGGGAAAACTGGCTAGCCATATGCAGAAAGCAGAAACTCGACCCTTTCCTGACACCTTACACTAAAATTGACTCCAGATGGATTAAAGACTTAAACATAAGACGTAACACCATAAAAACCCTAGAAGGAAACCTAGGCAAAACCATTCAGGACATAGGCATAGGCAAGGACTTTATGACCAAAACACCAAAAGCATTGGCAACAAAAGCCAAAATAGACAAATGGGACCTAATCAAACTCCACAGCTTCTGCATGGCAAAAGAAACAGTCATTAGAGTGAATCGGCAACCAACAGAATGGGAAAAAATTTTTGCAGTCTACCCATCTGACAAAGGACTGATATCCAGAATTTACAATGAACTAAAACAGATTTACAAGAAAAAAACAAACAAGCCCATTCAAAAATGGGCAAAGGATATGAACAGATACTTTACAAAAGAAGACATACATGAGGCCAACAAGCATATGAAAAAATGCTCATCATCACTGGTCATTAGAGAAATGCAAATCAAAACCACATTGAGATACCATCTCACGCCAGTCAGAATGGCAATCATTAAAAAATCTGGAGAAAACAGATGCTGGAGAGGATGTGGAGAAATAGGAACACTTTTACACTGTTGGTGGGAGTGTAAATTAATTCAACCATTGTGGAAGACAGTGTGGCGATTCCTCAAGGACCTAGAAATAGAAATTCCATTTGACCCAGCAATCCCATTACTGGGTATATATCCAAAGGATTATAAATCGTTCTACTATAAAGACATGCACACGAATGGTCATTGCAGCACAGTTTACAATAGCAAAGACCTGGAACCAACCCAAATGCCCATCGATGATAGACTGGACAGGAAAAATGTGGCACATATACACCATGGAATATTATGCAGCCATAAAAAACGATGAGTTCACGTCCTTTGTAGGGACATGGATGAACCTGGAAACCATCATTCTCAGCAAACTGACACAAGAACACAAAATCAAACATCGCATGTTCTCACTCATAGACGGGTATTGAACAATGGGAACACATGGACACAGGGAGGGGAGCACTATACACTGGGGTCTGTTGTGGGGGAGTGAGCACTATACACTGGGGTCTGTTGTGGGGGAGTGGGGGGGACAGCGGGGGGTGGGGAGTTGGGGAGAGATAGCATGGGGAGAAATGCCAGATATAGGTGAAGGGGAGGAAGGCAGGAAATCACACTGCCACGTATGCACCTATGCAACAATCTTGCATGTTTTTCACATGTACCCCAAAACCTAAAATGCAATTAAAAAAAAAAACACTGTTTTGCAGGTATTTTTGAGAAGTAACTATATAACCAAGAAATCTCTATGACATACATAACGCATTAGCTATAAATTGCCTCTCTTTTGAGCACTTAATTAAAATAAGATATATAGAACAGAAATTTGCAACCACCCAGCTTAAGGAAACTTGAGTATTCCCTTTGCCTGCTAATCTCCCAGAGACTGACATGGATATACATTGTGTATTCAGGTGTGTTACTGAAATGACTCAGTGGCAGAAAGCTTTAGGTTATTAGATAAAAATCAGACTTGGTCTTGCCTTGTAATGAAATCTTCTTACACACATTTAAGAAAGAATACTGAGTATAACTCTTTGTGGTTGAAATCACTGCTTCTATTATTTTCTTCCGAGATACACACATTACTTAAATTGAATGTGCCACAATCACACTTTACCTTGCTGACACAAAATTTTGAGTACTAGCAATGCTCCTAGATCAAGTACAGAGGACATGAGATAACATTTTCTCCGTGGACAATGGGAATGAGTTTTTAACAATATAGCATCCATGATTTCTTACCTCAAACTCCAAGAACACAGATCTGCTTGACCATTGGCTAGAAGTGAAAGAGTATCCTGAGATGGGAGGTCAAGATATGGAGCAAAGCTTTGTCTATTCAGGGAGCAAGTTCTAAATCTTGGTTTCTGCAAGTTAGGGTGCAAATTTTTTGTTATTACTATTTCAACAACTATGTGTAACTGACCAGGTATCTATCAATTACCCATATCTAGTACATATTCCATCAAAAAATGGTGGTGCAGGCAGTTTTGCTTTTGTATTAGTGTAATAACTATAGTTATCATTGGTAATACTGTCTTGTCACAAGTGATAAAATCTGGGACTCAAATGAAATTCTAAGATACCACTTTGGAAAGTTTAAATATATGAGGCATAGAGCAGTCCGGATGCTTGAACCACTAAGACTAGGTCTGATCTGCTTCAGGACTTAAGAAGCCAATCTTACACTAGTTTTATTGGTCATTGGAATTCCATTTTCTTGCTGTTCTCTTTCAAGCATCGCTAAAATGTATGCTCTATCCTGGTCAATGGGTGTTCTTACTTTGTGCTTTTAAGTAAGCAATTGGAAATCACTTTAAACTTGACTTACATAAAAACTACTTGCTTTTTATATGATGTTGAAAAAATTTAACCACATTTTTTATTACTCTCTTAACTGCTGTTTTCTGGTCAGAAGCAAATAATTATCCAAGACCATATGTAGCATCTATTCTAATGACTTAGACAAAGAGGTTGGTTTTCTTTTATGGATCTTTTTTTTAGACAATAGCTTTGAAATTTGAAATGACATTGCATTCCAGGATATATAGCCAAAGCCTGCTACCTTTCAAAGGCATATTGTTTCTGCAAATCATGAGAGGAAAACAGTCTCTCAAAAAAACTCATGGAGTCTGAAGAGCTGTTGTGATTTTCTCAGTCTTCACTGTACTACCAGCTTGCCAGTTTTCTAGAATACTCCAGTCTCTCTATAGTATCAGGCATTTTTGTATAAGTTCATTAATACTTTAGGGAAGATATTCTTTGCCTAATTTCCTGGGGTAAAAAGGTAGTTTCTTAGATATTTCGGACTATTTACCTAATCTAGGATTCTGAGTTTGAGAATGCCATTTGAGATGGGCACGTACTAACTGACAGCTTAAAGGTACTAAATCTATGGTTCCTGTATTTCTATTCTGATAATGGCTACTGAGATATTTGGCTAATGAATTGCATGCTAGAAAAATGTAATGAATTTCAAAATTTCTCATATACTGGACATTTCTTGAAGTAAAGGTAACCATTATGTTCTGGTAAGATGAGATAGGTCAGATACAAGGCCAAGTAGTACTCAAATTCACTACCAAAATCCTTTCTCATATACTCTAGTTATACATTATTAGAATATATTAGTTTTCAGAATTCTAAATCTGATGCCTTAAGCATATTCTACTCAAATATTCTCAGGGGTGTTTTATTTGTATTGGGACTTCGGCATTATTCATTTTAAGTATCCAAAAGAATGGATCAGAAAAATTCACAACATTAGACTTGCATGTTGAATAAGTTTATGCATTTTTCTCACACAAAAACTTGGCTACAAATGCAAGCTGTAAACATTCTTTCATTGAGTATATGACTTTTAAAATATGAAACTCAAAATACAATTTTATAAAATGTTTTAACTATCTTATGCAAATAATACTTTAAAGTGCTGGAAAGTCTTCAGTTTGAATAAAAGCAGTGAGGACCAATATAAAAAAATAACTTTTGAAGAAAATTAAGAGAAGAAAAATAAAGAAAAATCTATATTATAAGAATTGTTTAACAAATGACTCCTAAATGTTTATGTTCCCTGAATGTTGGAGTAATTACGGATAAGTGATAATAAAAAAGCTTGTTAAAATAGGATATGAGATCTGAATGTCTGCCTTGTTTTCTCATCTTATAAGAAAAACAAGAAAAACAAAGAAACCAACAAATAAAAATCAAGCAATATTGCCATTTCTTTCTGTAATTACAAGAAGTCAAGAGAATTAGCTAAAATGTACATCCTCTTACAATTCCTTTCTAATATGCCAGGCCAAACTCCTGAGGGTACTTGTTGAATTTCAGTCTGGTTCACTGCATCTTAGCACCTCAGAGCACTTTCATTTTCACTTTGTGGAAAGATTGGTAAATGGTTGAAACATGGTGGTTTAGGACATAGAGGCTGCTACCCAGGTGACCTGGGTTCTAATGCAAGAAGTTACTCAACCTCCCTATGCTCCATTTAAAAAATAATCTGTAAAATAAAAGGCAGTAGTAGTAATAGCCACCTCACAGTGTTGTCGTGATAATTAATGAAACTAATAACTTTTAGAAAACTTGAAACAATGCCCAGAATATAGTAATCATTATCTCTATTAGCTATAGTTTAAGAGCTGGATCCCAAGTAAAGGTAAGCCATTTTTTGGTGATGCAGAGTGAGTTGGCCTTGAAGGCCAACAAAATGTATGCGAGAAATACATCCTCCATACTGAAGGATCAGGTAAAGAGAACAAAAGAATTGCCAGACCACACTCATAGGTTACCTGATTTTGGGAATGGACTCTGAGCCTGGGGGTGGATTGTCTCTTCTGCTTGTAGAGATGGCTGCCAGTAATATACTTAAGTGAGCCCTTTTATTTCCAGGAACATACAGACATCAGGCAAGGCTTTTCATATAACAACAGAAGATCTTTGTCTGACTAAGCCAAAGTGATGCTCTTCTAGGTCTGCCTAAGTCCTAAGAAATGACAGTCTGTTTTCCTACTGTCTGTATTATTGATCATATTGGAAAATAGAACAGGTCTCCAGTAAATAATTATCAAACACATGAGTGATATCTGATGTGTATGAGCTTATTTTCTTTGTTTTTTGTGCCTAAAGTCAACATCCAGAGTATAAACATGTACTAAATTGTGTGCCATATTGTAAGCAAACTCAAATAAGAATGTTAATTTATAAGGAAGAAACCCTGAGTGTTACTATTAATACTTTTGAAAATAGAAAGCGTAGTATTATTCAAATAAGTCATATCACCTAGTACATTTTAAATATTTTTCAACGTTTAACAACTCTTGGCCCACAGTAGTGTCAATAAATGTGTGTTGAATTGAATGTTTGGTCAAGAGACACTAAACATGGACAGAACACTGCATTGGGATTCAAATCATCTTTTCTTCGAACAAATAAGATACAAGTAATTTACTCAGTTCAATTTCTATTAACATGTATTTGAATCACAACAACATTAAAATTACTTTCAGTTAGAATGTTACTACTTTTATTGACAGTTTTCAATTAAAATATAAGTGAATTAAAATATTTAAAAACATGTCATTGATATCCTTTGTATTAAATAACGTGGTCCATAAATTACTATACTGCTGCATGCTATTTAAAAAGAGGAGAAGTAGAAATAAACCATTTGGAAGCAAAGTTTAAACTTTTACTCCCTCTGTTTCTTGTTAACAATTATTATTATATTTAAATGTTATTAAAAGAAACAAAGTCCTTCTGAGATATTCAGCTTTTTAATTAAACATACATATATATGTATATGTATATAATATCCCAAGAATGTAAACTTTAACCATGAGAACTATGATGACTCTGGAGTTTTCTTTTTAATAGGAGATTGAATTAGTCTATTTTACTGTAGTATAGCCTTTGACTTTACTCTCTGACAATATGGATGCTGTCTGAATTATGTTTCCATATCCACAGCAGGATGGCAATTTTGTTTGCAAAACTTTTAGTTTATTTTCATATCTAGCCAACTTTATTCACGCAATTATTCAGATCTGAGATGGCACATTCCTCAAATCTCACTTTCTGACCTTCTCTTACCCTAAACAGGTGCAGTTCACAAAAAATAACAGACTTTACTATGCACTGTTACTATGACCCCTTTTAGCTCCCCTCTCTCCTCTGAACTATGATTTTTACAGCTCCCAAGTTGTCATTCCCCACCACAACTTCCTCCCTAAATCCATGCTGGTTTGTTGTTTTCTGAATATTTATCTCTCTGGATGGAAATAGGAAGAAAACAACGTTGAGTAAGAACTAAAATGGATGAAGAAAAATTAGTACATACAGGGAAAACCAGTAGCTCATTTTCAAGGTTGACACAAATTTACTGTTCAACTCAGTATTACAAATAATTAGGAAAAAAGAAGGAGAAGAGTATCTCTACCTATCTAGAGAAGGTTAGGGAATGGTCAGCTACCACTTCTGCTATTTTTAACTTGGCTGAGCATGAGAAGTTGTACTTTTAAAATATGATTCTTTTCAAATTGTAATTACTAAAACTTCTAATTTTGACCACAGGGTGACCTTTCCTTCTTGCTTTTATTTTCTCTGTCTTCCAGTATATTTTACTAAGAAAATGGAAAAAAATATCAGATCAACAACTTGCTGGAGCAATGTATTTTTTAAAAAAACAGTTTGATTGAGATATAATTTACATACCATAAAATCCATCTATTTAAAGTGAACAATTCGATGATTTTTAGTATGTTCACAGAGTTGTGCCACTATCACCACAATCAAGTTTAGCATATTTAAATCAACATTATAATGAAATCCTGCTTTCAGTAGCAATCACTCACCATTTCTCCTACAACTTCCCAGCACTAGGCAACTACTAATATATATTCTGTCTCTATAGATTTGCTTATTCTGGATATTTCATATAAATGAATCACACAATATATCATCTTTTTAAATTGGCGTCTTTCACCTGGGTTAATATTTTCAAGGTTTATCCAAGTTTTAGCATGCATCAGCACTTCATTCTTTTTTATGGCAAAGTGATACTCTACCAGACATTTTGTTTATCTATAAATAAGTTACGGAACATTAGCATTGATTCCATTGTTTGACTATTATAAAGAATGCTGTTCTCAATATTGGTATACAAGTTTTGTGTAACTTTATGTTTAACATTTTGAGGAAATGCCAAAATGTTTTCCAAACTGGCTGCATCACTTTACATTCAAACCAGCAACATTTGAGGCTTCCAAATTTTGCACATTCTGGCCAATACTTTTCACTATCTATTACATTATAGCTACCCTGGTAGGTCTGAAGTGATAGTTCATTGAGGCTTTGATTAGCATTTCTCTAATAATATGGAACATCAATCCATGTGCTTATTGGCTATTTACAGATCTTTGGAAAATATGTATTCACATCATTTGCACATTTTTAATTGGGTCATTTAAATTTTTGTTACTGAGTTGTAAGGATTCTTTATGTATTCTGGGTACAATTTCTTTATCAGACATTATTTGGAAATATGTATTCTGTATCTGTGTTGTTTTTTGTCTTTCATAATGGTAGAGTTTGTAGTGCAAAGTTTTTAATTTTAAGGTAGCACATTTTTTTCTATTTTTCTTTCATCACTTGTATTTTTAGTATCACTCTATGCCTCCTGTGTTACTCTGTAGGAACCCTTCTGATTACAGTGAACTCAGAAAGATAAGCTAGGATAATTTTTCCATCTGAATACCCCCAATTTAATGATACCATCAAAGTTTACTTGTCATTCAAGGCCATATATTTACAGTTTCTGAAAATAGGGCCTGAACATCTCTGGGAGTAATTATACTGTCTACCACAATGCTTAAATAATTATTTCATTCTTTTTTTTTTTTTTTTTTTGCTATTGCTGTTATACTACTTGTCTTTATATGTTACAAACACAAAAATATATTATTACAATGACTAATTTAGATCACTAAGTTTTTAAAAAGCTGGAAGAAGAAAGGAGAATAAGTATATATTTACAAGGTTTGTTATATTTACATTTTTATTTACAATTATTTGATGTTTTCATTGCTTCCTGTTGATTAATATTATTATCTGAATTTTTGTATACTCTAATACACCTCTGCCCTCATTCACCTTATTTGTGTTGTTACTACCAAATATATTACATTGCTACATGCAGTAGGCCCAACAATGCAATTAAACATATATTGTGTTATGCAGTTGCTCTTTAAATAGGTGAGAGGATCCTGCAAGAAGTACGCAATTATACTCTCCTTTATGTATCCCTACATGATTACCTTTACAGATATTCTTTTTTGTCTTGTGTACATTCAAATTACTGTCTGGCATCAGTTGATTTCAATGTAAATAATTTCCTCCGATATTTCTTATAATGCACATTTGTCAGAAAAATACCTCTTGGTTTTTGTTGATCATTTTTTAAAGATAGTATTGCCAGATATAAGAAATTTGATTGAATTTTTTCCCTAGTACTTTGAATATTTCATCCAATTGACCTGTGGACTCCACTGTTTCTGATGAAAAGAGAGTGGTTAACATCACTGGGGTTTTTTAAATCTAAGAAGTAGATGTTTTCTTGCTACTTTTAATATTTTCTTAATATATTTGTTTTTTGACAGTTTTACTATGATGTGTCTGTGTGTAGATCTCTTTGCATTTATTCTATTTGTAATCCATTGAGTTTCTTGGATGTGCAATATAATATTTTTAATTGAATTTGGGAAGTGTTTGGATATTGTTTCTTCAAGTATTTTTTCTGCTCATTTATCTTTCTTCTCTCTCTCTGATAATCTCAGTAGCTATATGGTGGTGTGCTTAATGTTGTCCCACATTTCACTGAAGCTTTTAAAAAATGTTTCTTTTTGCAAAGGACATGAACTCCTGTTGGGGGTTAGGGGAGCTAGGGGAGAGATATCAGAGGGTGGGAGAATTAAAGAGGGATAACATTAGGAGAAATACCTAATGTAGATGATGGAGGGATGGATGCAGCAAATCACCATGGCATGTATATACCTATGTAACAATCCTGCATGATCTGCACATGTACCCCAGAACTTAAAATATAATAATAATTTGTTTTAAAAATTTCTTCTTTATTTTTCTTCTCTGCTCGTCACATTTGGGTACAGATATTGATCTAATTTCAAGTTTGCTAATGCTTTCTTCTGTGAGCTTAAATCTACTGTTGAGCTTTTTCAGTAAAATTTGTTTACTCCATTTTACAACTTCAGATTTTTAATTTTATAGGCAATTTTATATGTCTATACCTTTATTAGTAATTTTTATTTTTATTTGATGAGATAATACCACCAAACCTTTCATTATGGTTTCCTTTCATTTTTGGCAAATATTGTTCATAGGTTCTCTGAATTTTTTTTTTGTTGTTGCTAAATCTAACATCCTGGCCCTGTTAAAGACAATGCTTGTTAATTACTTATTTTTTTCCTGTGTATCAAACATACATTTATGTTTCCTTTTACATCTCATAATTGCTTTTATGTTAATGTACAATTTAGATAATATATCACAGCAACAATGGTATTAGAGGCACAAACAGAAGATTGGAAGCCTGGGGGAATGAAGGTCAAATTGTTTTTTTCCTGCTAGCCCAACTACCTGCTTATTCTATAGTTTTTGGTATGATTTTATCTTTTGGTAACTATAGCTCCTACCAGATTACACTCTTTCTTAATTTCAGCACTCACATGGCTCTGGTAACTTTTTCCTCCCCTTATCCCATTGGAGATTTTTCTTACCACTGCTGGTGTCTAGGACCTAATCATCTCTTGCTGGTTCCCTTATCTTTGTCAACTATAAAGTCTCATTTCAAAATGTCAGCTAAGTATGGATTCTATTTCCTAATGGATCCATGACTTGTTAGCTTGGTGAGAATCTTTGCTTCCAACTTAGCACATGTAACTACAGACCAGGTATTTAGTCTCCTATTTTTGAAAGTTCTCTGATAATGCACATTTATTGTCTATTCATACATTTTAGGCCACTTTGTAGGACCCAGAATCTGTCATTATTCATATTTATTAGCTATAGAAATTGTCCATGCATAAATTTATCTAATATATATTTATCAAAGAAAATATATATTTATCAAAGTGTATTGAATAATTCAAGAAATTTCTGGAAGGCTAGGGAAACATGCCTGGAAAATTCGACAGGAACAAAGGTGGGCAGTCATCAGATAGGGCCATAGTTAAAATCAGTAACATTGGTCCAATGAAGAGACTGCTGCAATTTCCAAAGAATATGAGCAACCTGTTTAAAGTGCTGCAAGCAATACTGAACACTAGACACGGTGCTATACTGCCTTTGGGATTTGTCCCTACTACTAATGCTGCACACTGGCAGAATAGGTTCTTTGTTCTTATCTCCCAATTTCAAGTCCAGAGTTGGTGACTCAGTTTGACAAAGCCACTATTTCATGTCATGCCCTGAGAAAACTAGTATCTGGCATTTTCAGCTTACATGGTAGAAAGCAGACTGTATCTCCATAAACACTCCAAATAAGAAATTGTTCATCCATAAAATGGGAACTGGATGCTTGTCATAGAGGACATGATAAGTGACCACCACCATGTATCTATTTGTCTGCCAAGCATTTGTTATTTTTGGCTCTCTAGCATATAAAACCTTTTCACATAGTTCCACTTCAAAAATGAAAATGAAATAAAGCAACCCGAGCCTAATGTAGTACACTATGCCTTGTGAAACCAAAATGCATTCTCACCTTCTGCAAAGAAGAGCAACTCAAAATTTCATCAGTTACTACATTTAGTTAGAACACCAGGATCTCTAGAGAAATGTTTATTACTTCTGACCTCAATATGTCTTCATAAATACATACACACACACACACACACACACACACACACACACACACACACCCATGTTTCAGCTACTTATTTTATTTTTGTGCAAAATATTTTCCCAGCTTTATTGAAATATCATTAACAAATAAAAATTTTATATATTGAAAGTATACAACATAATATTTTGATAAACATATACACTGCAAAATGGTTGCCAAAATCATGTCTTAATATTTTTTAACTATAGAATTATCGCCAACATGCCCTATAGAAAACAGTAGAAGAAATGAAACTGAAAGAATATGAAAGAAGAATGAAAACACATAACTTTGTTTCTCCTCTATTTGGGGTTGTTTACCTACTGAAGAGATTGAAGTAACTGAAATCTTTTTTCAGATATGGAAACTGTGCTCCATGTGCCTAATCTCCAAGTCTATGGATTTCTTTCTATACTTTAAATAAAGGATTTTTGTCATCTCCATATCCTATGATGCAAGGTGCTATTGAATCTGGTTTCAGTTAACTACACTAAACACACAAAAGCCCCAGGCTGCTTAATGTGTCATACCAGTCTATAATCGTTGATAAACTTTAGGATGGGAGAAGGTAGATCGAAGTAGGCTTTTCCTGCTGTTCACTGATATTTTGAGAGTGCATTGATAAAAGAGAGGTTAAAACTGCCCAAAGTGTGTACAAGGTCAAATCAAAATGCATGGTGGACATTCTTCTTATTTGGCACTTAAAGTAACAGAAGTGCATTGGCAGAAGGAAAATAAAGCATGAATAAATGAAAAATGATTATCAGCTTGCATTATTTATGCTTAATATCAATTATAAAAGCTATCTACATTTACAATTGCTTTTTGAAAAGTGGATACTATCAAGTGCTCGTGCTATGATCACTTTCAGCAGTACTTATTGCCCTGAATAGTGTAGTTTCTTTTAAAGACAGGGCATACAGGTATGGCTTTCTTTTTCTTTTTTCCTCAGGCCAGTGATCAGCATCAAATAGAATGTCTTTTCTCATAGTAAGCAATTCACTGTGTGTTGATAACATTTCATCAGCATATTTCTAGACATCTCACTAAATTTAAGCTTCTTACCAAGATTTATGATGTTCTTACTTTTTGTCAATCATTTTCCCAATGGCTTGAAGTCAGAAACAATAGAATTTTGCAATTCATAAACTATTGCAGCCTCATTATCAGCAGAAACTCCTTGACCTGTAATCTTCAAATTGTGCAGTCTTTCATGATTCTTAAATATCTTAATTTTTCATAACTCAGTCTACTTCTCAGCTCCTTGAGAAGTAGAAAATTATTGAAATTTTCCAGAACCAGTGAGGCAGGACAGTAGGGTCTGGAGGCAGGGAACCTAACACGGAGCTGACTTCCTAGAACTGAATCACAAGGAAAATCCCACTTCTCCACATCGAAGTAACCAAAGGATAAGAGACTACTCCCTTGCCCAGATAAAAAATGGAAAGTATCTCTGATTGGTCACCTCCCCAAACCAGTCTTCATATATAACTTTGTTACTTTACTTCAGCCTCTGATTGGTCCCCTCCCACGACCAATCTGACTGCTTATGGCCTACTCCTTCGTTTATATAGGGTGTAACCAATTCACCAATGAGAAAACTCTAGAGGGTATTTAAACCCCAGAAAGTTTTGTAACCAGAGCCCTTGAGCCACTTGCTCTAGCCCATTCCCACTCTGTGGAGTGTACTTTCATTTCATTAAATTTGTGCTTTTGTTGCTTCATTCTTTCACTGTTTTGTGTGTTTTTTTCTAATTCTTTTTTCAAAATGCCAAGAACCTGGATGACTCATAGTCAAGACCCTCCTCCACTGGTAAAACTAGCAATAGCTAACTTTCATAATTGTTATTTATTTTCTCATGCTGAGGAACGACTCACTTAAACAATTATTGTGAATACATGTATTGCAATAATTTTGTCTTTTATGTAGTCACCTCTGTCAAAACACTTTATTACCTCTAGTGTTTTTTCTAATATTTAATTTTTGGTGCCTCTTAGACTCACCCATTTTCTTCACAGGCATTTCTACTTTGTTATAAGACTTTTTAAATTTACTCATGTGAACAAAAAAGATGGCAAAAATATACAACATATTTTTTAAATGCAAATACAAGACAAAAATTCATTGAGGAAATCATTGAGGCAAAACTACATCATGCTTTGCATATTTTTACATTAATATCCATGCAATATAAATGTTTTCATGGTAACTTGCATGTAGGTTTGTTATACCAGGTTTTCAATTTGGATAGTAAGAATTGGTTAATTTCATTGAAAGTTATAATAACATCTATTCAGATGATTAGAGTTTACATAGCATGGAATATATTCATTTATCCATTGCATGCTAAGGATAAACAGGATTATTTCCCAAATACTAGTTGTGTTTTCATATCAACTCTGTCCAGAAAATCCATCTCAGATTGTCTGTATTTTCTTGGTCTTCCGTAATCACATTTTGTGCCAGATAGATTATTTGTTTTGTGTAACAGGAGCAAACCTGTTAATTTAAACAGAATATTTATGTAGAGGGTAGCAAGCAGTACACAAAAGAGTCAGGAAAATTGAAGAATCGGGTTGAAAAAATAGCCAAGAAGAGGAAAAGCTAGGTTGCAGCTAGCAGCAGACTGGCTGCCACATCAACTATCAGCTCTCTGGCTGCTGCTGCTGCACACCACATATGCCAGCTTGCACTTCTGTCACTGTCAGCACCAAATACTGTATTCTCCCTATGCACTGCACTGCTTCTACTATTGCTGCTCCTATTCCTGGGACTTTGGTGATGTTGCTACTATTGCTAAAATTGATGTTCTATGGTTTTTGCCCTAAAATCCAATTCAAAGTCTAAGGTGGGGAAAACTGATTTAAAAAAACCAGATCACATGCTCTCACTCTAGCTGCAAGAGAGGCTGAAAATCTAACATTTCTCTAGAAAGAAGACTTTTTCTTTATTCATACTCAAAAGGTCAGAGGAATCCACACATGGGACAAGTTATTAGATGGACAGTTATCTGATATCAACTCACCTCTATTGTTTATCTTATGAATTTTCCATTGTTTCAATGAGTTGAAGGTATTGACTTGTCAGTAAAGTAGAGAATCAGAAACTCTAAATATAAATTGATGGATCAATGGAATTCTCAATACAGAGACAATGGATAATGGGCATAATAACAGTATCATTGGTTTTAATTTGTGGTTGAAACTACAAATCCAATATTATTATGAATGTGCTTTAAATTTTTCTTTTAATGTGTAGCTAGGACTTCAAGAATTTACCCATTATGAGTGAATCTGAATGAGCACTTATGAAATGACTGACCTGGGTTAAATACGTACACTGTGGACATGAAAACATGTGAAAATAATAAGCCCATAGGAGACATGAGGTCTTGACCTGAGATTAGTCAAGCTCTCTCACCTGCTGAGTTAGCCATCTGTTTATTCTTATTCTTCTTTTCTAACAAGCTTACATGAAACACATACTGAAAGGAATTATAAACTTTCAGGCTGATGCTAGATTTTGTCAAAAGACTTAGACCAAGTTTATATTTCTTACATTTCTTAGTTCTATTATTTTGCTATCTCAAACCCGTTATCTGCTCTTCTGTCTGAAAAATTAGCATTTTTAAAATCTCTTCACCCAGAAGAGGGCATGTAAAAATGGCAGAAGGGCTTGAATAATGCTCACATATAATATAAAAATAATCCAGTGTTTTAGAACATGTTTCCTAAATAAACATTTTTTTCCTTTGGTAACTCTACTGTGTTCTCTCTGTGTATGTATATATAGTATACATAACATATATAATATATATATAATATATCATAGATGTTATATAATATATATATAATATAATACATGTTATATATAATTGTATAATACATATATCCAATATTTGTCCTATTTCCTCAAGTCATATGGTTTCTAACAAAGTACCTAGCTAGATCATTTATGTATAAATGCTGAATATGGGATAGCTAAACAAATAGTAATTATTATAATAATGGTTTGAGTTTTTACTGTGTGCAAAATTGTCAGCTAGGCACTTTTTTGTCTGAATTATTTCTAATTGTTCAAACATCTCCACTAGATTTATATATCCACAGAGAGGAAACATAATTTTTCCAGTGTTACAGAACTCTTAAATGATGGTGCTAGAACTGAGCACACATTGCCCACATTTGAGGTCCCAGAAAACTAATTGAGAACTGATACATAAAGAAGAATCAAGAGTCTATCCACCCTTTCCATTTTGAACTGTACTTAAACCAATTAAGTTGTGAAAATTCTTCTCCAAATTATAAATGAAGAATAGTAGAGTCAGAATGTCAGCATTTTGTAAATTCAAGAAAAATAAAGACCTAGTAACAGCTAAAAACACAAAGGAGAAAACACTAGACTTCATGAACCTCCTGGTGTTAGTACACAGCAACACATTTCAGAATCCGGTCAAGACTCTTAACAGTAACATGGCACAGAGAAACATGTTAAATAATACCACAAGGATGAAGTCAACCAAATCCATACTGTGTATAACAACCTGAATAGTCAATAAATAAACTACGAGAGACAAAGAGAAAGATTATATAGATTAAAAGAAACTTTAGTAATGTAACACCCAAATGCAATATACAGATTTTGTCAAGATCTTGATTCATTTAAAAACTATCAACTAGAGATATTTAAACACTGCCAAAATATTTAGTGTTATTAAACAATTAATTATTTAAATGTTTTAGGCATAATAAATAACTATATTGTGGTTATGTCTAGAAAGTGTTATATTTTAGATATCTCTAATAAATATTGATCAAAGTACATATATTTTAAATTTGTATCAATTGTCCTTAAGGAAGAGGTTGAAGAAGGTAGGGTGTACAGATGTAAGACTGAATTTGGGAGATGAGACAATGGAATTTTCTCATACCGTTCTTTCAACATTTGTAAATATTGATCCATAATTTTAAAACAAGTATAATTTTTTAAAAAAATCTAAAATACAAAGAAGAAATTGTGAGTATTTTTGACTTCTTATAAGTAATAGCAAGCGCTCCAACATATTAATTTTTTTTTCAAATTTTTGGCTATTAGTGACATAGCAACGGTAAATCATGTTTGTGTCATAAAAGACGATTTCTCTAGGTTTCAGAAGACTCAGAAAGTGTGCCAGTTGTGTTTGTTGATAATCAATATCTTGCCTACTCTTCTAGACCTGTTGTTTGAATGTGGCAGTATAAAGTATTAAATATTGTTTACCATATGCCCTTTCTAATTGCTTTCTATTTTAATTCTTCAATGGAAGGCATTCAGGTGAAATTTGTTAGACTAGGGAGAAGGAGAAGTCATTTAAAGGAAAACCTATTTTTACCCACAGAACATTTCTGACGCCAAATGTGTATGAAGTTTTCCCACACCAACTGACTCGCCAACTGTAAGGATACTAACTTGATGTCCTACAGTTTAATTCTGCAACTACCTGGTGTTAGTGCCGATCCATGAGGTTAAGGGCTCAGTCTCACAAGTCTGTTTCCTTCTTCAAATGCCAATCCCAAGTTCCAGGTTGTCACCTATACTTCTGACTAACTAGCAATAAATCAGAGTTCTCACAACCTCTCACCCTCCTCATGTTAAATAATTTGCTATAACAGCTCATAAAACTCAAGAAAACATTTACTTAAATTTACCAATTTATTATAAAGGATATGACAAAACAGATGAACAGCCAGATGAAGAGGTAGATACATAGAATAAGGTCTGAGGGTTCCTGAGCACAGGAGCTTCTGTGCCCATGGAGTTGTGATGTGCCACCCTCCAAGCACATCGATACATTTGATGCCCAGAACATCTCTGAACCCTGTAGTTGAGGGATTTTTTTGGAGGTTTCATTACATAGGCATGATTGATTACTAACTCAATTCCCAGCCTCTTTGGGGCTTAAAGTTCCAAATTTCTAATCATGGCTTTGTCTTCCTGGCAACCAGCCCCCATCTTAAAACTATTCAGGAACCCACCAAGTGTTGCCTCATTAGAACAACAGATATTCTCATCACTCGGAAAATTCCAAGGAATTTAGGAGCTTTATGTCACAAACCAGTTTCAAAGATCAAATGGAACAAAAGATGCTCCTAGCACCCTATCATTCAGAAAATTACAAGGTTTTTAGGAGCTCTTTGTCAAGAGGCAGCTGTAGAGACCAAATATATATTTTTTATTATGTCACACCATTATTTGCTTGCAACACATGCAAGCATAAATAAGCATATATGTGGCTACTGGCAGAGGTCAGAAGTAGAGTTTTGCTTACAGCTTTAGAAGAACTCACTTAGGTATGGAAGCTTTGGTGGCAGCTTCTCTGAAATTCCTCCATGAACAGGAATGACACTAAGCTGTGATGCTGATAATTGCCTATTTATTCATCTGAGTGTTGGTTACCAGGGTGCTTAATGTGTGAAAATAATTGAGCTCTATATGATGATATGTGCACTTTTCTGTGTATGTTCTACTTTTCTGCAATAAAATGTTAAAACAAAAACCAGAATAGTCAGGACATGATAAAAAAAAAAAATCTATATGCCTTTTCACATTTGTTTCAGTTGAACAAGAAAAGAAGGTCTACTCTATGTTACTGAAAGACAGAAAAGGCTGATCACAGATAAATCCATATCTGTATTATTTACGGATATCCAAACTGCAACTCAACCGATTAAGACCTTAGTTTTAGATTAACCCTATGCCAAATGTAGAGTAATGATAGATCTTTCTTATGCGAATTGAAGCATCCCATGGTTCACATTCAATTTGAACTTTGATAGCAATTTTGAGGATTCTATTAGGGCCTGTACCTGCATTAGGAATTGTGAAATATTGTGAGAAACATTTCCTGGCTCATTTCAATTTGGTATATAATAACTCAGCTTCACTGGTAATGGTATCTCAAGGTGGAAGCCATAAAACTTATGCATGAAAGAATTACAGGGAAAGAAATATGAGCCTCATATTCTGACCTGAGGGTCAGAGAGTGGAGTTGTAGATAAAAAACTCAGGGAGACTTCTTCTTTAGAGGAAGATTAGGATAAGGAATTATGTGTATGAGGGAAAGGAATTAGGAGTTGCTCTGTTTGACGCATTTAACCCATTTTAGAGTGATCGAAGTTAAACATAATGTAGACTATAAAATTATATTTTGAGATACTGATGCATACAATAATATATATATTTTTGGAGGTAATTAATTTTTAATACTTTAGATATGGGGAATTATTTGTCATTAGGTTAATTGGTCATACAAATGTTGAAATAATCACATCAATTCTAACACAATCAATCTTAAGTATTACATGTATAAAATATATAATATATATTTATAAACATAACATATATTATATATAGACATAAGTATTTTATACAATATAATTAATAATATAAAAATAGAATAATATAATAATTATTAAAATATAATAATATATATTATATATAATATTTATGTTTGTATGTATATATCCTAATTAAATATACTTATGTCGTGTGTATGTGTGTGTGTGTGTATGTGTGTATCCTAATCAAACTAACATTGTTTACTGAGTTCTATTTCACAGAGTATTTTGACTTAGGAATGACATTACATATATCAAACATTGTGCATGCACTACATACAGACCTATAATTTCTAGGAAATTATAGTCAAAACAATCTGTTCCTATTTCCCAAAGAAAATGTGATTTTTAATTTTAAAAAATGGTAATATAAGATAATATTATCTTTGTAAGAAACTCAAACGTTACCAAACAAAGAAAATACTATCAGAAGTCCTTGATCTCCTTCCTGTTATCCACTTCAGACCACAGAGGGAAAAAAAAAAAACTTATTAATAATTACTATGCATTTTAGTAACTTTTATGCTTTTCAAGTCAATATGTATGTATCTACCTTTTTCTTCATATATAATAGAATTTTTAAAACTTAAGTGGATCATTGTTTTCTGTAACTCTTCTTCCCACTTAACAATATATTTTGAAGTTGTGTTCTGTGTTAATAGGCATATATATATACCCCAATCTGTTTAACCACTACATATTCTTCAACATTATGAATATATCATAATTTTGTTGACCTATTTCCAAAATGTTCACTATTATAAATAACAATATAAGAACCTACAATTTCACAAAATATGCTTCTAAGCACAGGCTCTGGGGTCAGACATTTCTGCTATCTAATTAGTGTGAACTCTTGAGTGAGGTATTTAATTATTTTGAGATAAATATTTTTAACCTATAAGAAAAGAAATAATAAGTACCAACATCACAGGGCTACTATGAGTGTTAAATAAGTAACATGTCCTTAGCATAGAGCCTGGAATCTAGTAAATATTTAGTAAATACTAGATAATACTATGTATAAAATATATATATTATAAATATGCCTTATATACTATATATATATGTAAATATATATATATATTTACAGGGAAAGAAATATGAGCCTCACATTCTCACTAACTATATATATATATATATTTATATTTATATACAGTTATATTATATTTACATTTATATTTACATTTATATACAGTTATATTATACATTAGGTACAAAGTATATATATTATAAATGTGCCTTATACACTAACTATATATATATATTTATATTTACATTTATATACAGTTATACATTATGTACAAAGTATATATATATATAGTTAGTGTATAAGGCACATTTATAATATATATACTTTGTACATAATGTATAATATAACTGTATATAAATGTAAATATAAATATATATATAGTTAGTGTATAAGGCACATTTATAATATATATACTTTGTACATAATGTATAATATAACTTTTATAATGCATATATTTTATAATGTGTCAAATGCCTCTAACATACTGAGATATAAAATGCTCAATATATGTTAGTGTATTTTTCATGCATTCTTCTCTATTACTAATATTTAATGTTTATAACACCTGTAAAAGTAGTTCTTATAAACATTTATAGTAGTTTTATAAAAGTAGAACACTGAAAAATACCAATCAATTGTTAATAATGTCATTTGTCAACGTTTTCAGCCAATCAAGATGTTCTTATTGATATAATATTTACACATTTTTATGAGATAGATGTCATATTTTGTTACATGTATAGAATGTGTAATGATCAAAGTCAAGCTATTTAGGGTATCCCTCCTCTCAGGTATTTATTTCCATGTGGTAGGGACATTTCAAGTCCTCTCTTCTAACTATTTTGAAATATACAATACATTATTGTTAACTATAGTCACCTACTCTGCTATCAGACATTGGAACTTATTCCTTCAATTTAACTGTATGTTTGTACCCATGAACCAACCTCTCTTCATCTCCCACTGCATATAAACCTCTGTTAACTGTCATTTTACTCTCTCCCTCTTGAGATCCACTTTTAGTTCTCACATAGTGCATATGACAATCATACAATATTTGTCTTTCTGTGTCTGGCTTATTTCACTCACTTAATATAATGATGACCAGTTCCCACCATGCAGCTAAAAACAACAGGAATTTAGGCTTTTTTATGGCTGGATAGTATTCAATTGTCTATATACCACAGTTTCTTTATTTATCTGCTGTGGGACACTTAGATTGACTCCATATCTTTGCTATGGTGCTATCCTGTGGTGCTATCTTGAGAATAGCACCACAGTAAACATGTGACTGCAGGTATCCCTTTGATATAATTATTTCCTGTCCTTTGGATAAATACCCTGTAATGCAATTGCTAAATCATTTTTAAATACATATAATCTCCTGCTTTATGAACTGTTTTTTTCAATTTTATAAGCACAAATTACTCAGTCTTTTCCTTATGGTTTTAGGGATTTGTGTCATGCTTAGAAAAACATTTCACAAAAATTAAAACAATATTATCTTATGTTGGACTATGATTTATGTTTTTTTTAATGTTACCTTCTACATCCTTCTGGAATATATATTTTTATATCATGTGAGATAGACATCTTGTTTTTATTTTTTTCCAAATGAAAAGTCAATTGCTTTTAAGTCATTTTTTATTACTTTGCTCCATGAATTTGAAATGTCAATTTTGATGATATAATAGATAATTTCATATGCATGAATCTCTTTATGGGGTCTCTATTTGGTCATTGAAATTAGTTAATCTTTAAAAAAAAATTGTGATACATTTGGTTGCTTTGAGTATGAATGTCAACCTTGCCTTGTAGACACAGTTGAAAAGATTTACAACCACAGATATTTATTCCTTTTTCCAGAATAGGATAACAATCCTCAGTGCATTCATTATTCTACAATATATGGGTTGGGGCCTGGAGAAAATTAGAAAGATGTCCCCAGTTTGTCTCCAAATTTAACTATTTTCCCTTCTCTGCTGGAGCTGATCTTGCCTCCAATTATTAGAAATTGACATGAAATGCTGCAGGCTGTGTAGTAGATATTTTCTGTCTAACCTCTACTTTAGTCACCACAAGTTTCCCCCAACCATTAGGGAATTTGCAAACATTAATTTTTTTTTTCTGTCATCAGCCACGTTGACTAGTTCCTCTGCCTACACATTTTCCTTTCTAGGCCCAAACATTATATCCCTTGCCTTTTGAGCCCTCTAAGAGTGTCCCTTCCCATTATATTTTCTAAATAGACTCTACTTTTTTGCAGTAATTTCTATTATCTTTTTCACAAAGGAGAATGATGGTGAGGCTCAAAGAGCTTCAATGACTTCCTCAAAAATGACAGGATGAACCTTATGCAGCCCAGTGATATCTTCATAATCCACCATTGCCAAGCTGACGCTCCATTATTACCTTGGTAAATTGTTGTAAATATGCGTGGATCATGTTAGATTAGTGAAGTATTGAAGGATTCTTTCTAAAATGATTTAAGGACTTGGCACACCCTAAGGCCTGGTTATCTACCTTTGAGGTGCTTGTAGTAGTGTAGGAAAAATGCACTACTTTCTTCTCCTCCAGCATAACGTCTCAGTGTGTGAAGGTGTGTAACAGTGCATGCATCATCTGTTACAGTGTGTATCATGATCAATCAACTCAAAATAAAGCTCTGGCCCTTTAAGTTAAATATTAGTGTGAATGGGTGTTGAAAAGTGTTGAAAATTAGGACATTGATCCAGAAAGACTGAGGTACTTGCTTTAAAGGGGAAGTATAGCTCTATACTCTGTAATTTAACTGTACACATTTGCATGCCTCTTTATCTCATTCTGAAAAGTTAATGTAATTGGAATCAACAGTTTATATGAAAATAATTGTTTTCCAATTATCATTATGGCAAACCATGGGACTTAAATGGTAACTATGTTATTCATTAACATATTCTTTAGCTAAGATGAAGATTAATAATATTCCTGCATCTATTGTAAGGATATGAAATGTTTATTTCATTAACAAGTTCAAACCACAGAGGTTAGCTGAGCCTCTAAAATGCCACCAAATTTAAGTCTATAAAAAATTATTTTATATTATAATTTGAACTGTAAAAAACAAACGTTTTATTTGAAAGGGTAAATTTTAGGACTTCAAAATTAAATTAGAAAAAAATTGCTATTCTCTGTTACTGTACTTAATTTTATCTAAAATGGACATAAAACAAAAATATATATGTTATATTTAAGGGTTCAAATTTAGTTTATTTTTGAAAACCAATCTAGTTAAATCATCTTACAGGCATATTGTAACAAGCTAAGTGGTAAGAATTTAGTATAGTTTAAGCAGAAAAACTGAAAAGAAATTGAGCTACAGAATTCATTAGTGTAATATTTATAAAATGCTTGGAACTAGAAGTCTGCAGAGATTTAGACTAAATTTTATGGAAGCTAACTCTATAACATGGGAAAGCCAATTACTACTCTGCAGCTTACATAAAAGGAGAAACTTGGAATCAAAGTCTTGGGAGTTCTCTTCCTGAAATAAAACATGAGTAAGTCCATGAATTTCTAAATGCAGTCTCAATATGATAGCATAGCTGTTATCACATATATTTATTTTTGCTAGCTTAATGTTGAATCTATTATAATCCATCTTGCTTAAATTAGAAAAAAATATCATTTCTTGCAGTAACACAGAGGGTTAACAGAAACACTAAAATTAACCTTTCTTATATTTGTCTCTTTTAGAGTTTTGATCGCCTTTGATATGTCATGACCCAACAGGTGATGTATATCCATTCATTAAGTATTTATACATGTATTTCTTTATTAGCAACACATAAGCTAAATAATTTCAAGAACCCAGTTACTTGAAAAAGAATGTGATGATTACTAAAATTTAAAAAATTCCATCATTAGATATTAAACAACATAATGTACATAAAATAGTATTATTAAATGTAAATCTTGTGTCCAAATTACAGAGACATCCATGAAGAACATTTCAGATGATTTTTTCACTTATTATTGAAATATAAATTGTTATTAACAAGAAAGTCTCATTATTTCATCTGATCAAAACAAATCTGTTTTGAGTATAGCACTAGTCCCAGTAATATCATTATTACTATAAACAAAATTTATATCCCTTATTATCATTTGTTAAGCCCTTAAGTTGTCTTGATAATGTAGAAAGTTTAAATCAATATTGTCTGTGAGATGGGTTGTGTGGTGGCTCACGCCTATAATCCCAGCACTTTGGGGAACTGAGGCAGGACTGCTCCAGCATAAGAGTTTGAGACCCACCTGAGCAACAGAGTGGGACCCTGTGTTGCACTGGCCCGAGCATAGAAAGTCAACACCAAGACAAAAGTATGCCAAATTGCAGGGTCTTTATTGCCAGCAGCCACGGAGGACTTGCATCTCTCCAACCCTTTTATACCTGTAAAACCACCTCGGGAGTGAGGGTGAGGGGCAGGGGTGGGAGTGAGGGGCTTCAGACTTTCTGAGGGCTAGTGGATTCTGTAAATCACCTCCTGGGCGGAGATGACGGTGAGGGGCTCCGGACATTCTGAGGGCCAAGGGACTTTGGACATTCTGATTGTTACTTAAGTGGTTCACAAAAGTCAAGATTAGCATTTGTTTAAACATTGTCTGGGTAGGGTGGAAATTACAGTCCTTAATTACTTATTCACATTTGGGTTATAGAGAGCAGTTTCAACAGAAAGCCGAGGTATGGTTGAGGTATGCAGTTTTATGGGGCTTTTACCATGTCACACCTGTCTCCACAAAAAATAAAGTTTAAAAAACATTAGTGATGTGCTGTGCCATACACCTGTAGTCTCAGCTACATGGGAGGCATGGGAGGTTGAGGCAAGAGGATGGCTTGATCCCAGGAGGTTGATGGTGCAGTGATGCCTGAGTGACAGAGCAAGACCCTGACTCAAAAAAAAAATAAGAACTGGTTGGTAAGAATTTCTTGTTAACAAATTTAAAAATTCTATTCCAAAAACTAGAGTTGTCTTAAAAGGAAAATTCATCAAAACCAAGTGATTATTATGGTGTCAAACACCAGAAACAATTATTTTAATTATTTCCTTTAAAATAATATTAATTTGAAGCCTAGCATTTAAGATGATCCAGGTTGAGGAAAGCTGCCTGGGGCAGATAAAGTCTTATCTGTGCATGCCCCACCTGCACCATAGCTCAGAGACTCTGGAAAGCAGCTCACCTCCTTGGGTTTTATAACAAGACATGCTGGTTTAAAATGTTGAAGGATATCCTATTTCTAAGGAGGGCTGAAAACAAGTCAGATTTTTTTTAGTCAGCTCTTTTCTCTCTCAGCATGTTTTATTCCCAGAACATTCTACTGTTATTCTGAAGTACTACCTATGAGAATAGGGTAGATCTGGATTGGCCCAATGTCACTTAGAAGACTGTCCTACAAGAGTATGCACCATGGACCAACAGCACAGCATCACCTGGACGCTCACAGAAATGCAGAATTTCTCTTTCTTCCCTAAGGGACTGAAACAGACTCTGCATTTTTAATTGACTTCATTTAAGAAGTCCTGCAGGTGATTCATATGCATATTAAAATGTGAGGAGCTCAGCTTCTACCAAGCTTCCACTAGTCTCCAACTTCTTAACAGACTCCGGTAGTCAATGCAACTGCCTAGATCTTAGATTCCTCTCCATTATGCTGAAATGTCAGGTCTGAAAGGGTCTGTAAAGCAATGTTTTACATTTTTGAAGAAAGTTAAGCAAGTAAGAAACATCTCTGGGGTGCATAGTTTCACTCTTAACAGCCTGTGATATGTAAGCATGCAATATATAATCCACTCACTTATGTCAATTGAAGAAAATGACTAGACAAGTCTCAATCATTTTAGGAGATTTATTTGCCAAAGTTAAGGATGCGCCCAGGGAGACAGGTCTATGCCTTTCTTAGAAGATGATTTGAGGGCTCCAGATTTAAAGGGGAAAGGGGGGATATTGAGAAGCACACAGTGTTCACATAAACAAATGGGGGCAGAGGAACAATATCGGGAGTCTTCCTTTTACATAAGAAAACACCGACAAAATTTGGTAGGGAACAATCAGATATGCATTTGTGTCTGGCAGACTGAAGTGACTGCACCTGTGAAGATAAGCTACCAATTTTCATTGCTATGGTGAAGTTTTAACAGCTCACCAGGAATTTCCTAATGGGGCAAAATATGAGGGAGGCATATAACTTTCATCTGGTAGCCATCTCATTTAGGAACCAAAGTGGGGATGCAAGTTTGTGTAAACCAGTTCCCAGCTTGACTTTTCCCTTTGGCTAAATGAACCTAGGGTCCCACAATTTAATTTCCTTTCACACTTAGAAAAGCAGTGAGAGCACCACAGGGTACATAGGTCCAAGTGAGAACTTAAATGGAGAAACTACTAAGGTGCTTTTATTAGTGACTAATAAATGCTTTGGCTGATGTCAACTCACTGAAGAAACAAAATGGTCTTGTTCCAAGAAATAATTTTATGAGAACATTTTATCAGCCAAGTTGAGTTTCGGTTTTACAAAATTACTAACTGGAACTTAATAAACAATTTTAAAGTTGCCTCAAAAAAAGTATAAAATATTTTCATTTTGTTCAAAATGGAGAATATTTAACTCTGTAAGCCAAAAATAACATGTAAGCCCCAAACAACTGAATGGATCCTTCTTTTGGCCAAGGGCATTGCAAAGTAAATCTGAAAAAACTAGATCAAGCCATGATGGAAAGGGGGTCAGACATGCCTCATTTTACCCTCCTCCCTTTGGAATTCAGGTACAGCTGATCAGCATTAACATTAAAACAGAGAGCTTAAGATTGACAAAACAGACTGTTTGTAGCAATAAGAAACAAAATTCCAACCTGACTCTAGTATAAGATCCCTTAACACATAGAGGGACATGAAAGAAATCGAAGTATTTTACCCCAAAATATATCTCTTGACATATTTTGAAACAGCCCTGCAAAGTTGTCTTTTGTGGGGATATCTACATTCTGTAGAGAACGCTTCTCTTTTTCCAAATCTTCCAGAGTGACAGTTTTTAGGATGTAATAAGAGACATTTACCATTTATTCTCTGAAGCCTACTACTTGGAGACTTCATCTACATAATAAGAACTTTGGCTTTCACAACCCCCTTTATTTTGACTACAAACATTTCTTTCTGTTGACTTCAGCTTTTCAGGCAGAGCTTTCCCTTTCAACCAGTTGCCTTCAGGACATTTTTGAATCTACTTATAACCTGGAAGCTCCCAATTCACCATTTTTAACCCCCTCCCTTGCTTCAAATTTTCCTTCCTTTCCAGACCAAACCAATGTACACCTTGCATGTATTGACTGATATTTGCCTATAACTTCTGTCCCCCTAAAATGTATAAAATCAAGCTGTAATCCATCCACTTTGGGCACATGTTCTCAGAATCTCTTGAGGCTGTGCCTCAGGCCTAATCATATGTGGCTCAGAATAAATTCCTTCAAACATTTTAGAGAATTTAATTCTTTTGTTGTTGACAATCAATACATTTGTCATGACAGTTTTTCTTCTCATCCTAAATATTTATGCTCACTAATCAATATTTAAAAATCTAATTTCTAGAATGATCTAATTTTTTAAAAATTCAGGTCAGGCATAGTGGCTCATGCCTGTAATCCCAGCACTTTGGGAAGCTGAAGCAGGTGGATCACCTGAGGTCAGGAGTTCAAGACTAGCCTGACCAACATGGTGAAACTCCATCTCTACTAAAAATACAAAAAATTAGCCAAGCGTGGTGGCAGGTGCCTGTAATCCCAGCTATTTAGCAGGCTGAGGCAGGAAAATCACTTCTACCCAGGAGGTGGAGGTTGCAGTGAGCCAAGATCACACCATTGTACTTCAACATGGGTGACAGAGTGAGACTCCATCTCAACAACAACAACAACAACAACAAAAAATTCAACAGCAATATTTGCAGTTATTATGTCTATATCCTTAATAGCCCCAAAGAAATAAGAAAATGTTGATTGGTTGCCAGATCTTTTCCCTAGATGAAAGGCTATTTTTCTAATTTTGTAACACTGTGTATTAATCTATGTTTGCATTGCTATGAAGAAATACTTGAGACTGGGTAATTCATAAAGAAAAAGAGTTTAATTGGCTCATGGTTCTGCAGGCTTTACAGTAAGCATGATCCATCTTCTCAGCTTCTGGGGAGGACTCAGAGAGCTTTTACTCATGGCAGAAGGAAAACTAGGAGCAGGAACTTAAAATGGCAAAAGCAGGAGCAAGAGTGAGAGGAACAGGGGAAATGCCACACTTTACAACAACCAGCTCTTACAAGAACTGACTCACTACCACCAGTACAGCACCAAGCCATAAGGAATCTGCCCCATAACCCAAAAACTTCCCACCAAACCCTACCTTCAACATTGGAGATTACAATTCAATTTAAGATTTGGGTGTAAAATATTCAAATGATATCACATAGTATTCTGATACTTTTCTTCGTCTTGATTAGGGTGGCATGTATTGAAAGTAATTTAAGAACAGTATTTAAAAAAATCAGTTTCCATATAATCTTTGTCTATGAATAAATAGTAAATGTAATGTTATTTTTAACAATCTCAATCTTACTTAAATAACAATACACATTTTTAACTTTTAATTCAGAAAAAAATAAACTTACAAAAAATTTTTATGTAGTACACTATACTCTTATATGAGCTCCACCTAGATTTGTAGTTTGTTTACACAGTGCTCCATTAGCTTTGTTGGGCTCAGAAAACAATACCCTAAAATGAAGTCTTCAGCAGCAGTCCCAGATGCAACAAGTTTTCCTCTGATCTTCTGCTGCCCTCCTGTCTCTCAGTTCTAATCACCACCACCAAGGTTATCCATAGAAGCTAAGATCCTTCCTCCCAAGGTGGGTCATAGAAACCAGAACCTCTTTTTCCCAAAGCCAGCCATAAAACCTAAAAATACTACTTTAATTTTCCCTTTAACTTTTTCTGTAAAAATTGTCCATAAAGAAATTATCTGACCTAACTGACTGTAGGTCATAAGTCCCCATTCCAGAGAGCATCTTGCCTCACACCCAAAAGAAAGGAATGCACGCTTAGAGACACCAAGAAGAATCTAGGCAGGGAGGACTTGCTGGATTTTTGCACTCAATTCTATTAACTTTAGATATTATTAACATTTTGTCCAAATGTTTATAGCAACCAAGAGAATAAACATGGACCTGCAGGCTTATGGCATACGGGACGATTTTTTTGTATTCTTATTCTGCTGTATGTGTGTGTGTTTACCTTTAATAGACATATATACCTGTGTGTTGCTCTAGATTTTTTTGAGTATGATGAGTGAAAGAGAAATATTTAAAACTAGTTATTAATAGAAGAAAGAATCCTATATATACGCTAGGGCCAATATATTATTGGGGATCAAATTTTGTTGTGATACAGATTTCTAAGGGTAATTTATAAATACAGGGACTAAACGACGTACTTTTAGCTATTTGTGCTCCATGTTTTATAATTATACATATGGGTGGAGCTTCTGCCAGCACTATGATTTTTTGTTAGAAATTAAAGTGGTAGAATTATCTTCTCCTGAATCAAATTACCCAGTTAGTGGCTGTGAGATAGTAGCAGAAGGAAGGACATGTGAGACTCATTCATTCATTCACTCCAGTGAAGTACTAATGTCAATTGTTGAAGCATGCAGACTGAAACAAGTTATCACAAGGAAATAATATGAAAATACAAAACATGTTGCCAAAATAATCATTGTGTCCAACTGTACAAAAGAATGAGTAATTGCCATATGCAGACACTCATAGACTATCTGTTGAATTTGATTTAATTTTATCCCTGTCATCTATGTAGGTGACAAGGTGCAGGCACAGTGCATTCTTTCAGAAAATTGAGTTTTCATGGTAGGGCTGATCTGTGGATTTCAGTTGTTTTAGAAACCAATTCATCCAAAGTCATCACTACTCATTGTGAAGAAAACAGAAAGAAACTTTAATTGAATTAGAAAGATAAACAAGGCCTGGCGCAGTGGCTCACGCCTATAATCCCAGCACTTTGGGAGGCCAAGGTGGGTGGATCATGAGGTCAAGAGATTGAGACCATCCTGTTTAACAAGGTGAAACCCCGTCTCTACTAAAAATACAAAAATTATCTGGGCGTGGTGGCACGCGCCTGTAGTCCCAGCTACTCGGGAGGCTGAGGCAGGAGAATTGCTTGAACCCAGGAGGCGGAAGTTGCAGTGAGCTGAGATCGCACCATTGCACTCCAGTCTGGGTAACAACAGCGAAACGCCGTCTCAAAAAAAAAAAAAAAAAAAAAGGATAAACAACCTGTCTATTTAAAAAGAAATTAATTAAAAATAATTATTGAATACCACTACATTTGAGGCAATGGTCTCCTCACTGAGAGCAAAGCAGTTAAAACATATGAAAGATTCTCTCCTAATGGACATCATATCCTGTCATGTGAGAAAGGATGTAAACAAACATTAGCTTTTGCCTATTGGACATTTAAACTGTGGCTGGACATTTTTCTAAGAACATTACATGTATTCCATCATCTAATACTCATAGAAACTTGCATGAGTAGTATTGTTACTTGTTTTACAAATAAAGATAGTGAAGAAAAGACAAGTTGAGTTATTTACACAGTAATTTGCAGAGTAATGATTCTGAAATTTGGAGCCAGGTAATATAGATTCCATATATACTAAGCAATAAGAATCTTGAAGACAAATAAGCAGGAAAAGGTCACCTAATGTTAAAAAGTAGTCATGGTGGTGATGGATGGTATATAATTTGAGAAATGGTAGTCAGGGAAAGCTTTTCCTGTAGGAGCTGATTTCAAGCAGAGGAGGTATCTAGGGAACAAGCATTCTAAGCAAAGGGAATAGCAAAATCAAACATATCTGAGGACAGTGCATTTAAAAAGCAAAGAGAAGGCAAATATGTGTGAAGTACAGTGAGGGAGTGAGGGAGAGAATGGTAACAGATCAGGGCAGAGGGACATTGGTAGGGGACATGGTCAGGGAGGCAATGGTAGTACATAGCTCAACACCTATGTTATACATTCCAGTCACTGTCAGTGCTAAGCTCAGGTAGCACTGGTACACTTAGGTACCCTCAGATCCTTTTTTACTATTCCTATGTTCCCTTCTTAGACTTCAGTGTGCTTGCTTTTAGAACTCATCTAAGAAGAATTTTTCTCAGGTTTCTAGATCTCCTTTGTCAAAGCATAAAAAGCTACTAGTGCCTGAGAGGTATGTCTCTCCATAGCAACTGACTGATGGGTGCAGCATAAAGAAAACCAGCTCCCTTGCCTTGGGCCTTGAAGAACTCCAAGGAGTAACTTACACTTCTGAGTCTCCTTCTAGAATTAAATTAAAGCTACCTTCCCCAGAACTTTGCCTCAAATTGCCCCCTTGCTTTGCTTATTCCACGTTACTCTTCTGCTTCCCTCATTTCTGTACTGACTTTTCCTGGGAACATTTAATAAATCACTTGCACATGGATCTTCACTTCAGGCTATCTTTCTGAAGAACCCAACCTCAGGAAAATGAGACTGAATAACTTAAACTGGTTCATCATAGGAAGGAATCTGGAAAAACAGGAATCTGGAATTGAATTCCTCTATGGTCAGATGGTATCATGACCTCATCATTGGTGGTAAGAAAACTGTTTATGTACTATGATAGCTGGAGCATTGAAATTACCAAAATTTTCAACCATCACAAATTGGAATGTTTCCAAGTGGAAGGAGATAAACTGTTATGTGGAATACCTCCTATACTGGACAAAGAAGGTGGCTGTTCTAAGTATTGTCATATTGTTAATTGTTGGATATAACTGATGCATTGAAGACAGAAAATGAAAGTCCCAAAACAGATAAATACTGACTCAAGATATAAGGCAGTGCTTAAAAAGAAACTCATTTCCTATGGCTAGAGAGTTGACTATGCTGAAGATCAGGCCTAGGACATAATGGTAAGAAAATCAGCACATTACAGGAAGAGAATCAGCACTTCAAAGGAAGCTGGATTTGCCATCTCAGCAAGTATCCATCAGATAGGGGAGGACATCTGACTGGACTTTGTAGTAGGCTTAAAAATGGCTCTTCAAAAGATGTTCATACCCTAATCCCTGGAACCCATGAATGTTACTTTATATAGCAATAATAACAATAATAAAAGGGATTCTTGCAGATATGATTAATTTAAGGCTCTTGAGATGGAGAGATTATCCTGGATTACCTGGTTGGGTCTTAAATGTAATTATATGAATCCCTATAAAAAGGAGGGAGACTGCTTATAGATAGAGAAAAAAGCAATAGAAAGATGGAGCAGAGAAAGATTTTAAGACTTTGGCCATGAAGATTGGAGTTATTAATAATTTGTAAGTCTGTTATAATTATGTATTTCTCCTTATTTATTTCTCTCAATTTTCACTTTATAATTTTGAAAATTGTTATTGAAAAATACATAGAATTCTGATACATTCTGTTGGATCATTCCCATTACCATTATGATATGTCTTATCTTTAATTATCTCCAGCAATATTTCCTTTGAAAATCTAGTGCCCCTGAAGTTAGTAGGGCTCTCCCAGCTTTTGGTTCGTGATTATATGATATCTCACTTTCCATCCTTCTTTCAAATCTTGTACATCCTTTTATTTAATGTGTGTCTCTTTCAAGAGGCAGTACTTTTTCATTAAATCTTAATGTTTTACTTGGAGTGTTTAGTCCATTTATAGTTAATATAATTACTGATATGGGTGGTTTTAACCTACCACTATATAACTTTCTGTATTTGGTCCATCTGTATGCTATTTTATCTTCTTTTATTGCTGCTTTCTTTGGAATAAATTGAATAATTTTATCATTCACTCTTATCAAGTTCTACAAGTAACTTATTAGAAATCCATATTTTATTCTTTGTTAAACTAGAGATTATAATAGTCATCTTTAACCCATTACAATCCAAATTCTGATACTACTGCAATAATATAAACTTTACACTGCATTTACCACCTCTTTTTTTTTTTTTTTTTTTGGTAAATGTCCATTTTAATTATCCATACAATTTAAAGTTAATTAAATTTTAAAATTTTGTTATATTTTAATTTTTTGAGTAATTTTTCTCCTGCCTGAAGAAATCCTCCCTTTTTTCCCTTTCTTTTAGTGGAAATCTTCTGGGATAAACTTTCTTAGCCTTTGTCTGAAAATCTTTATTTTACTTTATTTATAAAGAATATATTCACTAGGTATAACATTCTCGTCTGTGGTTGTTTTTTCAGCTCTGTTCAGATCTCATTCCTTTGCCTTCTTGCTTTGAGAACTTTTATTGAGAAGTGATATGTCACTTTCACTCTTGCCCTTTGAATGTACTGTGTTGTTGTTGCTTTCCCTCAAGCTGCTATTGGTCTTATTCCTTTATCTTTGTTTTTCAGCAGTATTACTATGATGTGACTTGGTGTATATTTATTTGGATTTATTTTGTCAGCAATTTGTTTCACTTCTGGAATACATGTGTTAATCACTGAATTTTTTTTTTTTTTTGAGAAGGAATCACCCAGGCTGGAGTGCAATGATGGAATCTTGGCTCACTGCAACCTCCACCTCCTGCTTCAACCACCCCAAGTAGCTGGGATTACAGGTGCCTGCCACCATGCCCAGCTAATTTTTAGTAGAGAGGAGGTTTCACCATGTTGGCCAGGCTTGTCTCAAACTCCTGGCCTCAGGGGATCCACCCGTCTCAGCTTCCCAAAGTGCTGGGATTACAGGCGTGAGCCACCACGCCCAGCCCTACAAAACTATCTTGTTATGCCTCTTCAAATACAAATTTTGATCTATTGGCCTAATTTTTTTCTTTCTGAGACTCCAACAGTACATAGATTAAACATTGTAAGCATGATCTATTTGTCTCTTACACTCTGTTTCGTTTCATCCATCTCTTATTTTGTGATTTGTTTGGGACATTTTATATTGAGCCATCTTCTAATTCACTTGTGTGTGTGTGTGTGTGTGTGTGTGTGTGTGTGCATGCGTGCAGAAAAATGTATTCATATATATGGCATCTTGAATGAGTGATTTCAGTGATTATTACTTAAGAAAAATAAGGCTAAGGCTGGGCATGGTGGCTCATGCCTATAATCTCAGCATTTTGGGAGGCCAAGGCCGGTGGATCACCTGAGGTCAGGAGTTCAAGACCAGCCTGATCAATATGGTGAAACCCCATCTCTACTAAAAATACAAAAATTAGCCAGGCATGGTGGCGGGCACCTGTAATACCAGCTACTTGGGAGGCTGAGGCAGGAGAATCGCTTGAACCAGGGAGGCGGAGGATGCAGTGAGCCAAGATTGTGCCATTGCACTCCAGCCTGGGTGACAAAGCGAGACTCCATCTCAAAAAAAAAAAAAAAAAGGACAAAGAAAAACAAGGCTAAAAAAATGGTAGGGTATTATATATTTATGGTTAGGTTTCTAAATAGTTTCATTTGGCGTTTAAAATTCTGTTAATTGTGAGTGATAATTTTGATGATATAAACTATACTGATGCTGATTCTTTACAGATTGTTTATATACCACCAAAAATAAAGAATCTTGAAAATATAATAAAATAATATGGTCTTTAGATGACAAAAAGAAAATTATATTGAAAGCATATACTTTGGTAACAGAAATACTTATTTTGGGCTCACAATATTTAATTACCAGCAAATTGAATGTCATCTATTGCTAACATTTTATTCTGCAGATTCAGCTTTTTATTTCCTTATTTGCATTATTTATGTCATTTCTCTAGTCTATTAATAGTGTGTTTAATACTTAAAGAAGTCATTATCAGTTTATATAATTCTCATTAACCTCCCAAATGAGACAAATGAAAAAATAACCAATATTTAAAAGTGCATACAAAGAGAAGTTTAGAGGGAGAAATAATACTGAGTGGATGTGATTGGATTAGGATGTGTTCTATTGACTTCTAGAAGCAGCAGCTTGTATTACTCATCTGTCCCTGCTTTAGTCATAATCCAGCTGCAAGTCATACACCAATCAGATGGATAACTTAAGCTGGCAGGAATGTGGAAAGCCATACCCATTTTTCATATTAGTTTCACAAGATGCAGCTTCAAGGATTTGCAGGAATATTAGGTTGCGTGAGAAGGCCATTAATCTGTCATTTCTATACATCTCTGAGCATCTCAAGATCTTTTTCAATTAAAATCAGATGACTCTGTAAACAAAGTTGCTACAGTTGTGTGAAAGCCTGGAAGTCACTGAATAATGAGCACTTCCTCTTTGCTTTGCAAGTTGCTTTTGATCAGCCGGATGCTAACCCCAGCAATTCATACTTATGCTCATGAACAGAGCATTCTTCATATTTTCAAGTATGCTCCATATTCAAATGTGCTGTTCTCCTCCTAGCAATAATTCTTTCCTACTCGCTTACTATATAAATTGAAATGCACATGCTCTTTGGTTTAAACAGTCTTTTAATCTCCACTAAGCATTCTTTGTTAGTTTGTTTTTCTCCATCTCCTTATGTAAGCAAAGTAATTTTATTGCTTGTGAGAAAGCAAAGATTATTTTATCTAAGATATAAATATATCACTCAGCAGTAGGCCCATGGCTTCTGCATAGTAGAATAGGCAGTGCAAATAGAATAGGCAGTATTCTTGCTAGAGTACATTTATCCAAGATGTAGCTCAGCCTAAGAGAAACAGACACAATTAAATATTTCAATGTAATAGCATTGTCCCTGAACACAAAAGAGTAAGCAGAGAAAGTTTTTTTTGTTATAAATGCCATGCCAATAATATCCAAGCATATGGTAATAAATGGTTGAACACTTTGGTAAATTTTATGTTAGTAGTCACATTGCTACCTAGGATAATTTCCCTTGGATTCGAAGTCTCTGTTATGTTAAAATGAAAAATGATTATGGTCATTAGAATAACAATTTTGGTATTCATTCAGCTTTATTCAAGTGGCCAACTCTGCCCCTTCCTCCTCTTAGTAACTGTTTCCTCTCCAGGAATGGCACATTGAAGAGAGGAGAGAATCAAAGACTTCCTTTTTATCCTGCCAACCTTCAATGGAACAGACTGCAATAGGGGAGGAATGGATGTAACCACTTACAGTAAATAACTCTTCTCCAGGAAGCATTTCTAAAGAACTCCGTCACGCCTTTGCTCTTGCAAAACATCCTCACTCTTCTGGTTTGCTTTGAAAAGCAACAGGAAGCGTGTACACAACAAACGTCACCCAGGAAATAGGCAGGCAGTAAGTGTCATGGATTCCTCTATTTGCTCAGTTCTTACACAAAACCTTATACATGGACTAGTAAACTGCACAAGGAAATTACTTGTGTTGCCCAAACCCTGCAGTTGATGTTGTCTTTTTTCTCCTGGTGGGGGCTGATGTCCTAGGGTCCACCCATCAGCTTTTTCTCCTCCCATGAGCTTTCCCTGTTCTGTTTCTACTAGTACTTCCTGAGCCATACTGTGTCCCTTACTACTGGTGAGCTCCAGCTAAATTAGGGAACCCATGATAACAACACGGGCTAATTACAGCTTTTTTACATATTTAAAGACAGAGTCTAAGGAAGGACAAAAACAACTTTTTGAAATGAGATTCATAACTAAAGATGCATTTCAATGACTTCTCCTGCTTCCACCACCACATATAAGGCAGATTTAGTTACATCATAATTACAACATAATTCCTCAGGAAAAAGCAGACTGACATTTTGACTGCTTGTTAGCTATGGCCATAGAGACCTGAACTATGTTTTTCTATATAAAGTTTGCTATATTCACTATCTGTTTTAATTCTCAATTTAATTTGAGCTGGAATCACATATGATATTAAATAAAGAAAGTCAGGTGCTGTGGCTCACGCCTGTATTCCCAGGACTTTGGAAGTCTGAGGCGGGGGGAATACCTGAGGTCAGGTGTTCCTGACAAGCTTGGGCAACATGGCAAAAACCCACCTCTACTAAAAATACAAAAATTAGATGGGTGTGGTGGCATATGCCTGCAGGAGAATTGCTTGTACCTGGGAGGCAGAGGTTGCAATGAGCCATGATCACGTCACTGCACACCAGCCTGGGCAACAGATCAAAGCTCTGTCTCAAAAAAAAGCAGCAAAAAAGATCCAGGAAGAGCAAGAAAGAATTAACTTTATAGTCATGGGATTAATTTCCCAGTAAAATAGTACGAGCTATTCTATGATGGCATACCTGGAAAGCCATGGACCTAGACACAGAGACACTGTATAAACTCAGTGTGCCCTTGCCAAAAGATGCCAAAATGGAAAGTAAAGAGGTTTGGACTAACTGACCTCACTTGTACAAGTGATGAGGATAACCAAATACATAGGATCTAACAAATAAAATAGAATTAGAGAATCTGGTATGAAAAGAAAATAAATCTTGGGGCCCCCAAATAACTAAGCTAAAGGGAAGATCAAGCTGGGAAGTGTTTAGGGCAAATCTGCCTCATATTCAATTCACTGAGATTAATGCATATCTAATTGCCTCCTTTGGAGAGGCTAATCAGAAACTCAAAAGAATGCAACCATTTGTCTCTTTTCTACCTATGACCTGGAAGCCCCCTTCCCGCTTTGAGATGTTCCTCCTTTGCTTCAAGTTGTCTCACCTTTCAAGACGGAACCAATGTTCATCTTACATATGTTGATTGATGTCTCATGTCTCCCTAAAATGTACAAAACCAAACTGTGCTCTGACCACATTGGGCACACGTCATCAGGATCTCCTGAGGCTGTGTCACAGGTGCGTATCCTCAACCTTGTCAAAATAAACTTTCCAAATTAACTGAAACCTGTCTCAGGTATTTGGGGTTACACCAGCTTTTCTTTGTTCTGACTCTTAACTGCATTATTTTTGGGCAGTGCAATTTACGCATTTCCTATGGAGCCTTCATACTACTCTATTTCTTGTAGTATGGTTAAAAGTAATTGAAATCACTTCCACATGGAAAATGGAATCTTGACACCTATGAGCAAAACATATGCAAGCACCTTTTGTCTCTGAGTCTCAATGAGGAGATGAGAAGAGACTCTCTAGCCCAGAGAGAATGAAGGTTGGAGTATTAGCCTGCGGGAATCAAGTGGGGAGTCAAGAACCTTGTGTTTCCAGGTAGCCTGCAACACTTCCCCTTTCTCTTCTCCTCAAAGGAGATCTGGGTTAGTCTTACCTATTTAGGAGAGGGACAGCAATTTCATCAAGCAATTCTGATAGCTATAATAGCAAAAGGACAGAATACAGTGGTTACCTATTATCTCAGGTTGCCCTAGAGAGGAGATTCAAGGACTGTCTCTTTTATGAATCATAGGTGGGTGACTGTGGGTATCATTGAAAATGGCCTTGCATTAATTACTCAAGGGAGTTATGCATAAGTAACAACTAACCACTTTAACGATAGCATCTTGAACAGGTGACATCCTTACATTTTAAATATTTTTTGCCCTTAATCTAAACCGATTATAAAATCACATCATTCTGTTTATATCTTTAGGCTACAGATTTCAGCTCATTTCAGAAATAATTTGGTTAAAAAGAGAATTGTTGATCGAAGCGAAAAAGGCCATTTTGGCTGGTGGTTCTCATGCACCTAAAGGGGATTTTGGGGAGATCATCCTACCAATACAGAAATTTGGAAAAGGAAAGAAGAAAACTCACATATTAATATTTTGAAACATTAGTCTTGTACAGATTTCCAAAGGCAGAGAATATGATTTGTCTGCATGTGCCTACCCCTAGATGCAAAGTACAATGCTCAACACAAGTAATTACAAGTGGAATCACAAAAAAAGGATAACAACACTCATGCCCTGGAAAATTTCCCTTTCTTTCCTGTTTCTCCTACTTTTAACTTCTCTCCTGCCTTCCTTTTGTACAATGGAAGTTGTACCTTTCCATTCTACCCCAGACCTAAATGTGCCTTACTTTTTGAGAAGATCTGTCAGAGGTGTGTGAACCAGAACAACTCTATCTTGAATAGAAGCTAGGTAAAATAACGCTGAGACCTACTGGGCTGCATTCCTGGATGGTTAAGACATTCTTAGTCACAGGATGAGATGGGAGGTCGGCACAAGATACAGGTCATAAAGACCTTGCTGATAAAACAGATTACAGTAAAGAGGCTGGCTAAAATCTCCAAAACCAAAAAGGCCACAAGAGTGACCTCTAGTTGTACTCACTGCTACACTCCAACCAGTGCCATGACAATTTACAAATGCCATGGCAAAGTCAGGAAGTTACTCTAGATGGTCTAAAAGGTTGTTTCTTGATGATATGTTAATCCACCACTTGTTTAACTTATCATTAAGAAATAACCATAAAAATGAGCAACCAGCAGTTCTCCAGGCTGCTCTGTCTATGGAATAGCCATTCTTTTATTTCTATACTTTCCTAATAAACTTGCTGTCCCTTTACAGACTCACCTTGAATTCTTTCTTGTGCAAGATCCAAGAACCCTCTCTTGGGGTCTCCCTTTCCTATAACAGATCCAGAAGCTGCAAGGTAAGGATGAAGTAGCATAAGAGCTTTGGAAGTTAGAGAAATATGGCCTTGAATCTTGTTTTAAAGTTAAGGGCTCACCAATAGAAAGCTAAGTCAGAAAGGAAACAAATGCAAAATCATTCACAGGAGAACTTCCTACGTGAAATCAAAAGACAACAAATAATGTTGGGTAGGAGGAAGTGCCTAAGAATCCAAGCGAGCAGATGGACAGAATGTGGACTTGGTCACAAATTTGCCTGGGAGCGGTTGTGAGAAACAGCAACAGCAACAACAACAAAGGGTCTTCTAAGCAAGAGTATAGCCTCAAGAGAGAGGGGGATACATTTTCTTCTGTGAAGATGAAACCTGTAAGCAGTGGGTAGAGGCTAGTGGGAAAATACATCTTCCTGGGATGCTTGTCTCTGTACTCTTCAAGGGTTATCTTGCTCTGGGCATTTGTAGTGGCTTCTCTCCATTTTCCCCAGTGAAGTCCAGTTTCCTAATCAATTCTTATGTCAGTCCTCTATCTTTTTCAACTGTTTTAGGGATTCCTTGCATGTGTGAGCAGGAAAGTCTGAGTTTCTTTAACACAGTCAACTAACAAATGGGAAAACTAAGGATCAGGTCAAATAAGTGACTTATTGCCACTAGAAATAGTTGTGGGCAAACATTTTTAACAAATCTATGTTTTCTTAGTCTTATTCCAGTTTTCTTTTTAGCATGCCAGGCTGCTTCCAGTTATTTCATTTCTCCTCTTTCTGAGAACTGTGTGTGTGTGCACACGTGCATTTGTACGTGTTTGTCTCTTGTGTGTATGTTAATAACGATGGGTTGTCTAAGAGACAGAATTACTGGGGAAGGTATGAAAATGCTTCTGAGATATACTTTGGAGGTTAATATAACTGCCAAATCTGTTCAAATGGATTTTAATTTACTCTTTAACAATGTATTTTCCTTTGTCAGTCCCCTTGGAGCAATGCTGTGAAATAGAAATATTATGAGAGTCACAAAAACAAGCTGCACATGTAATTTTAAATTTTCTATTAGTTACATTTAAAAAGGAAAATGAGCAAAATTGATTTTAATAATTTATTTTTCTTAGCTTAATATACCCAAAATATTATCATTTTAACCTGTATTCAATATAGAAATTATTATGAGAGTTTCGTATTTTCTCACAATGAATCTTCAAAGCTGGTGTATATTTTACTTTTACAGCTCATCTAAATTTAGAATAGCCACATTTAAAGTGCTTGATAGCCACATGTCATCAGTAGCTACCATATCAGCCAGCATGGCCTTAGAGTGTAATTTTTTAGGCACAGTCCTTATGCAGTCACAAAAATCACAGCCATTGCCCATTTAGTAACTATTATTCTGGTATAAGATTTGAACCATTTTTCATCAGTGATTATCAGCAATCAAAATTGTCAACTTCTTAGCACCTTTGCACATCTTCCAAAATATTTTTCTTCCTAGAACTTCAATTTACACAAGGATTTGTCATGCTTTAATCAGATGCAAGAGCATTATAGTCAAAACATTACTTAAAATGTCCTTTAAAATTAAATTAGGTTGAGGTATGGTGGAAATGAGCAGAAAGTCACATAGCAACCTAGTGCATTTTCTGTCTTTTTTGCATACAAAAGGTATTTTCATCTCTGAAGTGCTAAAATAATTGTATGATCTTCTGTTTAAAATGCAGAGGAATCTAAAGTAACTACCAGTTGTTCTAGGAAATTGTCTGTCTAGGGCACAACCATGCCTGACATCTGAAGTGTTTAACAGAAATTCAAATCTTTCAAACTGATTACAGATTCCTTCTCTGCACTTTAGCATTATTGATTTCTACTTAGGTTTCATTTTATGACTTAATTTATTGAATAAAAATATGAATGAAAGTCAGGCTTTGGTACCACTGGTCTAGCTAGATTGAATGATATGTGAAATGAAAATTTCCAGCCATTTATGAAATTGTATCTACCAAATGTTGCACTGACTTTACTGATGCTGAGCTTCTAACACTTGCCTGACCAAATGCAAATACTAAGTATTAAATCATAATGGATAAAGTTAAGGAAATAATTATTAAATGAATAAATAGGTGGGTTTATCTGTAGAGAACTTAATTCTATTGATGAGATATGAAGGTGAAATCCATCAGAAAACAATCGTTTCCTTGATTAACACAAAATTGGAAATAATCTTTCAGTGCCTTCTCAATGAAGAAAAAAATGAAAAGGACACAGAATACAGACACAGACAGTAAAAACATCAATAAAAGAGCTTTTTTTTTTTTTTTTTTTTTTTTTGAGATGGATTCTAGCTCTGTCACCAGACTGAAGTGCAGTGGCACAATCTTGGCTCACTGGAACCTCCACTTCCTGTGCTTCCCAGGTTCAAGCAAATCTCCTGCCTCAGCCTCCTGAGTAGCTGGGATTACAGGCACATATCATCACATCCATCTAATTTTTGTATTTTTAGTAGAGATGGGGTTTCGTCATGTTGACCAGACTGGTCTCAAACTCATGACCTCAGGTGATCTGCCCACCTCGGCCTCCCAAAGTGCTGGGATTACAAGTGTCCAGGAAGAGCTTCTTTTTTTTGTGTTACTATTTGCTTATTGTGGATTCGACTACCTCTGGCATGGATCCATCTCTACCATCTTATACGTAGACCTAAAAGATCTTCAGTCACTGTCTGCTTTCTTTCAAAGAGAAAGCATCTTCACATGGCTCATCTCTAATGTCTACTTTTTAGAATCATTAGGTTGGCCTGATGTGCCTCTAGAAGGAAGTGTTTGGCTGTATTAAACCAGAGTTATTTCAGAGGATCTGCCAAGGGCTATCATTCACTCTTTAATTATAAGCTCTAAACAGAAGCCTATAGAGAAGATTAGGCAAATATCTCATACCTCGAAAAAACTACCCAGTCAATTTACATAAAGGAGACCCATATAAGAAATTTGGGCTTAAAATGGTCTTAAGGAGGATAGAGGACTCTATTTTTAATAGATTAAAGGACTTTTAGGAGATGACTCAAATTCTCATAGTAGATATTCTTATTCATTTGATATGATTTAGCACTTAAACTTATGCCAAGAATTTCTGATCCAGAGTGGATGTTGGAGCAGAGGAAAATAAACTAGAAAAAAGCAAAAGAAATCATTTATATGAAAAATCTAAACAATGCCTAGCACACAAATGGTTTAAGGGTTTGTATTTTTTTCTTCCCTCCCTATTTACCCATATCCCGAAGTGTATTGTGACAGAAAAACATCTGTTGTACTGAACACTATTTTAGGAGTATATCAACATTGTGTTTGAACTTCATAACACAGGAGTTTAAATCTAATTTTCTATTTTTTGAAAATATTTCCTTTGAATAAGCCATTTTAAAATAGTATTACATTTGCAAAAAGCCACACCCTAATTTAAACTGAAAAGGAACACCTTTTCTTTACTGAGCTGACAAAACATTTAAAAGTTTTCTCAATTTAAAAGGATAGCCTATTTTTCCCCATAGAAAAATTTAGAGCACAGACAAGAGGTTTCCAATAATACTCATCCAAACGGTGCAAACACTCCCTTTAATCTCAGGGATATTGAAGTGATCAGACTCCTGCTATGAGGAAATAGGGTAACTACAGTTTGCAGAAGAGGTTTTGAAGTAATAGAGACCTAGGTTTGAACTCACTTCATCCAAATCGAACCTCCTGGCCTCCAGTAAGCTAACTAATTTTTCTAAGTTTTGGTTTCCACACTACAAATTAGAGGTAATGACACTATTTCAATAGGTTTCTAAGAGAACTACATAAAAAAGCATTTGTGTAGTGATTAGTATCTTGCCTGGAATATAATCTATGCCCCCAAAACAATTGTTGCTGTCAATATTTTAAATATCCACATAGATGAAATAATCACAAATGTCACTCCCTGTTTAAAATTTTAAAATAAGCTACCTGCAATAATAACAAGGTTAAGACTCCTTACCATGTGTGAGGTCGCTTCTATCAGATCTCACTTACTAAGGTTTTCTGTTTACTTTTCTGAGGTCACTTCTCTCAGATCTCACTTACTAAGGTTTTCTGCTTAGTTGAGAAAACTAAGGTTTTCTCAACTCTTTGTCAGCCACATAAATCTTTCAGTTCCTGGCATTTGCTCAACTCATTCCCAGCACCTGCTGTTTAGATACTGAATCAGTAGTTGTTGAATAAATGAATCTTTCAAGCTCCTCAAGTGAAGTGTTTAATAGATGAGGAAACTAAGAGTGAAAAAGTAGTCCTCATCACTGATCTCTTAAATAATGAAGCTGAGATTTTAAACCGAATCTGTCTAAAGTCATACTTTTCCTTACAGTATATACAGAGACAGGTTTACCATGAAGCCAATGAAATTTTCTGCTTCAGAAAAGATCAAAGCAATGTGGGCATATGTTCTTTTTCTAAAAAGTAAGATATTATAACTGAAATTGGTCATGTAGTTCCATTCTGAATTTTCCGTCATTACACTTTCAGCCTCAGCTTCCGAATTTATTAACAGTAATGTCATGTAAATTTTAGTATTGTCAAATTTTTAAAAACCTCTATACAATGTTTTTCATGTATTATCTGTACAACATGAAAGGCATTGTGATTGTGATTTTGTGCAGTGGCTAACCTTATATATATTTTGAGGTGTACTGGTGAAAGCTGTTTCCACACTGTGATAATCTGAAGTAATCCAAGTAAAATCAAAACTGACTACAAACCACACAAATTTATTCCACTAAACCTAGACTACATATATTCCTTAATATCCCCCTAGCCAGATTCCAAAACTTCTTGTGGCCATGTGAATACAACTTGATAGAGTAAGAGGAGAAGTCACATGATAGAGTAAGAGGAGAAACTGGAGTGCATTAGTCCACTTGTGCTGTTAAAACAAAATGCCACAAACTGCTTATAAGCAACAGAAACTTATTTCCCACAGTTCTGGAATGTGGGAAGTTCAGTGTCAAGACATTAGGAGATTGGGTAATAAGAGTTTGTTTCCTGGTTTATGGTGCTGTCTCGCTGTATCTGACATGGTAGAAAGGGGTAAGCAGTTCTCTGGGGGCTCTTTGGCACTAATAGATGCTAATCCCATTCAGAAGGACTTTGAACTCATGACCTAAATATCTCTCAAAGGCCCTACTTCCTATTACCATCACATTGGTGATTAGGTTTGAACGTATGAATTTGAAGGGCAACACAAACATATAGACCACAGCAGAGTAAAAATACATAGTCATCTGAACTGATCATAGCTAAAATATCTAACTTTTGCAGAAATTAACAAAAACATGTGAACACATTTCTATAACACCTTCCTAGTTACTGTAAAGGGCTCTTACACCTCTGATCTCTACAATTAGTAAAAAACAAATTTCAATCAACCATGCTAAAGGAGAGGTAGAATTAGCTATTCATTTCTTCTAGAGAAAACTATATTATTAAGTTGTTTTTCTGAGAAGTAATTAAAGACTAAACAGTCAAAAGAATTAAAAGTATTGTAGAGGTGTGGTAGGTAGTTACAAATATTATATTTTTGGATTTTTTTCATGTTTATGAAATTTTTCAGTTTTTTATAAAATCATAACTTGTGATTTATTTTTGTCACACGTAAATATTTACTCTCATAACGAATTTTGCATTTGTAATGTTGATTTGAATGAATTTCAGGTCTCACATTACCTGGATGCATCCTGATGGTCCAATACGTGGCCCTACTATTCACCGACAATTCAAGGTTGCTTCTTATATGTACTTGTGGAGTCCTCCAAATGTCCTTACGTTAACTTTTCTCCAAACCTTTGGCTTATATTAGAGCAAAAAGTATTTATAAAGGGTGTCTGTGTCTATATATGTCTCTGAGTTTGCTGTAAGTAGGTGAGGCTTGAAAGGAATGCCCTTGACATTTCTTTGTTATCCAATCTGAGTTGGATATCAAAAATACATCCCATGCCTAGATATTGTATCATTTTGGGAATTTACTTTGTCAGCTTGAGAAAGTTGGTTCTGAATATGCATTTCTTCGTTATTTGTTTGGCTTTATCAGAGCCTAGTATATGAGCAATGAAGAAAACTTTGAATAGGACATCTCTTCAAAAGTTCTCTGGAATGAGATTGAATGTTCTCTTCCCTGTCTTAAGGGCTTGGTTTGATTTATATGCAACTTGGTATATCCACCCTGTGGGATTTATGATCTGTTTTTCAGAGTTTGTCCTGAGAATATTTTAAGTGTGTAGTCTCTAGACATTACAGTGGTTAATATTCTGCAGAAGAGGATTCCATTTAAAATATGCACTATCTATAATTTTTAATATTTCAAATATATTAATATAATACAATTTTTTCCTATAATATTTCTGAAGGTAGCTTTAACTGATTTAAACTTCTCTACTGGAAAATATTAATTATATTTAATTAACTGGAAAAGCTCAAAGCATGCCATTTCCTGAAAACTTATTTAAAGATTTACTTGATAAACTTTTATTGGGAAACTGTTCCTTGAAAATTGACTTCATAATAATACTGCCTTGATTTCTAGTATATTTTATTTCAACATCTCAGATGTAAAAACACCTTTGAAATATCAGAGCATGGTTTACTTAGTCGACGTTCAAAATCAAACAAAACTCCATTAGCTCCATTATCAACATGAGAGATACAGGAAAGGATAACCTATATTTCCTCAACTATTCCACAAATTGCTCTGGCTAGGAATGTGACATTTGTCGAAGCTCTAAATTGTTATAATTATGAATACGTCACCAGGAGTTTTTTTTTTTTTTAACTTTAGTATCCTAAGGAAACACTTTAACACATTACATATATAATTTGTCCCACAGATGGGTCTTAATAAAAAAGAAAAGTCAGGGTCCTTGTTGAGGAGAGAAACTATGCTTTTGGTGTGAATGCTGTGGAGGTGTGGATGCATATAGAAAACACACACACACACAATACACCACACACACACACACACACACACACACACACACACACGCAAGGTCCAAAGATGTGATAGGATTCTAGCTTTGGAAATGGTAAACCATTTTCTTCTTTTCATGATCAAAGTAGCTTATTCAGGGAATACAAAGATAAATCAGTATTTCAGAAAGGTTGAGAAGAATTGATATTAAATCTTCTTTAAAGGTTCTGTAGAATTAAGTGGTGAAGACATCCAATCCTGGATATTTCTTTGTTGGAAGACTTTTTTATTTCTGATTCAATCTTATTACTTGTTACGGGTCTCTTTAAATTTTTTATTTCTTCCTAATTCAATCTTGCTGGATTGGTGTGTGTTCAGATATTTAATCATTTCCTCCAAGTTTTCCAATTTGTTAGCATACAGTTGTACATAACAGTCTGATGATATTTTGTATTTTGGTGATATCAATTGTTATGCCTCATTTATTTCTTTACGATTTGGTTTCAGTTTTCTCTTTTTTTCTTTCTTGGTGGGTCTAAATAGTGGTTTATCTATTTTATTAGTCGCTTCAAAAAACCAACTTTGTACTTCATTTATCCATTGCACTGTTTCTCTTGAGTCTCTCTATCATTTAGTTTTGCTCTGGTCTTTATCCTTTCTTTCCTCTACTAATTTTGTGTTGGGTTTGTTCTTGTTTTCTATATAGTTTCTTGAAGCACATTGTTAGCTTGTTTCTTTGAAATACTTCTACTTTTTTGGAGGTAGGCATTTATTGGTATAAACTTCCCCCCTTAGCATTACTTTTGCTGTATCTTGTAAGTTTTGGTATGTTGTGTTTCTATTTTTATTTGTTTCTATATTTTTAAATTTTTGTTTTGATTTCCTCATTTACCCAGTGGTTGTTCAGGAGTATATTGTTTAATTTCCAGGTATTCATATAATTTCTGAAGTTCCTCTTGTAGGAGGAACTGAGAGGTTTGAGAAGAAGCTTGCTATGATTTTGATTTTTTGAAATGTTTTGAGACTCGTTTTGTTGCCTAACATATGGTCTATCCTGAACAATGTTCTATGTGCTGATAAGAACATGCATTCTGCAACTATTAAGTAAAATGTTTTGTAGATGTTTGTTAGGTCTGTTTGGTCTAAAATCCAGTTTAAATCCAGTGTTGCTCTGTTCACTTTCTGTCTAGATGATCTTTCTAGTGCTAAGAGTTGGATGTTGAAGTTCCCAAGTATCATTGTATTAGAGTCTATTTTTTCCTTTATATCTAATAATATTTGCTTTATATATTTGGGTGCTTCGGGGTTTGGTGCATATTTGTTTAGAATTGTTATATCCTTTTGCTGAATTACTCTCTTTGTCATTATATAATGACCTTCTGTGTCTCTTTTAACCATTTTTGACTTAAAGTAGTTTTTTCTGATATAAGTATATCTTCCCCTACTTACTTTTGGTTTCTGTTTGTGTAGAATTTTTTTTTTCCCATTTTTTTACTTTTAGTATACATATATCTTTACAGGTAAAATGAATGTAAAAAAAATGTAGGCAACATGCAGTTGAGTCAGTTTTTTTTTTTTTTTTTTAATTCAACCTACCAGTCTATATCTTTTAAGTGGAAAATGTAATCTGTTTGCCTTCAAGGGTATTGGTATACAAGGACTTATTTCTGTTATTTTGTTCATTGTTTTCTGATTGCTTTATATATATATTTTTTCTCTCGTTTATCACTGCAGTTTGGTGAGGTTAATGGTAAAATTTGAGGTTTTTTATTTCTCATTTGTATGTTTATTTTATAAATGAGTTTTATATTTTTATGTGTTTTCATGATAGTAGGTATCATACATTTTCTTCCAGAAGAGACCATGAAAGATGATGGGAGGCAAATATGTCTCTTTAGGAGGTTGACTCCAAAGTGCTAAGAAACACCATGGTGAAATATGTCTAAAAAAATCTATGGCGAATAAGGTAACAAACTTCTTAAAGTAATAATGAAAAATGCAGTTTTGTGCAAATTTATAATGTTGATAAAAAGTTTGACACGGTGCTACATTCCTAGAAAAATCTTAGTGATACTGAGGAAAGAAAAACAGATAATACAAATAAATAATGACTCTTCTTGGGTATAAAACAAGGATAGCTAGATATATATTTTCTTACTGGCTCAAAAATAATATTGTAACAGCTATGTGAACCCACTGCAGATCAGTATGACTAGAAAAAATAACTTTAATACGTTATTATACATGAATGAGTATATTTCCTTTCAATATGACATTTGTAACATGATCACTACACTCATGAAGATCAAGTATAAACACATTTTAAAATGCAAGCATGTAGCAATTAACAGAGATTGAGGAATCCAAGATTTCCTAAAAGCATTCAGTTTGGAGGACATATTGTCTCAAATGCTTGGAATTATTTTGAGAAATCAATATTAACAAATACTTGGCACAGCCATCAAACTAGCAATGATGTTTGAAAAACCCTGCTGGTGAATACTTTAAATGATACTTCTGCATAATTATATGAATTAATATCAGACCTCATCATTCAGACTAAAGTTAATCACCCAAGAGTGTGGAAAAGTTTGATTTTTTAAAAAGCACTTGTGTATTATGTAAATAATGCAGAAATTGTGTGAATGTTTAAACATTTAATGGAACAAGGCCAGAAAATGTCTGATCAATTAAGTTCTGCCCTAAATAATATGCATTTGTCTGTGAGCCAGAGACTACAACTATCAGAAATCCTTCTGAGACAGAAGACACCAGAAATTTAAAATAAAGCCATTTATAATGAGTTTTAATAATGCTGTGGTATGACTTTATCATTTAAGAAACTTGCTCCACATCTACCCTAAGACATGTAACTTCACTTTGATTACAATGATCATACCAATGTGTCTCCTTTTCCAGGGCATGCTAGTATAGCAAAAATTCAGTGTATGTAAATGTACAGGCTTTAAGTTTAGCTTAAACTTTTGTTAAATATTATTCATAGAAAGAAAAAGCACAGAATGTTTATCGTCAATATTGACATTTTCAAAATGTGACCCTTAGAACCAACAGTATCAGCAAAAGGCAATAAAAATTCATAAACTTCATAAAAAGGTAAATCACAAGGTCCTACACCACACCTACTGAATCATGCACTCTCAAGTGGAGACCTAGTACTTTGTCTTTCACAAGGCTTTGGGTGACCCTGATGTATACTCATTTGCAAACCACTGGCCTATGTTTATGGCATTATTTCAAAAATCAGTGACTATCATTTAAAAAGCCATTATGTAAAGGCTGGGAGTGGCAGCTCATTCCTGTAATCCCAGCACTTTGGGAGGCCAAGGCAGGCAGATCACAAGGTCAGAAGTTCTAGCCCAGTCTGGCCAAAATGGTGAAACCCCGACTCTACTAAAAATACAAAAATTAGCCAGACGCTGTGGCAGGTGCCTGTAATCCCAGCTAATCGAGAGGCTGAGGCAGGAGAATCACTTGAATCCAGGAGACAAAGATTGCAGTGAGTTGAGATCGTACCATTGCACTCCAGCTTGGGCAACAAGAGTGAAACTCTGTCTAAAAAAAAAATATGTAGACAGTAATACTATTTGTATTTTTGTTTATTCTACTTAGTGTGAATGTGAATATATATTTCACTGCAAAAATGGTAATGATTTAGATATGGGGTTCTGCCCTGAATCCTAATGAGGGTGCTGTGTAGTAGATGACATATGCGTGTGGTATCTACCTAAAAATAAACACAAAATCTGTGTTTGATAACGCAATTATTCCAAAGGTTCAGAAAAAGGATTTTGCACCTGTTTTGTAATACACCAATAGATAACACTTTCATATACATACTAGTATAACTTTGGGAATGACTAGAAATGAAATTTCTATGTCAAAGGGTATATATATTTGTGATTTTAATAGATAATATCCAACTTCCATATCTATCTATCTATCTATCTATCTACCTATCTATCTATCATCAATTGCTTTTTCTGGGTTTATAACCAGAAGTAGAACTGCTGAATCATAGTGAAGTTCATACACCTTCTGATTTAATAAATACTGGTTAGAGAGTTATTGAAAGTCACTGTGTCAATTCTACCTTGGAACAGCAGAGCATAAAGGTTCTGGTTGCTCCACCTCTTCCCATTTCCATATTATTTGTCTGTTTCGTTTTATTCATTTACTGGTTTTTAATAGCATTCTACTACAATTTTAATCAACATTCTTTTGACTATCAATGAGATTGATTATCTCTTCACATATTTACTTGCCATGTAGATATGTTGTTTTATAACATGTCTGTTTCATTGTCATTTATTGGATTTTCTGGATTTTCTGTATTGATTTTTAGAAGCTTTTTCTACATTTAGAATACAGGTCCTTTGTTAATTATATGTATTAGAATTATTTTGTCTACTCTATGGATTACCATTTCACTCTTATTTTGAATTTACAGAGAATTTTTAATTTTAATGTATTCTAATTCATTAAATTACATTTATAAGAAGTGCTTTATGTGTTCCCTTTGTAGAAATTTCCCTACATACCTCAAGATCATGTCAATAGTTTCAGATCATTTTCTAAAAGCTTTGCTCTTTTTTCTTTCACATAAATGTCTTTGAATTCTTTGGAATTAACTTTTGGGAACAGTTTGAAGTAGAGGACAAGTTTTATATTTTTAAAAAGATGAATATCAAGTTCTTAGTTCTACTTTTGTCATTAATTACATATTTGTTTATGATAAGATCTTTTTCTGCACTACCAATGTTATTCTGTTGTTTATTGATTTATCCTTATGATAGCTACTCTTGACTTTCCAAATTGCTATAAACTTAGAATTAACTTGTGGTCAGATACAAATAAAATTGTTAGAACTTTTGTTGTAATTGCCTTAAATATATAGGCCAATTTTGGGAGAATTGGCATCTTTTTAGTACGGATCATTTCAATTATTTTATATAATACATCTAATTATTATCCTCTATAAATGTTTTTAAAAATATAATTTCTATACAGTGGTTATAAAATACATGCTGCATTAATGACTTGGTATTTTATATTTGTGATGCTATTTGAAATAGGATCTTAAATTGTTAAATTTTCACTTTCTTTTTTCTTGCATATGTTCTTTAAATTTAACTTTATGCAGCAAGCTTTTAAGCCAAATTATTATTTCTAATATCAATTAATAAATTCTCTTTGAAGCTTCTACAAATATATCATCTATGAATACATGTTTTCTTTCCAGTGTTTATAATGAATAGCCCCACAACTACTTAAGAATTTAAATTCATTTAAAAAATCTTTCCTACAAAGGCAAATGCAACCCCAAATGGTTTTTATGATGACTGCTAACAAACATTTATCTCATAAATTATAAGAAGACAGACCCTTGCTTAAATTTGTTCTATGAGATAGCCTAACCTTGATAATAGTACCTGACTTTAAAATTACAATTAAAAATATCATAGGCCAATCTCATGAATATAAATGCAAAAAATCTTCACTAAAATATGAGAAAAGCAACTCAAGAAATAAATAAAAAGAATGATAGAATATTACTAGGTTGGGGTTATTCAATGAATGTAATAGACCTATAACAATTGAAAATTAATATGTTCAACATTGCATTAGACATTTTAGCAAGTGCAATAAAAAAGCAAGATATAACATCCACTTGATGATATTATGTTAGTATCTTGTAAAGTCTGTGTATATTTTGACATCCAAACAAACAAATGGTAAATATATATAGGTATGTTTCTTATTATATTATATAACAAACACTTATTGAATATCTACAATATACAAAATACACTGTACTAGGTGTGGTGGAACATACATGGAAAAGGTAGATTTTACTCCTACCATAAAGGAATACTCAATCTCAGCATAGAGGTAAACAAGGAATTATTTAAAAATACAACACAATATACTATAAGGTGCCCCATTTCTAGTAATGAACACAAGATGCATATTAACTTATTCAATTCAAAGGCCCAAACTATGATATAATTACAGTCTGCATAATTAGTATTTTCTAAACTATGGTCACCATCTAAGAATAACTTTTCCTATACTGTCTACTATTTTTTTCAATTTATTTTATTACATTGGTTGATATGTTGCCAATTAAATCTTTCTGAGTGGCTTAAATACACATTAATCATTCAAGCCTTGGTGAGAATTACTTCAACCAAATTGCTTCCTTCTAACAAATAATTAGCCCATTTTCTCTAAAAGAAGGTGAACATTGATCTGCAGAAATTCTTGGGAGGTGGCTTTGTTGAGAGAGCACTCCCTTTGTGGAGGTATGTACAAAACGCTCTTAGAGAAATAGCAAGCCTGATTCATGTGTAGATGCTTACAAGACTGGTGCCTAAAGTACCACCCAAAACTTCTGGGTATAAAACCACATAATCTGTTTTCCTTATTAATCTGTCATTTGTGCAAGGGGAATTAATCACTGGTCTCTTTGCATCAGCTTGATTGGAGCTAAATGATGCTTTTTCCAAGATGAGCTAACTCCTACAGCTGCCAAATTGGTACTGGATGTCAGCTGGGAGTTCTGCTGAGATGGTCAAACATCTTAGTTCTTTTCTATAAGGGCTTCACAGAACTGGTTACCCTGACATGGAGTGAGCAGCTGAGTTCCAAGAGTAAGTATTCAAGGGACGAAGAATGGAAGCTGCCTAAGTCTCTTAAACCTAGATCTTAAAATCAGTATGGCATTAATACAATAATCACTTCTATATTATTCCACTGGACAATCCCTGCCCAGGTTAGAGGGAAGAGAATTACATCCCACCTATTAATGCAAGGAGTATAAAAAGATTTGGAGCTGGCCCACTTTTAATGTATCACAGTCGTTAAAACCTTTGACCTCTGAATGAAGGGTTTCCAGGAAGAAAGTAAAACTGATGTAAAACGACAAATTTCCCTACTTTGGAAATTATTCTATCTCCTTTAAAACTAGAAATGAGGAAGAAGACAAACTCATTCCTTGCAATTTCTCCTCCTTTTGTTCATGTGCATTTTTCTTACTACACAAAATAACTCTCTCTGCCCTAGGACTGAAATTTTAGGATGGTACCATTAGTATTATAGTAAAACAACATTATGAATAAAATTGCCTTTTTATAGAATAACGAAATAAATTACTATATCACCTTTTTTCTTGCAAGAACACTTACAAACTTTTGTTTTAAAAACCTGTTATAAAAGGAGCTAGATTGTCAACAACAAAAAAATACATTGATTATCTGCAGACAGATACTTACCATTCATGCCAAGATCGCTTAGCAGTATGGGGGCAGAGACACACAGTGACTTTTTTGAGAAGAGCAGAGCAAGAAGAATGGCAGGCAAGAGTTATACTTGAATCACAGTACTGTGTCAGCACCAACCTCCTGGCCCAGGGGTGGTAGTTGGGAAGCGAGGGAATAATAATGGACCACTAGCAGAGGCACATAATTCTCAGAGCCCCGTTGGGGAAAGATGTTTTACAGCACATTCACAAAATTCAAATAACGACTAAAGAAATAGAAAATGGCAAAATGATTCACATTTTTTGAACTGAAAAATAAGCAAAAGGTCAGCCTTAGTCATCTTAAATGTTCCTGGAGAGTTAATGGGAGCATATTGAGCAATGTTTTTTTGAAAGTAGACACAGAATTTTTCAAAAATGAGATTCTCTTTTCTCTAGAATTAAAAAATATATATTTTTATGCTACCCATATTGGGATCCTAAGTTTAAAGCAGTTTTACTGTGTAAAAGTGGAATTTTTCACCCTCAATAAAATATATGTGGTATTTCATGGAGAAATAAAAGAGATTCTGAATTGTCATGTCGTTTTGAATAAGGTTCGTAAATCATGCAGCTCACTGTACTTGGCACTAAACTAGATGCTGTATCAGGACAACCCCGAGACCTTTTCTTACATACCAGTAGAGATCACAGAAAAAGAATAAACCATCTGAGGTTGAAAGGCCCTAATTTCTAGTTCCAGCCCAGTTCTGCCAACAGTTTTGTTTTTCATAACCTAATTTTCTCACTGGTAAATTGAGGTGGTTGGACTGAGTCCTTTTTAAGATCTTCTTTGGCTTTAATGTATAGCATGTTATTCTTTGGGGCATGTTTATTCCAGGATGAAAGCAGTTTTCTAAACATGTAGATATACCAATGCATCTAGTTGGGGTTATTTTAACCTAACTTTATTAAACATATAATGTTGAGTAGTGGCCAGGCAAGGACTCTTCCCTCTGCCCAGGCACGTCTCCTACCAGATACCTGCAGTGCTCTCTTACTTTTTCAAGGGCTTTGTGCAAATGCCACCTCTATCAAGGTCCCTTTCCTCACATACTATTTAAAACATCTCCCATACTCTGTATTCCCTAACACTACTATTTTTTTTTTCCTTTATACATCTTATTTCCACCTGATACTATAATTACTTATTTATTGTCACAATCACTTCCTAAGCCAGCAGTGTCCAATCTTTTGGCTTCCCTGGGCCACAATGGATGAAGAAGACTTGTCTAGGGCCACATACAAAATACAGTAACACTAACAATAGCTGATGAGCTTTAAAAAAAATCTTAGAAGGCTGGGTGCAGTGATTCTCCTGTGAAATCCCAGCACTTTGGGAGGCCGAGGTGGGAGGATCATGAGGTCAGGAGATCGAGAGCATCCTGACTAACACGATGAAACTCCGTCTCTACTAAAAATACAAAAAAATAGCGGGGCCTGGTGGCACACACTCACCTGTAGTCTCAGCTACTCAGGAGGCTGAGGCAGGAGAATCACTTGAACCCAGAGTTGGAGGTTGCAGTGAGCCGAGATGGTGCCACTGCACTCCAGCCTGAGCAACAGAACAAGACTCGATCTCAAAAAAAAAAAAACAATCACAGAAAACTAATCATGTTTTAAGAAAGTTTACAAATCTATGTTGGGTCGCCTTCAAAGCAGTCCTGGGCCACATGTTGCCTGCTGGCCACAGGTAGGAGAAGCTTGTCCTAGACTATAAGATCCCCAAGAACAAGAACTGTGTTTCATTCACTTGTATCTGAGAATACCTGGCACATTACTAAATAGTTGAACCCATTTCTGACTGATTTCAGTGTTCATGTTTTTTCCACTATGTCAAACTCTGTTATCTTTCCCGTAGTCAAGTTGCACTTGAGTCTAGAAACTCTTAACTTTCCCTTCCCGACAGTGCTGCTTCTTGCTTGACTAACAATATCTCTTTATTTCTCAGACCTACAGTGGTCTCTGGTCTGGGTGATAACTGTATACTATGTCTGGTAGTTTTGGATACTTGATTGCTGTTGTGTGTCTTAAAGTGAACTTTGCTCATTTCCCTTCTTTCTTTCTGTTGAGTGGCATATTCATTTACTTACTGCAGCTATTTCTTGGCATCTCTATGCTATGAGTTAGTATTTGAATTGTGATTTTTCCATAACCTAAGGCATCTCAACAACGCCATGCATTATCTTACTTGTTCCAGGTCTCTCCCCAAAGCCATGTTGCTCTAACTTTGTCTTCCATTCTACTACCAATTACGGTGACATAACTATGCTGCCTTCCTCCAGTCACAGCAGATGATTTCAAAACTAATTAAATTTAATTCTTCAAAGAGAATGTTACATTGACTACTTTGGACTCCATTTTGATGTTTGGAATCAGCTATTATGATGAAAAGAGCTTTCCCAAATGTTCACTAATTTGGTTTTTTAGAAGCCAAAACAATGCATGCTAATCTGATTTTTTTTTTCTCATTAGCTACCTGCAGAGGCCTAAAAACAGTAAGAACACTTACTGTTCACAGGATAAATTCCAAAATGCTTTGACTGTCAGTATACACCCTCCTCATCCGTGTGCTCAGGCTTCACTTTACTCATTGTGACGCATGTATTCCAAGCATGACCACTTTGTTCCACCAGGCTTTATCTCCTGCTCACAAACATGCCTTGCTTACATTGTTCATGCCACCTCTGCTCCTAATAGAAATGCATAGTTCTCATAAAACTCAAGCCAGTATTTGCGGTACAACTCACATGCCATCACTGCCCTGAAGCCACCCTGTTCTTACTGGATAATAACCCAATTCACTCACACATAATGTATCTTACTGTCAGATTTCATCTCTGTGTTAACTTCCTTGTAGTTTTAGGCTACTGCCTTCTCTTTGTTTATCTATCCATATGAAGATATAAACTAAGCACTGATACATGTTGTATTCTAATTATTTGTAGGGACAATGGCTCTAAAATAAAGCCTGCCACCAAATTGCATAGCTGAGGATTACTGCACAAATTTTGCAGCTGTGTATTAATCCATGGCAAAAATCCATGGAGAACTAATCAGTGAGATCTAGAGATTATGTCTATATTAAGCTCTCAATCATCACTCTTGCTTATACCTCTGGAAATACAAATGGATCTCTCTGCCTAAAAACCAATTCAGGAAGCAAATTATTTAGTAGAAAATAAATACATTCTTTTCTGCAATAAACACATATGAAAACCCCATGCATCTCTAAAGTGCTTTTTCACTTTCTCAACTCATTTCAAACAAATAAGCAAACATGTCAAGCCTCGTTTCCTAGGGTACCATTCATCAGAAATGCAGGGGTTTGGAGGTCAGAGACAGAGAGAGAGCTGTTGTCACAGAATTAGTTCTTTTGCCAGCAACCTGAGAATAAGAGTGTCATTGATTTTGACCCTGATGCCCCCTTGGGGATTGAAAAAGGAAATTGTCTATAACATAAAAGACTTTTCAGTATATGCCTAATACTGGGAATATGGCATTTCTAAACTCTGGTGACTTACAAAATGTTGAGCAGTATATTGGAACTATCTAGTTAACTAAACAAACTCATAAATCCATAAGATTAAATATTTTCATGGGATATACATGGAGGGTGAGGAGCAAAGAGGTTGAAACAGGGTAAGTACTCAGGGATTATATTTTTTTTAAAGTTTGGCTGCACACCTGTGAATATGTGGCAGAAATGTAGTTGCTGTTCTTTGCTCTACGTCAAACATCAGATGAAAACTAAAATGTTGAGTATAAAAGCTGTACGGTATCAAAAATCTGGTTTCATATAGACATAATAAACAAACATCCAGAATTCTTCTTAATATTGTAATAATTTATTTTTATAATACGTTCAGTTTGAACACTGCCAATGAAATTGTATCAGTTAGGACTCATTTATTGGTAAATCCAGAAAACTCAACCAAACTCGACTTCAGGACCAAGGGATGTGCTAACTTCTGACGTGGTTAATCAGGGGCTCTGTCAAAATAATTCAGTTGTGCTCCCTCTCTCCCATCATCCTTCCTCCATTTTTTGTTTTATTATTAACAAGCCTCTCTTCTCTTTGTCACAAGCAGACTTTTGCTGCTCCAGAACTTCATTCTTTCTGCTCCACATCCAGGTTGTTGATTCTGATTGGTTTGATGTAGGTGATGTGCCCATCTTTGTACCAATTACTGTGGTCTGACAGAAGAATGTACAGCTGGCATACTCTTTAGTTCATATCTGCTTCTGGAGGTGACTTCTATTTGACATCATTCTATATATGTGGGTTATATGATTGGAACCCAAACTAGATATTAAGTTCTACTACCAGAAGAACCTGAAGTATATTCTAAGTGGCAAATACATAAATAAATGCTCTAAGAAAATATAAAACTATTTATTCTAAATAAACATTATTTCTCATAAAAATTTCTTTCCAAAACACTTAAAAATCCAACAGTTCTTCCAAATGGATAACAATTTATCTAGATGGAACAATGTCAGCTAAAGTAAACCTGAACTATGATCCCTAATAACTGTAATATATGTAAAGTCTGAAAAACAAAAAACTTGAAGCATTCTTGCCTTTTGCTAAAATTGACATAACTTCATTAATTTATACTAGAGCTTGCTTTAATAATTATGAAAAGCAATCAAGTAAGATAACCATATATAAACAAACGTGTTTATATGTCATTCATTAAAATAATAGATGGAGCACTGAAAACTATCAATTAAAACCCTTGGTGAGCATTGTTTTTAATGTAGCCTTGACTAAGCAGAATGTATTTAAAATTCAATGAAAAAAATATATACAGCTTCCAATAATCTAATAAATTTTTCCTGGCTAACTGCAGCCAATGCTGCTGCAGTCCAGAAGCCACATTATCTAGTCTGTATATTGCTGGCCTCATTCCCTAAATTATTTCAACCAATATAACATTAATAACTGCAAAGGGGACTTAATATCCTTAAAGGAAGAGAAGTGTTTGGGTATATGAGAAAGAGGATATTAAACAGATAAAGAGCAGAGAAACAGGAAGTAAAGATATTTGTAATCGACAGGCGTAACATATCATTAACACATTCTGCACACCCCTATACATCATTAGCTGAAACTTGAAACAAAATTATCACACAGATTTGTTAAAGACTTGTCATTTCTTAGTGCTAGCTAACCATAATGAAATTATAATTTTAGAAGTTGTTATAAAGCTTTTAGACATAAAGATACGCATGAAGGATAATACAAGGAACAATCATGTTTCTACCCCCAGCCATAGAAATAAAGTTTGAGCACCTGTATATCCCTTCTCACATTTTTCTTACTTATGTCTTCCTTACTTATTTAAAACAAACAAACAAACAAAAGAAAATAGGCTCAGCTGGTGGTTCATGCCTGTAATCCCAGCACTTTGGGAGGCCTAGGTGGGTTGATCAACTGAGGTTAGGAGTTCGAGACCAGCCTGAACAACATGGTGAAACCTCATCTCTACTAAAAATACAAAAATTAGCCGGGTGTGGTGGCAGGCACCTGTAATTCCAGCTACTCAGGTGGCTGAGACAGAATTGCTTGAACCCAGAAGGCAGAGGTTGCAGTGAGCTGTGAAAGTGCCATTACACTCCAGCCTGGGTGCCAAGAGTGAAATTCCGTCTCAACTGAAACAAACAAACAAAACTTTTTTAAAAAACCAAAAACCTTCCAACTCAGTTAGCTAGAAAATAATTGTAAAGAAAATAAATTATTCAAATAAATTATTTCAAATATTGGGTTTACTGTGACGACAGTCACTTCAGCCCCCCACATACACATACGTAGATAAACATAGACGAAAGTTGAAATCCAGGGTCATTTTATTTATATTTCCTTAGCATAGTCTCTTCCCTCTAATCACATTTGTCAATTTGTGGTAGCTTGATACTTATTAAGCAACTTACTGATTTCTATCTTTTAATCTTTACAACATCTTCATGAGGTAGATATTATTATAACCATTTGAAAGATAAGGAAAATTAAGAATCAGCCAATGTAACTACCGCAAGCTATACAGAAACAAAATGGTGAAGCTGAGATTTGACCTTGGTTCAGTTGCCCCAAACCAAAGCTTTAAACCATATAATTTCTTTTTGTTTGTTTGTTTCTCTATCACTGGTTATTCCTTTTAATATTTCACACAAGCTACTAACACCACTAAACATTTCATCTCCATTCTTCTTTCAAGATAATGCATTTTATGTATTTATTGTGACATCAGCTATCATTTTTATTGTTATCATCCTATAAAATACATGTATTTTATTCTCTAGCTGCTTTCACAACTTAAAAAATATATTTGGTTTTCAGTAATTTGACTATGATGTACTTATATGTGATTTTATATACATGGACACTGACACCCATAAAAATAAAAATTTGCCTCATATCAAGCCATTCCTTCTCAGAGTCAGTATTTAATCTCTGTTCTGGCCTTTGCTCTAGAGTTCCACACAAACTTTGGGAGAATAATTTCTCTGCCTCCTTCCTTCATCTGTTCTTATTCTGGAAAAAAATACTCTTAGCAACAGACAACTTAGGCAATTGTATTTTTGTCATTACTGACAATCAACAAAAAGCAATTTCTGTATTGAGATCTTTCTAGGAGAGATGACTTAGGTTTCTCAAAACAACAACAAAATGACAGGAAAAACAGAGAGAGAGATTGGGAAGTATAACTAGCAAATGAAAAAATAGACAAGCAACTTGTCAACCAGTGGGAATATATAGACTGCATTTGAATTTTCAAATATTTCTGAGTACATATTGAATAATTGAATATATCATATACTTATGTAACAGGTAAATATATAGCATGTATTTTACTATACATAAATACATAACTATATATATGATAATCTGGGAAATGTGAACTGACTAGCCATTTAGTTAAAAAAGAAATTAATTGAAGTAGAGATGGGGTTTCACCACATTGACCAGACTTGTCTCCAACTCCTGCCCTCAAGTGATCCACCCTCCTTGGCCTCCCAAAGTGCTAGGATCACAGGCATAAGCCACCATGCCCGACACCTTGTGGTGTACTTCTTAAGGGTCATTATATTTTACAGATACATACTCAAATATTTATTTCTAAATTTTTTAGTGTATGAAACTCATTTCAATTTTTTTTTTTCGAGATGGGGGTCTAGCTCTGTCACCCAGGCTGGAGTACAGTGACATATTTGTGGCTCACCATAGCCTTGAACTCTTGTGCTCAGGTGCTCCTCTTGCTTTAGCTTCCTCAGTAGCTAGGAACACAGGCACAAACCACCATGCCTGACAAATTTTTATTTTTAATTTTTTGTAGAAATGGGGTCTCGCTATGTTACCTAGGCTCTCACTTTTAAATAATCAAGCAAAAGGGGTATGAGTGGAGTTATGGGTCAAAAAGAAAAGGATTTGTCATTATTGAATACTCTTGAGGCTATAATGGGTACATGGAGGATCATTATGCAATCCTGTCTACTTATATTTATGTGTGAAGTTTCTATTAAATGAGATTTTAAAAGTCTTTCTTAAGCTTATCAAGTTTTCCACCATATATCCTAGAGTTGTAACTTATGCTCAGATTTACTCCATATATCATTATTTAAATAGTATTTTCTTTGCTGCCATGGGGAAGAACAAGCAAATTATTTAATCTGTTCTTGACTTCTCAGTAACCTTTGGGAGAACAAATAAAGTAATACTGAACAAAAATAATGTAGATCAACATTTCAGATACAGAAAGATGCATGTTTCTTTCATAAATATGTAGTTAACAAAAAATTTTTAACTTTGAAATTAGATTTTGAGCGTCTTGTCACTGTTTGCTTTAATTTTTAGCTTCAGTTAATTTGTAAAATTTTGAGGACCCTAATATACAGAAAGTTCAGTAATTTAGTGTCTAGTAATTTGTTTTTCAGATCATTAAGATGAAAAATATTTGGGCACAAAACTGTTCTGACCAATGGCTTTCAGAAAAAATGAGAAGTGTAACCATAGCTACTGCTAGTTGAAAAGCAAAAGGCTTAGTATATTCTAATAAAAATGACATTAAGGTCAGACATTCTATTCATCTGTGCATACTCTGAAACTTCTTCTTTGATTCTAGTAAGTATGCAAAATGAGGCATGACTTTGCAAAGTTTTCCTTTTTGCCATATCCCATCAAAGGAACAAAAGACTACATGAGGAAGAAATTCTAACTCACTTTTGTGTAGCCAGCTTATTAGTAGACCATGTTGAGCAAAGTTTAAAATTATCTTTTTTAACTTAAATCTTCTGTTGGACTGGAATAATATGTAAGTTTGGGTGACAGTGGAAAAATAATTGTTTTTGGTTTTTTTTCTTTTCTTTTTTATGAGACAGAGTCTCGCTCTGTTGCACAGGCTGGAATGCAGTGGCCCAATCTCCGTTTGCTGCAACCTCCTTATCCTGGGTTCAAGTGATTCCCTTGCCTCACCCTCCTGGGTAGCTGGATTACAGGGGTGTGTATCCCATGCCTGGCTAATTTTCATATTTTTAGTAGAGACAGGTTTCATCATGTTGGCCAGGTTGGTCTTGAACTCCTGACCTCAGGTGATCCCCCTTCCCTGCTGCCTCAGCCTCTCAAAGTGCTAGGATTACAGGCATGAACCACTGCACCCATCCCAATATATTGTTCTAATATGGTAGTGTAGAATGATTTTTATTCCACTGATATTGTATCATGGGCTAAATTGTGTCCTCCAAAAAAGTTTGTATGTTGAAGTCCTAACCTCTAGTACTTCAGAATTCAACTATAGAGGAGATAGAGTCTTTAAAGAGATAATTAAGTTAAAATTAAGTCATTGGTCCTAATCTAATATGTTTTCAAAGAAAATAAAACATGGACAGACATATACAGAGAGAAGACCATGTGAAGATACAGGGAGAAGACAGTCATGTACCAGTGAACGAGAGAAGAAACCAACCCTGCTGACACTTTGATCTTGGACTTTTAATCTCCAAAATTTTCAGAAAAAAAAAAAATATGTTGTTGAAGCTACCCAGTTGGTGGTATTTCATTATGGAAACCCTAGCAAACTAATATATGATCTCAAAGGAATAACTGCTGTTTATTATTAGAGAAAACATCTAATGTCTGAAAGTAGGTTTTCAAATGACCTCAAATATGTGTGACTATAAGATAAATAAATTTAATCCTTTTGGGTGGATCCTAGTGTAATCCCCCTAGGGCTGCCAATATCAAGTTGATAGTTGGTGTGTTAGGCTATTTTGACTTTAGCACCCTTATTTCTCACCAGTTGATTCTCATAATCATGTGGTGAGCCACCCACCATTGTTAGATGCTGTGCATGTACATAACCACAGCTCCCACTCTTGCCATTGGCCAGGTAAGCCATAAAGGAGTTTGGACTGAGTGGAGAAAACCCAAAACCCCTGTTTCATTTTCACTGTTTGTGAATATTATCAGGAGGTGAGGTTGTAAATAGTCCAACAGTGTAAACAGGGACAGACTATAGTAGAAGTGGTGAGCCACTGAAATCAGAAAACATTTTTCCCTTGAATTGACTTAATAAATAACAGGTTTACTTACTAATGTTTTTAACCATGTTTGCGCAGTGGACACATATAAGCAGATATACTATAATATAGTATACTGTTTAAAGTCCCAAGCTCTGCAACCAGAGTGCCTGGGATGGTATCTGGCCTCTGTGATTTGACAATATGAAAGTTACTAGAAACTCTCTTATCATATTTTCTTTCCCTTGAGATGAGACTCACATGTACCTGATAAAGGTTTTGGGGAAGGTTAATTGGGTCTATGAATATAAAGTGTTTAGAGCAGTATCAGGCAAACAGTGAGAAAATTAATAAATGTTTGTTCTTATTATCATCAAATGTGAAGAAACATTAGAGGTCTCAACCCATGACCCTATCAAACTACTGAATGTATATTACCAAGCAGCTTCTCAAAATAATAATAAAAACTATTAAGAAGAAATATGTCAAGTCTTTTAGCTTTCTTAAATTTCAGGTAACTCAGTTTTACTAAACATAATTGACTCTACTCATTAAATCCTTACTCATTATATTCTCCACATCCACATATAATATGGTTCTAATATATTTCTGTTCTAAAGACATATTTCTCCTCATGACAGCAATTAATAGTAATAATAGTTGTCATTTATGGAATAATTAAAATATGCAATACACTAAAATAAGCTCTAAAGAGTCACTGGTGTCCTGTGAGGTAATTACAAATAATACCCCCATTTTACAGATTTGGAAACTGAGTCCAGAGTTTGAGTAAGTTGTTTGAACTCAAGTTGTAAGTAGTAGAATATTTGTGCCACACATCCAGATGCCACAGCCAGTTAACATTCACTACTTTATGATATGAAATCTACAATACATTTTTCCTCCACTAAGCATCCTTTGGAATTTTCTCTGCTCTGGCAAGTTTATAAGATGCAGTCACTTCCACACAACACCATTTACAAGAAGACTTAAATGTTGGTATTAAATGTAATTTCTGGTGTATCTACGTACCTAATTTTACAACACAGAGCAGTCTACAATGATTGCACAACTCAAACATATTCTAAAAAATATATTTCACAGCCATTCATATGCATTTATAAATTAAAATATCAATATCTTATTTAATTAGGGGTTATGAATTAATTTTATTCCTAGAGAATATTTCAGGTGATATCTCATTTTTATTTCTTTGAAAAATGGTACTTCCCTTACAGGCCTCCTTTGTGATTCTACTTCTTGGCCTCTAAGAAATTTTTGCTTTCTTGCTTGGAGTTTTACCAAGGAGTTTTAAAAAAATAAAAACACATTTCTCTCTCTCTCCTTGCAGGTTTAACATTCTGATGGCTTTTATAGCTTTTATTGAAGCTGTGAAATTATGAATTCTCATTATGCCAGCTCCTGGCTCTTCCGTATTATTTAGGTGAAATAGTGGGTGGAATCAGTTTTAATTATATCTTCTGTAATTTGTCTGCTACACCTCTGAAAGTTGGCCTAGGGGAAAGAAAATGGAAGCAGGTCTCTCTCTTTAATCCTCGCTGGCACACTAACTTTGTGGATGTTGACTTCACTATTCTGTTTTCTGTGACCAATATTCTTTTTTTCAGAGCCTCTAACACTTTTCTTTTTCAATTAATCTTCTAAATTGCCTCCAAATGCTTTTCAATTATTAACTCTACACTTGAGTTACTTAGCTGAATTTTGAGAGTCTGGGTGGAGGAGATACCTAATGAAAGGTGTCAGGCTTATATCCTTTAAAATTGTTTTATATATAGTGTATATAACATGTATACATTATTATACAAATATAATGAATAATACAAATTATCTGTTAAATGATCTCCTTAAGGTGGACTATTTTGCCTGTGTATTTGGCTTTAAAACTAATGAATGCTGTCTCTACAGAAGAAAATTCTGGGGATAAAGTAGTGAATGGGATTTATAAAGATGTTTGTAATGGATACTATGGTCACACAAGCCAGACACCTTCTTCCTTATCCCTGACATTTATTTCCCTAGTGACTATTGATCACTCACAGATGAGTCCCTCCCTGAAATGCCAGGCACCTACAAAACAATCAAATCTTATGAGAACTCATTGATGAGAACATCATAGGGGAAACTGCCCCATGATTCAATTACCTCCCAGCCTAACCCCTTCCAAGCAGCCTAGGGCCTACCTTTGCTATTTCATGTTAGGACAATGATTGATATTTGATGGCCACAGTTTACTCATGCTTTTGTCTTTCTCAGGAGCTAGCCCCTGATCGATTTGTCCAAATATTTTACACATTTATTCTCTTGTGACAAACATAGCCCTAATTAACATTTTGCTAACATTTAATTGGGTAAAAAATAATCACCCTCTGTTTTTGCTGATGTATTAACATCCAGCATTCCTTCTAGCCTACTTCAACAGCTTAACATGGTATTCACCTGTGGTCCCCTTCCCAGGCCCTTATTAGCAAAGATAATTATATTCTCACATGCTTACCTTGAAGGTTCTCTTGCAAGCAAGTGAGTAAAGCTACAAGGTGTGTGACCTTTGGATTTACTGAAGGGCATTGGGCATTAGAGAGCACAGTTCCAATAGAGACCCACTTGGGAAGGCGACAGGAAGAGAATCCCAGCAGCTTCCTGAGCCTTACAGATGCTCACAGTAGCATGGTGGTTGTCACAGAGAAACCATTTCCACATGTTAGAACATTTTCTATTGTCTCAACAATATTTTTAAGTTAGCCATTCTCTGTTTCACTCAAAATGATTTGCTTATTAATTCAACAGTCTTCCTTTTCACACAGGTTTTTTTTTTTTTGGTCAGATATTTTAAACAAACTACAAACTTCCTGCTTTCTCGTTTCCTTTTACAGGTGGTTCTGTGGCAGGTCATCCAGCTTTTCTCTTTTCTGATCTCAAAACAACCAGTAACACACAATTTTTGCTAAAGTGGGTCACTTTAAACAATTTAATACATACTTATTGAAATAAGCTCTAATACCATCTGACAATTTACTTCCCTGCATTAATAAGGCCATTTTGGACCACTGCTTTTTGGGTTACACTAGTGCACACTAGGGCATGGTTGATCACAATCCTAATAACTGACTTGTGAGAGGAAACCAAATAATTTTGATTTAGGACAACCTGTCAGTGAATTCTATTAGATCCACTGATTTTCTAAGAGAGAATTTCTAACAACTATGTGTGAAATACACACACACACACACACACACACAGACAAACACACAGGCATGCTACTGCATTTATATACAACACACATTTAACTTCCTTGGCAGCCATAGCTGATTTATTTTGAGTTGGCATTGAACTAAAATCCTGAAGTCTTTTTCACGAAAATTGCTGTCAAGATCTTTTCAAATATTGATTGTTATGCAGCACATTAGCTATTTCTCTCAGCTTTTTGTTATCTAAAAATTTTATAAGCATACATTTTTGACTTTATCCAAGTCAATGATAAAAATGTTAGAGAGGACAAGGCCTAACCTAAGACAGAATCCTGTGTGATGACTCTTGGGGAATCATCATTCAATCACTTGAATCTACTCTCATCCAACTCTGACAATACTTGATTTTTGTGACATCTGGCCTGTATTTCTCCAACTGGTAAACAAATAAATCATGAAAGATTTTAACACATTGCTGAAATCCAAATAAGCTTTATCTATGACTTTCCTAAGCTTGGCCAATCTAATTAGATAGCATCTGATTAAAAGAGCCAATGTAGTTGGGTTGTCTTCCTTTACTCATTGTGCATCTGTGCTAATTCTTAGTCATGATCTCTTATCTTTTCGGTCTTGCAACCCAACACTACTTTAGTTTTACAAATAATTCTTGAGCACCTACTATGTATTATGTGTTATATTTATTATATGCTATGTATTATGTTCCCCAGTTATAAGAGATCTACTCTGTAACTCCTGCTCTCAGTAAGCTTACTACATGCTCTGAAATACATTACAGAGTATTTCTAGAACCTGATATTAAGCTTATGCATTTGTAGTTCCTGACACTGTTTTTCTGAAAAATTGGGAGCATGTTTGATGATCCTGTCATGATCACAGTGATTCTGGCACTAATTTTCTATAATACATCAAAAATTATCAAGGATGGTATTGATGAAGTAACTAGTATTGATATACTAGTTACTTCAGTACATTGGAACCGAAGCCTTAAATTTATCTGTAATGATTCTTACTATTTATTCTGTGTCAGAGGTTCCCAAGACAATTCTCAGGCTTACAGATTACCTAGAAAGATTCACAGAACTCAGAAAAGCTGCTATACTCATAGGTTATTATATAACTTTGCAGATGCAGATTGAAATCAGCAAAGGAATAGGTCACATGGTCTAAAGCCCAGGAGGAAACAGGCACAAGCTTTGATGCATTCCCTCCCAATGGAGTCACACGGAGACATATTTAATTCTTCCAGCAATGATATGTGACAACACATTAAAAATGGTGCCAGGCAAGAATGCTCACCTAAGCCTTTGTGTCCAGGGTGTTTATTGGGGCACAATCACATAGACATACACTGCCTGTGTGACAGACTTCAGTGACTCATATTCTACCACTCCCAAAGCAAAAACAAGCACTAACCATAAACTGCATTGTTAGAGTAAACTTATCTGATCAAACAAATACAGCATGGCCCAAGACCTCAAGAATATAAACTCTTATCAGGCAGAATAGTCCAAGTTATCAAAGGTTATCTTCTAGAAGCCTGGTTTAGACAAGTCCTGAAGACAGATCTTTATTTGGAAAATCTGAGGGTGCAGCCCAGGCCTTCAGAGTTAGCTTTCCCTGCACAGCTCACTCTATGTTTTAAATTCTATATTAATCATTTGCTTTTCTAGTCTTTTATACCTTGGAAGACATTCTCTTTTTCAATTATATGAAAGCAAATTCAACATAGAGTACTATGTTCTCAATGATTCTTTAAGATTATACATTTCCACTATTTCCTCTTGAAATACATGAGAGATTCCTTTACTTTAAAATTCAGATTTTATTGTTATAGTGAAATATAATCTTTAGTATGGGCTATAAATAATTGTTCCTTGATTTTTTATTGTAATGTGTATTAGTCTTTTTACTGTTTTCACAAACACTTTCTTTTTCCTATGCTTTTCCTTTTCCATTAGGGGCTATGTCTTAAGAGTCATAAATTGAAGATTTTAGATAAATTATAAAAAGTAAAGAAAGGCTTTCCACCACTGGCAAAGAAAATATATATATATAATGACTGAGATCTAGTTGACTCAAATTCCTAAAAATTGCCTTATCAAAAAAATCCAGAATGCTAAATTTTTAAATAAACTATATTTAATGAACTATCATTCTATTAGTTACCTAGAACTTCATAGTAAATTACTTTAAAACATTGCATTTTAAAACAATAAACATGTATTATTTTACTTTTCCTGAGTTCAGAAATGTAGGCACCAGGGTATATGGGTCCTCTGGCACAGGATCTCTCACAAAGCAACAAACAAGGTGTTACTGAAACCTGCAGTCATTTTAAGGTGTAGCTAAAAATGAATTCACTTCAAACTTATTTAAGTCATTAGTTTGATTCAATTCCTTGTGTGCTGTTGGCTGGAGGTTACCCTCAGTTCTCTGCCACCTGGGTTTCTCCAAAGGGCTTCTCACAATATGTCAACTGTAAAGACAGAGTCTTGTTGATAAAAACCTTTAAGAAATTAGTTATGGAGGAAATGTACATCAACAAAATAAAGACTATATATGACAGATTCATTGCTAACATCATACTCAATGGTGAAAAGTTTGAAGTTTTCATCTTAGACAGGCAAGGACACTCACTCTCAACACTTCTGTTCAACATAGAACTGGAAGTCCTAGCTAGAGTATTTAGGCAAGGCAAAAAAAAAAAAAAAAAAAAAGCAACCAATTTGGAAAGAAAAAATGTTAAATTGTCTTCATTTGCAGATGACATAATTTTATATACAGAAAAATCCTAAGAATTCCACCAAATAAAACCTGTTAGAACTAATAAAGAAATTCAGTAAAGTTGCAAAATATAAGATTAACATACAAAATTTAGTAACTTTTTATGCACTAACAATGAACTATCAGAAAAAGAAATTAAGAAAACAATGTTATTTAGAGTAGCTACTGCTATGGTTGCAGTTTTTCCCCACCAAAACCTCATCTTCAAATTTTATCCTTAATGTGGTGGTGTTTGGAGGTAGTGCCTAGGAGATGTTTGGGTTATGGGGTGGCTTCCTCAAGCATGGCTTGGTGCCATTCTCATGATAGTGAGTGTGTTATTGTTCTGGCAAGAGAATGAATTTGTTCTTGAGGGGATAGATTAGTTTTCATGAGAATGGATTGTTATAAGGCCAGGATAACCCCTTGGATTTTTCCTCTTTCCATGTGTCCACTTCCCCATTGATCTTCTCTATCATGTTATGACACAGCATGAAAAGGCTTCATCAAAAGCTAAGCAGATGCTGGTGTCATGCTTCTTGAACTTCTCAGCCTGCAATACAATGAGCTAGATAAATGTATTTTCTTTGTAAATTACCTAACCTCAGGTATTCTTTTATAGCAACACTAAAAGATCCTTGACAGCCACACATGCATGCACACATACACATACATAAATATTTAGGAATAAATTTAAAAAAAGAAGTGAAAAATCAATCCACTGAGAACTATAACACATTGATGAAAGAAAATAAAAAAGACACAAATAAATGGAAAAGTAGCCCATGTTCATGGATTAGAATATTTATATTGCTAAAATGTCCATACTACCCAAAGTGATTTATAGAGTCAATAAAATTTCTATAAAAATTTTATCATTTTTACGTAAGTAGAAAATGATCCTAAAATATCCATAAGAGCAAAAAGACCCCCAAAAAGCAAAAGCAATCTCAAGCAAAAAGAACAAAGTCAGACATATCACACTACCTGATTTCAAAACATACTACAAAGTTATAATAACCAAAATATCATAGCATTCACGTAAAAACAGATACAAAGCTCAATGGAGAAGAATAGAGAACCCAGGAATAAACTCTATATAATTGATTTTTGACAAATATGTAAAGACACAATGCGAAAAGGACAGTCTCTTCAGTAAGTGATTCTGAGACAACCAGATATCCACATATAGAAGAATGTAATTAGACTCTACCTTACACCATATGCAAAAATCAGCTCAAAATGAATTAGACATAAATGTAAGGCCTGAAACTATAGAACTGCTAGAATAAAACATAAGAAAAAACATTCATGACACTGGTCTAGGCAATAGTTATTTTAAATATAGCCCCAAAAGCACAGGCAACAAAAGCAAAAATAGACAAATAAGATTATATCAAACTAAAAAGTTTCTGCACATCAAAGGAAACAATTCTAGTACTGTTGTAATCCACAGAGTAGAGAGACAACTCACAGATTAAAAGAATATATTTGTACACTCTACATTTGATAAGGCATTAATAATAATATCTAAAATATGTAAGAAACACAAACAGCAAGAAAACAAGTAACCTGATTTTAAAAATGGGCAAACATCCATAATAGAGATTTCTCAAAAGGAGACATACAAACTGCCAACAGGTATATGAAAAAATGCTTAAGGTCACTATTAGAGAAATATAAATTAAAATCACAATGAGATATCATGTCATACTTGTTAAAATGTCTGTCATCAAACAGATTAAGAAAAGGTTTGGTAAATTATCTTAGATAAATTAGTGTAGCCAGTATGAAAAACAGTCTAGGTTTCACAAAAGGTTAAAAATAGCTACCATATGATATGGCAGTCCCAATACTAGGCACATGCCAAAGAAAGTGAAGTCAGATGTTGAAAAGATGGCTGTACTCCCATGTTTATTGCAGCATTATTTACAATTGCCAAGGTATGTAATCAACCTAAGTGTCTATCAACAGATGAATGGATAAAGAAAATGTGTTATGTATACACAATAGAATACGAGTCAGCCTTAAAAAAAAAGTAAATCTTGTTATTTGTGTCAGCATGAATGAACCTCAAAAACATTACGTTGAGTGAAATAAGTCAGGCACAGAAAGGCAAATACTGCATAATTTAATTTATATGTGGAAATAAACATATAGAAACAGAGGGTAAAATGGTGGTTACCAGAGTGTAGGAAGTATAGCAATTGGGGAGATGTTGGTTAAAGGACACAAAATTTCAGTGAGACAGGAGAAATAAAAAGATCTGTTGTTCATTGTGGTGACTATAGTGAATAAAAATGTATATGTGAAAATTGGTAAGATAGTAGAATTTTTGTTTTCTCACCACAAAAAAGTGATAAATAGGTGAAGTAGTACATAGGGTAAACAGTTTGATTTAGTCACTCCATAATGTATGCATATTTCAAGACATCATGCTGTATACCACAAATATATATAATTTTTATCAATTAAAAAAATTAAAAGGAGGATTAAAAATGTAGAGTCTTGTCAAAATCTTATCTTTGAAGTGGCGTTCCATCACTTTGGTCATAGATAATTTACTGGATGCAAATCATTAAGTGTATGTATCTCTGAATGGAAGAATATTACACAAGACCATAAACACAGGAAGATGAGGACCACTAGCCATCTTATAAAATACTAAGCCTACCACAGTCATCTATAACATACCACATAAAATACTACGTGTCTTATTTAAGTAAATATACATGATTCTCAACTGATACTTTTCCCAAAATACTTGACAATGTCTAGAAAAAAAATTTTATTGTCACAACTTCTACCAACTATTGGCATCTAGTTGGTAGAAGCCTGGGATGCTGCTAAATATCCTACATTGCATAAAATAGCCTCTTACAACAAAGAATTACCCATTTCAAAATGTCAATATTGGTGACATTGAAAAACTTTGTTAAATAATAACAGGAAAATTAGCATATATAATTACTGATTTGTTTAGTCTGAAATACAAGTGTCAAACAAAATGATTATTATAGATCCATCTAAGTAGGAGCCAAGTCATTTCTATTTATAGAAGACTACTGGTCTCTGCCTCACAATTATATTAAGTAATGTGCTTAAGGTAAAAAAATAATTGAATATGTAGCCACTTTAATAAACACGTTCTAAACCATTAATAGATGTTTCTGTAGCAAAACCTGGCTTAAAATTAGAATTGTTTAATCCATGCTTGCATCTTTGAGTCATCTATATTTTCTCTTTTAATACAGATGCTTGAACCACATCCTCAAGCCAATTAAATTCGTCACTATGGAGGGGAGACCTAAGTTTTGGTATAGCTGTAAAGAGTCAAGTTCAGTGGTTGTAAGAACCACTAAAGCAGAGGTCCTGCAGAAATTATTTAATCAGTCCAGCTGACCTGCTAATACTGGATGTGAGGCTGTTGAAATAAAGCTCTTCTTGAAATCTCTGCCACAGATTAGCACTGTTACAGAAATGTACATATTCTAAAAGTGAATTGCTAAATCTGAGTGATTTATTCCATGGAGTCATCAGACTATGGCCAGTGGGTGAAATCTTTCTTTCTGCTTTTGTAAATAAAGTTTTATTAAAACACCATCATGTCATTTATTTTTGTATTGTTCATGGCTGCTTTTGAGCTGAAATAGCAGACTTAATCCTTTGCAACAGAGACTACATGACCCACAAGGCCTTAATTATTGAATATCAGTTCCATTATAGGAGTTTGCAAAGCTGTTATGGCTTCCAATGTCAATAATTTATTTTTATTGAACTTAGTATTTATCATTAGTTGTTTACAGTTCCTTTTAAAATGGTGCCTTTCAACATGAAGAATTTGAGAGGAGACAAAGAAACAGAAAATTATAAAATAAACAATGTTTTCTTTGTCTTCATTTATGTTACTTTTATATATTATAAAGGTAATAATAGGTTAAATATTGGCTAAAGATGATCTCTCCAGAACAATTTTCCATTTCCTTGGAAAAATTGGTAGTTTTTCCTTGGAAAAACTTTCCTTTCCAAGGAAAATTGGTAATTCTAGACTATTTTTTTTTTCTATTAAGTGAGTTGAGTCAGTGATTACTCTAAAGATAATGACATCAATTGTTTATTAAAATTTACCTAAGGTTACATAGTAATATGAATGTATTCAAGCTGATTCAATTACAGAAAGTCTGTTTTTAGAGTCTGAGCTCTAATTCATAAGACAAAATATGCTTCTGCTTACAGTATAGTCATTTATTTTAGCACTCCATATTCCAAAATTCCTAAAAATCTTAAAGTAGACAACTCATATTCTTGAAGATGGCTAAATACCTCCAAATATAATCAAACTTTTAAAAATATACTTTTAAAAAATCACATGATATGTTTTACCCACAAAAAAATAGACAAATACAGTAGCTTTAATGAAGGCACTTTGGGTTGCAAGTACAGTAAGTTCTGCTATCACACTTGTTTTGAAAACACAAGTTTGTACCAGTATAATTTATTTATTGGGGAACAATTTGAGAATAATGCCAACTTCACATTTGTTCACATGAAATTTCACCTGCAAGAAATTCAAAGTTCATACAGAAAACTGTATCCAGCTGAATTGAATCACATAGGAATACACAAAATACACACATGCATGACACCTCGAATATCTCCTCTGTCAACTCACTTTGTTCACTGCACATGTTATCCTAAAAGGCTGTGATTTGCTAATATTTTGCCTTTGTGACATGCATTCAACATCCCCAAAATACAAGTGTTCTTGGTTGAAAACACCAAACAGTACATCAGAAATGAAAGCTTTAAATATTGAGAAGAAACTTGAAATAACAAAATGTTTTGAAAGAAATGGGAAAGCACGTGACAGCTCTCAAGCAACAGACTTAAAGGAATCCACACTGTGGACCACCAGAGACAATGCTCGGAAAAAAAAAGAAATCTTTGATTAGAAAAACTTCATGTGCTGCAAAAGAAACAGTCAATAGAGTGAATCGGCAACCAACAGAATGGGAAAAAATTTTTGCAGCCTACCCATCTGACAAAGGGCTGATATCCAGAATTTACAACGAGCTAAAAAAGATTTACAAGAAAAAAACAAACAAGCCCATTCAAAAATGGGCGAAGGATATGAACAGATACTTTACAAAAGAAGACATACAAGAGGCCAACAAACATATGAAAAAATGCTCATCATCACTGGTCATTAGAGAAATGCAAATCAAAACTACATTGAGATACCATCTCATGCCAGTTAGAATGGCGATCATTAAAAAATCTGGAGAAAATAGATGCTGGAGAGGATGTGGAGAAATAGGAACACTTTTACACTGTTGGTGGGAGTGTAAATTAGTTCAACCACTGTGGAAAACAGTGTGGCGATTCCTCAAGGACCTAGAAATAGAAATTCCATTTGACCCAGCAATCCCATTACTGGGCATATATCCAAAGGATTATAAATCGTTCTACTATAAGGACACATGCATACGAATGTTCATTGCAGCACAGTTTACAATAGCAAAGACCTGGAACCAACCCAAATGCCCATCGATGATAGACTGGACAGGAAAAATGTGGCACATATACACCATGGAATATTATGCAGCCATTAAAAATGAGGAGTTCGCGTCCTTTGTAGGGACATGGATGAACCTGGAAACCATCATTCTCAGCAAACTGACACAAGAACACAAAACCAAACACCACATGTTCTCACTCATAGGAGGGTGTTGAACAAGGAGAACACATGGACACAGGGAGGGGAGCACTATACACGGGGGTCTGTTGCGGGGGAGTAGGGGGGACAGCGGGGGGGGGAGTTGGGGAGGGATAGCATGGGGAGAAATGCCAGATATGGGTGAGGGGGAGGGAGGCAGCAAATCACACTGCCATGAATGCACCTATGCAACAACTTTGCATGTTTTTCACATGTACCCCAAAACCTAAAATGCAATAAAAAAAAAAAAAAAAAAAAGAAAAACTTCATGTACTTCAAAGTCAATGAAAATTGAAAATAAGGCCCCCAAAATTTAATGTAATGGGAAGATTGTTGAGCTTATGCATAGCAGAAGAAAGAGTCAAAAAGTCATAAACATCCTTTCTCACAATCAAATATAAAGCACTGTCTGTAAACTAAGACTTTAAATAGACATTGCCAAATCCTGCAGAAACAGCTCTTTTCAGTACAAGTAGTGGCTGGTTTGGTTATTTTCAAATGCCACTAAAATTTTCAAAGCCTTCAGCTTTTAAGCAAAGCCATGAGTGAAGATTAGAAAGCAGTAAATGTATTTCCAGCAGTGATACAAAAGTTAATTAAAGGTTATACATCATATCAAATTTTCAGTTCTGATAAAATAGATATCTAGTATAAACACATGCCTTAAAGGACTTACATTGTAAATAGCAAGAAAAAACATGCCCCAGGTTTTATGGCTACAAAAGATTACAAATGTGGTAACCTCCTTTCTACCATTTCATGATAACTCACAAGCTTCAATCTATCTGAGGTCTGCTTACAGAAACAAATTGCCCTATAATTTTTATTGAAGCATTTATGTTTTCCTTCACCATTTGATATATATAAAACTGGGCTATCATTTTCATTATTTTCATATTTTGTCTTTGTATATGTCACTGATGAAATTTTTGAAGATTTTGCTCCTAACTTTGCATTTGCTAGCGACTATTTGTCTTTATTACATGATTTTACACAGTGACATAAATTTTAGAAATGTATGTGTTTATGACAGCAAAACTGGGTATAATAGAAAAACATTTATGTTAGATTATACAAAAATAAAATTAATTAAGTGGTTCTGCATACAACCAAAGACAAGAAGGGTAATTGCAACTCATGAGAGATCTGAATTGGGTTCTAAAAATTTCTGATAAACCAAGAGAGCTCTTTGTGTCATCTTTTCAGGGTTAAATAATCTCTTTTTTCTTTCTGTTGAAAGTCTGTTTATTGTTTAGTTGCTTATAATGACCAATTCATGAGTTTTCCTAACAAGTACATGGAAAAGATGACCATTCCACCACTTCTCAGAGTAGGCAAGCTGCTATGGTTTGAATGTAACCCCTAAAGTTTATGTGTTGGATACTCAATGTTGCAATGTTGGGAGGTGTGGTTTTTAAGAGGTATTCAGGCCATGAGATCTGCATTCTCATGAATGGATTAATGCTATTACTGTAGGAGTGTTTTGTTTTGTTTTAATAAGAGGCTGAGTTTGGTGTCTTCTTGCTCACTCTCTGCCTCTTTTTCCCCTTCTACCATGTGATGCCTTCCACCATGTGCTGATGCAGAAAGAAAGTGCTCATCAGATGCTGGACCCTCAATCTTGAACTTCCCAGACTCCCAAAGTGTGAGCCAATATATTTTTGTTCATGGTAAATTACCAATTTTGTGGTATTCTGTTCTAGCAGCACAAAATAGACTACGACACAAGCAGAAGAGATTTACTACTGTGTAACCAAAAGCTTTCTTAAATTCTTGTGAGAGATAACCAACTTAACTAATTTCAGACTGGAAAATACTCCAAACTTGTCAAGAGGTTTCATGTTTATTTACATTATAACTACATTGAATTCAATTATTAAATGAGATACTTATGAATAAGTTGTGAAATGCATGATAAAAGATTGAGTTGAGTATTTGGAACTTGAAACACATTTTTGTTCTTCACAGTAATAATTTTAGGAGTGGTGAACAAACTTTTTGTTTTGTTTTATCTCATTTTGCTTAAAATAAGCCTGCCTCTATATTAAAAAAGTCATAAAATTTTAGGTAGAGGGGATCCTGATCATCTAGACAACCATTTAACTCCCAGGATTAAAACACTGAGCCCCAGAGAGGTTGTGAACTGCCAAAGGCAATGTTTGAGTGACATTGTAACTGAAGTGGCTATGCTAATATTATCCTGGGTTATGGTTTCTGGCATGTGGTAACCAGGTAGTGCAATAAAAAGTAAAAATAGGAAAATGTGTCCTGATCTTATTTTGGATTTCTGGCCTTAGAGAATATCAACAATAAGCATTAAGCATATATTACTGGCTGTTAGAAAAAATATGAATACTTTCATGTTTCTGCATGGTGAAGATGTTTGAGCAACAAAAACTAGAACTTGGGTTGAAACACAAGCATGAGTTGTTAAAAAGATGATAGAATAGAGAGGGACAGACCTCCAGAAAGATTTACCTTCTTCGAGATATGTATTTTTATTCCAAATGGGGAGAAAACCTGGAAAGGTGGAGACTTTTTAGTGACTGTAAACAGGAGACATTTATATTATCAATCCTACTGCAGAGGTTTATTTTCATTCCAAAGGGCAAGATCCAAGTGCCTTTACCCTTTATTTTAGGCTTTATTATTTATGGAGAATTTCTTCAGGGAGACTATTATTTTCTATCTCTCTTACAAAGAAAAAAAAGAAACTGCTATGTGAGCCATATGATATAAATTTCTAGATTCATAATTTTTGGTTTCTTTCCCTTGATTTGCTTATTGCTATAAATAATAATATTTTTCCTTGATTAGGAATCTTATATTTGCCTTCAGGGAAATATAAATGTGAATATTCAAAATGTGTCACTGTAGAATACAATGAGGTGATCTCTAGACCTTTCTCTCGGTGAAAAAACCAAAATAGGTGAAAATTATTACAGCAAAGAAACAAATCATAAACAAAAACTAGGTTAATTCCTAGCAGTCACTTTATAGGAAATACATCTCATGAGAAATAAAAAAGAGTCCTTCAAAGAGAAAGCAGTTTTCACCAGAAAGAAATTTGAATCCACATGTAAGGAAAAAAGCTTTGGTAAAGGTAATTAGGTAATTATGAAAGACATAATTAAATATATTTTACTTCTTTTTGCTGTTAATTGATTTATAAAACAACTATATATCACAATATCCATATAATTTATCATAAAGAAATATAATATGCATAACAATAACAGCTCAAAATGGAGAAAGAGGGATTAGAATTATATACGAATAACATTTCTATATCTTGCCAGAATTAAGTGAGTGCAAATATTAAGCAGATTCTGGTAAGTCAAATTGTATATAGCAAGTGCAAAAGCAATGGCTAAGAAAATACCCAAAAAGTGAAAATAATTAGAGAAATTGAAATGTTACACTAGAAAATATTCACTTAATTTAAAAATTAATAAAGGATGAATAAAGATATAAAACTTATAGAAAACAAAAGATAAATTGGTAGGCATAAATTCACATATATATATAATAATCTAATGTAGATGAATTAGTCTAATCAAAAGAGAGAGATTGTCAGGTAAGTTAAAAAAAACAGTATTTACTTATATGCTGTCTATAGGACACATACTTTAAATTCAGAAATAATTTATATTTTAAATATACTGTAGGTTGAAATTAAAAGGAAAGAAAAAAAAAAAAAACGATGCAAACAAGCACATGAAAGCCTGAGTAGCTACAGTGCCAGACAAAATAGACTGTAAAACAAAACAACAATAAAAAAAACTTACCAGAGACAAGAAGAGATGTATTATAATAAAAAAATGACCAATCCATTAAGAAGATAAGTATAAACATATATTCACCTAACAACAGAGATCAAAGCACGTGATGCAAAAATTGACATAATTCAAGAGAGAAAGTAAAAATAGACGTAATTTAAGAGAGACACACTTAATTCAACCATAATAGCTGGATACTTCACTACCCCATTTTCAGTAATAGACAGAATAACTAAAAAGACAGTCAACAAGACAATAGAAGACTTTCATAAGACTATAAACCAACTAGTCCTAGTGGATAATTTTAAAACACTTCACCTAACAACAGCAAGATACACATGCTTCTCAAGTGCACATAAAACACGTGGATTATTGTCAGTCTATAAAACAAATATAATAAATTTGAAAGTATTGACATTATAAAAAATATGTTCTCGACCAAGAAGGTGAAAGATCTCTACAAGGAGAACTACAAAACACTGCTAAAACAAAAAAACATAGAAGACACAAACAAATGGACAAACATTCCATGCTTATTAATTGAAAGAATCAGTGTCATTAGAATGGTCATACTGCCCAAAGCAATCTACAAATTCAACACTATTCCTACACTCTACAAACATCATTTTTCACAGAATTGAAAAAAAACTACTCTAGAATATTTATGGAGCCAAAAAAGAGCCTGAACATCCAAAATAATTCTAAGCAAAAAGAACAAAGCTAGAAGCCTCACATTATCCAACTCTATACTATAAAACTACAATAACCAAAACAGTGTGGTACTGGTATAAAAATAGACATATAGATCAATGGAACAAAATAGAAAACCTGGAAATAAGGCCACATACCTACAGCCACCTAGTCTTTCACAAACTGACAAAAATAAGCAATGGAGAAAGCATTCCCTATTCAATAAATGGTACTGGGATAGCTCAATAGCCACATGCAGAAAAACAAAACTGGGCCTGTACCTTTCACCACATACAAAAATTAAGATGGAGTAAAGATTTAAATGTAAGACCTCAAACTATAAAAATTCTAGAAGAATACCTAGGAAGCACCATTCAGGACATGGACCTTGGAAAAGAATTTATGATCAAGTCCTCAAATGCAATTGCAACAATAACAAAAAATTGCTAAGTTGGACTTACACAAACTATCAATAAAGGAAACAGACAACCTACAGAATGGAGAAAATATTCACAAACTGTGCATCTAACAAATATCTAATATCCAGAATCTATAAAAAACTTAAAAAGTTCAACAAGAAAAAAACATAACCACTTTAAAAAATGGGCAAAAAACATGAACAGACACTTCTTCAAAGAAGAACTACAAATGGCCAAAAAACATTAGAGAATGCTTATTATCACTAATCATTAGAGAAATGCAAACTAAAACCACAATGACATATTATTGCATAACAGTCAGAATGGCTATTATTAAAGTAAAAAAACAACAGATGCTGGCAAGGCTACAGAAAAAAATGAACATTTGTATACCATTGGTGGGAATGTAAATTAATTCAGCCACTGTGGAAAGCAATTTGGAAATTTCTCAAAAAACTTAGAACTGCCATTTGACTCAGCCTTCCCATTACTAGTTATATATCCAAAAGAAAACAAACCAGTCTACCAAAAAGACACATGCATTTGTATGTTCATCACAGCACTGTTCACATTTGCAAAGACAAGGAATCAACCTAGTGGCCATCAAGGGTGGATTCAATAATCAATACGTGGAACGTAAACACCATGGAATACTATGCAGCCCTAAAAATTAACAAAATTATATCCTTTACAGCAACACAGATGCAGCTGGAAGCCACTATCTTAAGTAAATTAATGCAGGAACAGAAAACTGTATGTTCTCACTTCTAAGTGGGAGCTAAACTTTAGGTTCTTGTTGACATAAGGATGGCAACAATAGATACTAGAGCCTACTAGAGGCAGGGTGGGGGTGAGAAAGAGGCTAGAGTTACAAAACTAACTATTCAGTACTATGCTCAGTACCTGGATGATGGGATTATTCATACTCCAAACCTCAGCATCTGCAATATACCCAGGTAACAAACACGTACATGTATCCCTTGGATCTAAAATAAAAGTTGAAAAAAAAAAAGTATGTTCTTTGACCACAATAGAATAAAATGATAAATCAATGACAAAAATAAATTGTATATATATGTGGAAATTTTACAAAACTCAAATAATAAATGGACCAAAGAAAAAAAAGAGAAATAGGAAAATACCTTTAGATAAATAAAAATAAAAACTCCAACATACCAAAACTTATAGAGTACAGCTAAAATAGTCCTTAGTGGAGAATGTAAATCTGAAAATGCCTAAACTTAAAAATTAATACATCAACTATGAAAGCTAACTTCCATCTTAAGAAATTGTTTAAAAGTCAAAACAGTGTAAAGTAAAGGAAATAATAAATATTGAGTGGTAATTAACAAAATAGACAATAGAAAAGTTATGGAGAAAATTAATGAAATCAAAAGTTGGTTCCTTGATCAACAAAATTTACAATACTTTAGCTAGACTCACAAAAAAGGAGAGGAGATTCAAATTATTAGCATTGAAAGGAGGAACATTTCAGTCATTATGAAAATTAAAAGAATTAAAAAGGAATACTATGAGCAACGATATGTCAACAAATTAGATAATTTAGATGAAAACCATGAGTTCCAGAAAAGACACAAACTACTAAAACTAACTCAAGGAAATAAAAAATCTGGACAGAGCAATAATAACTAATGAGATGAAATATGTAATTGTAAAACTTTCCACTAAGGAAAGCCTAGCTTACTTAATTGGTAAATTCTATCAGTTAAAATTAAAATTTATCAGGTATTCATTAAAAAATTAATACCAATCCTCATAACCTCACCTAAAACACAGAAAACAAAGGAGCACTTCCTAAGTCATTTGATGAGGGTAGCACTACCCAGAAGTCAAATGCATCACAAGAAAAGAAAACTATATACCAATTATCTATTACAAATATAGACATAAAAATTCTTTTAAAAATGTTAACAAACAAAATCTAGCCAACATATAAAAAGAATTATAGACCACAATCAAATGGGATTTATTTCAAGAATTTAAGACTGGTTTAAAGTGGAAAATTAACTAATGTAGTCCATCATGTTAATAAATAGTAAAAAATCCATATAATTATGTCAATAGACACAGAAAAAGTACTTGACTAAATCCGGTGCCCATTCATGATTAAAAACAAACAAAAACTAAGAAAACTAGACACAGAGTCTACTTCCTCAACTTGAAAGAGGGTATCTAAGAAAAACCCCCAGGTAATATCATATTTAATGGTGAAAAACTAAAGGTTTTCAAATTGAGAACCTAAGTACAGGAATAAGACAAGGATGTCGTGCTTCCACCTGTAGGATATTGGTCTAGGTGGTGGGAAAAATTATAGGAAAGATGCAAACCTTCTTGGAAGGCTGGAAGGTTTTGCAAAAGCTTTGGGAAAGGATTACGGCTGTAGGCAGCCTAATCCTCTTACCTTGAGCTAACAACAAAGAGCAGATAACAAAGGAATGTAGAGGAGTTTATCTAAATAGCTTGTTTACACATGTTGTCCTAAAACTGACCTTTGATCATTTGCTTGCAGGACTACTCTCTATTTGGGGGTTAACAATGTTTATTACCTACAAATTGTGTTTGCTCTAGGCCTTTGTCTTAAATCTGTACTAAATAAATGTAGGTGTTGTCAGCTTATCAAGGCTGCTGCTGACTTTGGCAGGGTTCCCCTAGCCACACTGACAGGCAAGACTGTGTTTGTTTACTCCATTCATCTGTCACCTGGCCAGAGTCTGTGGGACAGACATGGCAGCTGGTGTGCCTGCATGATGAACGCTGCAATGGATCACAACAAAAACCTTGAAAATGAAGAAGAGACTGCACAGTCAGTAAGTCAGCAAGTCATTGGTGCCCACTCAGGATTTCCAACTTCAAGGGAACTGTTCAAACTAGGGTTTCATCATGGGACAACAGTTATCAGCACAACAGAAACGGTATATAAAAGTATTGAAACAGCTCATTAAAGCTAGCAGAGCCTCACTTTCACAGCCTCAACTGAGGGACCTAATGCAAATTGCTGTTTCCCATAACCCTGTTCATGAAAGAAGGAATGCTAGACGTAGAGCTCTGGGAATAAGTGAGGAAAAATCTTAAATGTATTCATGCACAAGGGCCATGGGTCCCAGTAACATCTTTAATGTTATGGGCCTTAGTCAGGGCTGCTTTGGTCACACTCTATACAGAAGAGCCCAAAAAGGCAAGGGAAGAGGAACCATCACCTACCTTACGGCCTCGTCCCCCTCACTCAGTCATTATTACTGAGTAAAAGTGCCACATAAGAAACAACAATATCCCCTGAGCCCCCTCCCCAAGTAAATTGGAAAAAATACAAGGGATATGCTACAGCTATGGGACTCTGTCTTAGGCAAGTGGAATTAGAAGGGGAACTCTTGGCCTGCCCAGTAGTGGAAAATAGACAAGACAATCAGGCATATGAACCCATTACTTTTGACGCTTATAAAAAGGTAAGAAAAAGCATTAGAGAAAACAGAGCCACTAGCCTATTTACAAAAAGATTAACTGAGATCATAGCAGACAACTTCCATATCAGCCAATGGGACTGGTCAGTGCTAACTAAAACAACTTTAGATGCCAGTCAATACCTCCTCTGGAGGGCAGAATTTGATCAATTATGTGAAGAGCAGACATTTTTCTAATAATGGCCACTGTTATTCCTCCCCTACCCCTGATGTGGCTCTCTCAAAATTCTATTTGGGTAGAACAGTAGCCTTTAAAAGAAGAGAGATTACTACAAGTCTAAAATTAGTTGAGGAGCAATTAACAGCTGGTCATATAGAACCATCTAACAGCCCTTGGAATTCCCATTTTTGTCATTCCCAAAAAGTCCGGCAAATGGAGACTTTTGCATGACTTACAGGCTATCAATGCTAATTTGCTACCTATGAGGCCTCTTCAATAGGGGCTCCTTTCCCCTGCAGCAATTCCTCAAAATTGGCCTATAGTCATTATTGACTTAAAAGACTGCTTTTATACTATTCCCCTTGCAGAACAGGACAGAGAAAAATTTGCATTTATAATACCAGCTATCAATAATGAAAGGCCACCTTGCCGATTTCATTGGAAAGTGCTTCCTCAAACAATGCTGAACAGTCCTACCATATGTCAGTATTATGTAAATCAGGCTTTGTTCCCCAGGAGAAAGCAATTTCCTAATTGCAAGATTATTTATTTTATGGATGATATTTTATTAGCAGAACCAACAAAGCCAGTACTTTTATGTTTATATGCCTCTGTCCAAAGGAATACACAGTTAAGAGGTTTAATCATACCACCTGAAAAAGTACGAATATCCTCTTCTTGGAAATATCTTAGATACATACTAACTTCCTGGTCAGTAAGATCTCAGAAGGTTAAATTAAATACTAGCAACTTACATATCTTAAATGATTATCGAAAATTACTGGGCAATATTAACTATCTTTGCCCCACCTTGGGCATAACTACTAATAAGTGGCAAAACTGCTTTCTATCTTAAAAGGAAATACAGCCGTAGATTCTCCCAGGTATTTAACCCCAGCAGCAAAAAAGGAAATTGAGGAAGTAGAGCAAGCTATTTCTCACAGGCAACAAGATTGCATAGACCCAAAATATTCAGTTCAATTGTTTGTTTTTCCTGCTAAACATTCCCCAACAGGATTACTAGGACAGATGACTCCAGGGCTACGCTTCCTAGAATGGGTGTTTTGCTCACATACCAGGACTAAAACACTATCTCCCTATATCCAGCTAGTTAGTAAAGTCATCTTTATGGGCCACAGACAATGCAATCTGTTGCTAGGTTATGACCCTGATGTCATAAGAAGTCCCTTGAGTAAAAAGCAATTCAAAGTAGTCTTGCCCCTATCTCTAGATTTTCAGATAGCACTCTCTGTTATGCAGGCCGTACAGAGCTTGTCCTTCATGTTGACAAACTACTTCAGTTCTTACCTCCGACTCCTGTAGTTTTGTCCACAAAAGTAGTTCTCTCTACTCTTAAAAATATTCTCAGAAAACAAAAAAGGAGGAATATGAGTAAAGACCCTGATCCTGCAACACTACTAGCACAAGCCTTATTTACCCTTAATTTCTTAAATTTAGATGACGAATTTCAAGCAGCTACAGAAAAGCACTTTGCTAAAACCTCTCAAGACATAAAACCCACAGTTTTATGGAAAGATGTAAATAGTAATGTATGGTGTGATCCAAATGATTTGCTTACATGGGGAAGAGGTTATGCTTGTGTTCACACCCCCTCAGATTCTCTTTGGATTCCAGCATGATGCATCAAACCATATTATGGCGTGGCTATGACAAAACTTGGTTCCAGAAATGAAGGAAATGACCCTGCAGGACCCACAACTCCAGATGACACAAGCCCCAAACATCACCTGTGGGTTGCTGAAGAAGATGATTCAGGAGGCTAAGTGAATCCTGCTCTGGACACAGACACTATTCACTCTAGATAATTTGCTCCTTTTTTATTCTCTCACTTTGCCTGCTACTGTACCTGCTATACTCTGAGCCCATCTTCCAAATCTAGTAGTTTATCTAAATAGCTTGTTTACTCATGTTGTCCTAAAACCAATCTTTGATCATCCACACACAGGACTGCTCTCTACTCGGGGGGTCGACACTGTTTATTACCCATAAATTGTGTTTGCTCTAGGTCTTTGTCCTGACATCTGTACTAAATAAATGCAAGTGTCACCAGCTTATTCGGGCTGCTGCTGACTCTGGCAGGGGTCCCCTAGTCATGCTGACAGGCAAGTCTGTGTCTGCATACTTTGTTCATTTGTCACTCGGCCAGAGTCCATGGGACAGACTCAGCATCTTCCTATTCTATTTAACCTTGTACTGGGGGTTCCAGCCAGGACAATTAGACAAATAAGTGAAATAGAAGACATCCAGATTGAAAAGAGAAAAGTAAATGAAATAGGAAAAGTAAAAAAGTGAAGGGAGAAGACAACGGAATATTATTCAATGCCAAAAATAAATAAACTATGAAAAGACACAGAGGAAACATAAGTAAACATTACTTACTATGTGAAAGAAACCAATCTGAAAAGGCTACATACTACATAATTCCAACTATATAAATCTCTTGAAAAGTCAAAACTATGGAGACAGTAAAACAATCAGTGATGGCGAGGATATAGAGTGAACAGGGATAAACAGGCAGACCACAGAGAATTTTTTGGTCATTGAAACCACTCTATATACTGTAATGGTAAACACACATAATTATATATTTGTCCAAACCCATAGAATGTACAACCCCAAGAGTGAACGCTAAGATTCTGGGGATAATGATGTGTCAATGTAGGTTCAAGTTGCAATAAATGTACTACTTTGGTGAGGGATATTGAAAGTGGGGAAAGTCATGCGTGTGTAGGGGCAGGGGTTACATAAAATATCTCTTTACCTTCCACACAGTTTTGCAGCAAACGTAAACTTCTCGAAAAGTTGTCTTATTTTAAAAAACATGAAAAAAAGATCTGAATAGATGCTTCTTCAAAAAGTTATACAAATGTTTAATAACCAGAAGAAAAGATGCTCAACATCATTAGTCAATAGAGAAATGTCAATCAAAACTATAATGAGATACCAGTTGACACCCAGTAGGATGACTATCATAAAAAAGACAGATAATAGTGGGAATGGGACTTCAGAAGGTTAAGGAGAAGCTTGAAATAAATTAAGAGGAGTAGTCAAAATAAATTATCTGAAATACAAATCTGAACACTACATTTTCATATTGACAACTATTTATAGAAAATATTTTTTAGGATAAAACCTAAGCAAATTAACATACCTTACTAGGACTTGCATAAAATAACCTACAGGAATTATATCATGTTTTCCTTAAACTACAGGTGTTGTCCTAATAAAAATCAATAACAATTGTTATTTTTCTATAGACCAGACATGCTAAACAGAAACATTTCCCTATTCCAATAAGCTTTGTAAAAAAAAATCATTAAAACAAATAAAAACAAAAGGGAATTATTGAGAGCCTTTTCCCCAAGATTTATTAATACCTTAACATGTGAATAAAATGTTTCTAAAGAAGAAAATATAATTACTTTTATTTTGAAAGAATAACTTTCAGCATTATCTCTTTACCTTAAATATTTATGTTAATTTAGCTTATTATCTTATTAAATATTTTAACAAATTCCTCAATGCAGGTTAATTCTAAAGCTACAGCTGTACAATTTAAATAACTAAAAAAGCTATTGTCACACTGATTATAAGTAGATGTCACCATTTTTAAATGAACACTTTAATCATCATAATTGTGTTAGTGATTTTGCTACTTATTGCCTGAAGTGCTTAAGTTGAAGATAGTTAGTCATGCCTTAGGGGTCTAGTGTAGTGCTATAAAGAGGAAAATAACTGAAAGACTGATTACTAGAATAAGTCAGGGACTTGCTTATGTATTGAACATAGCAGTATGTCACAGACATATTTCAAATTTAACCATCAACTTTCATTAGTTTTAGTCTTCTTGGCTTTCAAATTAAATATAATTGTGATGAGATATTTTAAAAAATAATGTTTTATTCAAAATATGTTTAAACTACATCATTGTGGTGCATTTTGTATAAGTCTAGTGGGCATGCCCTGAATTACTGATGCCATGATAATCACTCAGTTATGGGACAGGGAATACCTCATCTCCCAAAATAAAAAAGGTGACTCCAGGCATAATTGGAAATTATTAATTGTTTTGGATAAAGAAGTACCCTAAGGCTGACCCAAAAGCCATTAAGCAAATTCAAAAGCAATTATGTGAAGTTATTATTTCATTGAGGTTGCGTAGTCATAGTCATTATTTCACTGACGTTTCTTAAGGAGTGGCAAGGGTTAACAAGACTCAAAATAGCCTTGACAGAACTTGATAAGAAGGAAGCTATTTGAACTATTTGAACTGAATCTCAGGTCTTTTCAATTGGATTCTATGACCAACGGTCCTAAAATCCACATTTTTTTTTTTTTTTTTTTTTTTTGAGACGAAGTCTTGCTCCTGTTGCCCTGGCAGGCGTGCAATGGCACGATCTCGGGTCACTGCAACCTCTGCCTCCTGGGTTCAAGTGACTCTCTGGCTTCAGCCTCCAGAATAGCTGGGATTACAGGTGCCTACCACCTTGCCCAGCTAATTTTTGTATTTTTAGTAGAGATGGGATTTCTCCATGTTGGCCAGGCTGTCTTGAATTTCTAACCTCAGGTGATCCGCCCACCTCAGCCTCTCAAAGTGCTAGGATTACAGATGTGAGCCACCATGCTGGCCAAAATCTGCATTTTTTCAAGTTTCCTAATTCCCTAAAACTGGGTAATAGAATCACTACACAAATGCCAGTAACTGTCATTGTTAAAGAGAATTATTTTTAAAATGTCATCTTATGTTACTTCATTTGGAGGGTACACATTCAGGTGAACTTTGTTGGGGTACTTTTGTATAAATAAAAATTAAAAATAAGAGACTTAATTTTCCCATTGAGATAAAGAAAGAGACTTCCTCATCCTCATTTTTCTTAGAGCATTTACTTTAGAAACCCTATCATTGTAAGTACATTCTCCTCTGTTTGAAATGTATAGAAATTACTTTGAAAACTAGATAGGCGTACTGTGAACTCTATGACTCAGGAGTGTCCCTCAGAGCCTGGAAACCATCTTTTTGAAATGTTGATTTGGTCTGGCTCTGTGTCCCCACTCAAATAGCACCTTGAATTGTAATTGCCATAATCCCCACCTGTCAAGGGCGGGACCAGGTGGAGGCAATTCCTTCATGGAGGTGGTTTTCTGCCATGCTGTTCTCATAATAATGAGTGAGTTTCAGGAGATCTGATGGTTTTATAAGTATCTGGCATACCCGCTGCTTGCACTCAATCCATCCTGCTGCCCTGTGAAGAAGGTACCTGCTTCTCCTTTGCCTTCCACCATGATGGTAACTTTCCTGAGGCCTCCCAAACAATGCAGAACTGTGAATTAATTAAACCTCTTTCCTTTATAAATTACCCAGCATCAGGTATTTCTCTGAAGCAGCATGTGAATAGACTAATATAAATGATAACATCAAGAAAGATAGTGCTCCCATCTCCCAGTTTCTGTGGAAGGATCAAGTCTAAGTTTTGTGGGCGCCTTGCTCCAATCTGCAAACCTATGTACTGTCATAAAGGTATATGGTTTTGTTTGTTCGTTTGTTTCTCTAAATATAGTCAATATGTTAACACAGATGGTCACCCCAATTACAAGGTAAAATTAGAATGAACTGTGTGACAAAAGGTGCTGCCAGTCTTCTTACTTGGCAGCTAGTTATTGTTCATTTTGAAAATGTATGTAATGGGCTACTTGATTATATAAGGGGTAGAGATTACTTTCTGTCTTTGCAATCTCTTAATGGATTGCCTGTGATGTGCATCATATTCTGGTGTAATGCTTTTTCATAATACAAGTGTTCTCTTTCTCTACTGTCTTTGTGGAGAGAATTTCTGGTCTGAGAGACAATTTTGTTTTTAATTATATTTCTTCAACACTTGCAAGACCAAAGCATTTCCAAGTAACATGGATATGTGAAATACACTGGTATAAGGATGTGTCAATGGTAGTGACTATGGGAAACATGTCACTGTTAATGGCATGAAAATTCCATTTTTTAACACTAGCCAATATAAACAAAATTTTAGATTATAGACTTACAGTTATGTATGTCAAATATAGACTGATGGTTTGCAGTACTGCTTTATGTGTGAGCTGTTTTTTTAAAAAAATTATATGTATATACATATATAAAAACCCATAAACTGTTTTTTTACATATATATATATATATATATATATATATATATATATATATATAATTGCATTTTAGGTTTTGGGGTATATGTGAAGAATATGGAGGATTGTTGCATAGGTACATACACGGCAATGTGGTTTGCTGCCTTCCTCCCCATCACTTATATCTGGCATTTCTCCCATGTTATCCCTCCCCAACTCCCCACCCCTCACTGTCCCTCCTCTAGTTCCCCCCAACAGACCTCAGTGTGTGATGCTCCCCTCCCTGTGTCCATGTGTTCTCATTGTTCAACATCCGCCTATAAGAATATGCGGTGTTTGATTTTCTGTTCTTGTGTCAGTTTGCTGAGAATGATGGTTTCCAGATTCATTCATGTCCCTAGAAAGGACACAAACTCATCATTTTTTATGGCTGCATAGTATTTCATGGTGTTTATGTGCCACATTTTCCCTGTCCAGTCTATCATCGATGGGCCTTTGGGTTGGTTCCAAGTCTTTGCTATTGTAAACAGTGCTGCAATGAACATTGGTGTGCATGTGTCCTTATAATAGAATGATTTATAATCCTTTGGATATAATCCTTTGGAATGATTTATAATCCTTTGGATATAATCTCAGTAATGGGATTGCTGCGTCAAATGGAATTTCTATTTCTAGGTCCTTGAGGAATAGCCACACTGTCTTCCATAATGGTTGAACTAATTTACACTCCTACAAACAGTGTAAATGTGTTCCTATTTCTCCATATCCTCTCCAGCATCTGTTGTCTCCAAATTTTTTAATGATGGCCATTTTAACTGGCATGAGACGGTATCTCAATGTAGTTTTGATTTGAACTTTTCTAATGACCAGTGATGATCAACATTTTTTCATATGTTTATTGGCCTCATATATGTCTTCTTTTGTAAAGTGCCTGTTCATATCCTTTGCCCACTTTTGAATGGGTTTGTTTGTTTTTTTCTTGTAAATCTGTTTTAGTTCTTTGTAGATTCTAGATATTAGCCCTTTGTCAGATGGATAGATTGCAAAAATTTTTTCTCATTCTGTTAGTTGCCAATTCACTCTAATGATTGTTTCTTTTGCTGTGCAGAAGCTCTGGAGTTTAATTAGGTCTCATTTGTCTATTTTGGCTTTTGTTGCTAATGCTTTTGGTGTTTTAGTCATGAAGTCCTTGCCTATGCCTACATCCTGAATGATTCATAAACTGTTTTTAATTTAAATAAATTGGTCTTCAGATATGTTGGGGGCAGCCACTTTTGCAGTTTCATCTTTTTGTAATGGCAATCCAACAGTACCAAAATTATCTCAACTGTAAATTTAGATTTTCTCTATATATAAAACTATTAGGAACTCATTATTTAGTATACAGTGGTAAGAAACTTCCTGTCATACCATATCCTCTGCCTTCATCAAGGACCATTATGATAGACACACCACACGAAAGCACCCTGTCAACTAGACTTGTTCCAGGAAATGGCTAGCCAAAGAAAATCTTCAGTCTCTAACATTGAATAAGACTTCCTATTTTGAAATATGCTTAAAATACCAGCTCACTCACTTCTAGTATGCCAACTAATCTCAAATATACATGAATAAGTCTCTGCTTCCACATCTGACTTTAATATAATGCTCATCAATTAGAGACTCCTTTAGTATGTTTTTCTTTTTTACCATGTAAAATTTAGTCTCTCACATCCTTAAGTCTCTGCTGAAATGAAAGTGATGACAGATAGGTTCTCTAGCCGCACATTTATGAATAATCAGCTTGTGTTAATTTTAACATGGGCTCAGTTTTGTATTTGATAGGGTATGATGTATATTTACTTGTTTCTGTCCTACATAATGTAAAGGCTTTCGATAGGTAAGAGTGTATATGCTTACATTTTTACTCCCTGACACTGTCTGGCATACTGTGAGATCCAAATTATAGTGACTGGACAGATTCATGTATCTTAATAAAGCTGTTAGTTAAAAAAGAATCTTCAATTTCAATGGTAGTATGTTTTATGGAAGTAAACAAAGACCATCTGAATGAGAACAAGCAAAGTTTATTTACTCAGAGTTTTTAATAGCAAAGGAATTAGCCATCATTTCTTGCATTTTGGCAGACTCAAAGTGTGGCAGAGAAGTGGAAGCGTGGTAGTTGAAAAAAGGGAAGGCTTCAGCTATTATTCCCTGATTGGAGGCTGCTGTTGTAAGGAAGCTGTAGGTGGCTAACTAGAAGTGAAGCATCCAATAGGATTGGTTAGAGGTGCAGAACTGGCTTTCTCTAGTTGGTCCTAAGTTGTAAGCAAGGATAAAAATTATTTGTCAGTTATTAATCAAGGCCTGGTCATTTTGGATCAATTGTAACAGGAGTTATTCTTTGGCTTCCTGGATTAATTGTTAGAGATAACCGTCTGACATCCTACAAGTCAGATGTACAGAATCCTGTGCTGGTAGCTACAAATTGCGGATTAGGGTTCTATTTTTCTGTATGGTCTGGCTCTTGCTCATTTGTATATTCTGTCTCTCAATTCCTTCAATAGCATCCTAGAAAAGACTCTATTATTAGTTAATTCTTCTTAATGAGCAGATCTAATCTTCCTTATCCAACTCTAAAAGCTTTAGGGATCCTTATTACTTAACAAGAAAAGTCAAAATCCCTTAGCATGGCACAATCCAGATTCAAATCATCTTCTAGGTCTTTATAGCCTGCTCTTCTCTTCCATGCTTCCAGCACTGTAAGCAAACTAGAGTCCTTTCTATTGCAAAATATAACCATGCTTTCTGGCTTTTGTTCCTTCAAATCAGCTCTTTTCTTATTTTCTGATCTCTGCTCCATCCACTTTCCATCTCTGCCAATTCCTAGCCTACAATCCCTGAAGGCCAAATAGAAACATATTTTCCTTTTCCGAACATTCCATAAAACTTCACTTTATATGCTTTTCAGAGTATAGAGCTATGTAACTATAATATGTATACATTGCTTTTATCTATGTTAGAAAAATTATCTAAACCTTGAAAATAAGGAAAAATATGAATAGCACCTTTTTTCAATGTCATATGAAAGCAAATCGTTATTCATGGGAATGTACATGATTACCTCGCTATTTAAGACTTAATAAAGGGAAGTTAGATTTTTAAACTGAATTTTAAAAAGTTAGATTTTAACTTGTAGACTTTTTTAGAAAGATGAAAATAATTTCTCTCTGGTATGATATATAATCCCAAAATTTTATTTTTCTTTCTATGAGTTTTGTCTCTAACCTGGTGATCTCAATATAATACTACTTAGAAACAATTACTTTTCAAATGTTCTTTGTATCAATTAAAACTTCTTACTTGTTCCATCATTAATTAAGTACTAGAATATAATTTTTGTCATGTGTACATTTTATATATTCATGAGTCATGCTTTTACCCATTTGGAAGTTATAATTTGATATAAGTGTATTAAAAACACTGTTAGGAGAGTGAACTATTCTGTATGTAACTAGAATGGTGGCTACATGTCCACCATTTGTCCAAACTCATAGAATGTACAACACCAAGTGTCAACCCTAATGTGAACTATGGAGTCTGAGGGATATGGTATGTCCCTGTTGACTCATCAATTGTAACAAATGGACCACTCTGGTGGGAGATACTGATAATGGGAAAGACTATACACGCATAGTTACCAAGGTTGCATGAAAATCCTGTGCCTTCTGCTTCATTTTGTTGTAAACCTAAAACTGCTCTAAAAAAATAATTAATTAAAAGCAAAACAAAACACAACACCTTTAGGTGTGCTTTAACTTTTTTCCATTGTTTATTTCCTCAGAGGTCTCATTCCATTGCATTATATGTAATATATGTTCCATATATGTTTTATAAACAGCCTCTCCAATTTTGGATAATAATGAACCCAAAGAAACATTTGTTTTTGAATAACTAGAATATAATCTTATATCTTTAGTGAAAACTAATGTTTTGGTGAGGTTTTTTTTTTATTATTAAGTAATTATTGTTATTTGGCTCACCACATAAGTTGATTGAAATGTGTAAGTGAACTGTATGTTTACTTATATCATCAGATGACAATAAATTATTTGTATTATTAATAAAAAATGTAAAGCTCAAAAATAAGCCTTAACCTCAATGAAAAAGTCAAACAACCTCTTAAAACTCCACATTATCAGGTGGCATTACTCAGCCACAGATATCTTTATAAACTCAAAACTTGTAATTTGGCCTGCAATAGCACTTGAAAGGGATTTAATTCCTTGATGCCAACACAAATAATTTCAAAGTGAAGTTTTCCACCTATGTAGAAAGTTATATATGGGAGTTCTTAAATTACCTGACAGAAACAAACCCATGTCCTAGATAAAAAGTCAGTGGGCTTTAAGAAGAAAAAGACAAAACTACTAAGAGATTACATGAGAGATAGAGAGATAATGAGTTATCTCAAGCTTTAAAATTAACATATAATCTGCAGCAAATAAATATACTTGTGAGATAGCTCTATCCAAAAGAAAATCCTTCTCAAGTAAATTGCAGAAGTAATATACGAAAAGGATAACACATCATTCCCAGTAGGCTTTATCTAAAGAACAAAAAGCTGTTTTAACACTCAAAAATCAGTGTAATTTGCCATATTAATAAAAAAGATAAGCTGCATGATTATCCTAATAGATGCATAAAAAGCAACTAACAAAATTCCAAACCCATACCTAAGAAGAATTTTGTCTAGAGTAAGATTAGAGGGGGACATCTTCAATCTGATAAAGGGAACCTATGAAAAACCTACAGTTAACAGCCTACTTAATGGCAAAATATTGAACTCTTTCCCAATGAGATCAGAAACAAATCAATGCTTGCCATTCTCACTACTTCTGTTCAACATCGTACTAGAAGTTTTTTTATGTAAAAAAAATCCTAAACTATCTAAAAACAGCTACTAGGCCTAATAAATAGACTAAGCAGGGTCACAAGAGACAAGGTTAACATGCAAAACCAGCTGTATTTTTTATGTACTAGCAGAAAACAGGAAAAAAAGTTAAAAATGTAAGATCTATGATAGCATTAAAAAACAAGTTATTTAGACATTCTAAATTTATGAATGTTTCAGAGAATTTTGTCTTAATGATCTCCATGTATGGTATACTTTGGGCAGTATATTTATACACTATCTACTTTAATCTTCAAAACAACTTTATGAGGTGGATGATGTTTTTCCTACAGCACCTGTCAAAATGATACAGCTATAAACAGACAGAGATAGGGTTTAACTCTGTGTTCAGGAAGTAACTCTAAATCCATCATATTCCTATTACACACACCTTAGGAAAAAGTATAAAATATTATATTAGTCCATCAATATTCTAATGAATCATTTTCCCATAGATATCAGTAGGCTTAAAGTCCCTTTGATAAAATGTGTATATATCAACGTACTTTTATTCATTACAAATAAATGTTGTTGTAGGCTAAGAGAGGTTGATTTAGAAAAACAGTAAAACAATTTAACAAAAAATGAAAATGGCAGCAATTACTATAAAATTACATCCAAATATTGGGGTAAAAAGATATAGATCTTCAATATGCTTCGTTTTTTAATGTCTTGAAATATTAAAAATGTCCAGTCACCTGGAATTAAAATGGAACATTAAAAAATACACGTGGAAAAAAATAACTATTGCTGCCTTGGCAGTTTCACCTACTACTTTGATAAATTTCTAGAAGGACTCACACAACTCAACATAAAGTTATACTGATGGCTAAGATTTATTACAGCAAAGACTTCAGGGCAAGAACAGCAGGAAAAGGATGTACATAGATAAGTCACATAGTGGCTTTCTTGCCCTCCCTCTGCATGGATTGCACAGACACATCTTTCTCCTCAGCTGTGAATTGCAGGAACAAGTGAGAGATGCCTTGCCCAGTAAAAGGTAGCTGGTCACATAGCTACCACATGACCAACCATCATGCAGACTCCAAAACAGGTGCATATCATGAATCTTCATGTTCACTCTCAATGTGCTGATAACTTCCTTCATCGTGACCCACTGCTTCTACATTTATAGAATAACATCACTGCACAGTAACTATGTGAATATTCCAGCAGTTTAGTTCTCAGGACTTGGCCAAGTATCATCACCATGGCTGCGGTAATAATTAAGAACTGAATGAAATAGACTGCTATATTAATTCTTTCTGTGCTGTTGCATAAGCTCATTAATAAGAAGGTTGGGAGGAATTGGCCTGGAATTCTGTTAAATGCCTTTCTTGAAAGAGAAGAAAGTTCAGCAAAGAATGGATCAGGCTAACAGACTAGCCTATTCAAGATTCTAAGGTAATGAAACAATCTTTAATGTGGATTTACTGATTCAGCAACATGACAAGCAGTAATGAGACTTCTAAGTAAAATAAACCTGTCTCCACTAGGGGTGAAGATACAGAGAGAAACACTGGGTCATGAATAAAGTACAACAAAAAAGGCTAAGTTCCTATTTTTTTTTCCCTAGTTATCAGCTAGCTAAGCCAGATAGATTGACAAATAAATAAATAGATAGACAATGTTGGTTACCTTGTGAACTTATGAAAGTAAATGTGTGTGTTATAAGAATCAAAATGGTGTATCACTATATTTGATATGTTCTTATATACCTTACACTAATTCAATATATTACCTTACACTAATTCAATATTAATATTAAAGAATTAGTGAATTACCTTACAATAATTCAATATATTTGGTAAACTGATGCATTCTGAGCAAATGACTATGTTAATATACATTTTTTTTCAAAAATTAGTTTGTTTCTGTATTTATAAAAATGTAAACAGCTCTTAATATTTTTATTTATTACCAAGAAGGCCATTCATTATATGGCCCATACATATGCATTCATTTTGTGCTCTAGGGAATGCCATGATCAAAACACTGCCATTTAGGGAAAAGGACCAAGTTCCACTGCAGATTATAGTTAATGAGCAACAGCTGCAGACAACAGTCTGCAACTGCATCCAAGCAAAGAGTGAAGTAGCACAAGTAGGACTCTGACTACATGACAAATTTGCTGCTAAAAACAAAGCTAAGATAAAAACGTGGAATGTTATATCTAACATAACTAAAGAAATTCTTAAAGCATGTATACACTTGATATTTACTTAGAAGTATATATGAATTTAGCACTAGAGGAAGTATAATCAATTCAAGCTGTTTGCTTGAATTAAATTGATTTTATTCATTAGTCATGGTCTAGTGAGAGATAATATTATTTCACATTAAATGTAGGCACTTGTAAAAAAAACAGCTCTTATTTCAAATAGTTAATATACATTATTGAATAAAGATACTATAAAATAAAAAGGAAACAAAATAATTATAACCAATAAAATAACTTTAATAAGTGTTTTATGAATATGAATATATTGAGATAAAACTATAAATAACGTGGAATATGTTGATTGGAAGCAATTATATCACATAAAGAAAATGGGGCTGGGCGTGATGGCTCACACTTGTAATCTCAACACTTTGGGAGGCTGAGGTGGGCAGATTGCTTCAGCCAAGGAGTTTGAAACAAGCCTGGGCAACGTAACAAGACCTCGTCTCTATTTTCAAAAATAAGAAATAATTTTTTAAAGACATGAATCAAAAATTTATTAATTTATTATTCACTCAGTGCTTAATATAAGGCCCTATGCTAGATTCTGTGAAGAATGAAAGGATGTCACAGTTTCTGTTCCCAAGAGAGATGTATGTAATTTTAATATATGATACAATACAATAATACAAGAGGATTAACAAAGTTCCATGAGTTTTTGAAAAGAAAAGGAGTAGTTTTTATAGATGGGAGGGAAAGTTTTGTGAAGGTGATAGCCTTAAAGCAGGGTCTTAAAGGATTAATAAAGTTATTTCATTTCACAGATACTTATGGAATGTCAATTTTTCATTGGATGAATAAACTTGATTTTCTATAGACTATGAGTTCATGATCTATAAGCAAAAGATTAAATAATTTGTTTGAAGCCATCAAACAACTGAAGAGTAAAGAAAAGATTTGAGAATGAAGGCAATTTTGCCTTCAGAGTGCCTACTTTAATCACCCCCTAACAATAGCTGTAATAATTGAGAGAGAACATATAGATGCGCAAAAGAGGACACTGGTTACACCTATAGCAAATTAAAAAAAAAAAAAAAATCCCATGACTATTTTAAATATAATATGGAATAAAAAGTTCATATATGATTAGAGACATAAAATCTGATAACAAAAGTATATGAATAATGTATTAAAATTTAGAAATGGACATCAGGATACACAGAGATATTATGTAACTTTTTTCTTTCCTTTTTTTGTTTTTTGTTTTTTGCACCATGATCAAATCTAGAGGGACAATATATATTTATGGATTATACTTTTTCGTTTAAGATGGAAACAGTTTGGTTGAGTGGAATAAGATAAAATATTTATACTTGTTATTTAAATTACCTGTTTTATTAAAAACGAGAATGCCTGATGGTTCAAAACAAATATTAATATTAAAGAATATTTTGAAAATAGAAATGAAGAGGTAGCTTTCTAATTTTGAGTGTGGAAATATATTTTCTGACTGAATCATCTTCTGGGTCTATCTCATGTGGCATTTGCCATGGTTGCGTGAAGACCAGATTGGAGGACCATCAAGAGAGAATTCTGAAGATAAACCAATATTGAGAGGTTGACCAGTTGGTGGGACTCAGCAACAGACTATGGGAACTGACAGACTAGAGGTTCCAACAATCCTAGGATAATATTTACAAAAAGGGAAGTGAAGAGCGAAAAAGGCTGCACAGAAGTATAGTGAGTGGGGAACAGGAAGATGTTTGACTTCTAGTTTAGATTGTTATTGATGCCTTTGGTGAAAGCATATCTGATGAAAAGTGAAGTTGAATGCATTTTTAAAAATTATCTATTACTGCATAGCCAACTGCCCTAAAACTTAGTAGCTTAAATCAGCTATTTTATTTTTCCTGTCATCTTATGGGTCAGGAGTTCAAACAAGGCTCAACTGTGTGTTTGTCTCTGATCCATCCAACAGGGCATCAGCAGGGTCAGGAAGATCCATTTCTAAGAGGACTTCTTCACTTCTTCACTGTCTGGTGATTTGGTTATCTTTGTGCTCTCTCTCTCTGTCTCTCTCTCTCTCTCTCTTTCCCACATAGCTCTGCATCTTCCAGCACCTTTTTACAACATGATGATCCCAGGGTAATTACATTTCTATGCTTCTTACATAGAGGCTGGGTACCAAAAGTCAGAAAGCAGATGTTCTGGGCCAGTTACATCCTATGCACAAAACTGGCACAGAATCATTTTTGTCATATTCTATTTGTCAAAGCTGTTAAAAATTTGGCTGTGTTCTAGGATGTGATGAAATAGACTCCAGTGCTGGGTGGAGGAGTTGCAAGAACACGTTGCAGAAAAGCATATAGGTTGTTGAGGCCATCTTTGGAAAATACAATCTGTCATAGTAGGACTAAAGAAATTCTAAGTGGAAAGAAGGCTATTAAGAATGGTAAGGAGAGTTCAATATGTTTAATTAACATTGAGCTGTTATTAGTCACAATAGAGTATATGGTTAAGGGAGTAATAGGGGATTAGACAGAACTGATATGTTAACCCTAGAGCTTTGAAGACCACCTGAGAAGTTATGTTTAATTCAATAGACCAGTCAATTGCAGTAGTGGAATGACATGATCAGAAACTATCTTATCATATTTGATACCTTTTCCACTGTTCAGACTATTCACTTGAGTTAATGAAAGCAGTATGAGGAGACTAGTAGTGGGAGTCTAATAGGAGGCTATTGTGGTAATTCACATGAAGAGGTAGTTTGAAATGGAATTGAAGCAATAGAAATAGACAAAAGCAAATGTTCAAAGAATGATTCAGATGTAGAGAATAGAAGTGTCATCAACATATAAGAAAGGGCCATAAAAAATTGAAGGAAATCTTTCTGGCTATAGGCAGGGCTGAAGAGAATATTATGTCTTTTCCTTAACTGTCTACTGAGAAGATATTTTCAAAAGGTTTCATTTGGGTTTACATAATCCCCATTGTAACTGTTGAATGTCTACACTTCCATGAGGCACCAGAAGAGGGTCACAATTGTAGATGTTGAGAGATCATCTTTTTATGGAGAAAGATCTATGTGTTCTCAAGGCAGAAAAGGCCAGGTCTCCCTGTAGGAGATCTTTTTCTTCAGATCTACTGATTCACTCTGGTGAGGATGAAAGGGAAGTGGTATGCATGATATAAATATTTAAGTATAATATTTGTGTAACTATGTGTCATTTATTATTTTATTTCATCCACTAGTTGTTTTTCAAGTATATATCCTTTGTATTTTTCTAGATTTCAATTTATGTCGACATTGCTGGTCTTAACAACAAAATCCCATGCTTATACAAAATGCATAATATATTTTTACTAGTGGTTAGCAGAGTGTTTGACACATAGTAAATACTCAATACTTTTGTTGAATAAGTAAGTGAATAAATGACTGTTCAAATAATTTTAAGTCCTCTGTATTTTCTAAGAAAGTTATGCTTCATTCTGTGTGTTAATATGAACACCAATCATACAGCCCTATTTGGACCCATTATCTAATAATGCAGGAAATGGTATCAAGAGAAGTATATAAGGAAAGATAATTATAATTTCAATGTCAACTTTCTGGTCCCTAGAATATTCTACTTAACCTTTATTACCTCCTATAGCTAGATAAAGAAAAAACAAAAACAAAACCCCAAACAACAAAAATATCTAACTTCTCCTTTAAAACTGGAGCTCCTCTTAGGATAATAAATTTCTTAGTGGGCTATACATTGTATTGAAAAGTGGTTTATTTGCTTTCAAATTTATATTAGTTGTTTTAGGAGTGAGGGATGAATGGTGATGATGGAGACTCCTTTTGAGATTATCATGATGCAGCCTTATTTCAATTCTGTTCCCTTTATTTTAAAGCTTTTCAAAAGTAAAGATGGTAAAAGGGATACAGCCCTTTTATGAAGTAGGGCAGCAGTTTTTCTAAAATCCGGCATCAAATAGAATGCTACTTCATTTCCTCCCAATGACCCAGCCATTTTTTAGCTTCTGTCCAGCAACCTCAAAATGTATCAAGGTCCTTACAAAAGTCTTTAGCCCATGAAAATTCTACTGTGGTCTTTACATTAAATAAGTGGGAGTCATAGTATGTAAAAATTAAGTTGGTTTTCTCCCACTGATCATTGAAATCTACTCTATAGGTGTAGGGCAGGTTTCATAGTTTCTCTGTGATCTTTTGAATATTAAAAAGTCCTCCAGGCACATTTTCTCAGTCTGTTTTTAGAAATACCCATTCTTGTGTAATAGTAACCATGAGTTCTGTGGAAACCTGATTGATATTACCTTTGGAAAACTATGACAATAAGAGAAATCTGACATAGCTGACTTTATCTTGCTTCTGACTTCCAAGCTGTCCTTAGCCATTCTTGGTCATAGGCCAATCCAACTTTGGGAAGGATTTAGATTATAGTTTTATTTAAAAGCAAAAATGGTAATCGTCTCCCCCTAAAACTAACTCCCTCCTTGCTCAGGGACTAAAACCACCTTTGTAAGATTAAGAAAAGACCACAAGAATAAGATCATGGAAGGGACCCAAACTCTGCTAAAATATTTCTGTAGTTTCTATCATCCCTTACTGCTCAGGAGTCATGTCGCCAAAGGTCACAAGATTTGTGACTTCCTTAATTACTTCTATTGATAACATCACTATTATAACACCTAAGATTTTTTTAAAGATATTTTTCAGACTGACCCCACTCAGACCCCTGACTCATGGCTCAACTGGTTCTGTGGCCTTATGCAGAGGCAGACTGAGCACATGAGGATTGTTTTCCACGGTCCTATAATTTCATCTCTAATCAATCAGAAGCACCCATTTCCTAGCCCCCTACCCCCTAAATTGTTCATAAAAACCCTGAGCTCAAAGCCTTTGGGTAGACTGATTTGAGTAAAGTGACTAATTCTCCTGTGTGGCCAGTCTCATGTCAAACTCTCTACTACAGTGCCATGGTCTCAGTGCATCTTGTCTGTGCAGTGGGCAGAAAAAATCCATTGGGAATTACATTACCAGTAGCCATCTCTCATCTGTCCTTCAAATAGGCAATAGTTCACCCCTGGTAAGTCAGTTAGGGTTGCTCATTCATTTGTGGAGCTCCTGGTGGTCTGGCTTGAGACTCTTTCAGTGGACCTCCTTTAACTCAGTGGCCCTCTTGATTCTCAAAAACATTTTTCTTGAACCTATGTGTTCCCTGCCTCAATCTGTATTGGCTAATTTCTAGACCTGTTAAATAGCTGTCAATCTTGACTTCCATCATAATTACCATCTAGAAATGCCATTTGCTCCTCTCTTTTGTCATATCTCCTGCTTCCTGGATTCTGGGAAGTTTATGCTTTGGGTGGCAAATATCCATCTGAGAAAAAATACACGAAATTTATTTAAATTCTTTACTCCATAATATTTGCATACCATGCATATATAAAGACGTAACTATTCTTCTGTCATACTGGATTGTAAATCAGGCTAGATACAGGTGGTTTTCAGTGCCAGATTTGAAAACACAGCTCTAATATCTGCTATCTGGCTATTTGATTTTTTTAAAAGTTTGCTGTGAGGCATGTGTGTATGTCTGTGCACGTGTGTGTTCGTGTGTGTGTGAGGTTTATGTGACTGATTGAATCCTGGAAGTTTTTATGATCTTCTTTTTATCTCTACATAGTATTCTGAATATTTTTTATTACATGCCTTGGTATAGATAACTTTTCACTTACTGTGCTGGATGCTTAGTGGCTTTTTCATTTGGAAACTCATATTCTGGAAAAGGTTTCTTTGTCTTAAAAAAAAATTGTTTTCCTCTCCAATTCCCCCTTTCTTTCTCTTTCTGGATGTGCTTTTTCTCTCTTAAATTTTTTTCCATTTTGCTTACTCGATACCCTATCGAGCCTTTCTTCTCAGAGTGCTTGAAGCTGGCAACATTAGCATCATCTGCAAACTTGTTGGCAATGTACAGTTTCAGGTCCCACTCCAGCAATACTGAATCAGAATTTGCCTTTAATCAAATTCTCCAAGTGATTTGATGCACAATGCAATTTGAGAAGAACATCTCTAGAATTACTGTGCATTTGTGCTTCATTATGTTGAATTTTTAAATTTCTACTGTCATATTTTTAATGTCCCTATGTTCCTTTTTGGTCTCTGAATATTGCTTTTCATAATAGTATTTTCTCCTTGTTATATGAATAAAATATTTTCTCTCTCTTATGATATAGCTACACCTTTTGAAGTTTTTTTTTCCCTACACTTGTGCCTGATCTCTATTTCTTTAAATCCTTTTAGTCTTTTTATTTGTTTTGGTCTTAGTCATTCATGTTAGAGTTGTCTTTTTAATACCTGATAATTTTGACTGCTTATTTTAAAAGTGAGACACTAGAAAGATGAGTAGTATCTTCATGTGTGGTTAGTGTTTGTTGAAATGGAGATAAGGTGAGTACATGACTTTGTCTTATCTATCAATATATTAAGGTTCTTTCTCTTAGATGGATCACTTTTTACAAAAATTATAAGCCTGAATATTATCAGCATCCTCATGAATTAGGGGAAGACAGCTGAGAGGTGATCACCATTCAGAATTCAATATTTACTTAAGCCTGCTTGTATTCAGTAAAACTTATACCCATATTGTCTTCCTAGTATCCTTAAGCTCAAAGACTATTGCATCAACACATATAAAGATTGCCTATCAACAGTGGCTTGGATACAGAAAATGTGGTACATATTCAACATGGAATGAGGAGGGAAGCGGGGCATGGGATGAAAAAAATCTATTAGGTATTATGCTCGCTACCTGGGTGATGGGACCATAGGATTCCAAACCTCAGTAGCACACAATATACACATATAATAAATCTGCACATGTACCCTCTGAATCTAAAACAAAAGTTGAAATTATTATTTTTTATTTTTATTTTTTTTTGAGACAGAGTTTTGCTCTTGTTGTCCAGGCTGGAGTGCGATAGCGCGATCTCGACTCACTGCAACTTTCTTCTCACAGGATCAAGCGATTCTCCTTCCTCAGCCTCCCAAGTAGCTCAGATTACAGTCACCCACCATCACATCAGGCTTTACTTTTTTAAAATATTTTTTAGTAGAGATGGGGTTCCACCATGTTAGCCAGGCTAATCTCGAACTCCTGATGTCAGGTGATCCTCCCACCTTCAGCCTCCCAAAGTGCTAGGATTACAAGTGTCAGTCACCGTGCCAAGCTGAAATCATTTTTTTAAAAAAACTATAGAGAAGCAATAGAAAATGGTAGTTCTGCTGTCTGGTATGTAGAATCTGGCAGTTTAAATGCCTCGTGTACAAATTTTTCTGGGTTTAAACATCATCTAACATCCTCACTTTGAAATGTATTATCTGCCATCAGTTCTAAACTCTTTCTGAAGTTTTGGGAGGACAACTCAGCTTGCTTCTTATTAGTTTTGCTTCTGAGATACTTAATGCTCAACTTTCTTAACTTTAATAAAGCAGTGTCTACTCATAGCTCAGCTTTCCAAATTCAAAACTTTTGTTGGTGTGTCTTGTATCTGGTATCTTCTCTATTCCTATTTTTGACCTTGGGAATTTATATTTTCCTCTCTATCTACTGTCATTTTAGTGAAGTGTGTGATGAAATGAAATTTTTTAAACTGTGTGTTCTTTTTACCAGGATGTCTATGTTATCTCACTTTATCTTTACTGCAATCCTGTCCTCTAGTGACTATATTGCAATGAGTTAAGAAGAGAGTTTCAGAACGATAACATGCCTGGCTGGGGTATTAATGAGAAATAAAAATAAAAATAAAAAACCTACTAAAGAGTATGTACTTGTAACAATATTTTCTGACTTTGAGGTCTCTGGTGTTTCTACTATTATGCATTATAGGGCTGAGTCAGCAAACTATAGTCTATATTCCAAAAATGTCACACTGAGTGTTTTTGTCAATAAAGTTTTATTGAAACACAGTCATGATTATTTGTGTACTATTTGTGGCTGTTTCCACACTATGATGGCAAGAGTTGATAATTTTTTTTTTTTTTCGAAACAGCGTCTTTCTCTGTCACCCAGGCTGGAGTGCAGTGCGATCTTGGCTCACTGCAGCCTCCACCTCTTAGGCTCAAGTGATTCTCCTGCCTCAGCCTCATGAGTAGCTGGGATTACAGGCATGCACCACTACCCCGACGAATTTTTGTATTTTTAGTAGAGATAGGATTTCATCATGTTAGCCAGGCTGGTCTCGAACTCCTGGCCTCAAGTGATCCACCCACCTCGTCTTCCCAAAGTGCTGGGATTACAGATATATGCCACCACGCCTGACTAGATAATCATTTTTTAAAGAGACTGCAATGCCTAAAGTATTTATTTTCTTATCTATTCAGAAAAAGTTTGCCAGTCTCTACTTTAAATCCTTTTATGGTGGCCACCTCGAATCACCCAATTCTACTAACCCTGTCTTCATCTTTGCACATAGTTCCACCTCTGGAAAATGTACATCTCTTTATCTTCCTGTATTGTGCCTTTGTTTAAGAAGAGTGTGTGTGATTTAACCGGATTTTAAAATAATTGTGTAAGTCATATCATCTCTGACTTTTTATATTCCCCAATTTACTCAGAAGCAATTTTTTTTCACTTTGTAATTCATTTTGGTTCATAAAAATATTTATAACTGTCTAGGCACCTGGTAGATTTTGGGGGAAGAACATTTGGACACTCTCTTTATTTACTTGGTCCAAAATTGTAAGTTAATTGGTGACTTTAGAATTTCACTGCAAGCTATATGAACACTTCTGGATTTGGTCAGAGAGCATCACATGTCTTTGTTAAACAAACAGAAGCATCTGCTGTCTTTGTATCTTATTAAATCCTGATGTTAGTAACATTGATCTTGTTAAACATGGAAATGTCAGCAAATTCCTGGGCTCTATCTCATGCATCTGATAATGCGTGTATGTAGATGTTTTCCTATTTCTGTACCCACAAAACAAGTAAATCTGGAAGAGTAATCTTTTGGCACAACTAGGCAATTTTCCAGTACAAATATAGCTACTTTAATATTTTTATTATATTTTAAATGTGTGTCTCAATAAGCACAATATTTTCAATTTAAGACAAGGCTATGATAAATAATTTTTATGCATATAGTTCAAACCACAAAAATCATAATATCCAGCATGATGGAATTGATTTACTGTTTGCCATAAAATACATATTCTTTGGAGATTAACTAGCAAATAATAAAACCTCATATTCCAAAATAAAAAAAAAATAAAAAGTGAAAATAAGCCAGCAATTTAAGAAAAAAAAGTGAAAGAATAACCAAAAATCATTGACAAAATTCTGTTTGTTAGAATGTTATCAGAAAGACATTTAAGCAGATTTGGAAGGAGTAGGCAGATGGTACTATATACGGCATTATGCGGTTCAAAGATAGGATGATAGAGTCCAAAAGTGCCTGAAGTTGACATCTAGGAACCTGAATTTTATCCTCTTCTCTGTGCTAATTGCTCTGTGACATTTGCTCTATTCTAGGTATCAACTTCGTCATGAAAAGCTAGAACACAAAAATACAGAAACTAGTGGTTGGATTTGGTGAATTTTTTTATAGCTCATTCAAATTTTAACTCTCCACAATACAATTGGAATTTACTGACAGTTATCTTACATACAATGTATTAATAATTTTGAAAGTTTAGTGCACTAAGAAAATTCTCACTTTATATTCTAGTTTAAAAATGAGTGAGGACCGCATGTGGTGGCTCACACCTGTAATCCAGGCACTATGGGGGCACTGAGGCAGGCAATTGAGGTCAAGAGATTGAGACCATATTGACTAACATGGTGAAACCCCATCTCTACTAAAAATACAAAAAATTAGCTGGGTGTGGTAGCATGCACCTGTGGTCCCAGCTACTTGGGAAGCTGAGGCAGGAGAATCCCTTGAACCAGGGAGGTTGCAGACTCCATCTCAAAAAAAAAAAAAAGTGAGAACATTTTTCTCAGTCTAAAAATTTCTGATCAGATTTTGCCTAGTGCTGAACACCCTGAACATTAGTAAATCTATCAGGATGTTTTGCTTATGGTTGCACTCCACTGAAATAAAATTGTATTTTCTAATATCTCTCCTGAAAATTCAGATATGCCAGACATTATGCATATTCTGTTGATATTTGCATACCTGCACCCTGTAGAGTAACAAGCCTAAGCAGCATTTAAATACTTAACACTTTCATGCTTCGACTTCATGCTTAGTCTAAGAAGAAATATTGAAATGTAACATTAAAAAATGAAGCTCCTCAAAACATCCCAAGATCATCATCTGAATTATCAGCACCTTGTTAAGATAATTGTACATATTTTAATAAGTGTTCTGTAATAACTGCCTATTATGAAGAAAATTAAATTTGAAAAATAGGTAACATTTGGCAAGGGGATGGTAGGTTAAAAGACAATAAATTACTTACAAAAAAAGAGGTAAGATGTTTATTACATCTTCAAGAGAATATTCTTGTATCTTCTCTTATACACTGCTTAATGGGAACCAGAGAATAGTAACTCAAATGGCAGGCTAATGTTGTAACATAGCCCTAGAAATATTTTCAGTTTCATTATGTCTCAAAGGGAATTTTCAGCAGAGCACAATTCTTACATTTAAACTCCCAAGAAGAATAGAGAACGTTTCCTAGGTGAAGTGAAACTAGTGAGTCAGAAAAGCCAGCGAGTAGCTACAAGTTCCCTTTTGAACAGAGACCTGAGGAATTGGATCTGTGATCCTGAAATGCCAAGTCAATATAGTAAACTGAATATAGTGAATCTAACTAGTAAACCAAACCTCCTTGTCTGAGACAAGGGTGTTCTGATGGGTGGTATATTATTAAATATTACATGTGTGTATTAAAATGTATTGGAAATCAGTTTGAATTGTTATTAAAAGATAAATTCTGGAGTTATATATTGTCATTCCAAGATGCTTAATTCATCCTAAATATCTGATTATCAGCATTAAGGCATTCATTTCAAGAAGAAAAAAATGGGTTGACTATTATTATGGGTTGAATTGTGTCCACCAAAAAGATATGTTGAAGTTGTAAATGTGACCCCAATGCCTGTAAATGTGACCTTATTTAAAAGTAGGATCTTTAGAGATGTAATTATGTTAAGATGAGGTAATATTCAATTAGGGTGGTTCCTAATGCAATGATTGTTGCCCTTATAAAAAGAGAAAACAGATAAAGACATAGATGCACAGGTAGGATGCTATGTAAAGACAGAGGAAGAGAAAGGTATTACATGCAAGCTAAGAAATAGCAAGGATTATCAGAAGCTAGGAAGGGGCGAGGAAAGATTTTACCCAGACTCTTATAGGAAACAGTCTTTCTGACACCTTGATATCAGACTTCTGACCTTGAAACTGCGAAAGTATAAATTTCTCCTGTTTTAAGCCATCCACTTTACAGTATTTTGTTACGGTAGCCCTAGGAACTTAATATAAATGTGAAAATACACTTCGGAACATTCATATTATCAAACCTGTTTTCCACGTAACAATTTGTTGATTAATAATGACTACCTTTACTACAAAGAAAATAAGGTGACATATTTGAGGGGAACAAATCTTGAGAGTAATTTCTTCAATCTCATTTTTTTCCCTATGATCTAAACAGTTGGTTTCCATAGAGAATATGCAAGAATCCAAACTGCAAATAATCAGCTGTGGTTTTTTCTTTTATTTGTCTAATAAGCAAGCATATTGATTAGTCTTATTTTAAGTCCAGGCCTTCCTGACTGGAATATGCCTGGGTTTCATAGGTGAATCTATTTAGGAATTTCTTTCAGATTGCTTTTGTCTGCCTTCTGGAAAACATGAGTATAAAATATTTTTGATTTTATGTGGGGACTAAAATTCATTATATGAAGAACAGTAAAAAAATTTGGGGTTGGGAAACATTTTGCTGGCAACAGGTTTAATAGAAGTGTTATATTAGTCATGCTTGGTTGCCTATACATATAGCTAGATGCATTTAAATATCGATGTTCTGCAAATTTAAGATTTTGAAATCCTTCTGAAAAATCATTACCAAAACTAGGATAAGTGATACTAGCAGTATACAGTGAATGCATAAGAATAAATATGAATAAAATAGTAGAGTTGCTTGGTAGTCAAGCATCTGGAGCTCTGTTATTTGTGGAACATAATACTTGTGCCTTTAAACAACTGGGATTTTAAGATTTAAATTAGAATGAGGTTACTGGTTTTAAAGCTTTGATATTTCCAGGCTATTGTGAAAACTCCTGAACCTTTGAATGGCAAAATGCAAAGAACAATTGCCCAGAGAATTTTACTTAGCAAAGTAAACCCCACATAATTTACTGCATGGAGGGTGGGAGGGGATTAATATTTGCTGAATAATTATAGCCAATATCATTGACCGATTAGTCACTAAATACAAGGACCATAATTATCACTACACACATATTTTCTCCTCTACTTTAATCTCTATTAGAACATAATGAGATATTTATTAAAACCTGTTACAGACGAAGAAGTGAGGCTGAAGACTGTCACCAGTCCCTAAGATATAGTAGGGTTACAATGAATGTTTGTGAAAGGAGGAAAGGTTGAAAAGAAGGAAGTAAATAAAGAAAAGAGAAAAAAGAAAGGAGAAAGGAAAGAAAGGAAAGAAGATAGGAGAGAGGAAGCAAGGAAGGTTTATTGTTATGGATTCTCAATATCATACTACTAGAAATTAAAGTTACAAGATTTAGAGTTAGGCAACTTCCCAAATTCTTTTTCTTTTCACTCTAACACATTCTTTCTTTGGTATTGTTTATATGTTTAAACATCCCACCAATCTTTATCCTTCTTATATTCTGAGAAAGAGATACTCCCTTTTTTTTTCAGGTATAAGATGAATACTAAGAGCAGAGAATGAATGCTGTCATCTTTGTTTGGCTATATATATTTTTTATTCCCCAATTCTGCAGCTATTTTTATATTAAAAAATGTAACATGGAAATAGAAGGAAAATTGCAGAAGAAACTAAGTAATATAAATGACAGAACTAACACAAAGGATAGTAAATAGGATTAATCCATTACTAGCTTTACATGAGGTAATACAATGTAACATCTCAGTAAATGATGATAAATTAAGGAATTTTATTTTAATCCTTAGAGCAACTATTTTAAAAGAAAATGCAAAGCAGTATATTTGAAAAAACAATAGAGAAATAAAAATAAAATAATATAAAAACATTCAGTTAATGAAGAAGAAAACACAAATAGAAGGCCAAATCGAAAACCATATAGGGCCAATTAAAAAAACTAAGAATCATACTGGTATTTTAAACTATACTTATGTACATTATACTAATGTAAATGCATTTAGCCACCCAAATTTAAAAGAACTATTCCAGCCTGGGTGACAGAGTAAGACACTGTCTAAAAAAGAAAAAAATAATAACATTATATTTTCTGTGAGATAAGTTTTATACGTAAATACAATTTCTTTTTAAAGTAAAAATAAGCAAAGAGATATAATAATATAAGCAAGAATAAAAAATATTGGTGCCTATATAAACATTATAAAATTAAACTAACAGAACTAAAGTGAGAAAAAAGAAATCCAATATAGAGAATTTATTATTTCTCTTCTAGACGAAGAAAACAGATTACCAATATCAGGAATGAAGAAGGAGATATTACTGCAATCTCTATTATCTTAGAGTAAGAATGGTATAAGCAATTTTATGTCAATGAATTGAGCCACTAAAATTATATAAACAAATTATTTTTAAAACCAACTTGAAAAGCTGTAATAGTTGGCATAGGCTTATGTACACACACACACACCACACACACACACACACACACACACACACACACAAATTAAATTATCAAAAACCTTCCCAAAAAGAAAATGCTAAGCTTAACTGGTTTTACTAGTGAATTTTAACCTTAAAAAATATACCAACTATACATACTATTTCTTCACGTATATTCTTTCAGAATATACAGATATAGGAGAGGAAAAATAATTTTCCCTATACTCATGTATATAATATTCATGGCAGCTTAATACACATTAACCAGCAAATATAAATGTCTATAAAAAAGAGAGAAAATAAACAAAAAATGGTATATTCATCCCATGAAATACTATTCAGGAAAAAAAAGAACAATGTACAAAAAACAGGAAAAAAAAATCCTAAAACACCAAAAGGTCCTAGTTCTGTAGAAGACATTAAAGCAAAAATGCAAGCAAGTATAGAAAAAGATGGTTCTCTTCCCAGAGTGAAAGCCAAGTTCATCAATTATGAAAAGTATTGCTTCCAGATGACTAACTAGGAGGCTATTCAAGATCTCTGGCAGTGGAGGAAGTCTCTTTAAGAAAATAGTTTAAACAATTTTTTAGAATTTTTCTGTCTTATTTCATTTCCCTAACAGTGGGTATCTGGCTATCCTTCTTATAATGCAAACTGAGAACCTTCCCTACCATGTTTGATAAATGTTGTCCAGGTTCCATCACCAAGAATGTGTTGTCTAAAATGCCTGTTTAGTTTTTAAAGATGGAACTCCACCCTTTGCTTGGTTTTAGGTATGTATGGAATGTATGACAGTACACAGTAGTAGTGGTGGTCAGACATGGAAACGATGGGGAGACAAAAATATACATGTGAAATAAAACTCAGTATTTTAATAAAGTAAAAAAAAAGAGTGTTGTACTCATATGTACAATTACATTAGTGACTCTCACAGTCATTATGTTGAATAAAAGAAGTCTTTCATAGAAGAACATATGTTATTTGATCGCTATATATAATATTCTAATAAAGGTAAAACTAGAATATGATGGAACAACAGAAGAGTAATTACTTTTAGGAGTAAATAAATCAAAAAATATATAAGGGGTCTTTCTGAATGATAAAATTATTCTGTATTTTGGCAGGGATGTGGGCTACAGGGGTGCAATTTACCTCTAAACTCTAAAATTCTAACTAAAAAATTTACTGAATTAAATTTAAGATTTGTACATTTCACTGTTTGTCAACTTTACCTGATAAAATGAGTTGTATACAAATACTTATTTTTGTTAACAAGTTTGTTTTCCACAGTGATATGGATTAGAAAAGCTAAACCTAACCCCTGTGGGTAAATGAACAAATGCATTGAGAATAATGAAAGCCAATTTTCTCACTGTTGAGGAGGAAGAAATATAGAAATAGCAGTGACTAGAATGTACATACTCCTATTGAATCAAAATTAGAACTATCACTATATATCTTTATGAAATTATGAATATATGTGAAGGCATAGAAATAACTCTAGATAAATTTTTTCCTGTTTCAGAAAAAAAAAAAAAAACTGTTTATTTTTTCAAATTCACCTTCCATCTTTCCAAGAACAATTCTTTTCCTGAGCCATCGATCTCATACAGCCAGGCCTCCTCAATAAAGATTGCACTCTGTTTCATCACCCACAAATTCCTGTTACTCTTCCTTTTGAATCTGTATTCATTTTTTATTTTCTATTGATATGTTTTCTATTTGTTTACAGTTATATTTTAGATGATTTCTATACTTTAAAAAAAATAGCCAATAACAAAAATTCACTTGAATATATTGTTTCTTTGAATGGTCTTTTTTTTTTTTTTGTACCTCCTCTTTTCAGCATTGTAACCTCCTCACTCTCAAATAAGTAGTTTTTAAGTCATTGGGTTTGCTAGGTGCCAGCATGATTTTCCTGTTTTAATTGATTTCACAGTCATCATACATCTTACAGTTTTATGCTGCCAAGTAACTTAATTTTACAGAGGAGAAATTTAAAGAAACTTAAAGACATTAATTTGTCCAAAGTCATGTGATGAATTAGTGGGGGAGGTGGATTTTGAACCAGAGTGTGATTCCAGAACATACTGCTTTACTCAGAATATTAAGTTCTATAATACTGAATTATTTTATCTGCATGCAATCTGGTTTCTTTCCTCGGTGCTAACTTGAGAAAAACTCTCTTGAAGTTGACCGTGGCTTTTCTCAGTGTCTTAGGGCTTGACGTTGTTAAGAAACAGCATAGCATTGTAGTTTTAAAGCTTAGCCACTACAGCAGGAAAAATAATGGGTTTAAATCCTAATTGTCTTACTTCCTATCGGTGTGATTTTATCATTGACCATTCTAAGCCAGGTCTTTCATCTGAATTAAATGGAAGTAAGAGTAAAATCTACCTCATATAGTTTCCTTTAAGAATTAAATTAAATGTGGACATGCATTAGAGAGCATTTATCACAGTGCTTAACACTGTTAAGTTGGCCACACCTAAGTTTCAATAAATGATAGCAATTATTCATTAGCAGACTTCCCTTGCTTTCCATACACTAGCTTGGCTCATTTACTTCTTCACTATCTTTATGACTTCCATGCCCTTTCTACTCATTCAATCTTCAAAATCACCTTTGGCTCTCTACATACATTTTAAAATTTTTATTTGTCTAGAAATACAGCTACAATTATCACATTATTGTAGGTGACTCTTAATCAATTTCTTGGTCTCTGAATACTCTCTAATCTTCAGAATTAATTAACCATTTTCACTAATTCAAATATTGTTAGTTTTTCCTCCAAAATGACAGATGAATTATCTGACAAATTGTTTTGGTACTCCCCATGCCAATCTACTTCTTGGTTCTTTGCCCATCTTCTTACACATCATTTTCAACTGTCCTTTCATTTACATCCCTGTTAGAAAGATCAATGAAAATATGACCAGTGAAGCATGATGCTAACTTTTGCAGTAGACTGGGTATGTCAAAATTATAGGCAGTAATCAATCTCAGGCATATATGAGTTAGAAATGTAAGGGGTACAGGGTTTCAGGAAGGCCATTCTAAATATGAAGAATGATTAGTTTCCTTTGGGCACATACCCAGTAATGGATTACTGGGGCAAATGTTAGCTCTGTTTTAAGTTCTTTGAGAAATCTCCAAACTGGTTTCCATAGTGGCTAGACTAATTTACTTTCCCACCAACAATGTATAAGTGTTCTCTTTTCTTCACAACCTCACCAGCATCTGTTATTGTTTTACTTAAAAATTTTTTGAGATGGAATCTTAATCACTCTGTTGCCCACACTGGAATGCACTGGTGCCATCTCAGCTCACTGCAAGCTCTGCCTCCTGGGTTCAAGGGATTCTCTGCCTCAACTCCTGAGTAGCTGGGATTACAGGTGTGCACCACCATGCTTGGCTAATTTTGGTATTTTTAGTGGAGACCGAGTTTCACTATGTTGGCCAGGCTGGTCTTGAACATACTTCTGACCTCAAGTGATCTGCCTGCCTCATCCTCCCAAAGTGTTGGGTTTACAGGCGTGAGCCACCATGCCTAGCCTGTTTGAGTTTTTAATAACAGCCATTCTGTCTGGTGTGATATGGTATCTCATTGTTGTTTTGATTTGCATTTCTCTGATGATTAGTGATGACTATTTTTTCATGTTTGTTGGCCACTTGTATGTTTTCTTTTGAGAATTGTCTGTTCATGTTGTTTGCTCATTTTATAAGGGGCTTATTTGTTTTTGCTTGTTAATTTGTTTAAGTTCCTTACACAAATAGATTCTGTATATTAAACCTTTGTAAGATGCAGTTGGCAAGTATTTTCTTCCATTCTGTAGGCTGTCTGAATACTCTGGTTGATAGTTTCTTGTACTGTGCAGAAGCATTCACCGAAAAGATGCATGCACTTGTATGTTCATCGCTGTGCGATTCACAATAGCAAAGACATGGAATCAATTTAGGTGGCCATCAATGGTGGATTGGATAAAGCAAATGTGATACAAAGACAACAAGGAATACTATGCAGCCATAAAAAAGAACAAAATCTTTTGCAGACATGTTTCTTTGGAGGCCATAATCCTAAGTGAATTAACACAGAAAAAGAAAACTAAATAATGCATGTTGTCACTTATAAGTGGGAGGTAAACACTGAGCACACATGTACATAAACTTGGGAATAATAGCCACTGTGGACTACTGGGGTGGGAGGGGGGAGAGGGGGACTTGTGTTAAAAAACTACCTATTGGGAACTATGTTCACTACCTGGTTGATGAGATCCATACCCCAAACCTTAGCATCATGCAATATACTCATGTAATAAACCAGCACATATAACCCATATCTAAAATAAAATTTGAAAACTTAAAAAAAAAACCAAAATTTAAAAATATGAAAAATGTGTGTACATTGCAGTAACAGAGATGCAGGTTGAACAACATGTGAAGAAGGCGGAGAGCCAAATGGCCTGGCAGAAAGATAGCATCCAACAGCTCAAAAATAATTGGAAAGAAACAAAATGGTATTTTGTATAGTTTATTAGATAGCAATTATTTTTTTAATTTTAGTTTTCTTTTTGGAGAGGTTTTATTCTCTAATCTCTCCTCAATTGACTATATGTCAGATCTTGATTGATTTAGTTTTCTAGAGGGTTGATAATTTTGTCCTGGTAGGTCACTATAGACTTGGGGAAGTACTACATCCTTTCTTTATTCTCACTCTGAGAAGTGCAATTTTTCAACCCTGGTTTAGACTTTTTCTGTTCTATTAGAGAATGTTGGTGTCTCAAGACAGGAAGACGCTTAGTTTCTTATCCTATAGGGTAAAATTCTTTAATTATAGTATTCTGAAGTTTCAAAATATATTAAAAAGTATAAACATGATAGAATGTCACATACTATGAAATAATACAGAATTAAAGTAAAATTTCCTGCACTCTGGAAAAACCTATTTTGTCTAAAAATATAAATGAATAGGTTATACTTGAAATTCTGCTTGTTTTTCTTAAACCTATTTTTAATTCAAATATTTAAAAAAATTAAAGGTTCTGGTTTGTATAAAATGAAAAGGTCAAAACCTCTGAATCACAAAACATTTTTATCTTCAAAATTTGGTAAACATAATTTCAGATGTGATTCTGTATATTATATGTAGACATAGATATAAAAAATATATATAATTGCATATGCATGTATATGTGGATGAATGGATGTTTGTGTCTTCCTATGAGTGTACTTAAACATATGACATTTAATTTAAATTGAATTGGAAAAGATTTATTAAACTTCAGATATAGACTTTTCTACTATAAGTGATACGTATTCACTAAATATCTTAAGATTTAAATATGTACACAGACCTATATGAAAAATCAATTAGAGGATTTTTCTTATTTTTTAATTGTATGTTTCCAATTTAGATATCATAAAATAAATTCCTGCTATGGAAAATGATATAATATTAACATACTTTCACTTCATACATACTAATGTTGTCAGTTGTATTATTAATTCTATCTTGACAAATTTTGAAACAATTATATTTTTTGTACTATACCTTTTATAATTGTTCACTTATAGATCTATATTTTAGAGTTTTCAGTATTTACTGCTATAATAATATCTATATTATGGCATATTTTGTTTAACTGAATGTCATTAAAATTAATTTTGTTTTTTGGTTATTTTTTTCCCCGAAGGAAAGCTTCTAAAATCCATTATTTTTTTCTCTGTAAACCAAGAATAATTTTCTCCTGAATCTATACTTGAAATTAATACAAAATTATATATCTTTTACATAATTATGTATCTGTATCATGCATCCATTCATCCATATATACATGCATATATATTATAAATATATATGATACAGCTTTTGTATTTCAGAAATCTGCAGAAATTTTCTTCTGGCATTAAGTCTTACTATGTAGATGTCAGGAGCCAACTGATTGTTCTTTCTTGTATATCATGCATTTTTTTTCATCTGCATGGCTGCATATCTATTTCTAAGATTAAGAAATATTATCAATGTATATCTTTGCTTGTTCTTAAGTATCATGAGGTACGTTTTCAATTAGAAGATATAATATTTACTTCAGAGAGCGGAGCTCCAGTGGCGCAATCGGTTAGCGAGTAGTACTTATACGGCAGTACAAGCAGATCAGTGCTGAGGTTGTGAATATTTACTTCACAATCTTTAAATTATATAATTGAACATATTTGTTATCATCTCTCTGTAACTAGCCATGACGTTTTATTAACTTCATCTCTTTGAGCAAATACTCACTTCACCCATGCTACTCCCAGGCTGCTACCTGTGATTTACTTAATTTCACAAATACAATCATATATACTATCAAGTGAATGGTACCTCTTACTTGTACAACATACTGAGTTTGATGTACCTATGCCCATAGAAATAGTCATCCTGATAAAACATTTGTAGGAATGAACTTTCAGATCTCTGACACTTACTTTTCCTGAAGTTGACTTATTCATGGAGGTTAGAAGTATGTTTCTTTCTAGTGCTTTGACTATAGTTTTTTTTTTTAATCTCTGAAGATGTATATATATTTTTTCCTTTAGCCTCTGCTTTGGTGAATTACATGGATTCATTTTCGAATTTGGGAACAACTTTGCATTCCCAAATTAAACTGCCCTTGTTTACCATGTATTACCAATTTTATATGTTGGATTCTATTTGCTAACATTTTGTCGAGGAATTTTGAGAATATTTTATGAAGAAAAGCCAATTTTTCTATGGCTTTCTATTTTTTGTTTGTCTTATAAAATGAGTTTTGCTTTGTTTGTCTCATAAAATGAGTTGAAATGTTTAATGTCTCATTTTCTGCAAGAGTTTGTACATGATTGGTCTTAATTTTTTTAAAACCGTGTGAAATATATCACAGTGAATCCACCAGTCCTGAAGTTTCTTTTTTGGAATAATTTTTACCAGCAAATAATTTATTTAATTGATAAAATATTATTTTTATAACTGATAAAAGTATCTTTTTTTTTAGCAGAATTTGGCCTCTGCTTTCCAAGTAATTTACGTATTTTATTAAAACTGTCAAATTTTCTGGAATGCAATTTTTTACAACTTTCACTTAGTACAATTTAAGAAATTTTTTTAATTTTTAATTCTTGTGGGTACATGGTCAGTACATACATTTATGGGGTACACAAGATGTTTTGATATAGGCATGCAATGTTGAATAAGCACATTATAAAGAATGTGGTATCCATCCCCTCAAGCATTTATCTTTGAGTTACAAACAATCCAATTGTACTCTTCCTTAGCATAATTTTAACATCAGTAGTAATATTCTATTTTCATTCCTAATAATGTTTGTTTTGCCTTCTCTTTTTTTCAGTTTGGCTGCAAATGAACAAAGGTCACTGCTCCTATCAGAACCTACTTTTTGTTTTATTGATTTGCTCTATTGTTTTTTATTTTCTATTTCATTGACTCTTGTATTTATCTGTATTTTTTTCTTATGGTTCCTTTGCACTTAGGCTTCACTTCTTTTCTACTTTCTCAGGGTGAAAGTTTAGAGCACTGAGATCTTTCTTGCTTTCTAATATAGAATTTAATGGTTTATTTCCTTCTTGGCCCTGTTTTGAGTATGTGCTATAATTTTTTATATATTTCATTTTCAATATAATTGAATCTAAAATATTTTCTTTTTCCTTTTGATTTTCTCTATGACTCACAGGCTATGTAAAAATGTTGTTTAAGTTCCAAATATTTGAAAGTTATCAATATATGTTTTTACTAATTCCTATCTTAATTCCATTTTGCTCACAAAAGTACTTTGAATCCAATTTCTTATATGCAAAGATTTATTTTGTGAACAAGGATATAGCCTGTATAAATGAATATTCCATGTGTGCTTGGAAAGAATATATTTTCTACTGTTTGTGAGTGTACTATTCTATAAATGTCAATTAGGTAAAGGTATTTGATAGTATTGTTCAATCTTCTATATGCTCAGTGATTTTTCTCTTTGCTTGATTTATTAACTACTGAGAAATTAATGTTGAAATATACAACAGTAATTGAGGGATTGTAGAGTTTTTCTGTCAGTTCTAATAGTTTTGCTGCATGCACTTTGATGTGCAATTGTTACATGCACAGACATTTAGGGTTGTTATATAATTCTTAGTAAATTAATTAATTAATTTATTATTATGTACTATAACTTTTCTCCTTGGCAGAATTACCTCTTCCAAAGTCTACTTGGTTCAATATTAATATTTTTCAAGGTGTATCTTTCCTCATTATTTTACCTTTCACCTGTCTTTATATCTAAAATATTTAAAGCACATTTATTATAGTTAGCATACAATTGTTTCTTTTTTATTAAAAAATTATCTTTTGATAATACTGAATACCATTTACATTTAATATAATAATTGATGTAATTTTTATTAAAATCTACTAACCTCTAGTTGTTAATATTTGTTCATTCTGCCCTTTGTTCTTTCTTCATTTTTTTATAATTTGTGATTAATGTAAATTTATTTAGTGATTCCATTTTATGTTCACACTTAGCTTGTTATATCACATTTTCATTTTTCTTTTTTTTAAATTTTAGTGATTGTTCTATGGTATCCAATAAATGTATGTAACTTACCACAGGTTCATGCTGTCTGAAGAAATACCTTGAACATTTTTTCTTACAGCATAATACATTTTCTCAGCTCTTGTTTGTCTGAATAAATTTTAATTTCCACTTTAATGTTTCAAAGATATCTTCACTTGCATAGAATTCTAGATTAACAGGTTTTGCTTATTTGTTTGTTTTGTATGTTTGCTTTTTCCTTTCAACTGTTTAAAGGTGTCACTCCATTGTCTTCTGTCTTGCATAGTTTCTGACAAATAGTCTGCTATTATAATTTTGATTTGAGTTCATCTGTTTGATAGTGTCTATTGTCTGACTGCCTTCTCAGCATTGTTTTATAGATCCATACACTATGGCCAATATTAACAAGCTTTTCTTTTTGTATTTCAACTTTGTTAATTTTTAAAAAATACTTCTTCAAGCTTACTAATTTCTTCTTCAGTTCTGCTAAATCTAGTAATGAGCCTGTCTAAGAGTTTTGGCATCTGTGATTCTTTTTAATATTTCTTATATTATAATTAGACATAGTCTAATTGTTTCTATTATTATACAGAAAATTTCAATCTATCCATATATGTTGTCTGTTAACTAAATCTTTTAAAAATATTAGCTACAGGAAGTATAAAACTTCTACTTCAATATAGCCACTGTAATATACTCCCTGAGTTTTTTAATTTGTCTATAAAAAATGGTTATTTCATCTTCCTTTATTTGAATTTTATAATTTTTGAAATCAAATACCTTATATAATGTGTAGAAGAATATAGACTGAAACAAACAGTATCAACACCTGCAAATACTATTCTATATGCAGTTTAGGAGTAATGAGTCAATCTTGTCAGAATTTGAGCTAACTTTAGGTTTGTGATTGCCATGGTTACCTTCAGTGCAAAGTAGGCTTCAAGTTTCACTAAAGATGTTCCTGTACCAGGAGCTGGGGAGCTGACAGTTTTGTTTTCTGTTTGTGGTTCACCTTCAGCTTTTAGCTAGCCTTGAACATCTGGGCCACATAAGATTCTCTCTTGAAACTCTGTCCCTCCAAGAGCAATAGATTCCATTTACTACATAATAAAAGCTTGGAAGGTTAGTGGGGAGAGGCTGAAGAGTTCTGTTTGTTCTTGTCCTACCACAATCTTAAATGAGTTCCATGTGTCTCAGTCTTAGGAATAGGGAATTATTAGAATTCTTGCTGCTTTTCCCCAAGGCAGGCAAATCTTGTTTTGTATCTGTGGTGGAGCTTTTCTGAAAGAGTTTTCTATTTCTCCCCAACAGGAGAGCTCAAATTGTCTTTCTGGGTTGAGGGGGGTCCTTTATCCTACCTTGTCTTCAGCAGCAATAGCTAATTTTTTCCTGTATATGACATGGTTTTATGCCCCTCCCTTAGCTCAATATGAGAGAATAGAATGTGCAAGGAATGGAGTTTCATGCCTTTCCTGAAATACAGGAAATGATCCCTCCTGTATCTATCAGGGTTCAAACAGGGAAAGAGAACCACTAATACATAAATGCAGATTCATTACAGGAATGTGATCTTAATCTATTGTGGGAGATTTTGTCTTTGCATCAAATGCTGGAGCTGGAAATCTATAGGCCAAGCAGTTGGGAAAAGAAGATGGATGAAAAGTAGAGAGATCAAGAACATGTTGGAATCACAACCACAGGCCAGAGTGTCAATAGGATAAACTAAAATCCTGTTCATTTTTGTTGCTTTTGAACTTTATTTGAATGTTCTACAGAAGCTGGGCCATTCTTCCCAGAGCTAAGTAGACAACTGGCCCAGGGTCAGAGAAGCCGAAGGATCCAGGGAAAAATAAGGAAGCTTCCTGTTGCAAAGGTAAATTAGCTTAATAATAATGTGGGTGAGCTGCAAAATGACTGCTGACTTTCCTCCTCTCTGTTAATCTCCCAATCATACCTCATGCTGCAAAATGACTGCTGACTTTCCTCCTCTCTGTTAATCTCCCAATAATACCTCATGCCACCTTCTTAACTGGAAACAGTGACAGTAATTCAAGGAAATGTAATTTGCCCTGGCTCAGGTGATACAATATAAAGCTTCCACATCCTCCTTTACTTCTGCACCTCTCTGATCTCCCACCTTACTTTTAATCTTATTTTATGTACTCAGTGTCATTTCTCAGGGTCATAGAAAAGATCTTGGAAGTAAGTATAAATGTCACTTGTGTCAGGAGATCCCAGGAATTCTATACTGCCATGCTAGCTAACATTGGCATTGTGATTCTGTAGCTCATATAGGTTTTTCTATTTATGAGGTTGAGAGTGGTACTGTTTCAAAATTTCCATACACTAGGCAGAAGCGGAACATCCAGTCTCTAGATATTGTCTCATTAGTTCCCAAATTTAACTGTTTTGGATATGGTGGGTGTCAAATTATTTAAAATACATTTCCCTCTCCTGCTTTTATCTCACATGTAGGGAACTCCCTGGAGTATCTTTTCTATTGGATACAAATTTGGGTTTGAAACATTTGTCAAAGTGATGTAAGACTTAAACCTGCCAGGCCAGGTGCGGTGGCTCATGCATGTAATCCCAACACTTTGGGAGGCTGGCCGGATCACCTGAGGTCAGGAGTTCGAGACCAGCCTAACCAACATGGAGAAACCCTGTCTCTAATAAAAATACAAAATTAGCCAGGTGTGGTGGCGCATGCCTGTAATCCCAGCTACTCAGGAGGCTGAGGCAGGAGAATCACTTGAACCCAGGAGGCTGAGGTTGCAGTGAGCTGAGATTGTGCCATTGCACTCCAGCCTGGGCAACAAGAGTGAAATTCTGTCAAGAAAGAGAGAGAGAGAGAGAAGGAGGGGGGGGAGGGGAGGGGAGGAGAGGGGAGGGGAGGAGAGGGGAGGGGAGGGAAGGGAAGGGAAGAAGGATCTTTTAATATAAAAGATGGTACAGTAGACTTGAATTAATGACAGTTCAACAGTTTATATAAGGAAAAAGAAAGATGGCAGTTTAAGTTGAATACAAATTCAACTGATGTGACTGTGAAAACAAATCAATGTGTTTTCCAGTCACCTTAACAGAAGAATATTGTCAGGAATATATATTGAAAATTGGGAGTGAGTTAAAGAGCAGGTAAGTAGGAGGTCTAAAAACAATGCCTTAGGAAAAATAATTATGGTAATTAAGAATATTATACTTGGAGAAAAAGAGGCTTGGGAGAATCTCAAATATATGAAGCCTGTTATAAGAAAGCCAATCTGTTCCATCTAACCTCATGGGAGAGAAACATGACTGAAGAATAGTATTTATAATGAGGTGAATGTTGATTCAGTATCAGAACTAAAAATATCAATTAAAATAGGCTAACTTGTGAAATAGTGCAATACCATTAGAAATGTTCAGGCAAAATTTGAATGCTTCCTGCTTCACTTATTCAACCTAGAGTAGCAGCTTAATAGATATTTATATAAGAAGCATCTGGAAAATGTTTAGAAATACACAAACCTGAATCCCTAAAAAGAGATACTGATTTAAATAAGTCTAGGGAGGCTACCAAAAACTGTATCTTAAAATTTGTTGTGAGATTCTGATAGTCTTTCCTTGAGAATCTCTGGAATATGGAGCTAGAAGAAACAGGTAAGAAATGGTTTTGTGGTTCTAAAATTTGCCTTCACAATAAGATAAATCAAAAAGTTAATGAAATATGCTATCAGGGCTTTATATCCCAGAGATTTTGATTTAATAGAGATGGGATTGGGCTTGGGCATCAGTTTTGTTTTTGTTTTTGTTTTTTTTTTTTTTTTTGAGACAGATTTTTTGTTTTTGTTGCCCAGGCTGAAGTATAATGTCATGATCTTGGCTCACTGCAACCTCCGCATCCTGGATTCAAGTGATTCTCCTGCCTCAGCCTCCCGAGTAGTTAGAATTACAGGTGCCTGCCACCAAGCTCGGCTAATTTTTTTTTTTTTTTTGTATTTTTAGTACATATGGGGTTTCACCATGTCGGTCAGGCTGGTCTCAAACTCCTGACCTCAGGTAACTCACCTCCCTCAGCCTCCCAAAGTGCTAGGAGCATGAGCCACCATGCCCAGTAGGCATCAGTATTTTTAAAAATCTTTCTAGATGAATCTAACATACTGCCAAGGTCAAGAATCAGCAGACCAGATGATCTCCAGAATCAAATAAAACTCTTTACTTATAGGATCTTTTAGCTAGACTGAATTTTTGTTTTTAAAATGCAAAGATACAGTAGAACTGCATTCTGCTCAACACAGTCTTCTGAGGTTGGTAAACATAAATCAATAAAAGCATCTTGCTTTGGCATTTTCTGCAGTTGTTCTTTTCCAAACTTGCTCTTCCATTTACTTAGCTGAGTTAGAATTACTGCCCCAATTCATCCAATTCTGTAGCTCTTAATGGCTGCTCTAATCCTGACTTTTCTTTATCCCTGTGATCTTCAGCCATGCACTTTCTTGTTTTATATATTCTTTTGAAGCGTACTCTTTCTCTGGTTGAATGTACCAATAGTAACAGCATTCTGTGTGACTGAGTCATTAACCACTAAGCATTTCCAAACTTTCATTTATGTGTCAGTTATAAACCTTTTTATCTTGAGCAAACAGGGATACTTCTAGAAGATACATTTCATGATAAAGACATATTTCCCATCTATAATAAAGACCCACCAGTGGACTTCTAATTTTTATCCAAATTCCTAACATTTCAATGTCACTTACAAGTCACTAATGATCTGCGATCCCACTTATTCTCTGTAGTTACCTCCTGCTACTCTCCCCATCATTTATTCTATTCCAGGTCCATGGACATTCTTGCAGTTCCTTCCTCTTATTTACCCAGAACACTCTTCCTCTCTAAAGTCTTTGCTCATGTGGTTCTTTCTGCCTGCTTTATTTCTATTAAAGAACTATGTAACACTCTTCAATACTTTTCTGTCTAACTATATGGGACCCAGTTAGTGATGCCTTCCCTGAGCAACCTATGTAAAACATAATTCTCTTTTCTCTGTCTCTCTTACTCTCTATATTTTCCTTCATAGTGCACATAACTTATGCTGTAACTTTAATTAACTTATTTACTTATCTCTATTGTCCTCTAATTAGTAGATAAGCTCCAATGAAGGCAGGGATTCTGTAGGTTTTGATTATGGTTGATGCCTAATGCTCATATCAGTGTCTTACACATAGTAAATGCTCAGTAAATATTTGTAGGATTAATGAATAAGTGAGACAATGAGTGATGAAAAATTTCAGTCTTGGAGTGTATGATTTGCCAGGCCATCTAGGACTAATATTTGAGCTAAATCTGTAGTGTTCAGGACTCCTTTCCTCTGTAGCAGTGTCACTGGTTGCTGAGAGAAGAGTCAGTATGAGGAGTGGTAAAGGGATTTGAAAGTTAGAGATTTAGATTTTCAATATTTTAGTAATGGTTGTGAAGCTGTGTACTAGTTAATTTAACTCATAACAGAATACACAAGAGAGTCAAGAGAGTCATAGTAGAAAAAGATGGAGGCATGCAAAACTACAAGTAATAGCAGATATAATTTTCAGACCACACACAAGAAAGGTGCATGCTGTGCGGTGCTAGATTTTTGAAGTAGAATATTATCTTGGTTTTCACAAAGTATTTCCCTGAAGCAATAAACATAGTAATTCAATTATCTGTTCCATTTAATTACTGTATAATATGCTTAATTGATATACTATAATTCCAGTCCTGTTAAATGTAACAAATCTCTGGTGTAAAATAATTTTAACAATCAACATAAAAATAGTGAGAACATTAGTGTAATTTTATATTCTGTATAGACCTTTCAATTTAGCCAAACCTATAATTAAAGCTTACATTACAAATATGAATGGTTTGTATACATAAGTGGTTTCCACTGAAACAGCTACCCTTACAAATACATTGTAAAGATACATTTATCAGGTAAATGAACTTGACTTCAAGTTTCTCTGGAGAACGCATTTCAAATAAAAATGTTTGAGCCAGTGTGTCTCTATTTGTTTATGGATTTCTTTCTAACATTGCTACTGTACATGTATTTACCAATGCTAATTAACCCTTGTTAGTTTCTAGCCACTCTCCTAATTCTTTCCATACCCCGACATTAAGAGCATTGGTCTTAGTCAAAGGCTTTGCCATTCTCTATATGGCAAATTCATATATCACCTCTTATAAAAGTCTATATAAATCTGAATTTATTGTTTTGACTCATTAGCAAACTTTGTTTCAATTAGACTCATATAAAAATTGTATATACATAAAGACACTTGACATGGACAAGTAAATATATAATGAAGTATTCCTGTACATATCTACGCTAAGCATACTTGAAATGCAATGCAGTGGTATAGATAAAAAAAAGTAGAAATATGTTTGACCTTTCTTTGTGAACTAAATTGAAAATCATTTTTGTAGTAAGTCAAGCACATTAGTATTTATTAATATGAGTTATATGCTTGGTCTCAATTCTGTCATATTTTAAAATCACCATTATTGTATTTAAAAAAAGAAAAAGAAGAAGAAGAAGACCTTGAAAATGTGGATTCCCATTATATATTAGAGCAAAGGTGAGAAGATGATAAATTATAATACAATATCCAGGACAAAAATATTAAAGCTCATGACTAATTTTTAAATAATGAAATATACATTTTTCAAAACTTTATTTTATAATAGCTTTTTCCCAAAATGTGTAGCTGGAGATAAAGAGACACAGGTATATACACATCATATAGATAACATGGGAGAAATGAGTCAGCTGGAGGACATGGAAACTAGAAAACCTATTTTAAGTCCTATTACAACTTTAATTTTTCTAAGCCTCAGTCTCTTCATCTGTAAAATGGTATTAATAATATTTGTCCTAAATACATCCTAAGGTTATTTTTAGAGTTTAGTAGGAATTGAATAGTCAAAGGCTTTACGGCTATAAATCATGGGAAGGCTACTGAATTAGCTGTTTGAAGTAGCTGTTTGATGAATTATCTCCCTCGGAATTCATCTCAATTTAACTAGTCCTTCGATAGGCACAGAGAATCAAATTTTCAAAAGATGGACTGTGTCATGGCAACATATATGGCTTTAACCATAATCTTGTCTTCCCTCATGATGCATGACTGTTCCCTGTATTCACATTGCAAACTGCAGCCAGTCTAAAGCCATATATGTCTCTCCAGTATACACACATCAGATATTTTTCTTCAAATCATTTTCTAAGCCTATTTTCACAGTCTTCAAGAAGATACCTAATGTCCCATAAATTACAGGAATTAATTCAAGTTAATACAGCTTATTTTTGAGAGAAGTTGTAGTCTACAGAAAAACTGAGCAGAAAGCACAGAGTTTTTATAACCCCCGCCACCCCATAACACAGTTTTCCCTATTATTAATCTGTCTCATTAGTGTGATGCATTTGTTATAAGTGATGAAGCAATATTGGTGTATTTTATTAATTAAGTTCTATAGTTTGCATCAGAAGTCACTAGTGGTGTACATTCTATGGGTTTTGACAAATGTACAATGACATGTATATGCCCTTATAGTATCATAGAGAATAATTTCACTTTCCCCCAATCCTCTGTGTTCCACCTACTTATTTCTGCCTTTCTCTCTCCCCACACCCCCACACACCCAACAACCAATTATTTTTTTGTTTTTTACTGTCTCTATACAGTTTTTCCTTTCCCAGAGTATCACGTAATTACAGTCATATAGTATGTTTAGTTTATACATTGCCTTCTTTCACGTAGTAATAGACACTTGGGTTTTCTCTATGTCCTTTTATAGCTTGATAACTTCTTTCTTTTTAATACTAAATAATAGTCCATTGTCTGTATATATAACAGGTTATTTATTCATTCAATTCTTGAAGGACATCTTGGTTGCTTCTATTTTTTGTCAATTTTAAATAAAGCTGCTATAAATGTTCATGTGCAGGTTATTGTGTGGGCGTAAATTTTAAGTCATTTGGGTAAATATCAAGGAGTGAATTGCTGGATCATATGGTAAAACTTTGTTTAGCTTTGTAAGAAACTTCCAAACTGTCTTCCAAAGCAGCTATACTATTTTGCAATCACCAGCAATGAGTGGAAGTTCCTTTCGCTCTATATTCTTGTCAGCATTTGGTGTTGTCAGTGTTCTGGATTTAAGTCATTCTAATAGGTGTGTAGAGATGTCTCACTGTTGTTTGAATTTTCAGTTTTCTAATGGCATATAATGTGGAACATCTATTTATCCTTGTTTTGTTTGCCATCTGCTTATCTTCTTTGATGAGATGTCTCTTCAGATCTTTTGCCCATTTATTTATTGGGGTGTTTGTTTACTATTGTTGAATTTTAAGAGTTCTTTGTACATTTTGGGTAATAGTCCTTATTCAGGTATTGTGTTTTGCAAATATTTTCTTATTCTGTGCCTTCTTTTTCTAAATCTCTCAATTCATTGAATTTTTACTCAGGAAAAGCATTTAGCCATTAAGTGAAACATCATATAGAAACATACATTGAATGTATCAGGCATAATGCTGAATAAGACAAACCTTTTATTCAAGAAGCTCAGAAAACAAAGAGGTAGAAAAACAAAGATGAGTACTCCATAAAGTGTGTTATGACAAGGATGATAAAGAGGGTATTCAAGGTGAACATAACAGCTCATGGAGAATCAGGCAAGCCTTCCTGGAGGAGATGCCTTCATATCTGAAATGTAAAATATGTTTAATAGTGGGTGAGGAGTAGACTTGGCAGAAAATGCATATGTTATGAGGCAAGACATTAAACAGAGGAATAACATGGTTTGCAAAGGATGCCACTAGCCTCTTGGTATTTGATTCAGGGAAAGACGAACAATGATGTTGGAGGGCTGAAATGGAAATAGATTGTAGGGCCCCTCATATTCCCAATTAGAGAGATTGAACTTTATCTAGGAGGTATCTAGAAGCATTTAGAGAAAATTAAACCCTAAGTAAAATTGGTAGTTCTCTTATCAAGAAAGAAAGGTAGAGAGAATAAATCATAGATCATGCCTTCATCTGTTTATGTTGCTATACAGGAAAACTGAAAGCTGGGTAATTTATAATGAAAAGAGGTTTATTTGGCTCATGATTCTGCAGACTATACAGGAAGCACGGCACCAGCATCTGCGTCTGACGACGGTCTCAGACTACTTCCGTTCATGGTACAAGATGAAGGAGAGCCAACGTGTAAAGATCACATGGCAAGTGAGAGGAAAAGTGGGGATCCACCCCCATGACCCAAACACCTTTCAACAGGCCCCACCTCCAACTTTGGAGATCAAATTTTAATGTGAGATTTGGTGGAGACAAATGTCCAAATCATACCAGGTAACTCACAACATCTGCCGCTATGCTTCTGTTAAGGAAAAATGCAGGATTAAAAAAAATAGTTTGTGTCTTAAGGAATATGCATAAGTTCACCAGCAGGGCATGGATGCCTAATCTGGTAAACAACAATAAAAGGAAAGGAAAAGTAAGCATTCATATGCAACTGATAACTTGAGGAAAAGGCAACAAGTTAGGTAAAAAGAAGGGTTTTCCTCTCTTTCTGAAAAAAGCCTACTGGCTAATTAGTACAAACATGGATTTATTTAATATGCAGCTCTGTCCATGATTTGAATATATGATGATCATAGTAGCAATTCTTTCCTTACCATTTTATTTTATTTTACAAAGCTCAAAGTTAACACCAGAGGATATTTTGTCAGGATCCCACAATGGCTAAAATGGAAGAGAGAAATCTGCATTTAAAAATTTCAAGACATTTCTGCCAAAGCCTACCTTCATTGAGTAGCTCATTTACCTCAAGATTGTTTATTTAAAGGCAATTGTGCTTGAGAGCATCAGAAATTGTAATTTGGTCTCATTACAAACCTCAGCATAGCTAAACTCCCACTGAGGATTGAGGAAACTGGGAGAGGCATTGCTTTTATTTTAACCACAAGAAAACAACAAAATCAGGAGTTTTCTTGAACCCATCTGAAAACTGGTGTTACACAACAATCAAATAGACTAAAATCTGAAGAATTGGAGGTCCTTGGATGAGTTAGGACATGAGCCCAGGATCACCTGGCAGAATACAAGAGGAAGACATGCCAGTTATTCCTAAAGGGCAAGGAGAGGCTCATTAGGAGCATGATGCCATGAGGCTCTGGGCGCCATAGACACAAGGGAACTTTACTTACTTTCACAAGCTCTTCGTGAACGTTCACTAAGTGCTCACCAGAAAAACTGGGACCAGGCAAACAGGCTCTGGTGGTACATGCCTAGCAAGACTCTTTGGCAGTTTTTTGTAAAGTTAAAAATATACCTGAAATACAATTGAGTAATACAACTTCTGTAAGTATTTATCCAAGAGAAACACTTTTATTAACACACTATCATATGTGAATGTTTACAGTGGTGTTAATCACAACTACCCCAAACCAGAAATACTCTTAATATCATAAATAGTGAATCAATAAACAAACTGATACATCCATACAATGGGATACTAGTCAGCAATGAAAAGACCTAAACTTCTTTTGTACTATACAGCATGGATAAATCTTACATTCATTATACTAAGTACAAGAAGGCAGAATGGAAAGGCTATACACTAAAATAATTGCATTTATATTACATACTGAAAAAGACAAAAGGGTAGGAATGAAATAAATAAACCAGTGCGTTCCATAGACTGTGGTGGGGTTATGATTTGGTTGCAAAAAATCATGAATGAATTTTTGAGGTGATGAAATTAAACTATTCTATAATTTGTGTTGGTGGTTACGCAAATGTATGCAATTGCCAAAATAAAGAATTGTGCCGTAGATGACTGAATTTTACTACGTAAAATTTTACTATGTATGTAAGTTATGCAAAAATAGAAATAATATAATAAAGACTCATCTTCTTTGAAAAAAAACTGCAATGGTACCTAGTTTGATTAATGGAAAGAGAAGCATGCAAAGTAATTATAGTTTTAGAGGTCAACCAAGATCCAAATTTACAGTTCTCATCATCATTCTTCTCTTTTCTTTAAAAGTGAGCCATAAGTGGCTTAACAGTCTATTTGGAAAACTCAAAACAGCAAGTTGAATTGATTGGGAATGCAGTTTGGGCCTATATGTTTAAATTTGCAGCAATACTCTAGAAATACTATAAAAAATACAAAATACCATGAATGAAATATTACATATTACTTTTAGTAAAAGGAATCAGAATTCCATACTAGTTTTTAATCAGCTTCTTATTTTCAGGACAAATGAAGATCTGCAATAAATGCTGCTCCCATGTAATTAAAAAAAGTGTTGTTGCAGTAAGATCACATACAATTCAAGCCAGATAGGTTATATTTGTGTGTGTGCATGTGTGTGAGTGTTTGTGATTAGTTTACTTATTCACGAACTGTTAACTGTGACAATATCTCTATTACAGGTTAAATTTTCTGCGAAATGCAAAACTAGGCAGTGCTCTTGGTCACCTCAAAAATGGACACATATGCCATCTAATATTTTCTCTTCATTATTATTTGCATGTAGGCAATGCAACTGGGCCTGTTGTTTTGAATGACAAAAAAACACAAAGATTTAAATTATGTGGTTTTTGTTCAAACACTGCAGAAAATAATAAATATCTTTGTTTCTAGTCTGGCACAAGGAAACACTATTGACCACCTGAAATCACAGATGTCATATGGGGCCCAATTGCTTTCTCCACAGTGCATGGACTACTTGGCAGGCTCTTTAAGAAGCAGTTGGTGAAACTAGTAGCTCTTGAACTGCCTTGAGGGCCATCATATGCCTTGGTGGTTGTTGATTTAATGGTCCACTCAGCTCTCCTGACCCCAGATTCTCTCCTAAGTTTATCAAGCTAAATAAATAAATGAACATAAAATGAATATAAAATCATTTTATAATTTCAGTGGTCTCATGAACTTAAATGGCAATTATTTCCAGATTCAATATTTCATTATTGAATAAAATAAAGTCAAGTAACTGAAAGTGAACAGTTAACTTGCTATTTAATTTAATCTGGACAATTTCTTGGTTGCTCATTTATTATATGCCAGATATTTTAGTGGGCACTGAGTATACATCAATGAACAAGGTACAGACTTTGCACTCAAGAACTCAAAGTCTGATATGCAAGACAGACATGTATCAAGATTGGCACATTGCCATCCAGTAGTTTTAGAGGTGTGTGAACAAGAATGATGAAATACAAGAAAGAAGCAATGTAATCTGCTTCAAGGCATTGACTAAAATTTAAAGTTTCACAGAGGTTGAATACAATTGATCTAAGTTTTAAAGAATACATATAAATTTGCTACATGGAGAAAAATAAAAAAAGATATTTCAAGACAAAGAAATACTGTAGCAGGTATAAAAATAAGTATATGGGAAAGGACATTGTGTTCAAGGAAAATGGTGTGATATTAGGAATAGCACAGAAGAATGAATCGTAGAAGGTTACAGGATGTAAGAACAAAGAGCTACACATGGATTAAACTGAGACATGTTGGGTATACTTATTCTAAACATTACCTTTTTTTTTTTGCAAGACATAGAGAATCCTAAATAGTGAAACTGAAGTAAAGATAATCTCTTAAGAGAGAAGGATAGAAGACAGTAGAGCTAGAACTCACATGTACTGGAAATCCCACAGGAATCTGGATGTTCTTTTCCTTTCTCAGTGACTATAGTTTCTCATCTCTGTTTTTCTCTGGTTATATTCCATTATTCTCTTCTAATAGACACACTTCCTTTGTGTTTTCATCATTTTATCTGACATGATCTTAAGAGCAGCAGCTCAATTCTGAAATCTAAATGAACCTTTATCTCAGGTCTAGCCAGTTGGGTGATTTTTCCTTTTACCCCATTATTTGTTTCCTATAGGATGCAATATATACAATATATTTGTCATTTCCCTTTGATTTGAAATCCTTAAGGTAGTCTGCAACTCATAAATTTATTTTTGTTTTCTTTGGCTGTTTCCATCTCCATTCTCTCTCCTGAATATCCATTAGACATGCTAGAAATGCTGAATAAATTATATGTATATATTAGCTTCTTTTTTTTGACATCATATATATTAGTCCTTTGAATTTTATTTTGAGATAATTGCTTAGGTCAGTTTCCTATCGCCTGCTTTAATATTTTTGCTGTGACCATTCTGTTAAGCATACCTACTGAGGTGAGACATGGCCCCTTTTTAAAAATGAGTAGTAGTCAGGTTAGACTATGTTATTCTGTGGTAATAAATTAACCCTAGAATGTATAATTTATTGTTGACTCAATAACTTGATACCAGTTAGGAAAACTTCCTCCACTTTTTGGGCTATGAAACAAGAAGCTATAGCTTTCAAGGTCAAAATGGAGCAGAGAAGATGCTGAATGAAAGCAATATTAAAGGCCTGGTGTACATCACCTTCACTCACGTCCTATTGTCTATAACTAAGTCACTCAACCTAACTGCCAGGAAATTTAGAGAATGAGTTCAGAAAAAGGAAAAAGAAAACAGTATTTGATTAAAAACCACACAGTGTTTTCTCTCTGCCAAAATTTTAATCTCCAAGATGTCTATATGTGATGCCACTGGGAATACTGCTTAGATATTACCTACATTTATCTAACATTCTGTTTTCTTGTATTGAATATTATAGTATCTACTATAGCAATTGGTCTCAAGGCCATAATTGATATTCACAGTCTCCCTTTTCTAGTGCCTATTCTAGATTGCCCTCATCGTTGGCCAACAAATCTGCTGATCTAAGGGCCAGATTTTCATCTTTGGTGGGATAATTCAGATCTTTATCCTGCTCACCATGACCTTTCTAACCATGCTTGCCACAATTCCTTATCTATATTTATTATCATGCATGAGAGAATGAAGAGGAATCTCAGTAAATCCTTGAGTTTCAGACACATTCTTCCCTACCCCAGTAATATAGAAGCAATCCTCTTACCTCTATATAATGAGTCAATTACTTCTGCTAGAATAGAAATGTGTTTCTTTGCCTACATAAGAGTAGCATAAGAGTGGACAAAATGGCCTATGGTAGATAGACCTGTAGACTTAATGGAGCCACTTTGTGTTCGCTGGTAGAGGCACACCCTCTCTAAAACTAGGAGTCTATTCATACAGAGCCAGATCTTTGGAAGAAAGGAAGTAAATACTATCCAAATGGGTCAATGGCAGTGAGAGGTGGTGAAACTGATATACTCCTATTTTCTTCTCTGAGACATCTATTCTACCTATTGAGGATTCAGCACCATCTAAGAGCTGTTGGCCTAAAATATATGCTGTATCTTAGAGAAAATTGCTCTAGTTCTACAAGGATTCATCCCCCAAAGCTTAATTCAGATGTAACTTTTATAAGATTGTTCTAACGTACTAACAGAAAACAGTTTCTAGACAATGCAGCATAACATAGAATCAGTGGACTCACGACCCTATATTATTATACTTTCCTCAAATAGGCCCATGACCCCAAGGCCATATTATAAAATCCCATGATGAGTATGTGAACCTGGCATAGTGATGCTGGCTAATACAGAGAAGACAAACCCATACCAAGAAAGCATGCCAATCTCAGTAAAGACAAAGCACTTCCTACTTTTAAGTGAAGACATCTGATATAATCAACTTGCCACCAATGGCTGGTTACTGTACTCAAGGAACTATGCCATATTGAGGGCCCAGTGTTGGTCTCCGATGCTGACAGGACATGTATTCATCATTAACAACAGCTATCTCAATCTTGGTAAGAGGAAGCCCATGCTGTTGTGCCAATGCATGGTCTTGATCCCTGCCACCATAACTAGCCCATTCACTGAACCAGTTTAAAGGTGGTGGACTAGCCAAGGACAAATGCTGCCTAACTATTACTGGAAAATTCATCATATCCATTTGGTTCTTTGGTGTTTCCTCTACAGTTTTGGCTTTCTTTCAAGTGTTATATTAGTTATCTTGTGTTGTATAACAGATTATCCTGAAAACTTAGCTGCTTAAAACACCATTTGTTGTTTTAAGCTTATGTGGGGCAAGTAAGCTGCCATGTTGAGTTTTCCTACTGAGAGGCCCATGTGGCAAGGAACTGATGTCCCCGGCCAACAGCCAGCAAGTATCCAAGGCCTGCCAGCAGCCACATGGCCTCTCCTTCCTGAAGACCTAGACATTTTAGTGGGATGTGGATGTCTGAGGTTTTAAAGAATATCCACTCTTATGTTCCTATCTCATATTTTAGTGTCTCACTCTTTATCACATCTATACATTTAATATAAGTCTTATTTGGGCTATGAATTCAACTCTGTGTCTATCACATCAGATTCCAGTCTAATTTGTAGCTCAGTTTCCCTTCTACTTGCAGGAGACAATGGTTCTGTTGTATTTTTTTAAATTCCATAGATATCTGCTGCTTTCACATCTTACACTAAGTTGCTCATTATCTGACCCAAGCCTATTCTTTTTTTTTTTAATGCTTTGATGGCAGTTAATTCACAAACCACACAGGCTTTAAGTACCATGGTCCCCATTTCTCTTAAACGCTTGATAGTTTTTATAAGCCAGTTGGGGTGGGCAGAATAATATTCCTCCAAAGATGTTCACATATTAATCTCTAGAACCTATGAATATGTTAGTTCATATGGCAAAAGTGAATGTGTGTGTGTGTGCATGTGTGTGTGTGTGTGTGTGTGTGTGTGTATAAATGGTAAAATCGGCTGGGCGCAGTGGCTCACACCTGTAATCCCAACACTTTGGGAGGCCAAGGTGGGCTAACCACCTGAGATCAGGAGTTCAAGATCAGCCTGGCCAACATGATGAAACCCCTTCTCTACTAAAAATACAAAAATTAGCCAGCTACTTGGGAGGCTCAGGCAGGAAAAGAGCTTGAACCCAGGAGGCGGAGATTTCAATGAGCTGAAATTGCACCACTGCACTCTAGCCTGGGGGACAAGAGTGAGACTTTATCTAAAAAAAAAAAAAAAAAAAAGGTAAGATTACTCTGAATTATTGATTTGAACCCAATCTAATCACATAGGTCCTTAAAAGTAAATAATCCTCCCCAGTAGTAGTTAGACAGAAATGTGACCATGGGAGAATGGTCTGAGACAGACATCATTACTCATTTTGAAGATAGAAGAAAGCCACAAGCCAGGAAATACAGGTGGACTTTAAAAGATGAAAATGCCAAGAAAATAAATAATCCCCAAGAGCTTTTAGAGTGAACACAGACCTCTCAACTGATATGAGTCTAATGAGACCTGTGCTGAATTTCTAACCTACTGAACACTAAGATAATAAATTAATGTTGTTTTAAGCCACTAAATTTGTGGTAATGTGTTATGGCAGAAGGAGAAAACTAGTAACTCTGGAGCCATTTCACACTGTTTTTGCCCCAACTTTCCTCAGGTGAGAGGATTAGTAATTCTCTAACCACTTCAGTAGAATCAGTGGTGATACATTCTTAGAAACTGGTTCATTGTTAATATCTCACTCTGAGGATCTACTGGACTACTTCTAGTGTAAAACTATTGTAATTTCTGTTTTCCTAGAAGCAGATCTTTAAAAAAATAGAGTGCAAAAATGTATTTGGGAAGTGATTCCAGGAAACATCATTGGAGAGAAGGTAAGTAATATAACAAATGGAAGAAAGTCAATAAAAAATGTTTACAGCTGTGGGCACCTGAAGCTTAATCCAATGGAAGAATTCAGGAAAACAGGTGAATTACACACACTTAAGAGTTATCCCACCTAAGTGACAAAGGAAATGGAGCAAAGATCCATGTAGTCTCATCATCTTTTGTTTGAGGGATGATGATCCCAATGGCCATTCCTTCAGCAGCACTTCTGGCCCATCCCCTGAGAAGGCACAGCAGGCTCTGGTGGTCACAGAGTACCCTGGGCAAAGTATCGGATGTCCTAGCAGTTGGAAATTGGGCCAGAGTGCAGGGAAATGGTAAGTGCCGAGGAGAGATAGATGGATCACTTAGAGTATCTGTTGTGATCATCAATTCATATTTGTTCTACTACAAGATATCTATCACATCTGTTATGTCATACCCATGCCCTTTGCTACTATCCTACTTAATATGCTTGTCACATGTCATCTGGCCTCCTCTAATAAATTAGTAATCCTTTACCCTGATTCTACTGTCTATCTTCTCCCCTCCTTCACTACAGTTTTATATGACAGAAATCTAATTATGCTGTTTTTATTCTCACATTTTTAAAATTTAGCCTCAATTTGTATTATTCTATTCAAGGTTTAATAATCTGGCTTGAAAACTCGGGATCTTACAACACTTTTTTCTCTATTTATTTCTTTTGTTTCAGGTACATCTATATATTTACAGATTATGTCAAACACCAGATGGACAATATGGCATCAAGCTTATTTTTCTGGTCCTATGTTCTATCCCTGAGTGATTCTCCTTTTCCCCAGTATGCCACAGGCTTTCACTTCCCCATCTCTTTGTTCCTATTGCTTTGTATGCCTCAATTCATCTCATACTTCAAGGCCCAGCTCACCTGTCATCTTTTTGGTAATAATTTTCTAATTTCCTAGAGAGAATGAATTATTCTCATGCCAGTGCTTCCATAGTATTGTTTATTCTTCTATGTGTCTGACTTATATTAAGCTGTTGTCCCTTATCTCTCCTAATAAATTATGGGCTTTTTTTGGTCATGATTCCAACTAAATGCTTTATACATAGTAGACATCTAGCAAATAGTTCTTTGACAGCAATCAATCAGAATCAAATTTACTGGTGTACAGAAAGGGGTGAGAGGTGATGTTAGGGTATATGATTGTTGTTCCATATGAATAATATCCAATCAACCACCCTCAGCAATAAGTATATTTATCTTTATTAATTTTTTAAAACATGGTACCAAAGATAATAAATTAAAATAAATATTAGGATGATAATTTTTCTCATGACCTAATTCTTATTTTCTTTCTTAATCTTATTTTGGGCACTGCATAGGGGTTTGATTTACCTTATTCTTAAATCCTTCAAGAAAGAGAACTTTTTGAGTATGATACAAATAGAAGCCATTTATGCTATTGCAAAAAAAAAAAAAAAAAAGTTACTGAATTGCTCCTAAAGTGTTGGCTGACATCCAACCTCTGTGAATGGCATGGCTCAAATACTGCATAGTCCATATTCTGTCTTACAGTTTGAAATGGCATTAGAAAACAAGACAAACCAAAAACCTAGAAGGGACCGGCAACAAGTAACAAAAATAATTTAATGATTAGAATTAAGCCTATGTGGGAAAAGGTTCATGGAGTAAGAGTTGTTTATTAAAAGAAAAAATGAAGGAAAGGTCCAACATTACTAATTAACTATCTACAAGTATATTAAGGCATATTTATTAAGTGAGAATGCTGTCCAATTGCACTCTATTTGAATAACATAAAACGAGAAGTAAATTTCTCTGATAATGTTCTTAGTTATAAGTTGAATATAACTGATTGCTAGAATAATTCATTTTTCAGATAAACTAGAAATGCACATTTAGGCAACTGATGCCTAGAGAACTTTCAATTTGCTTTTCAATGAATAGTTTAGACATTTACCTGACTAGAGACGTGAGAATGGACCCAATGTACTTCAAAGTTTAAATTTTGTTTTTATAAAAGATAATTTTGATCTAATATCAGATCTCCAAAGTCACAGTGACATGAAGCATTGAGCCACTAATAATTTCATAAATTATGTGGTACAACCAATGACAGTAAAAACATCAGGACACATTGGCCAACACTCGAATTTTAGATTGCTTCTTTGTGGAACTTCTAAGCAGAGTTTAGGGTAGTCTGAGGCTGTTTACATTGGAACATCATAAATGCAAAAAGGTGGTTTATTTATTAGTAATCTGTGTATTTTATGTGCATAGATATTAAATAGTTCAGATGTAAATGTGAAGATAATACCCTGTTGAAAGATAAGAAGTTGCTAGGGCAGGGTGCCTGCTGGATGGTAAGTATGTAGGAAACTGCCAAGAAGAGTAAATCACTAATCTTGATTATTTAGACAGTAGAGAAAGGCAGGAGATAAAAGACCCCACAGCAAGAAGCAAGAGCAGAGTGATTACATCAGCAAAATTTGGTAAACATTCCTTACAAGAGTAGTTTATTTGAAAATATTCTTTAAACAACAGGGACAATGAGTATAATGGGGGCACTAGAAACTGCTGAATAACTGTAGGATAATGTGATATTGTAAGTTATTGTAATTTGCATATTGCATAATAATGTGTATATGTATGGGTGTGCATTATTTTTATGTGACAAAAGGAAAGGGAGATTTATATCCATCCTATGTTTATTATATAAACTACTTCCTATTTTCCACTTTGAATGAATCCTTTACCCATGCTGATTTTGTAATAGCATGCATAAGTCATTTGGAAATACTGGTAACTGAATTAAGATCTTGCATAGCTTGATATAATCTATTATATAATACAAAAAAAACACATTTATTAATATTACTGCAAATATCAACAGAAATATCTTCAAGTCCTGGGAGGCTCTCAAATTCATGATGGCAATAAAATTTTTCCAAAATTTTACTTTTACTTGAAAGCTTAAATTTTATTCCATTATTATACTACTAGGCTTTTTTAAGTGACAGATGTGCTTTATATTTTCTTAAAGAAAATACTGGCAAAACATCCAAGCTTGAATATCCACATTGTGTGAGTCGGTTGAAATTTCAAGTGAAGTAGAGTTTCATGAATAGAACTAGTTCAGCTAGCAACTGAAACGATCACACGAGGGCTTTCCATAGAGACAAATACACTTTGGTGTGCAGCAGAAGAGCTTTACACACAATTCACATTCTGTTATAGAATATTAAAATGGCATACACTCAAGCATCAAGATTTAATATGATTAATCAATTTTATTACTTTAACAAGGACATTCATAAGTAAAATGGGCATTTGTGTGTGTGCATGCGGATGTGTGTGTGTTACATGACAGTGAAGAATGCAGTGACCATAAATACAATTTGTTGCCACTACCTCGATTTGTGGTAAGTCCCCAGCAGTTTTATTCACACGGTTTTTGCACTGTCGGTGAACGTGACAGCACAGTAAAAAAAAAAAGACAATGTCTCAATGATATTATGACTCTGACCTTGTAGAGTCCCTGAATGACTGCCAAGGTTCTAGGGAGCCTCTGAAGTAGAGGAAGATGGTATATTCAGATTTGACTCCTGTTAGTAAGTGTTGCTGGTTCAACATGTTAGTTCATGTGTTAAAAGCCACCTGGAGAAGCACTAATGTAAATACTAAACAACATCAAACGGAGATGTAGCTTACTCTATTCTTTCAGTGTCTTTGGCTGGTAAAACCTGTATTCTTTCTCTGTTTATATTTAGCCTCTCTAGATTGAATACCTAGTCTGTTCATTCTGCACCTCTGATCCCAGCTCTTTTTCTCGGTTACCCTTCTTAACTTTCTCTTTCTGCCTGGCAGTCACATGAACAATCTTTTGAGTAAATTTCTAGTTCATCCTTAAACTGAGATTTCTCTCAGCAGTGCACATTCTTCACGAGCCATCCCCTGTTGAAGAATGACCTAGATTTCTGAATAGAAGACAGAATAAAATGTCCACAGTTTACTACCAGTAATTTTCCTTCGGGGGAAAACTTAACATTATTCAATACCTTTAAGATACATAGTTTTTGCACATTATTAGTTCACTTAAAAATATTTCAGAGATTAATGTCTTGTTGAAATTCCAATATATTACCTAGGTAGCATTTTCTAACCCCTGAGTACAAGAATCCTGTCAATAATTAAAAAACAAACATATATATTACCTATGATAAGTGTTGGTTATCACTGATTCTCTTTCTAAGGAAAAAGACCACTGTTTTTCAAGGTCCATTTTCTCTCATATACATAATAACTTTATTTTACTCTTTTAAAAGCCAGGAAAACAGTTCTTTAGGTCTAAAATTCTAATATTTTTCTTATATTCTATAATTTTGAGACATTAATTCACTGAGATTATATCTGAATTTTCTCCATATGATACAAATGTATTCTTTGGACTAGAAGATTAGATTTACAGAATCCATCCATGAATTACCCTGTAATCTTCTTAAAGTCTTAAAATCCTATTTCTTTTTAACGATTTCTTATTGTTTTATCATTATTTGTGGTATAAAAAATGTCCATGGGTTATTTACACATATGTTTTACTTGTGGCTTACTAATTTGAAGCCTGGTATTCTTAATCTGTTCTTCAGTTTTGTTATTGTAAAAACAGAAAAAAAAAACAAAAACAACAATGTTACACAGTTGTTGATGGAACTCTACTAGCAGAGAGCCAAGCCTACACCAAGAATGCCACTCTGTTAGTCTAATCTTTTTTAAACTCAGGACAAAATAAAGAAGATTTTAAATAAAGTATTAGAATTTTTTCAGACTTTTCACTAGTCTCCAACACTAAGAATTGTGTTTAATGATCTTTGTATCTTTAGAAATTCGCACAGTGCTAGGTAAGTAACTATTAATTTAAAAAAAATTTTTGTTGGCCTGAACTATAACTTTAAGAAAAATAGAAACAGTATTTTCTTTCTCATCAGCATGTGTGCACATTGATCATCTGCCTCAAATATCAGCGTCATGCCATCATTGAAACTCATTTTGCACATAATAAATTTTGTAAATATCTTTTTGAAAATTTTATATTTTGTGAAGGCTTACCTCACTCTGAGTGTTAGAATTTCTAATATATTTTACCAATATCATCCAGTATCTGGTATTTAACTGTGTTTGTGTCTCCTTTTTCTCCTTTGTCATTTTTATGTGCCTCACCAGGGGGAAAAAAAATAAAGAGATAGGGAAGGTAGATCTTGACCTTCCTTCAATGGCTAATGCATTTGATAATGTGGTCTTAGCAGTTTCATTTATATAAAAGAAAAAATGATAATATCATGTATACTTAACACAGATAATCTATTTAGATCTTAGTCAATTATGGAGAAATTATTTTTAAAAAATATGATCATCCAACTAGTTCTGAACATTGGTTATGGTTTTATTCTAGTCACAGACTTCCCTTACTCTGGATGCTTGTGCGAAAGTAGGGAAATTCTGTGGCTGAACTTTCAACAGTATTCCACTGCTTACTGAATTAAGGAAGACTTTCTACCTGATTTATAATCTGTTCTTAAAATACTCATCAAACATTGTGTCCCACCAGAATCATTCTGGGGAAACTGGTAGAAATCAGGCTACCACTATGTTCTCAGCCTCCAGCATGCTTGAGCCCTTAATAGCATTTATTCCACTTGCCCTAAATTGGTAGACTGTGACAAAATGCTCATGAAATATTGACTCTGATCTGTACACATCCCTAGGGTGTTGAATCAATGATCAGCTCCATAAAAGACATAATGAGAAGACTGCCACTGTTTCCTCCCAAAATTTCATAACCTTAGGGTTTAGACCTTAACATTTTTATTTGAATAATGGCAGTTTGGATCCTTTGTAAAGAAATTGTTTGCAGGAAATGGAAATGCAGGCTAAAATTTCTCAAACCATGGTCCTTGAATTATCTGCACCAAAATCACATGGAATAATTTTTTTAAAAAATACAGATTCCTGAGGCCACTCAGCTTCATGAAATCAGTGTCTTTGAGGATATCTCTGAAGAATGTGCACCTTTCACAGGAAACTGACTGTCAGATTCAACCTGAGCTAGGGTCCAAAGGGAGCTGGTGGACGGGTGGCGGGTAGCTGAAAGAACACTTGAGGGATCACAGGCAGTTGGGACATGGCTTTATTCTCTCCCTACTCTCCCCTACACAGTCAGCAGTGCAGTTATATTTTTCATAGACAACAGTGGCTCAAAGCCCAGATATGAGCTCCCACAAACAGGTTACATTAAAATGGCTACATAAATGTGATTAGTGCACAGAATTGTGCACCTGTGCTCCAAACCCTCTGTGTCATGCTGTACCAGATTTCTACCTTGTGATTATTTTTCCAACCTAAAGTTTGAAGACTTCTTCTCTGGCTTGTGTTCCTGAGGCTGAGGATTTTGTGCTTTATAGGCAGAGGAGGTTAGACTTCTCTTTTACAGGAAAAATCAAGGGTAAATCTTTATGAAAATCTATTAAGGGATGTTTTGTATGTGTTTTGAAATTAAAAATAGCAGTCTTAGGCAATATCCTACACTTAGACAATCTTGACATATGGAAAAGAGAGAGGAAATGGATTCATCTACCTTGTTCATTCTAACTGTATTTCGTCACTGAGATCTATTATTTTTTGTTAAGTTCATGTGCACCCCTGAACCCATTCATCCTGGGAGAGGTAGGAAAGAGGAGGAGACTGAGGAAAGAAGTAAAATAAAAAGCAGAAAGGCTGTATCTGAGAGGTTTCTCCCACTTAAGAGTAAAGCACTGAGTTGACAGGCTCAGAAAAGAATACTTACTGCTCAAAAGAAATATTAATAATATGATAAATCAAGTCAAATAACATAAAATTAAAAACTTTCATATCAACACAAGAGCAATCTTGTCTGATGCCCTTATATTTATCAGAAGTCATAATGTAATTCTGGAAAAAAGGTAATGAATTCTCTCAGTAATGACTAAATGTAGAAAATACAAAGGAAAAGGAAAATTATGTCATAAATTATATGGAACATTCTAATGTGCCACCCAGCAGGCAATTTTAAGCAGATTAATAAATATTTTGAACTGATATTAAAGTAATAGACAAGAAGATATGCCTTTACATAAAAAGAATGGGGTAATGTTATAAAAGCAATAACATTTATTACAATGTATTTCCCAGAGTATCTTCTATATATTAAAATATAGATTCACATTGTTTCCAAAATTACTATAAACAATAAACCCATTGCAGATTAGCTCACATGATAGGAGACTTGGTTTTCTTTTCTTCTGTTAGCTTCTGAGGCTAGAAAACCATGATTCCCCTCACTCCAAACTGAACTTCCTGTTTTCACATTTGTATACATGTTCAATAGTAGTACTAACAATGAACACATTACTATTTCCTATGCCAAATGCTTGTAATGCTAAGAATCCTCTCCTCCCCAAAAGTTATTCTCAGGAAAGTGTATGATAGAAGATTTTCACTTTCAGTATGACTTCAAGTCAATATATATTTCTCTAAACCGAAACTACTCATTTTAGGGTTAAACTTATAAAGAAGTCTTCAGGTAAGGTGAAGTGGCTTGCATCTGTAATCCCAGCACTTTGGAAAGCTGAGGTGGGAGGATCACTCGAGAATAGGAATTTGAGACCAGCCTGAGCAACACAATGCAATTCTATTTCTACAAAAACATTTATAAAATTAGCTAGGTGTGGTAGTACATACATTGTCGCAGCTACTCCAGAAGCTGAGGTGGGAGGATCACTTGAGCCCAGGAGTTCGAAGTTACATTAACCTATGAATGCACCACAGCACTCCAGCCTGGATGACAGAGTGAAACCCTATCTCAATAAAAATAAAATAAAATAAATAAATAAAAGTCTTCATATTTTTCATATACTGATAATTTAATTTCAGAGACTCTGGGACAAAAGGATAAAATGATATAAAATATTAACCAACGTGAACTTCAGACTTTAAAACTATTAATTTTAGGGATTTGAAAGGATGTCTGCATTGCAACAGGAAATTGTGGATCTTATTTTGCATAAATATCAGAGGCTGATGTGGGAAGATCATTTGAGTCCAGGAGTTTGAGGCTGCTGTGACCGTGCCACTAAACTCCAGTCTCAGCAGTAAAGCGAGACTCTCTCCATGAAACAAAAATAAAACAAATTAAAACAATTAAGCTGCATATTTACAATCTTAAAATAAAAGTTTCAAATGCTTAAATTCTGGTGGCACCAGTTAAATTTCAGAATGAATTTTACTAATGTTGCTATGGTAATACCTATTGCATGATGTGTTTTACTCACTATTGTACATCTAGGTAGCTGGTATAGTTTCCAGTACTTAATGGATGTTCAAACATTTGTTAAGTATTGAATAAAAAAAATGCATATTTATTATATTTTAGTTTCACATACATTATCCTATTTGTTAGTCAAAAACTTTGTGAGATGCAATGAAGCCCATTGTTTATGATATAGTATTGATTTTCAAAAATAGCTATATATTTAACTTTATTGTGTAGGAATTTTCTTTTGGATTTGGCTTAATTTGAAGAGACCCAGTAGCTTAATGAGATTTAGAAAATTTTTAGTGGCAGTGATTGACAGATTCCCTGCTCAAAGATAAGACCTTGGCCTAAATGAAGAAACTTAAGCATGCAGAGGTGAGGTAATTTGCGCTAGGCCAAGCAGCAGCTGATGATAGAGTAAGGATTTGGTCTAGGTAGTCAGAATTCTATGCCTGCCCAATATTTAGATCCCATAAGAAGAAAACCAAAAGAATACAGCTGCATGCAATTTAGAGAAGAAAGACTTTCCACAAAAGAAAGAGAAAGGGAATTATAGTTACAACAAAGGAAATTCAACAGAGTATTCGAGGACAGTGAAGACTAAGAAAAGTCCTCATAGAGATTGGATATGAAGTCACATTTCAAGAAGTTAAGGTGAGAGTGAAAGGAAAAGGAAGACCATGAGAATAAATTATTTTTTCCCATTCTTTGGCAATAAAAGAAAGAGAATGGTTACTTAACCAGATCACAGGTATATCTTTTTTTTTTTTTTTAATTAATTGTACTTTAGGTTCTGGGGTACATGTGCAGATCATGCATGGTTGTTGCATAGGTGCATACATAACCAGGTGGTTTGCTGCCTCCATTCCTTCTCCATCTATACCCAGCATTTCTCCCCACATTATCCCTCCCCACCCTCCCCACCCCCCACTGTCCCTCCCCTAACACCCCCTCAACTGACCCCAGTGTGTGATGCTCCTCTCCCTGAGTCCACCTGTTCTCATTGTTCAATACCCACCTATGAGTGAGAACATGTGGTGTTTGGTTTCCAGATTCATCCATGTCCCTATAAAGGACACAAACTCATCGCTTTTTATGGCTGCATAGTATTCCATGGTGTATATGTGCTGCATTTTCTTTGTCCAGTCTATCAATGATGGGCATTTGGGTTGGTTCCAGGTCTTTGCTACTGAAAATAGTGCCGCAGTGGACATACATATGCATGTGCCTTTATAATAGAATGATTTATAATCCTTTGGGTATATACCCAGGAATGGGATTGCTGGGTTAAGTGGAATTTCTATTTCTAGATCCTTGAGGAATCACCACATTGAGGTAGACCTTTTTTAAGAGGAGAAAATCATACATGTAGGGAAGGAAAAACTTCTAGTAGAGAGGGAGAGAGTAACTGATACAAGAAAGAAGAAACGATCCAAGAGAAAGAGAGCATCAATTAAAAAGTTCTCAGAGGAGGGAACGAAGGCACAAGTGAAGCAGGTGGTCTTGGAATAGACAATTTTTGTGAATCTGCCATTTAATCATTAGAATAGAACTGGTCACTGCAGCTTTTGAAAACCTAGATATGTTAAAATACAACAGTCTGTGTTTATATTTCTTGTTGGTTTCAGAACATCTTGATACAGCTCCTAGTTGTATTTCCAAGGGTAAGATTCTGCTTTTAAGCATTTCATCTACAACCTTTGACAGTACCTATAAACTTTATTTATGTACCATGGAGTTAGAAAAAGAGTCATAAATATCAATATGAATAAAGTGTTGATTTGATAGAGTGGTAGAGTCATGAAAAATCAATCTATTTAAATGTAACCCTAAACATTTATCTCAGAGAATAGAAGGGGTACTGAAATCTTTTTTTAGCTTAATGTGTTTTTGATAGCTTTTATGGGGGCAGGAATACTCAGTCTGTTATCAACATAGAAAATTGGATGACTCAGTTTTCCCAAAATGTATTACTAAGACCCACGCAACACATAGTGAGTGTGTTATGTTTAACCTTTACAAAAGAAGCTTAAGGGAAAGGCTTTTTAAAAAATACTTCAGTTAAAAATCATTTGAAAATGTACCTTTCCCAAAAAGAAATTCATTCAAGTATTATTGCTGAACTAGAGTGACAACATACAGATTTACAACAGAGTGAATTCTCTGTGTTTTGTACAATTATTGAATTTTTTAATAAGATTAAGAGTAAATACAAGGAAATTAAGTGAACTTAAATTAATATTTGTCTTTGTATCATAAGTGCCCTAAGAGATTTAGAAGTATTGGGAAAGAAGAACATTTTACAATATTTATATGCTGTTAAAAATTAGAAGAGAATATTATATTTGCTCTACCTTATGAATAAGTAGTTGTATTTTATAATGGACAGAAATTTTCTAACAAAGAGACTCAAACTAGAAAGGGACTGAATTTTTCAGATTGTGGTTCTGAAATGATATCATAAAGAAGAAAGTGATATAAAAGTCTTTCAGTTGGAAAGGACACTAGAAACCATCTAGTGTAACTTTTCACTAATACAGAATATCCTCGACAGTTGTCCATTGCAATGCATATTAAGAATCTACTCTGCAACAGCCACCAGGTTTGTAAAGATAAGATATGCTTCCTAATTCAGAAAAAGATAATACACAAGGAGTAAAGAACAGATAAATAGATGAATTGTAAGTAATTAATTAAAAACTAAGAATTTTTTTTTACTAATGTAGGAAGAGCAACATAGAGAAGAGAGTAAATAATTGATATGTTATTGGGCCAATGAAAGCTTCAAGGGAAAGTAACACTAGTTGAGTATAAAGTATTATATGAGTTTACATGGAAGACATAAGAAAAAGTAGAGATCAGCAAAAATTGGAGACATGACATAGAATGCTATGTTCCTGGAAAGTGTTTTAGAGCTTCTGAATGGTAACACCCTTGTATGTATCTACAGCAATGAGGACAAGAAGAAAATTGATGGGAAATGAGACTGGAAAGATGGAGAAAGGCCAGATCATCTGAGTTTTTATTTATTGCATTAAAATATTCCAACCTGAAAGCATTCAGAGGGAGGGGAGAGGATTTAGAGGTGGGTAATATGATCAGATTTACTTTCAGTGAAGTAGGTAGTGTGAGGCCAGATTAAAAGCAAGGTGGTTAGAGGGGAAGTCATTATAATAGTCCAGACACAACAGAAGAGAAGAAGGGTAGAGTTAGGAGACAAGCATGAGATAAGATTCCCCAGATGTGGCCTTTGATCAGATATGGGGGTTAAAGGATGAGCTGAAGACAGTACTTAGATGGGTGACACAGGCTAATTTAATTGATACTAATATTTATGTTATGCTTTACCCCTGGATGGAATAAATGCTTTTAGCCATTGGTGCTCAGGTTTCTGACAAAGACAGTGAGCTGCCACTAATGAGCATAAACCCTTCTGTGGCAGTTTTAAGACACTCAGATGTCACTTACTTTGTGGTGATAATGTCCCAGGTGCCTGTGATTAGTGAGCATTGTCTTCTTCATAGCCCTTTAGCTGCCACATAAATCAGCAGTGTATGTGCTTCAGTGAGCACTTGTAAATAACTTACAAATTAATTGCTCCTAGTTGTTCAGATAACTCTGCAGAAGGATGAATTAAATTAAAGTTGTTCTGTGGCTTATTTGAAAGAATGGAGGGAAACTGAACTTCCTATTAACTTATGCAAAGCAGGACATGTATGTAACATTTATGGTTATCGTCACCATCATAATTAAGAAAAATCCCTTTGATGTTTTGGCATACAGCATTTTACAAAGTTAACTCTTTAATATCAAAAGTATACTCTTGAATCATTTTACAAATGAAGATATTGTATAGAATGAGGGATACCTTTGCTGATATTGCTTTCATTGAGGGATCAGCACCAGTTTATTTTACACTTAGCCTATGCTTGCTTGGAAAGCTTTGTAGAAACAATTATTTGGTTCTAATGCTAAACTTTGTGTAACTGTCCTAGGATCCATTTGTACTCATGGCTTGGGCCAGGAATTTAAGTAGCTAAGAAAAAAAAGGAAATAAGCTTTGAAATTTTGTCAGTGATATTTTCTGCATTTGAAAGCTCCAACTCAGTTTTATTAATGGAAAGTTGCCTTGTCTTAATTTCTATTCATGTATTTGCATTTCTGATTTTCTGATGACCTTTAACTGATACTTATCAGCATTGTATCATGAAAAATGTAGAATTCATTCTTCTAATGTCTAAGTTGACAAGGTTTGTCACTGACAGATCTAATCACTGGAAAATTAAGGATTTTACATAGAAGCCAAAAATCATAAAATAACCTGGATAGTCTATCAACAGTTTCCCAAATGTATCGAGGTATAATTTACATAAAATTAAACCTTTTTAAGTATACAGATTTTTGATGAGTTGTTACAATTTTATAATGTTATATAAGCATTACCATAATTGATGTATAGAACATTTACCTCATTGTAAAAATGTCTCTCCTGTCCATTTGCCATCACTTCAGTAAACTCTTGGCCTTAGGCAAACACTGACTTGCATTTTCTCATAATAGTTTGACTTTTCCAGATTTTTATACATGCAGTATGTAATATTTTGTATTTGACTTCTCAAACTTAGCATTACATATTCAAGATTTATCCTCATTATGGTTTTATTATCTATTACTGCATAGTATTACATATTATGGATATACTGTAATTTGTTTACTCATTCACTGGTTTATTAATATTTAGATTTTTTAAATAATTGGAGTATTTTGAATAGCATTGCTATGGTTTAACAGGGGATGAGACTGAAAACAAGGGGTAAGAGTGATGCCAGAGAGAGGCTGTGAGCCAAGGAATGTGGGTGGCTTTTAAAAGCTGAAAAAGACAAGGAAATGAATTTTACTCTGAAGCCTCTGGATGGAATGAAGCCCAGCAAACACTCTGACCTGCACAGTGAAAGAGGATAAAATTGTGTTGACTTAAACCACTAGGTTGTGGTAATTTGTTAGAACAGAAATAGAAACCAATACAGATTTTGATTTGTTAACATATGGTATAGAAAGATGTTTTCACTTTTCTTGGATAAATATGTAGGGGTGGGATGGCTGAGTGGTATCCTTTCGAATAACCAGATCACCTTAAAACCTACCTTGTGCCAAGGAAAGGAAAATGTTATGTCCAGCCTCCAGGATTGTTGCCATATGTGACTTGCTGCTGAAATTTATTAGTACTGAATAAATTCATTAATTTTTGTTGCTAAAACTATAATCACGGAAGTCAGACAGAAGTTTTAATACTTATGTAACCTTGGAAAGTTGCATATTTTCTTTGTTATTCAGTTTCTATATGTGTATGATGGGAGTATTAACATAATTTAGAAGATACATATGAATTGAATAGTAGAATCAAGCATAAAGTTCATATTAAATATTGTGATTATCAATGTTTGGCAATTTCCACTACACTCCGTAATGCAATATATATGTGTACATCTCTTTTAGTGTGTGAAATAGCCAACTAAAATCACAACAGATGAGACTGTGAACAGAGTTAGTCATAACAAAAATGCACGTTTAGATTCATATATGTTATGTCCAGCTCAGGTAAAATCATTAATAATGCAACTTTTAAAGTACGTATTTTAAAGTTTTATTGGTCAGTATATAAAGAACACTTGCAGTAAATACAGAAGAATTAGATATTTTTCTTTATCTATCCATCACAAGACACAAAACTACTTCATAGATGGTGTTGTATACCTTCATAATGTCTGGCTTTTTTTGATGTCATTAGTTATTGATGATTATTGTCTAAATCCACTAATTCCTTAGAGGTTAAAATATGGTCATGTCCTAATTCTATCATTCTGTCTTCCTTTAGTACTATGAATATTAGCATAAAAGTTAAATATACCTTATCAACTATTTGGTTTCCCTGAGGTAATTTTGTATATAAATGTCAAAAGAAACATTTCATAGTTTTTCAAATATCCAGGTGAGTTCCTAGCGTCTTTTTAAAGTTACACTCCCACTTCCCACCCCACTGGATCTGGGTGCCTAATGTGAAACCAGCATGCCATTATTTGGGTGGTATCTGGCATAAATGTATGAAAGAAACTATCTTAAAGAGAAAATAAAACACAACTTCCATTAAAATTTGAAAGTGCTAAGGTTAATTTTATTAAGCAGTTAGTTAATTTAAATAGTAATAAATTATAAAATGTTTTATATACTGCATTTTCTATTTTAGTGGTAAGATATTTCGAAAGATGACTCAACTATTTTAAAAATGTTCTTCATAGTAAGTCTGCCTTTTGTTATATAACTATTAATAATTGAAAACAATAAAACAATAACAACCCTAAATACCCATGAAATTTTCAGTACTTATATCTAATAACTAAGGATGCTTAATGTGGTACATACACACAATGGACTATTATTCAGCCATAATAAATGAAACTCTGTCATTTGCAACAACCTGGATGTAACTGGAGGACATTTTGTTTATTGAAATAAGCCAGTCACAGAAAGATATATATTGCATCTTCCCAGTAATGTTAGGGAGCTAAAAAAAAAAAAATTGAACTCATGGAGCTAAAGAGTAGAATGATGGCCTCCAGAGGCTTGGAAGAAAAGTGGGAAGGGGAGAAAAAGATGAGATGGTTAATGGGTATAAAAATACAGTTAGATAGAAGGAATAAGATCTAGTGTTTGGTAGCACAATAGAGTGACCCAGAGTAAACAATATTTTAATGTATATTTCAAAATAACTAGAAGAGTGAAATTAACATGTTCCTAACACAAGGAAATGATAAATGTTTGAGGTGATGAATACTCCAATTACTCTGATTTGTTTATTATATATTGTGTGCTTGTGTCAAAATATGACATGTACCCTGAAAATATATATAACTAGTATATTATTTATGATAATTAAAAATAAAAATAAATTGCTGTTATTAGATCCCCTTTTTTAGATGCATTTTATTATAAACAGAGAATAGACTGGGGCTTACATGAGGCTGGGGAGTATTTTAAAATAATAAAAAATATATAACTGTCATAAGGCTAAACAAAGTTAATAATAATCTCTTAATACCATCTAATATTCAGTCAATGTCAACATTGAAACAGGATAAATTAAGGCTTGAAAGTTTTCTGTATTGGGGGTTTTGATGTTTGGTATTTATTTTATAATAATTCTTGGCTTAAGTAAAAACATGGGAGATGTAGATAAAACAAGATCATCAAATACTGCTATTTGTGATCTATTATGTGAAAGGCACATAAGGTTTCTGTGTACTACTGAAAATTCTGTGTGTGTTTGAAAACTTTCATAGTAAATGTACAAAATGATGATTGTGGACTGGTTTCAGCTCTGCCGTGTGAAGAGCTTGGATGCCATCATTTCTCTCCTCACAACAAAAACAAAGCGGAGCAAACTGAAAATCAACAACCTTTCTTGCATCCATCAAAGAATTGAGGTTACAAGGCAAACCAGCACTACAAAACCTGAAGAGACAAAGAATCATAGCTGAGATCTGCTTTTTGAAGCAAAAGCCACTGGAGCTTTATATTGGCAGATGTACCTACATGGTGATTTTGATGCTTTGCTGGAGGCTGAGTGTGGATTGACTTGAGAGTGAAAACTCCCAAGGATTGAGTCTTAAGACAACCACACATTCTTGGGTCTTATCTCTAGAAATCCCATGAATTCAGAGAAATTCTCATATTTCTGGCAAGAGAAGGAGAAAACTAACCATTTTGAAATACTCTCAGGGCATTTTCCATTTTAAGAAAGATCTTCCCTGCAAAGAGAAAGACCATCAAATCTTTATACAGCTTGGAAAAAAGAAATTATCCAACTCCAGTCCTATCTAGCCTTCTTGTCTCACCTAAGGGGAGGGGAAAATTGATAAGAAATCTTTGTGAAGGTCACTTCCTCAGAGTCCAGGTCCACTCAAAACAACCGACATTAATTACAAAATTATAGAATACTTCCTCTGCCCCATATTTCATCAAAACATCAATAAAACATCAGTATAACAATAATAGGTTATAGCTAAAAGAGCTGCAAGACACAGTCTACTTAAGAAGAAGCCCTTTGGTCCCCTTTGCCAAAGACAATGAGACAAACAAAAACAAGGACGCTAAAAAATCCTAAGCCTCTGACACTAACAGCTACACCAAACATTAAGCACAGTTCAACTCCTAGCAGGATTAACATAAGAACTCACACTAAAGACATATTTACCATAGTTCCTGACTCATTATGCCTGGCTGTCAACAGGCAAAATAGGCAAGAAAGAACAAAATTTGAAGACTTTGACCCAGCACAAAATAAACGGTTTATATTAAATTAAACCCTTTAACAAATTTGTAACAAAAGCCATAATTAATATATATTTGCAACATTCTAAGTGATAATATATATTCTTTTTTCTTTTAATCACAAAGCATTTCTAGGACTTTTTTGCTGACATCCATAAGAATATGTAAGAGCACATTTTGTAGTTAAATAGCCCCAATCAAAAAAACCATTCATTTCATATAATTGTAGTAATTATGTCTAAGACCATATCAATTAAATTGATTCTTTAATACTCTTAGGAAAAAAATTTAAACCAGTAATTCCAAAGAAATTTTTTTTTTTGTAAATAAAAATAGAGACCAAAGGCCATGGCTATACCGTTCATTCAGTGGCAAAACTCTTATTGACTGGTTTTAGAAAATAACATCAGAGAAAGTTAATACAAGCAATTTATTCCAAAGACGAATTTTATCTCAGTAACTGTAGAAATGTTCCAAAGGAAAAAATAGAAAATAAGAGCCACTATGGATAAATCAACAACCTTAACTGCCATGAATAAAAGTAGCCGCAGAGTATATATAGAGAGAGAAATTGCATATCTAGAAAGAACCAATGAGATGTTGAAACAAGAGCTAAATTAGAGAAGGTTGACCTACGGGAAAAAAGTAGTAGTTTATGAAATGCAAAGCTCAATGCATTAAAGTAAATTTATTGGAGTGACTTAATTATTACATAGTTCTTGAATTTTCACTAGGTTTAATTATTAATAAGAAAACAACATGTTTAGAAAACAACAACATTTACTCCAGGAATATTATCAGGGAAGAAATAAGAAGCTAGTAAGGGTATAGATGAAACAGGATTGGCTATGGGTTGGTAATTATGAAAGCTGTGTGATGGATATATGAGATTTCATAACACTCTGTTTCCTACACTTGTATTTCTCAAAGTTTTTCTCAATAATGTTTCACATTTTTTTTCTGACATTGAAAAGGTAAATGTATTCTATTATCAGAATGTCAAGATTTTCATTCATGTATTCATTGTTTATTTATTCAGCATCAACCATGTACTTAGTGGAAAGCCCAGGATTTATCATGCTTTTCCCCATTCCAACCAAGAACTTTAAAGAGGAAGTAAAAGGACTTATGGAGTTCATCATCAGACTCTGAAGAATACCAGAACAATTACAATGATGCTGAATTTGTAACAATTATACAATATTCCCCAAACTTAATAGAGAACAAATGAATAAACCCGAAGTAATCAGTAAACTGGCAGAATAATCAACAATTTGTTTTCAAAATTTTTCCCATCCAGAGCCACCTGCATCTAGCCTGTGCTGTTAAATGACAGGGATAATTTCACATATTGGAATATTTATCTCATCCTAAGGTCAGAAGATTTATAATTTTTGCTAGATAAAACTACTCAACTTTCTTCAACTTGTATAAAATTTTCTCTTCATTGCTGATGTTTTATATTGAAAAGAATGACAAATATAATCCATTTTATTGTTGGCAAATAAAGGAAGGTAAGAAATTCAACAATGAGTTGCTGCTTTGTTTCCTCAGCCCAACTAGCAAATTCGCATTATCAAAGTCATCAGTCAGCATTTCCTGTTTTTTGTTTTTGTTTTTTTGCTGAGCATCAGAGTGTTCTCAGTAACATATTTCAAGCAGAAAACTTTAAAAGCTACAATATACAGATTAATTACTGATAAATTTACAGCCACAAAATCTTACTCTGTTAAAATTTAATGTAGATATCTGCTTGTTGGGTTTAGACTCCCTCATTGTCTAAAACAGACCCACTCTCCACACTAGTCTTATCATAAGCTCCTAACTAGAACTACTCTGGAAGTGATATATTTCTGTTTTGCAAAATATTTTATTTACTTATGAGTCATCTCATTTTCTCAGTACCACCTTAAATCCAACTAATTTTCAAGAGCTGTTGAACTTGTTGATTCTTTTATAATATTGTTGATGTCTCTGTGTTGGCTGTAGGCGCACAATGTTTCTCACATGGATTATGGCAATAGCAATGGATTTGTCTCTTTCATTCCAGCAGTGACCCCACATGTCCATCATACAAGTGTTAGGTGTTAGAGTGACCTTTCTAAACAACGTTATTGTCATGTAATTTTCTTGCTTAAAAGACTTCAAGAATTCCCACTGGCTTAAAAAATATATATCTGAACTAAGAAGTTATCTAAACTAAGATAAATTGGAACATTAGATTTTTGATGACATCATTCCCAGTCATACTTTCACACAGACCCCTAGTTTTGGCCACTGGTCTTAGCCTTCAAAATATCGTTTGTTGTGCTATTGCTCATAATATTCTTCCATCTGCACATATTCAACTTTTCAAAAATGTTATTGTTCTTGAATCAATTTCATTGTTTTGGAAGCTTATCATCCCTTCCCTGAACTATCCCAGGTAAATATGTTTACCTATGTATTCCTAGTAGCCCAAACATATATCTACCTTCACTTTTACACATTGTACTTTGTCCATTTTGTTAGTGGTCTTTACACTAGGTTGAGTTTCTTATGGATGAGAACTTTTATCTTAATTCTCTATATATCTTTGTATTAAATACTCTGGAATATAGTAGAAACTCACGGGTCAGATGTGGTGGCTCATTCCTGTAATCTCAGTGCTTTGGGAGACCAATGCTGAAGGATTGCATGAGCTCAGGAGTTTGAGGCTGCAGTGAAGTGTGATCATGCCATTGCACGTCAGCCTGGGTAATAGAACGAGACCTTGTCTGAAACCAAAAAAAAAAAAAAAAAAAAGGAATTCACTAAATGTTAAATAAATAAATAATTAGCTAATGATAATGATAACTATTTTCCATAACGGCCTCCTTTTTAATTCTGTCCTTCACCCTGATTTCATATTACTTTAGAAAGTAAATCTTTGAACATTTTATCCCCATTAAAAAAAAATCTTCAAACATTCCCTATTAACAATGGAATAAACTCTAAACGTCTCTCCCACAGGTTCATTTTTCACTTCATTTCAAAAGTTCCTTTTAGATATCATGTATCCTAGTCACGTAGAAATAATTACTCCCTGCTCCTTACACACTTCATGCCTATCTTTGCCTCTATATCTTTGATTTTGCCTCTCTATGCCTTTAATTTTGCATTATTTAAAAGTACAGAGATTTACTTAGAAAAGGACATAAGCAATCTTATAATATGGAATCTATTTCATTTTGCATATTGTTAAATTTCTTTTTTTTTAATTGCATTTTACGTTTTGGGGTACCTGTGAAGAACATGCAAGACTGTTGCACAGGTATACACATGGCAGTGTGATTTGCTGCCTTCCTCCCCATCACTTCTCCCCATGCTATCTCTCCCAAACTCCCCACCCCTTGCTGTGCCTCCCCTATTTTCCCCCGACAGACCCCAGTGTGTGATGCTCCCCTCCCTGTGTCCATGTGTTCTTATTGTTCAACACCTGCCTATGAGTGAGAACATGCGGTGTTTGATTTTCTGTTCTTGTGTCAGTTTGCTGAGAATGATGGCTTCCAGATTCATCCATGTCTCTACAAAGGACACGAACTCATCGTTTTTAATGGCTGCATAACATTCCATGGTGTATATGTGCCACATTTTTCCTGTCCAGTCTATCATCGATGGGCATTTGGGTTGGTTCCAGGTCTTTGCTATTGTAAACTGTGCTGCAATGAACATTCGTGTGCATGTGTCCTTATAGTAGAACGATTTATAATCTTTTGGATATATACCCAGTAATGGGATTGCTGGGTCAAATGGAATTTCTATTTCTAGGTCCTTGAGGAATCGCCACACTGTCTTCCACAATGGTTGAACTAATTTACAATCCCACCAACAGTGTCAAAGTGTTCCTATTTCTCCACATCCTCTCCAGCATCTGTTGTCTCCAGATTTTTTAATGATTGCCATTCTAACTGGCATTAGATGGTATCTCAATGTAGTTTTGATTTGGATTTCTCTAATGACCAGTGATGATGAGCATTTTTTCATATGCTTGTTGGACTCATGTATGTCTTCTTTTGTAAAGTGTCTGTTCATATCCTTCGCCCACTTTTGAATGGGCTTTTTTATTTCTTGTAAATCTGTTTTAGTTCTTTGTAGATTCTGGATATCAGCCCTTTGTCAGATGGGTAGACTGCAAAAATTTTTTCCCATTCTGTTGGTTGCTGATTCACTCTAATGACTGTTTCTTTTGCTGTGTAGAAGCTGTGGAGTTTGATTAGGTCCCATTTGTCTATTTTGGCTTTTGTTGCCAATGCTTTTGGTGTTTTGGTCATGAAGTCCTTGCCTACGCCTATGTCCTGAATGGTTTTGCCTAGGTTTTCTTCTAGGGTTTTTATGGTGTTAGGTTTTATGTTTAAGTCTTTAATCCATCTGGAGTTAATTTTAGTGTAAGGTGTCAGGAAGGTGTCCAGTTTCTGCTTTCTGCACATGGCTAGCCAGTTTTCCCAACACCATTTATTAAACAGGGAATCCTTTCCCCATTGCATGTTTTTGTCAGGTTTGTCAAAGATTGGATGGTTGTAGATGTGTTGTGTTGCCTCCGAGGCCTCTGTTCTGTTCCATTGGTCTATATCTCTGTTTTGGTACCAGTACCATGCTGTTTTGATTACTGTAGCCTTGTAGTATAGTTTGAAGTCTGGTAGTGTGATGCCTCCCACTTTGTTCTTTTTGCTTAGAATTGACTTGGCTATGCGGGCTCTTTTTTGGTTCCATATGAAGTTTAAGGTGGTTTTTTCCAGTTCTGTGAAGAAGGTCATTGGTAGCTTGATGGGGATAGTGTTGAATCTGTAAATTACTTTGGGCAGTATGGCCATTTTCACGATATTGATTCTTCCTGACCATGAACATGGAATGTTTCTCCATCTGTTTGTGTCCTCTCTTATTTCTTTGAGCAGTGGTTTGTAGTTCTCCTTGAAGAGTTCCTTTACGTTCTTTGTTAGTTGTATTCCTAGTTATTTTATTCTCTTTGTAGCAGTTGTGCTAACTAGTTACACGACACCCAAGAGTAAATTTCTTATTTCTTCTATTGGACTAATTAAAAGCAAGGACTATAGGTTATAATTTTTATCTCTTATAGTACCATGCATATCATAGCTGATCAATAAGCTCTTGTTCTGTGAAAAGTGAATGATGAATGAATGAATAAAGAATAAATGTGGGGTGTGGGTGTGTGTGTTTGTGTATGTATACTAAGCTGATTACTGTGACTGAAACATGGAGATTGTTTCCTGCAATTCCTGAGCCCATTTTTTTATGAAGGATTTCAGTTAAGTCGTTCATATAAAGAAGATGATTGTATAATAATTAGCAGGCAGTTAAGCCATTTTTGAGTAAAGCAATTACTCCTAATCTTTTAGAAATAAAATAATGAGAAAGCAAAAGCTGTACCAATGCAGAATGAAGTTGAAAGAATTACAGATAGTGCATTTATCATTAAGTTCAGCATATGTATGCTTTTTTCAAAATGCTGTCACTTCTATCCTCTAGAACTTATGCAAAACTAGAAGGAGGAGGAAAATGGAATAAAGAGGAAAGGTTATTTTGAATAACTTTCTGAGCAAGAAGAGAAAAACTGACTTAAATCAAAGCAGACCCACCTCCCAGAGGCATGGAAGCTTAACCCAACAGTAGTTCTAATTAGACTATTTTTAGAGCATGTTAACACCTCGTTAAATTGAGTAGGCTCTGACCTTAACATATTAGGTATTTTAATAATTACCTTGAGAATAGCGGAAAGTTTCCTTTTCTGTAACTTAAGTGTTTTTCTGAATTTAGTGAAATATCAGATCCCACTATTTCATTTCAAATTCAGTGTTCACAAAATATATCAACCAATAGGTTTGGCTATGTCAGAAATGCATCCATGTGACCAGAGGAAAGATGGATGGGTGACTGCATCCCTGTGAACTTATTATTACAAGTAATTATAAAGCCATTCTCTATTGTAGAATCATTATTGAAGGAAACTTTTAAACACTGACATGATAAGCAAGTCTTTTCTGGAGGTCGATTTAGTACTGCCTAATGGAAGTTTTAAACCATATTCACAATTGATTTGCAAATTCCACTTTTAGGCATGAAAGGTAAATGTGTAAAGATTCACTTAGAGGGATGATCACTGCAGCACTGTTCATTAGGAAAAAAACTGTAAACAAGCCAAATGTTAAACAATAATAATACTGCATTAAATACTAGGCAGCCATTAAGATAGTGAGTAAACTTATAATACTCAGTTGTGTAGTTGTTCACCAATGCAAAATATAAATACCCTAACAGTATATAAGGTATGATTGTGAGTTTTACAGTGTACAGGTTGAGACTAGGGACCAGGCCTTGATGCCCACACATAAGGCCCTACCTACATCCTGGATTCATTCCTTATTGGTATGTCATCAAAGTGGGTTGTTTCATCTTTATGGGTCTAAGTTTCTTCAGATGCAAAATGGTTTGCCTTGAAAAATGGTTTTAGGTGCCTAATATGTTATGAAATATTTTTATTTCAGTGTTAGATACAGCCAAAAAAAAATCTATCACTTCTCCAACACACATACATCTATAGGTCTACTCCATTTAGTTTCTACTTTCTAATAGCCACTGAGACATGAAGTAATGAAGTGGAGCACACGATTTATATGCTCACTATATTTTGTTACTCTTAACATATATTTGGGGACTAGAATGAAACCACAAGTATTTTCAGTTATATTATTATCCAAGATTATGCAAAGGTTAGTGATATTTGATTTAACAAGAAGCAACCTTTCATGTTCTGAAAAAGACATAATTCATTATTAAATTTCTACTGCATTAAGTCTTATAGTAATAGTATTAGATTGCCTTTTCACCATGTTTATATTTCTCCTACAAAATAAGAAAAATGTCTTAAAAAGGACAGGGTCTTATGCATAGAATCTGTGTCATTGCCTAACTGTGTAACTATTTCAAATATGTCAGATATTTTGTTTATTTTCTAAGGCACTCTGATTCAAAAATAATGCTTAAGTTTCTCTTTGCTTTCTAAACCTGAGTTTTTCTGAATGGCTGCAATTATTATTAATGTGCTGTTATGCTATCCTTAAAAAATTACCTTCTCCACGTTCCCATTCCTTTTTTGCCTTCTATATGGCTGCCATAACACATTACCACAGATTTAGGAGCTTAAAATGATACAAATGCATTGTCTTATAGTTTTGAAGGTCAGTGTCCAAAATGAGTCTCACCGGGCTAAAATCAAGGTGTCAACAGGGCTATATTCTTTCTGGAGCCTCTAAGAGAAAGTTTATTTTCTTTTATTTAACAGCTTCTAGAAGCCACCTGCATTCCTTGCCTTGTGACCTCTTCCTTTGTCTTCAAAGTCAATAGGATAACACCTTCAAATATTCCTCCTCCGTCTCTGTCTCTCTTTCTCTCCCCGCCACCCTGTGTGTGTTTCCATCATCACATTTTGTGCTCTGCCTCCTGTCTGATTGTTTTCCTTATAAGGACCCTTGTAACTATACTGGGTCTTTGTAATTATACTAGGTCTTCCTGGATTATCCAGGATATCTCCACGTCTCAAGCTTTTTAACTTTTTGCCATGTAGGTGAACATATTCATAGGTTTCAGAGACTAGGACACTGACATCTTGGGGGCTCAAGATTCTGTGTACCATGCCTTCTCTAACAACTCATTACCACCAGAGTAGTTTTGTTTTCTGATAATTGTATTTACTACTTTAGTTATTCTCCATCAATTTCAGGATAAATTTTGATGTCTTACCATGCAAGGCCCTTCTCCATAGATATCCACTTCCATCTTTAACTTGCACCAATCCTCTGTCATATCTTTTATTTCAGCCATATAGACATTGTTCTGTTCCCTCCTCACTGCACGTTGCCTCCTCCCTTGGTCTAGATAAGAGGGAAGATGGGAATAAGTCAAGCAGTGACATGATAAACAGAGTAAAGAGGACAACTGAGTAACATATTTAGGAAGTAGAATTAACTTTGCTTAGTGATTTCTGAATATGTAACAATTGAGCTGAGGGGTATAAGAGAGAAAACTAGGAAAACAACATTATGAATAAATAATGGATTTGGAGGTAGAGGAAGATTATGGGTTCATTTTGGGACACAGAGATGAAAATATACACTAATGTTAGAATAAGAGAATTATTAACTTTCATGGAACTTCCTGCAAAATTTGAGATTATTTTTATGTCCATGACTTACTATATAGTTTAATTATTTATATATGGCAATATGAGGAACTATTGCTGTCAAAAAATACTCCTCTAAGAGGGCCCATAGGTGTTCATTTTTGACTCTTTTATACAATCTAGCAACATCCTCAAAAATTATACATAATAAAATAATTTTTGATTTGCAGCCTAGTGCCAAGCATCTTGTCAGCAGTAAAAGACAGTTGGCTCACAATCTTTAGATGTTGTTCAGTGCTTTTGATTTAATTCCAGGGGCAGGCTATGAATAGCTAACTTGGTGAGATTTGTCTTTAGTTTGTTTTCAAAGCCTTATTTGATGCCGATTCATAAATTATACTTGCTGCATTACAGAATCTCATTATCCTTCATTAGAAAAAGCATCCTAAAGAGAAGTTAGTATTACATGTCAGGCACTGCCTGTGGGATGAAAGAGCCAATGAAGGAAATGGCATTGCAGTTTCCTGGCACAAAGAGGCAAGAAAATGCAGGCTCTAATCCTCTCATCTTTGATATGTAGCATAATATAAGTCTAATAATACAAGACCAAACTTAAGCTAATGTCTGATTAATAGATAAGAACAATTAGTAAACTCTTAAGTGAGGAGATGTTTATTATATTCTAGTCTCCCACAAAGGACTGTGGCTATCCCAGTGCCTGGCACATAATAAGTGATTGATTAGTAGACTTTGATTAAATGTGGATGGCAACTTTAATTTTTCTAAATACATGAAATCAATTGTCTTTATTAATCAGAAATTTTAAAATCTTTATAAAGGGGTATTATTACAAATGTTCTTTACATAGCAATTATTTTAAGGTTTACAATGTTTTTGACTATTTCCCTACACATATACAGAGCATAATAAACAAAAGAATCAATATCTGTATGTAACTTTTCCCTTATTTTGTTATTTGTTATAATGTTGCAACATACTTTAAATTAACAAAATACTATAGAAAGCACTGTTCCTTTCCTCAAAGAGCTTACAGTATACTGAGGATGATAGAGCAAATATAATGGGATGAATCAGAATACTCTTAATAGTTAAGTCACTCATTTCAGACACATTAACACCATTATTAAAATGTGCATGCTAAATATCTAAGAACTGAATATTAAAATAAATCAAAGTTTTTACTCAAAAAATTTAAAACAACTTCTGAAAATAAAGAGTATTATTTATTGTATTAGTCAGAGTTTTCCACAGGAACAGAACCAATGGGATATATAGAGAGAGTTTTATAAGAAGAGATTTACTATGGAAATCCACCATGAGATTATGGAGACTGGGAAATCCCATGATATGCCATCTGCAAGCTCAAGAACCTGAAAGCCAGTGGCATAATTCAGTCTGAACTGAAGGCCTGAGAACCAGAGGAGACAATGGTGGAAGTCTCAGAGTTCTAAGACACAAGAACCTGAAGCGCTGATGTCTAAGAGAAGGAATATATGGATGTCCTCACTCCAAAAGAAAAAGTGAATTTACACTTACTCCATCCTTTTCTTCTATCGGGTTCTTCAGTGGATTATATTATTCCCCTCAACCCCCACATTAGTGAAGGCATAATTCTTTAGAATCTACTGATTCTGTAAATGTTAGTTTCTGATTCTGTAAATGATAGTCTCTTTCAGAAACATCCTCACAGACACACCCAGAAATAATGTTTAGCAGCTATATGGTGTCCCTTAACTCAGTCAAGTTGACACATAAAATTTAGCAGTAGCGAGATTTAGATTTTTGAGAAGTGTGTTTTGAAAAGGTTTAGAAACATATAGAAGTCAATGATTCAGAAAACACAGGGCATTTAATTACAGTTGGACAGAACTTTGTGACACAAGGCCCTCTTGGTGTGACCACCATTATTATTAGCTTAACTGCTAAGTCTAAGGGCTATATAAAATCAGATGTACAGAAAGAATGAGGAAGATAGGATAACGGAGGCAATATGTAAGAGGGCTGGAGAGATTTTCAGATGAAAGCCATATCTTTATGGCATTTTAAATCATTGGGTCATCGGGTAAGGTGGTAGGGAGAAAGGGGCCGTAACCCACAGTCATTGAGTTGTGTAATGGAGTTGTGTGTGTGTGTGTGTGTGTTTGTGTATACACACATATATTCTTTTCTAGGGCATTTTCTAAATGAGTAGAAATGTCTGATTGGATTGTCAGAATATCGTTTTTCTGAACAAATAAAAAGAAAGTTCATTCAAATTCAAGTAAGGGAACAGGTACTGATTTTATTGTTCCATACCTAGTCTACTTTGAAGATGAAAGAATTTGAAACAATCTAACCAATTCAGAGAAATGAATGCAGTCATACTTGACCTAATCAGATTTCCACAGGGAGCCATAATAAATGAAACAGACTCAGAGTCAATGTGCTGAAAAGATGATCATGATAGACCTATGCAGTTCACTTACGAAATGGAACTGGAGAAAAAGAAAAAGCAGAGCTGAATTTCATTATTCTCGAGTGTGTTAACTATTAAAATAGACTCAGAAAAGAAAAAAGAAAAGATCCACAAACATGCAGCCTCTAAAACAGTATTATGCTTTTTCTGAATAAATACTTAATAACTGAATGTCATTTTAATATGGGCAAATAAAAAGATAACTGAATAATAAAAGAACAGGATATGTGGGATTTTTAAAGGATCCTCTTCTAAAAGACCTTTTAATAAGATAATGAAAGAAGAAAATTTAAATAACAGCAACAGATAAACAAAAGTTAAGTCACTTTTTCATCTTGTCAACCTGATTTGTCACTCACATGCTTCATTTTTTTCTGATGGCTTATGGAGGAAAAATCTTTAGTTCTTTCATTTACTCATGGAGAACTAAAAATGAATGAGCTTTTGGCAAGTAGAAACCCCCGGAAATTGTCATATTCAATGAAGACTGAAACACTCACTAAACTCACTGCAAATAAAGGAAATGTTCCAATAGCTTTATTTTACTCTAATTAAATATTTATGTGAAAAAGCATGATGTATCTCAATAAAGAAAATGCATTCCATTTAAAATAGTTGCAAAATATAGTGTCACCTTGATTTCTAGCTAGGAGAGATTGCATACAGCATTGCATTCATATTGAAATACAAAACACTGTCCTTTGTCCTGATTTAACCTCTCTTCTTTATGCAGATAGATTCTTATTTTATTGTACTAATTTATTAGGTCTAACCTTTTCTATATCAAATTAACTACTTTAAAATTTCAAGTTTAGTGTCTAAAACAAACATTTAACTACTGTAAGCTCCTCATTATGTGTGTTGTTTTATAATATTGCTCTACCTACCATCCACTTGATCACCCGTGGTCAATTATAATAATAATAGCAAAATGCTTAGAGCAGCTGAAACCTGACTTGTTGCTGCTGAATCCTAATTTGTTTTTAGAGTTTCCAAGAAACCAAATTGTTCCACTATGTTCACCTCTGCATATAAGATGTAATGTCAACTCAGGAACTTGCTACATAAAAATTTTCAAGATCACAAATACATTTCAAGGAAAGCACTGTTGGTGGCCCTTGCTTCTAAGTCTGGCTTTAAATATGCATCAAGACTAAAAAATGGTTACAGACTAAGAATTCTTTGATGTCGTGGTTTTACTGCCTCTGAAGAAAATGTAAATGTCATCATTAGTAACTGCATTTCTGAGTGGGGAGGTGTGTGGATGGAAAGAAAATTCCACAATAGCTTCATTATAGCTTTGCAGAAACCTACACTTCATTCACTGAAAGAAGTGGAAGCATTTTAATATAGTATTCCAAATGGACAGAAATAGCTTAGACATTGCAGTGGTAATTGGAGCGAAGCTGCCTCCTGCTGCAAACTGAAGCCTTCCTGATTCTACCTCACTTCCATTGACAATTGAATGTTCACTGACTGTTTTGCCTCAGGGTGATCAATTGCTAAGGGAAATATCCTCCACATTTTCACGTAAATGGGAATGATTCCTGTCTGATTCCATGGCATTTTATTACATTTTGTATAAAATTGGAAACCTTGTCTATTGCACATTTCCAAATAGGAGGTGATTACTGAAAGATTTTCCCCACCAGTTGGTTTTGGTTTAGGATTCCCCAAATACACATGTTTACTACTGTTATATGTGTCTTGATTATAAAATAACTAAAATTTTAACATTGTTTTGTTGATACTTTTATTTTTCCATTTCATTATATGAAATAGCAAAGTAATTTAATAGAAGATTAGTATCAGTCATGTTACTTAGCCCTGGAAAAAAATCATATTAGGTTATTTTCTCATCCATAAACAAAACTGTGGAAATACAGAGGTCTATGATTATAATATTGCCAGGTGAACTCTTTGTAGCTAAGATTTTCCACATGAAATGTACTAGAATAAACTTTATTTTTTTATTTATTTTTGCTAAAGGGTGGAGATAAGTTGCTTTCAATGTTTCATGCAGGTGGATTATATCTGAGATCTTAAAATGGAAAGTTTCTATCAAATATAAGCCATCCCCCACGCCCGCCCAGTACTCAATAAATAATAATGCTGACTAATATGGTGGACAAAAGTGAATTTAGAGCTGCTATAAGTCTAATGTCATTTTCATTCTGAGCATGAACATATGGCCTCCAGCATTCATAGTTAGAAAAAATATGTAGGTATTGGATCATGTATCAAAATGATTCCCAATATTGTACAGTTTCAAGTTTTCAAGGAGTTAAGTTTTATAATAAACTCAATAATGCATATGACTTGATACATAAGGCAATCTGTGTATACTGAAGTTGCATACTCAACAAGTTTACTGAAGGGAAATCAGTTAGCAAAATCAGTTATTATATTCTTGGAAAAAATGCTTTACAGTGATTGTAAGGTAGGCCTTTGCCTATTTTATTCTATTTTAAATACTTAATTTTTAGAAGGCATCCAGAAATTAATAAGCATTTCATGGAAGTTCATTCAGTGAGGAAGATTATATATTCATAAAACCAGCGTTGTTCACATTTCATTATATGTAAAAATTTAAATGGATCCCTTAAAGCCAAAGACTATTATTAATAAACAGATATAATTCCAATATCCAGGTTAGGAAAATAACACAAACAATTTGAGTATAACATTTTTTAATACACAATACAATTAAACTTTATTGGCAAACAATCTTAAATAGAGTAAAAGTCGGGATCTGGTTTCTCTGAGCTATGAATATTACTTGTAAATTTCACAACTAAGCACTGAACAAATATGAAAGGAAAGTGAATACATGAGCTGGGAGTAGTTAATGGCCAAATATGTTTTAGAAATCATACACAATTTATTTCTCTTTCAAGTAGTCTTGAAGAAAAAAATATATTTAACTTTCTAACCCTGTGTACTCCAAACTTATTTGACAGTGGAATCTTTTATTCCAGGAACACGTATTAATACCTGGAAGAACAGCATTCTAAAGAAAACAATTTCAGAAAATGCAATAGCATTGCATAATTACACTGTTTCCCAAAATAACTTATAGATGCAGCTTAATGCAGCTTTACTCATGAGCTAAAGATTTTTGGTGGTAGAAAGGGGTGCTATTTCAGCTTCAATTCATCTATTTCCATGTTGCTTATAGTGAACATAAACAATTTTATCAGGGAAAAAACATTTTATATTCTAGTCAAGATCTGTAAACTCATGATTGGAGGCGATACCTCTGGTTCCAACACAAAATGACTGTGAAATGAAATTACTGTGAAAATGTGTCATATGAAGCACAATAAGAAACAAATTAAAAGTACATAGCCTCATTCAAAAAGAAGAAAATTATCTGTAGGGAGTAGAACTGAGAGGAGAAACAGGGTGAATTTTATGGCCTGCAGGAGGAATTGGCCTGGGAATGGTTTCAGGAGCAAGTCAAGGATTAAAATAATTACATGGGAAGAGGGAAACAGAGCAGATGGAGATAGGTTTCTCCAAAAAAGACAATCTCTAGGAATTAGGAGAAGGCACATTAAAGCACACACAGAAACAAAACTATGTCACACTCACTGATGTGGCAAAAAGCAGAAAACAAAAAAGTCAAATCAGGCAATCTGAGCTGCTAAAGAAAACTTTTCTATGCTGTTGGTGATGGTTTTGATAGCTAATGTTTATTGTACACTTAATGTGTTGCAGACACTCTTGTAACTGCTGTATTTAGTCTCTACTGCAACCCAGTAAAATGGATAATATTATTGTGTTTACTTGATAAATTAGAAAACTAGGTAACCGAGAAGTATTTTGTCAAGGTCATACAGCTAGTTGCCAGGGAATCTGACTCCAGAATCCATGTCCAGAAACATCCTACTGTAAGCCCTGAGAACATAAAATGGTACTATTACTTTGGAGAGCAGAATAGAAAACTATAGTTAAAAGGAAGAGGTATATACCTAAAAACCATACATTTCCACTTCTGGATATCATTCCTATTCTACATAGTCAGAGAGATGAATACAAAAAGAATCCTTGCAACATTATTTATATTAATAGTAGACACATATAGTATTTATTTTGCCTAAGAACAATTGTTATATTATTAACCATATTATCTACAAAAATCCCCATAAGAGAGGTTCTATTAATATCTCCACTTTAAAAATGAAGAGGCAGAAAGATTTATGTTTATAATAGCAAGATAGTTGAAACTACCTCAATGCTCATTAATAAGAAGATTTATAAAGCCTTATATATATATATATGGAAAGCTTTAATCAGCCATACAATGAATAGTCTATATCTAAATGTAAAAATCTAAAAATATAAACTTACTAAAGCTTATTGATGCAAATATATTTTTAAAGCATGAAAACATAAGATAATATTTTACATGTACTTAGAAGATTCCTTTTGAGTTGGGAGGGAAGAAAATGGAGTGGAAATTGTTCACTAATGACTGCCAGTACTTATACTGATTCAAATTTTGAACAATGTAAGCTCTGAAGTTAATATGGACAATTATTAAGTTTTTTAAAAGCTGAGTAGTGAGAATCCCACTGTTTTTTATATAATTCTCTATATTTTACATATGATTTATATATTTTATACTAAAAAGTGTGAGAGTAAATTAAAATTGTTTTCATCATGTATTAACAACTTGACATTAATTGACATTAACTTTATTAACCTTATTAAAAACTGACTTGCTCAATTAGACAAGTTATGAAAAAATAGCTAATAATATTTACCATTTATTGCAAATATATTTTTTGAAGCCCTGCAAGTTTTCATATTATTCAATTATTTTAAAAATTATATTAAATAGATGTAAATGTTGCTGAAATTGCTTGCTAAAGGCAAAACTATTAACGAATTGTGTTGGGACTAATGCAAAAGTTAGTCTGTTACCTACTTCCATGGACCTGTACTACTTCTGTAAGGATGTAGTTATCAGTACTAACTACAGAGCTCCCAGAGTCATTAAAAGGAGATGTCTCTGGCCTCAGTAACCTTCTTCTCTGGACATAAGCCCAGTGCAACTAACTGAATCATCTGGACATGGGTCCAATGCCAAAAACCCTTCAATCAGCATAGTCCCCACGATTATTGTAACTTCGCCTCTCTTTATGAGATCTGGGTTATGCCTGGAGTCTTAGAGTTGGTAGTAAGGTGACATGTACTGGAGATAGAAGAAGTTCAGGGTAATTAATGAGAAGAAAGTAGTTCATATGAGTCAGCTTCAGCAGAACAAATTTCTGAAACAGTCCTGAAAGATGTGTAGAATTGTTCTAAAGCATAGCATCACCTATGCATAATTTGTCACTTTTAATTGTATTAAAGTTTATGTCAGCTTAGTTGTTTTTTTATTCTTAATAAGATTACTTTTAATATTAAGAAATTCAAAATTAAATTATTTTTCTTTTAATTCATTTTTACCAATATGAAGCTATAGCTTTTGAAATTGTTGCTAATAAATGGTGTTTTACATATTATGTTTATAACTCTGATGACATTAAGATTGAAAAATCTAGTCCAACAGTTCAATATTCAGTGTTCCATAAAACACAAGGAATGTGATAGGACTTTCCCAGTGGCTTCATGTTGCTGATTATATCAACATGTTGACTTCAACAAACTGAGACCTTTAATTCTTACCTTCCTCTATGTTGGACAGTTTCAAAAAATCATAAAGACACCCTTGTGATTAAATTTAACTTAGTGTCATGTTTAGTTTCTTTAACTCATCTGTCATTAATGTTCTCACAGAAAAAAATACAGTGTAGAATATCCCCAAAGCTAATTTAGTAAAGTTGCACCTTTGTTTTATTATGTGTGATAATATAATATGTATTTTTGATCCTTACATATACAACATTCCCATAACATTTTTCTCATAATTTTTACCCCAAACCAATATCCTGATAACTACATTACTCTCCTATGTTCCAGTGATCTATTACTGTGTAACAAAAGTGGGTTTACAAGGAAAAAGGAACTTATATTTCGCATGTACAGATTAGTCAAGTGAAGGATCAGAGAACATCTTTAGAAAAAAAGGTTATGAAAGTTGTAGAAATTATCAAGGAGGGTTAGAAAATGGAAAGGCTGGAGAGAATAGAGACAAACATTGCTCATTTCATAAGTTTGCCTACATGCTTACATATCACTTATTGAAATTGAGCTCCTATAAATGAACCTACCAGTTATTTCTGAATTAACATATTAGAACCCAACACTAATTTCACTTTGACTCAGCTATACCCTAGAGTTGAAAGTGGCTAGATCTAAAGTTCTTTCAAATCCTAAGAGAAATATATCATTAAAAGGCCGTGAAAAAGAGATCAGCTTAGTTGTCATTTCCTGTGGCATTAACTTGGAAAACAGCTTATTTCCATATACCTTTTCAGGCCCTGTAGATATTTTAGATACTTAATTTTAACGCATGCTAAATCAGTGCACCCTGCAATAAAATTTTCTCATTTTACATCCGCAAAGACTTAAAAACAAAAAAACAGAGCATCAAACTGGCATTTTTCCCCCAGGAAAATATTTAAATTCAGTTTTCAATTAGGCAGATAATCTTACATTTGAATGAGGGAATGCTTTATCAGTCAGCTTCTTTTAGACTGAGGCTGGAGAGGCTCTGTGTATATCTATCTCACTACATCTCATTTTGTCTCTGGCACTGATGATAATGTAGTAAAGAACATGAATTGTTTTCCTTCATCTCAAATAATGAGTCAATGGATCAGCCAGATGAATGTCAATAGCATTATTCATTATCTTGCGACAGTTACATTTTTGAAAATATCTCATGGCTTTTTTGGTCTATGTCTAGTAATTCTTCAAGGGCAATTTCTCAACCTTCAAGAAAGAGTACATACAGCAACACTGATTCTGGAAAAATAAGACAGATCTTATTTGCATAATTTAGCCACAAATTTTTAAGTACCTACTGGTTACTCAGATTTTTCCTAAGGGATATGCAAATTATATTTATCATACTCAAGAGTTGTTCTTTCTCTCTTGATTTGGTGAGGGGATACAGACACTGCCTCCCAGAGGAAAGATGCTGGCTTAAGCACTGCCATTTTCTTCCTCATGGGTTCTCTTATTTTATCAGTTCGATTTGGTGAAGCAATGGTAGAGCATCCATTCTATGATGATACCTTTCAATTAACCCTATGGAAGATGGCCAGTCCAAAAGTTGGATCTCTGAAATTAAAATATGAGGTACTTAGAAATTTTCATTCTTAGCTTTGGGTCTTAGCACCAATTTTAAAATGACAGAAAAATCTCACTCAGAACACAATATCTATTTACATGAGAATGAGTAAAGTTATAGGTATGGAGAAGGAAAGAAGAAAAATGAAAAGAATTGGTATATGATACTTCTTGTGTCTGTGGGAAATCAAGATAAAGTTACACTGGGGATAAAGATAGCTGGTTTGACCTACGAAATGATTCTATAACTACTGGGAAATGGAAAATGAGTGACAAGAAAAATTAATACTATGCACTTATTTATTTATTTTTTTTTTTTTGGAGACAGAGTCTCGCTCTGTCACCAGGCGCCAAGCTGGAGTGCACCGGGCAATCTTGACTCACTGCAACCTCTGCCTCCCGGGTTGAAGCAATTCTCCTGCCTCAGCACCCCTAGTAGCTGGGACTACAGGTGTGCGCCACCACGCCCAGCTAATTTTTGTATTTTTAGTAGAGATGGGATTTCACCATGTTGGCCAGGATGATCTTGATCTCTTGACCTTGTTATCCACCCACCTCCGCCTCCCACAGTGCTGGAATTACAGCCCTGAGCCATTGCACCCAGCCAATACTATGCACTTTAAAGATTCATCAGTTGAGAAATTATACCCTTATATGTATCAAATCAGTATATTTATATAATCTTCTTAAACAACATTTGTTTAGTGTCCAGGCATGACTCTGAGTTAAAGAGCTGAAGAAAAGCTGTGGCTGAAGTCCATAGGGACCAGGGAATTGAAGAAACTTGGAGAATATGTTTTAAACAATTGACCTCTTAGTTAATATTGAAGCAGGGTATTAGAAAACCAAATCTTGGGGATTGCTGGCAAGATAGCTGAACAGGAAAAGTTCCAGCGGGCAGCTCCCAGTGAAAATGAGGCAGAAGGCAGTGAGGTACCTAGTTCATCTCACTGGGACTGGTTTTTCCAAGTGAGGTACCTAGCTCATTTCCAAGTGAGGTACCTAGTTCATCTCACTGGGACTGGTTGGACACTGGGTACAGCCCAAGGAGGGTGAGCCTAAGCAGGGTGGGGTGTTGCCTCACCTGGGAAATGCAAGGGGTCACGGAAATCCCTCTCCTAGACAATAGAAGCCATTAGGGTCTGTACCCTCCACTCCAGCCTGGATACTGCACTCTTTCCATGGTCTTCACAACCCACAGACCAGGAGATTCCCTCCAATACCTACACCACTACGAGGGTCTTGGGCTCTCAGCACAAAACTGGGCGGTCCTTTGGACAGACACCAAGCTAGCTGCAGCAGTTTTTTTTTTTTCATAACCCGTGGTGCCTGGGACACCAGTGGAACAGAAATGTTCACTACCCTGGAAAGGGAGCTGAAGCCAGGGAGCCAAGTGGTCTGGCTTGGTGGGCCCCACCCCCATGGAGACCAGCAAACTAAGATCCACTGGCTTGAAATTCTCTTAGCCAGCACAGCAGTCTCAGCTCAACCTGGGATGAGTGAGCTTGGTAGCAGAGAGGGGCATCTGCCATTACAGAGGCTTGAGTAGGTGGTGTTAACCTTACAGTGTAAACAAAGCTGCTGGGAAGTTTGGACTGGGGAGAGCCTACCACAGCCCAGCAAGGCTGCTGCAGGCAGACTGTCTCACTACATTCTCTTCTTGCTTGGCAGTATATCTCTAAAAAAAGACAGCAGACTATCAGGGATTTAAAAATAAAGCCTCCACTTTCTGGGAACAGAGCACCTGGGAAAAGGAATGGTTGTGAGCACAGCTTCAGCAGACCTAAATGCCCCTGCCTGGCAGCTCTGAAAACAGCAGTGGATCTGTCAGCATAGCACTCAATCTCTGATAAGGGACAGACTGTCTCCTCAAGTGGATCCCTGCTCGCACCATGTATCCTGACTGGGATACACGTCCCATTAAGGGCAGACAGACATCTGATACAGGAAAGCAATCTTTGCTGTTCTTCAGCCCCTGCAGGTGATTCTGAGGCAAGCAGAATCTGGAGTGGACCTCCAGCAAACTCCAGCAGACCTGCAGCAGAGGGGCCTTACTGTTGGAAGGAAAACTAACAGACAAATAGGAATAGTTTCAACATCAACAAAAAGGACGTCCACCCAGAGACCCCATCCAAAGGTCACCAACTTCAAAGAACAAAGGTAGATAAATCCACAAAGATAGGAGAGACCAGCACAAAAAGGCTGAAAATTCCAAAAACCAGAATGCCTTTTCTCCTCTAAGGAATCACAATGTCTCACCAGCAAGGAAACAAAACTGAAATGGAGAAGGAGTTTGATGACTTTACAGAAGCAGGCTTTAGAAGGTGGGTAATAACAAACTCCTCTGAGCTAAAGGAGCATGTTCTAACCCAATGCAAGGAAGCTAAAACCTTGAAAAGAGGTTAGGCAAATTGCTAACTAAAATAACCAGTTTAGAGAAGGACATAAACAACATGATGGAGCTAAAAAACACAGCATGAGAACTTCATGAAGCATACACAAGTTTCAATAGCTGAACTGATCAGGTGGAAGAAAGGATATCAGAGATTGAAGATCAACTCAATTAAACAAAGTGAGAAGATAAGATTAGAAAAAAAAAAGAGGCAAAAGAAATGAACAAAGCCTCCAAGAAATACTGAACTATGTGAAAATACCAAATCTATGTTTGATTGGTGTATCAGAAAGTGATGGGAAAAATAAAATGAAGTTGGAAAACACTCTTCAGGATATTATCCAGGAGAACTTCCCCACTTTAGCAAGGCAGGCCAAAATTCAAATTCAGAAAATACAGAGAACACCACAAAGATACTCCTTGAGAGGAGTAACCCCAGGATACATAATCGTCAGATTTACAAAGGTTGAAATGAAGGAAAAAATACTAAGGGCAGCCAGAGAGAAAGGTCAGGTTACCCACAAAGGGAAGCCCATCAGACTCACAGTGAATCTCTCATCAGAATCCCTACAAGCCAGAAAAGAGTGGTGGCCAATATTCAACATTCTTAAAGAAAGGAATTTTCAGCCCAGAATTTCATATCCAGCCAAACTAAGCTTCATAAGCAAAGGAGAAATAAAGTCCTTTACAGAAAAGCAAATGCTGAGAGATTCTGTCACCACCAGGCCCGCTTTACAAGAGTTCCTGAAGGAAGCACTAAACATAGAAAAGAACAACCAGTACTGTCACTGCAAAAACATACCAAACTGTAAAGACCATTGATGCTATGAAGAAACTGCATCAACTAATGAGCAAAATAACCAGCTAGCATCATAATGGCAGGATCAAATTCACACATAACAATATTAACCTTAAGTGTAAATGAACTAAATGCTCCAATTAAAAGACACAGCCTGGCAAACTGGATGAAGAGTCAAGATCCATCAGTGTGCTGTATTCAGGAGACCCATCTCATGTGCAAAGACATACATAGGCTCAAAATAAAGGGATGGAAGAAGATTTTTCAAGCAAATGGAGAGCAACAAAAACCAAAGGCTGAAATCCTAGTCTCTGATAAAACAGACTTTAAACAAACAAAGATCAAAAGAGACAAAGAAGGGCATTACATAATGGTAAAGAGATCAGTGCAACAAGAAGAGCTAACTATCCTAAATATATATGCAACCAATACAGGAGCACTCAGATTCTTAAAGCAAGTTCTTAGAGACTTACAAAGAGACTTAAACTGCCACACAATAATAGTGGGAAACTTAACACCTCACTGTCAATGTTAGACAGATCAATGAGACAGAAAATTAACACGGATATTCAGGACTTGAACTCAGCTTTGGAGCAAGCAGACCTAATAGACATCTACTGAACTCTCCACCCCAAAACAACAGAATATACATTCTTCTCAGCACCACATTGCACTTACTCTAAAATTGACCACATAACTGGAAGTAAAAAACTCCTCAGCAGGCCAGGCATGGTGGTTCATGCCTGTAATCCCAGCACTTTGGGAGGCCCAGGCGGGTGGATCACGAGGTCAAGAGATTGAGACCATCCTGACCAACATGGTGAAACCCTGTCTCTACCAAAAATACAAAAAATAGCCAGGCATGGTGGCACATGCCTGTCGTCCCAGCTACTCGGGAGGCTGAGGCAGAAGAATCGCTTGAACCCAGGAGGCAGAGGTTGCAGTGAGCCAAGATTGGGCTACTGCACTTCAGCCTGGCGACAGAACAAGACTCTGTCTCAAAAAAAAAACTCAAAAAAAAAAAACAAAAAAAAACTCCTCAGCAAATACAAAAGAATGGAAATCATAACAAACAATCTCTCAGACCACAGTGCAATCAAATTAGAACTCAGCTTTAAGAAACTCACTCGAAACCACACAACTAAATGGAAACTGAACAATCTGCTCCCTACTGGATAAATAACAAAATGAAGGCAGAAATAAAAACATTCTTTAAAACCAAAGGGAATGAAATGGGAATGAAGACACAACATGCCATAATCTCTGGGACACATTTAAAGCAGTGAGTAGAGGGAAATTTTTATCACTAAATGTCCACAAGAAAAAGCAAGAAAGATCTAAAATCAAAACCATAATGTCACAATGAAAAGAACTAGACAAGCAAGAACAAACAAATTTAAAAGCTAGCAGAAGACAAGAAACAACTAAGATCAGAGCAGAACTGAAGGAGAGAGAGACACGAACACCCATCAAAAAATCAACGAATCCAGGAGCTGCTTTTTGAAAAGATCAACAAAATAAACCATTAACCAGACTAATAAAAAAAAAAGAGAATAAAATAAATGCAATAAAAAATGATAAAGGGGATATCACCACCGATCCCACAGAAATACAAACTACTGTCAGAGAATACTTTAAACACCTCAATGCAAATAAATGAGAAAACCTAGAAGAAATGGATCAATTCCCGGACACTTACACCCTCCCAAGACTAATCCAGGAAGAAGTCAAATCCCTGAATAGACCAATAACAAGTTTTGAAATTGAGGCAGCAATTAATAGCCTACCAACCAAAAAAAGTCCAGGACCAGATGGTTTCACAACCAAACACTAACAGAGGTACAAAGAGGAGCTGGTACCATTCCTTCTGAAACTATTCTGAACAATACAAAAGGAGAGAAACCTCCCTAACTCATTTTATGAGGCCAACATCATCCTGATACCAAAACCTGTCAGTGACACGACAAAAAAAGAAAACTTCAGGCCAATATCCCTGATGAACATTGATGCAAATATCCTCAATAAAATACTGGCAAACTGAATCCAACAGCACATCAAGAATCTTATCCACCACAATCAAGTTGGCTTCCTCCCTTAGATGCAAGGCTGGTTAAACATACAAAAATCAATAAATATAATCCAACACGTAAATAGAACCAATGATAAAAACCATATGATTATCTCAATAGATGCACAGAAGGCCTTTGAAAAAGTTTAACCGCCCTTCATTCTAAAAACTCTCAATGAACTAGGTGTTGATGGAACATATCTCAAAATAATATGAGCTATTTATGACAAACCCACAGCCAATATCATACTAAATGGGCAAACACTGGAAGCATTTCCTTTGAAAGCCAGCACAAGACAAGGATGCACTCTCTCACCACTCCTATTCAACATACTATTGGAGGTTCTGGCCAGGGATATCAGTCAAGAAAAAGAAATAAAATGTATTCAATTAGGAAAAGAGGAAGTCAAACTGTCTCTATTTGCACATGACATGATTGTATATTTAGAACACCCCATCGTCTCAGCTTAAAATCTCCTTAAGCTCATAAGCAACTTCAGCAAAGTCTCAGGATACAAAAATCGATGTGCAAAAATCATAAGCTTTCCTATACACCAAAAACAGATAGAGAGCCAAATCTTTAATGAACTCCCATTCACAATTGCTACAAAGAGAATAAAATACCTAGGAATACAACTTACAAGGGATGTGAAGGACCTCTTCAAGGAGAACTACAAACAACTCCTCAAGGAAATTAGAGAGGACAGAAAAATGTGGAAAAATATTCCATGCTCATGGTTAGGAAGAACCAATATCATGTAAATGTCCATACTGCCCAAAGTAATTTATAGATTCAGTGCTATCCCCATCAAGCTACCATTGTCTTTCTTCACAGAATTGGAAAACACTACTATAAATTTCATATGGAACCATAAAAGAGTCCACATGTCAAGACGATTCTAAGAAAAAAAAAAAAAAGCTGAAGGCATCATGCTACCTGACTTCAAATTATACTGCAAGACTACAGTGTTCAAAACAGCATGGTACTGGTACCAAAACAGATATATAGACAAATGGAACAGAACAGAAGCCTCAGAAATAATGCCACACACCTACAACCATCTGATCTTTGACAACCCTGACAAAAACAAGCAATGGGGAAAGGATTCCCTATTTAATAAATGGTGTTGGGAAAACTGGCTAGCCATATGCAGAAAGCTGAAACTGGATCCCTTCCTTACACTTTATGCAAAAATTAACTCAAGATGGATTAAAGACTTAAATGTAAGACCTAAGACCTGAAAACCCTAGAAGAAAACCTGGGTAATACCATTCAGAACATAGGTATGGGCAAAGACTTTATGACTAAAACACCAAAAGCAATGGCAACAAAAGCCAAAATTGACAAATAGGATCTAATTAAACCAAAGAACTTCTGCACAGCAAAAGAAACTATAATCAGAGTGAACATGCAACCTACAGAGTGGAAGAAAATTTTTGCAATCTCTCCATCCAACAAAGGAATAATATCCAGAATCTACAAAGAACTTAAACAAATTTACTAGATAAAAAACAACCCCATCAAAAGTGGGCAAAGGATATGAACAGACACGTCTCAAAACAAAAAATGTATGCAGCCAACAAACATATGAAAAAAAGCTCATCATCACTGGTGATTAGAAAAATACAAATCAAAGCCACAATGAGATACCATCTCACACCAGTTAGAACAGTGATCATTAAAAAGTCAGGAAACAACAGATGCTGGAGAGGATGTGGAAAAATAGGAATGCTTTTACACTGTTGGTCAGAGTATAAATTAGTTCAACCATTGTGGAAGATGGTGTGGTGATTCCTCAAGGATCTAGAACTAGAAATACCATTTGACCCAGCAATTCCATTACTGGGTATATACCCAAAGGCGTATAAATCATTCTATTATAAAGACACATGCACATATATATTTATTGCGGCACTGCTCACAACAGCAAAGACTTGGAACCCACCCAAATGCCCATCAATGACAGACTGGATAAAGAAAATATGGCACATATACACCATGGAATACTACGCAGCTATAAAAAAGGATGAGTTCATGTCCTTTGCAGGGACATGTATGAAGCTGGAAACCATCATTCTCAACAAACTAACACAAAAACAGAAACCAAACACCACATGTTCTTACTGATAAGTGGGAGTTAAACAATGAGAACTCATGGACACAGGGAGAGGAACATCACACACCAGGGCCTGTTGTGGTTGGGGGACTAGGGGAGGGATAGCTTTAGGAGAAATACCTAATGTTGATGACGGGTGATGGATGCAGCAAACCCTCATGGCACGTGTATACCTATGTAACAAACCTGCACATTTTGCACATGTACCCCAGAACTTAAAGCATATACAAAAAAAAATCTTGAAAACTAGTTGTTTTGAAAAACTGAGCAGAACTCACAGGCAAGGAAAGATTCATGTGTTAATCCAATGCCATTCAAATTGAAAAAGAAAAGATCCATAGTTGGGAGATATCTATATGCAGAATTATAAAAAGGGAGTCAAAACCAATACAAATGGGCTAGCAAATAATAGGGACTAAATGTAGGATAGTTAGCTTTAATTTCAGAATCTACATGATGATTTCACAAACTGTGTTCAGAAATGATAAAAACATAAAACCTGTCTAAAAAAACGGTGTGTTGTTCACTATTAGAAATTCTGCCTTTAAGTTATCATGGATCCCCAGGTAGATATGTCCAGGGGATATAGGAATTGCAGGTTTAGGGTAAGATCAGGGTAAACTTTGGCAATATAAGTATTATAAACCAATGTTTGTGTCCACTCAAAATTCATTTGCTGAAACCCTAATTCCCAAATATAATTATGTCACAAAGTGGGGTATGGGGGAAAAAGTAGGTAATGAGGTTACAGCACTCATGAATGAATTAGTGCCCTTATAAAAGAACCCTAAGAACTCTTTTACTCTTTTTCTACCATGTGAGAATAAAAATAGAAGTTGGTAGTCTACAACTCAAAAGAGGGCCCTCATCAGAACCTTACTATCCTGGCACCCTGATCTCAGACTTCCAGTCTCCAGAATTATGAGAAATAAATTTCTGTTGTGACTAAGCCACCTAAACGAAGGTACTTTGTTTTAGCAGACCAAACTGACCAAGATACTATGCATGTAACTTGAGAATAGAGAGATTTCTCAAAGAGAACAAAGAAATAAGATGATCAGTGGGTGAAAGGTGAAATGTCAGCACAAAAAGAGGCATAAAGGGGTGGAGGAGGAATAGGAGACCTGATGGAGACTTGGAAAGAAAGATTTGAAGAGAAAAGAGGACAATTAAGAGAATGAACCTACAGATTGGTAAACACATCTAGAGCCAATGTGGTATTTTTTAGAATAATTATATGAGTAGTTTGATTCTAATTAAAATATTTAGCTTAGTGTTTCAAGTAAAATTTTCACTTTTTCAAATTATTGTTTTCTCTCATTATATATATATATATATATCTTATAAATTATCATAATAACCAAATTTTTTTTTAAAAAATATGAACTATATTAGTTTTATGAATACAGAATGATCTTATTCAAAGTATCTTAAAAATTAATCATTTCGAATCTAAAATTAAAGATCTAGAGAAAAAGTGAGATAAACATATGACAGAGAAATTATTTATGGTACAAACTTAGTTTTTATGATTACTATCGTAGGAACTAATTCCTTTTTCCAAATGAATGTTTGCCTCCAGGCAAACTAAATAATTTGGAAAGGCAAAAGTTCTTTTGTGACTCCATTTATAATTCACATAAAACACATTCTTCTAAAGGTTATATTTTATCTCAATGACCTACTATCACTTTATAATACACTAAAGCATTCTGGTCCTGCCCTTCCTGGTATTGCTATGCTCATTGTTTCTTGGTTCTGCGCCTCACACTGATTCCCAGGTAATTTCCATCCCTCCGCAATGTGATGACTTCCTCTATTGGAGTGAATATAAAAACAAAGCATTTTTGGTTTCTCTGCAGTTGTTCAGGTTCAGACTTTAAAGTGCTCTCTTCACGAGATACATTTCTAAGGTTCTAGCTATTTGTTTGGCTTTTCTTCTGCCCCACATAGATGTCTGTGATAACAGTACTTACCAATATTAACTTTCCTTCAGCATGTCCTCTGCCCAAATCCCTGCCGCAGTTGTGTGGAATTGGTTTATCCCTCTCCTCTGAGATAGCAGAATTGGGATTATTTAAACTGCTCTGACTTTTGGAACAGGGAGGAGTAAAGGAATTTATTTTAAAATTAAGTATGGCCTTAAAAAAATATTTTTTCAAAGCATTAAGAAAATCCTCTCTGGCTATATTTTGTGTTGAGCTAAAAATTGCCTTAATAATAAAATCAACTCACTTGCTTCTCCATGAAGTAGTGCTTTCACTCTATTATTCCCATTTTAGACGTAGGGACTGAGGCACAAAGACACTCAAGGTCATGGAGTTAGTGAGTAGGAGTCAGGGAACATGACTTGTTTTTTTCCTGGTATGTATATTGTCTTCTGCACAGCAAGAAGGGTTGCAGAGTAGAAAGACTGGTCTACAGCAGAGCTTTATGCCAACTTACATGTGAATGCATAATACTACATACTGTGCTTACCAAGTTTCTGAGAACCTAGCAGAAAGCTAAACTCCTTCCCAGGTCTCTGAGTTCATTGGGCAAACAGAGAGGAATGGACTGTCTTCCTACCTTCTTTCAGATGGCCAGCATTTGCTGATGCATTTCTTTGAGTAAAGCATAGTAGGCCACCAATGTTTTTTTTTACCCCAAGTGCATTATCTTTAGAATAATTAGAAATGTCTTTTAAAACATGATAGTCTTTTGACCATTAGTCCTGATCTTTTATATTGCAACTATTCCATTTTTCTGAGCCATTTTAGATATTTTAGAGCAAGGTTGAAAGAAGGCTGCTTCAGGGTCTCCCAGAGAGGTTTCCTTTTAGCTGAGAACCTGCCATTAAATACTCTTGGTGAGATGAGTGACAGCATCAGAACTGTGTTTTCGAGAGATTTATCTGGCAGCAGTTTATAAGATGCATTGAAATGGGGCAACATGGATTTTATAGTATTATGTTTGTTTATGCATGAAAAACATTGACATTCAATTTCCTCCTTCTGAGGTAATACTGGTTATAGGAACTTCTTCGAGTTTGCTACAGTCACTCCAAATAATATTGGGTTGTACGAGAAAAATTTGACTGGTTAAACGTTGCCTTATTTAACTAACATTAAGCAAATCAGGAAGCTCAGCAATAATGCCATGCTGCATTTTTTAAATGTTTGATAATTTTAGCATTATCTTTTTTCCAGGCATAAAATAATTTTGGGATAACATTATTCATAAATTAATCTAGTCTTAAACCTTGATATGCCTTTATATCCATGCATTTGCACTCTGACAGAGAGGTGAAATAAAAGATGTTATAAAGACTAATAAAAGACTGTGATGACTGAAGACACTTCTTAGTAAAAAAAGGAAACTATCCTGGGTAGACCTCAGAGCTGTAAATCAGTAGTAATAAGATATATCATATTGGTTCTATATGATTAATAGTAATAATTTTTTAGTTATATAAACTAATTCCATAATACTAGGGCAACCTGGTAGTTTTTGGAGCTGACAATATTAAGCCTTTTATGTTTTAAAATTCATTTAATATGTCTCTCATAACTATAAAGTTGTAACATTTCTCTTAGAATTATAGGTCTCTGAAAATAATAGGAGAGATATTTAACAAACATGCTTCTTTATGATTTATTTTGAAAATAACTTTTTATGGTTGCAATAGAAAAAAGCCTTTGTAAACTCCTTTTTCCCTCTTTTTCATAGCTTGCTGCCAAGAGGAAATGAATGGTGTCTTTGAGATATTCACAAACATCCGATGCGGATGGGGAAGCTCACTTTGAGAGCCAGCGTTTATTCTATTTTCTGTATTTGATCCATTCTCAACAAAGGCCGTTCCCAACCCCATCTTTCACAGTGTCTTTCTGCTGCACCAGATGTTGGAATAAATCTGTATTTTTTAATCAAATGTGCATTCCCTCTGTGTTGCCCTCACTTGTTCTCTTATTCTAGGACCTGGGGATATTGAGATCTGAAATGTGCCCTGTAACCTCAACTGCTCCTCCCCAACCTAATACAAGGGAAGGTCCTGGGGACCTGACCCAGCAAAAAGGGAGGTCCTCAACAGTTCAGGAATAAAGTATTTATATGACATGTGCTTCCTATGAAAGCCTTATGTACTGTTATACATGCAACCTCCCATTGACCCCATTGGGCAAAACCAAGTATGAGCTTCAGGAATATCCTCCTGCTAAGTGGAAACTTTCTTCTCCTTCAGGAAAAAATCTATTACTTAAGGAAGCATAAACATTGTGTAGCACCACTTCCCCTTCCAGTCATTCTGTTGCACATAAAGAGCAAAGAGTGAACCTTTCTGCCTCTTCCCTCCCTACACCTCATGAATGTGAATATATAGCCTATAGGAGTTTTCTATGCTATTCTAATGCCCCCAATATAATTTTCCAAGAATACAGACATACAAATATTATTATAGTCATACTTTCCTTGCAACTTCTAATTAGTAGTAGCAATAACATATTTGGAATAAACCATGCCAGTGAAGTTTCCATACTGTCAACCATTCTATTTATCTCAAGGCCTGCCTGCAGCCCCTCCTAAGTGAGAAATAATGATGTTTCCCATGCTTGCTCTGCAGTTCCAGTGGAATTCTCTTCTTACTTTTAGCCAAGCTAACTCTTAAGATTTAGGTGAATTCCTTTTCTGTTCTTCCTTTCCCAGTGGGCTAATGGCCTGGTTCTTCACTGAGTTCTACCCTCTTTTCTCAAGTGGAAGCTCTCTCTTTAGCTAGTTCCATCCTACTCCAAAGAACCTAGTTCTTACCTTGTTCTTCCACTCTGTAAAATTTTCAGGTCCCTGATCAATGCCCTTTCCAATATTTTTCAGCTGTGAGCCAGTTTTCAATGTCATAAAATATTATGTGAGCTAGCAGCTATGGCATGAATGGACACCTCACAAGATTAGCTTGTGTATGGTGGTCCAACTGGGGGTCAAGACAATGCACACAACTAGGAGAAGATAATGAGGACATGAGAAAATAAGAAGAGCCAAGATGCCTTTCAGTCATATTATTCTGATACAGGAAGGGGGCAGGGAAGTGCTGGTAGAGAAGGGTGGCATCCTTGGCAAGGGCTCCACCCGCTGGCCTGTTCCCATGGATCTAAGTGAAGACAGATATTTCTGTTTTCATGCCCAAAAAGTTGTCTTTTGTCCTACCATACCCCCTATGCTGTGCCCATTTAAGCCCAAGACTTTAAGCAGGCACAGACACAAGCAGCTGAACATCGTGAGGAGCAAAGGAACAGAACAGTGGAGAGCAGTAAAGAGTGTAGCAGGGTGGCACAGCAGAGAAAGATGGTGTTGTTTGTTTTTTTCTAGTAAATTTGTTTAAGTTTATTGTACATTCTGGATATTAGCCCTTTGTCAGATGGATAGATTGCAAAAATTTTCTCCCATTCTCTAGCTTACCTGTTCACTCTGGTGATAGTTTCTTTTGCTGTGCAGAATCTCTTTAGTTTAATTAGATCCTGTTTGTCAATTTTGGGTTTGTATTTGATCCATTCTCAACAAAGATGTTTTGGTCATGAAGTCTTTGCCCATGGCTATGTCCTGAATGGTATTGCCTAGGTTTTCTTCTAGGGTTTTTATGGTTTTAGGTCTTACATTTAAGTCTTTAATCCATCTTGAGTTAATTTTTGCATAAAATGTGAGGAAGGGGTCCAGTTTCATTTTTCTGCATATGGCCAGCCAGTTTAAGGATTATAAATCATTCTACTATAAAGACACATGCACAAGTATGTTTACTGCAGCACTATTTATAATAGCAAAGACTTGGAACCAACCCAAATGCCCATCAATGATAGACTGGATAAACAAAATGTGACACATATACCCCATGGAATACTATGCAGCCATAAAAAAGATGAGATCATGGTTTTGCAGGGACATGGATGAAGCTGGAAACAATCATTCTCAGCAAACTAACACCGGAAGAGAAAACCAAACACTGCATGTTCTCACTTATAAGTGGGAGATGAACAATGAGAACACATGGACATGGAGGGGAACATCACATACTAGGGCATGTCAAATGGTGGGGGTCTGGGGAAGGGATAGCATTAGGAGAAATACCTAATGTAGATGACAGGTCGATGGGTGTAGCAAACCATCATGGCACATGTATACCTATGTAAGAAACCTGCATATTCTACACATGTATCCCAGAACTTAAAGTATAATTAAAAAGAGAAACAGAGAAGAGAAAGGACATCTGGACACCAAGGAGAGTTCAGCTAGGAGTGGTCAGAGAAGAGACCGGCTACTGGGCAGCCCTACTCCAGGGGAAGATCACCTTTCCACTCCATCCCCATCTTCCAGCTCCCCATTTATCTCACTGAGAGTCGCCTCCACCACTCAATAAACTTTGCTCTCATCCTTCCAGCCTGCATGTGATCTGATTCTTTTGGTACACTGGGCAAGAACCCAGATTGTCACATTGGCCTGCTGTCTTCAGATAAAGCAGTGGGTCTAATTGAGCTGATTAACACAAACCATCTGCAGAGGACAAAGCTGAAAGAGCACACCGTAACACAGGCCCACTTGGGATTTAGGAGTTGTAAACACTCACCCCTAGAAGGTGCTGTGGGGCAGGAGCCCAAAACATGCTCCTCAGGACCTCTGCACCTGTCCGTCTGCACACCCTGTCTAGGGGTTTGAGCATCAGGACATGGAAGAAGCTAGCCACACCCAGGTCACACACCCTGCCAAGGGGATAAGGGAATTTCTCTCATTTCAGTTTCACATTCCTCAAAATTTAATCTATGCTATGCTTCTACCCTGTATTTGTCTTCCTTCTCTTAATTTCTTTTTTCCCTGCCCCTTTGACTCCAGTATTAATTTCCAGTTGTACTATTACCAAGTACACTTCAACCTGGAGCAATGAGACAAGATTTTACATTTGGAATACTATATCAATAGAGCAGCAGTGAAGATAAGGCAGAAGCCAAGGAGGACTCATGTTAGGGGCACAATATGTGGAGCCATTACACCCAGTTAAGTAAATCACCCATTCCACATGGGTGGAGTCACTACCTTAGAGAGGGGGCCAGTCTGGCTTCCTGCAACCCTCTAATACATACTTTTTCTTCTATCAAAACAACTAGAAATGCAATGATATAGAAGTTTCCAAATCTACTATAGAAACAACCTTCTTACCAGTTCCTAATGCTTTGGCTCTCCCTTCCATTTCCATTGTGCTAGACCAGAATCATGTTAAACAAACAAAAAAGCTACTTTGTCAGAGTACAAAGAGAAAAAATATTAACAACTTAAGAAGTATAAATACATTTTACCGTGTTTTTCAGAAAGAAATACCTAGACATTAAAAAGTTCGAAACTTACAAAATTAATTGTGAATCAGGTACTAATTAATATATGATTAGACATTTTGAGACCCAAAATCAATATATGATTAGACATTTTGAGACCCAAAAAGAGAGAAAAAATCACTGAAAGGCAAATCTAGAGGAAACTCTTTGAGCAAGAACAAAGGTCTGTGAGTGAGAGCTCACTCTAAGCTTCCCCTAAAAGCACAAGGAATACCTATGGGAGTTCCTAAAGGGCCAGATATTGGTATAACTGCTTCACAAAGCTGTCATCTAAACCCACTTCAGATATGGCCTGAATGCAGATATCATGCAAATGCAATCCTGAAAAAGACTCACAAAACCTTTGGTTTTCTTCTTAAACAGTCATTTTTGAAATAAATCCCTAGAAATCAACTTCAACATGATTTCTAGGGAGGAAACTAAGCACCTTCAGTTTTCACACTTGGTTTTCAGTTTCCAGTTGCATATTCTAACCTATTGAGAAGTTTCATTTCCATTAAACATTACATATTGTAGATATGTATATACAAATATAATACACATACTCTATAACCCATTGTGTGTGTGTCGGCGGTGGGGAGGTCAGTATTTTGCAAAGTATCCGGAAAGAAAAATTATTTCACAATTTTTCTTATTAGTTTATTCCTGGAAATTTTAATGGACCCTCATTCTGTTTTTTATACTTGAAGTAATAGGTCAACTCTCCTGAGTGATATCATAATCATTGTGAACATGAGTACTTAATAGTTACACACAAATAAGAAACATAAATCTGGAATAACAAGCTACAAATGCCCTTTCTATATTAGTTGAGTATTTTAGTCTCCCTTATACATAAGACAAGCTTCCAGTTACACATCTGATTCTTCATTTGGGTGAGTTTTTCACCTTTCTTACTGGTGTTAGAATGAAAGCTTTTATTTACTGTGCGTTTTTTCCCCTCCTTACACAATTTCAAAAGAGCGAAAATTTTAGGAGCTATAGAAAATATATGGGCACTTAAATCAGACAGTGCATAAGCTAAATTCAAGTTTCACCAATTTCTAACTTGCAGTGTGTGATAATTTATTGAGCTGTAGGGTTATATCTATGTAAAGAATAACATCTAGCAAACAAGCTTGATGTAAGAACTTAATGAATAACCTATGTAAAGACTATCATTGATACCTAACAAGTATTAAATAAATCCAAGTTATTATTGCCACATATTACACGCATTAAGTCATCTATCTTGAGTTTTTTTCCAAAAAAATATTGCTGAGATTTTAGTAGATGAATGGGCAAAGAAAGAAAAATGTTAAATTATATATTTACTTTTAGCCAAATATTTGTTGAGCATTGTATCCAGTTGTGCCATAGCCTAGATAAAATGAATAAACCATGCCATCTAATAGCTCAAAGCTAGGTGGGGAAGATAGAAACACAAACAAATAATTACAACAGACTCTGAAAAGTGTACAAATTAGTATATGCATGAAGTATACTTGTGACTGATATAAGGAGTTTCAGCTAAGTATTCACAGAAAGAATACTTGGCCACCTATTAAAGGATGAATAGACCTCCTTTACATATAACTGAAACATGAAACTGTCTCAACCTTAAGTACTAGAGAATGCATAAATGAGTGCTCTGACAGTGAACAGACTAAAAAAACTTGATATGACCTTGTTTATAAGACTAGATCACCTTATTGATGAATTTAATAGCTCCTTACATATATCCCCTTTTTCTGACTCAGCATTAGAAATACTGAAATGCATTCTCTCTCTTCGTTCACTCTATGTATGTATTGAATCATGAAAACTTATCCACTCTGTATGTATTGAAAACTTGATATGACCTTGTTTATAAGACTAGATCACCTTATTGATGAACTTAATAGCTCCTTACATATATCCCCTTTTTCTGACCCAGCATTAGAAATACTGAAATGCGTTCTCTCTCTTTGTTCACTCTATGTATATATTGAATCATGAAACTTATCCACTCTATGTATGTATTGAATCATGAAAACAGTTGGGAATTTCCCTGGAGTTGCTTGCTTTTCAGCATTTATTATTTTCCTTCCTTCAAATAATATTCCATCTGCTTTTGGGAAACTACTAGTTATCCATTATTGGTTATGCAATTTTGATGGTACTGCCTAGGGTTTATCAGCAAAGCTCACGTCCTTGGCCACAGTGATTGGGGTCAAAGAGGTGTTCCAACATATTGATTATTTACTGGATGAGTTAACTAATAAATGGATATATGCAGGCTTCAGCCAATAGGCACATTATATTTTCCTGTCCATCAGAATTGCTGCAGGTATTGGCCAATAATTTAGTCCAGTCCCAGAAGTGTGATCCTCAGAACAATTGTTAGGCCTGTGAGACATTAGCTTCTCTGAAGTAGGTGGTAGAAGAATGTGAAGGTCACTGCTCTTGTACATCCCTTGAGAGGCACAATTGAAAGGACTGAGCTAGCCTAGAGGGCAAGGGACAGCATAAAGTGAAATTCTAATCATTAGAATTCTAGTTTCTAATTAAACTGAACTACTTATTTACATTATAGCCAATGATACCTCAGTTTTATTAATTCAACTTAAGTTGAATTATCAATCACTTAGCGGAGAAAGAGCCCTAACTGGTAGATGCTACTATCTTTCTGGCCAACTTGTTGCAATTCTTCATTTGCATAAATTGGTAAACTTTTCACCTCGCAACAGTTGGGATCTTATCAGTCTAAAGAGAGGCAGTCTATTTTTTTTTAATCAATTTTCCACTTGTTTCACAAAATCAGGGCAATTCAGGAACTGCCTTCTATGTAACTAAGGGCATTTAAGTGTAATACTTTCTGATACCTTTTCTCACTTTATTTCCTTTATGTTATCTCTTTTCTTCTCTGGTTAAGAAAGTCAATTTCCATTTTCATGGGTCTTCCAATGGACTTTCTTTCCTAAAGCACCTTGTTTTTATCACAGATATTGTAGGTTTTAAGAAATTGATGTATACAGTTAACATGCAGAAGTACTTTCTTAATTTCCATGCTCTTAGTAGCTACTAAACTGATTTATAGCCTGTCAGAGCAAGTATCTCTGAATACCATTTTATCAAAGATAAAAATTATTTGAAAATACCAAAATTAAAAATAATTACTTGGAAAGAAGTATTCTAACCTACCAATGATCAGATTCACATGAGTGCCACAAATTGGGTATGAATAAGAAATATTTAAAAATACAAAATGTAATAAAATGTACATAATATTATGCATAAAACCATATTACACATACTATAACATACAAATTTGTTTTTTTCTGAATCATAAAGTGCTTCAAGGACATCAATAAAGAAAATGACCATGTTTCTGTTAATTTGTATGTGGGCTCCTTGTTTCTTAAAGAATTATGGTTGACTGCTTGATAGATAAGTTTTATCTTATTTAAATGGACTGTGCTACCATCCATTTTTTTCCTCACTTAAGTTCCACACACAAATATGCATAAAATGTTGGTTATTAGTTATTCCCCTTTCTTTTCCTGTGTCATTTATTTTCTTCAATAAATAGCTTCAGGGAAAAATGAAACATTGGCTAAAGATTAAAAAAAGTTACTTGTTCTTTTCCAAGTTACAAATTAATGTTTATAATTAAACTCCAACTTTAACAATTTATTTGTTTTGAATCCATCCTGTTGAGTGGTTACAGAATTGTCCAAATATATTTCTTCTAACCTAATGCTAATAATGTGCTGGCTTCTACATCTTTATAATTGTTCATTAGCTTTAAGCAGTATGTTTTGACTTTTATGTCCTTGAAACTATGAAATTATGTTTCTATAATTCAGTTTTTCTTAATGTTTCTACTTTACATAGAATGTATAATGAAACTGAGATCTGAGACATTTTTAGAAATTCTGAACTGGGAATATCAGTTTAGTCAGAGTAGTGTCAAATGTGGAATCCAAACAACATAATTGGTACTTCGAGGTTGAGGTTGATGTGACATTCTCTTGAACATATTTTAATGCTTATGCATATTTAAATTAAAATTTTAACCTCCTGACATTCAAACCAACAAGCCAATCACCATTCAACTAGAGAGACATGTCTTACAAATAAGATGACACCACAAAAGTCAATTGTCTTGAATCTATCTTCATTGCACAAGAGATTTCCAAAAAGCCTAATTGTTTACTAATATTTTGACAGTGGATTTTTAATTAGAATAGCTTTTCCAATGTATTATACACCCAGAATTCATCTCAAATATATTTGTCTATATACTAAAAGTCTGCTATCTAAAAATGAAGGTATGGTGTGTGTTCAAGCATGACATCCATTTTATTTTAAGATTTTATCTTTTTATATGGCAGGTAGGTTTCTGGCTATCCCACACAATATAATTTTTTGTTTTCAGGAAGACTGGATGAGGTAGGCATCTGTATTAGACATACAGTATACCTCCCTATCAGAATCTACCTGTCCAGAAATAGTATTATTTATTGTATCCATTGTCGACCCTTGTTACCAGCCTCAAAGTAGCAAGGCTTCTGCAGAGAAGCTTAGCTTTGATCATGGCCAGAGCCAGGTTGACAGGTTAAAGTTTGTTCTGCCCCAGTATGATCTTGTCATGACCCATTTTGGTGCCATACAGCTGAAGGTATCGTTTGGTTGAGGATTCTAACTTCTAGTGGAAGTGGCACCCCCATGCACAGCCGGGTCATGTTGGGAAAAAGGATCATCTTTCAACCCTTCAATGGTATTTTCTCTTAAAATTTCATTTTACATTTATTAGAGTACCAGCTTTGTAGTAAAATGCTGAAGTGAAAATTCTTATGTTTAATAGCAGGCAAAAGTGAAAATTACTGTATCTGACTGAATCTGTACTTGCAGTGAATGGTTGAAATTTAAATTGGGAAGGTGCCAGCGGCCTATTGGCTTCCTTCCATAATTGTCAAGTTTCATGGAATTGAGGAAGTTATTTTAATTCCAAGTAACAAGAATAAGTTTGCATCCTGAGATCCAATGCTGCTACTTAAAACCAAAATACATCAACATTTTATGGCACAGAAATACAGAAGATTCTTCTTGCCAATTGCCTCTGTGTTTATTTATTTCAAGTCCCAGAAGAACAACCCAGATCAGTTTTGCCACTGACATTATAAATAGCATAGCAAATTCATAAGGAGTCTTTTCTTCAAAGAGCGGAAATGACTCTGAAGTCTGACTAAACTCACAGTGTCCTTGTGAGGGAGATGGGAAGAGGCAGAGTATTTTGTCTAATTTCAAGTTCAAGAAAGCAAAGAACACAAAAGTTAAGTGGCTGGTGTCCATTTATTCAAGTAAATTTATTCAGGAGTCGAGCCAGAAATAAAGATCAAGTCTCCTGGCCCATGTACTAGGCCCCATGCTGCCTCACAGCTTTCAAAACCTTCATTTTCTTGGAAAAAGCTAAAAAGCTTTCCTCTACCATACATACTAGATTCAGACACACTGCCATCTACTGACCCACCAAAGGATGTACCAGCTAAGACATCCTGACCTTCAAGGGAGAGAGGAACACCTAGAGAGGAGTTGAGATCCTGCTTTCCCTTCAGAATGCCATCTCCAGGATGCTAATGGAGGAATGTGCTGCAAGAGGTAAGTGAATTTAGAACATTTCCTCCCCGATCATAGGATTAATATTCATATTAAATGCACCATGGCGTCTATATGTGGGACATCCTTGAAATCACCCCTTCCTCCTAGTACTCTTATTTTGACAGACTCATCTAGGGATTTGAATATTCTAAGACAACCTTTCTTTTTCACATAAGACAGTCTGAGGAATGCTCTACGATTTTTGCATTGTCTATTTTGTCTTTCACTGGTGTCCTACAAGATGTGCTAGTTATCCTACATGATGCCAAAAAAAGCATAATAGAAACACCAAGCTAAACAGCCACAGTCCTGTGCATGTAGAAAATACCATAAAATGTCCAAAAAGAGCTCTAACAATAGGAGAACTAGGCTCCTATGTATATTTTCAGTAAGATTCTTTTTTGTTCAGAGCCAAGGTATTTTTTTCCCAGAAAAAAAATATCAGTGTCTTTCTTGCCACATCAACTCTTTAGAGCTTGCCTGCATTCTTCTTAGGATAAAAGTATCATTTTCCAGACTTGATCAAGAAATGATGAATACAATTACTATTTTCATTCCATTTTTACAGTCAAAAATTAAAGTTATGATGTTTGTCTATTGCTTGTGATTTTACTTAGTTCATTGACTCTAAGAAATAAGTTGAATTTAAATATGTGGACCATATATTTCTTTGTTGATGAGAACAAATGAACAAAATTAATATCTTAATATATAATAGGTATCTATAAAAGATTTCATATAGTAGCAGAGAGGTATCTGTGGCACCCCGGTTGCTTGTCTTCATTTGCTTTAAGATCTCAGGAAAAGTTTATTTCCTGGGATGGTGGTTCACAGGCATCATGATTGAGAACTATACATAGAAAACTTATTTGTGAATATAAAACTTATTTCTGTTCTTTCAGGATATGAAATATTATGTTCACGACAATTTGTTTTTATAAAAGAATTGGTTTGGCAGTTACAGGTAGTCAAGTAGAACTTATTCTTTGAAGTTTAGAGATTGAAACTCAATCTGAAGAAGACCATTGATTTAATTTAGAATAAATGTCTGTATGTGTCCATCCAAATCTTTACAGAAATATCTTATTTTGAAGTCTTCTTAGGCAGAAATAAGAAACTGTTGTTTCCAAGTGTTTTAAATGTCAAGAGGGTTTCTAAAATCAAGAAAGATATGAGGGATGCCAGGTGAGATACATTAAGAATGGAAACATCTAGGAGTTTTACTGACTCAGTGAAACCAGGACATTGTGAAAATTTTATTGAGAAGTCTAAAGACAGAAAAGTCCAGTTCAGAAATCTGGCCCTCACATGTTCAGTCCTTCGTAAAGGCTTATTAGATGTTGCAAGATAAGAGTGAGGTCCAGGAATGGTTAAATGGGAAATGAGAAGATAAAAGCTTATGAGGAGAGAGGGAAGAAATGATAGGAGGGTGCCAAGGCATTTGAACATCTTTGGTATGAGCTTGGACAAGATGCCAGATATTTGAAAAGCTTATCTGTGTTAAACAGAACTACTAAACTTATTGAGAAGCAGTAACAAGAATAAAATGTCCTTTAGCCTTGTTCTATTTAAAGCAGATGCACTTATACCAATCTTTTACAACATGATTATTTACATTTGTTGCTTATTGTAAAATCATCACAGGACATCAAATTGTCAGAATAAATAGATTTTTAAAATGCTTGCAGAAACTATTTTCCTGACACTGGAATGGCGAATTAATTCAAGTGTAATCCATATGTTTCTTACGTTATTCATTCTTTTAATTTTTTCAGTCCTTGTATTTTGATGATTTGAGTGATAACATCACATTTTGTTAAATACAGAATATAAGAAAAATTTCACACAGAATCAAATGTATTTGTACAAATTAGTATGGTTTGTTTTAGATAAAATACTAAATAATCAGTTAAATCTCCTAGACCTAGGTGAGCCAGAAGAAACACAGGCAGGGTCTGACATTCTTGTAGAGCTGAGGAAAGAGGTGAAAGTTCCCAGACAAAAGGAGCTACGGTTCACAGAGCATGAGAGAGGGGAAAGCTGCACATGGAGAAAACTCTGGCAGTGGGGTCTGTCTCAAGTGTTTCAGTAGAGAACTGATCTGCACATGTGGGGGTGAAATCTACTCGAAACTGAAGAGTGAACCTCTGGAAGGACTAAAGGGAACAATTCTTGGAGCTCATGTTAAGCCAAGAATATTTTATTTTTCTTCACCATCCAGAAGGGTCAATTCATCAAGAGGATATGGCATTCCTAAGTGTTTATGCAGGTAGTAACAGAGCCTCAAAATACATGAAACAAAAATAGATAAAGCTTCAAGGAGAGACATATTCACAAGCATAGTTGAAGGTTTCAATATTCCACTCTCAATTATTGATAGAAAAAGTTATGGTAATTCTATACAAACTCTTCCAAAAATTGAAAAGTATGGAATACTTTCCTAATCAGTTAATGATGCTAGCATTACCGTGACACCAAAACAAACAAATAAAAAAGCATTACGAGGAAAGAAAACCAGAGACCGATATTTTGCATAAACATAAGATATAATAATTCTTAACTACATGTAAAAAATAAAGAATCCAACAATATGTAAAAAGCATAATGTGTCATTACCAAATATATATTATCCCTGGAAATGCAAAACTGGTTTAACATTTGAAATTTATCAATGTTATTTATCATGTTAACACATTAAAAAGAAAAAATATGTAGTAATCTAAGTAGATGCAGAAAAAAACTAAGACAATGAGATTGAACATCTATTACTGATAAGAACTCTCAGCACATGAGAAAAAGACAGGAATTTGATAAAGAAAAAACTATAGAAACCTACATATAACATCATATTTGTGTTAAGGGTTAAATGTTTTCTCCTGAGATAAGGAACAAGAAAATTTTATTCCTTTTCAACGTTGTACTGAAGGTTCTAGTTAGGGCACTAAAGCAAGAAAAATAAATAAAACACATTCAGATTGAAAAACAAGTTTGTTTGTTTTTTTTGAAACAGGCTAGCTCTGTCACCCAGGCTGAAGTGCAGTGGTGTGATCTGGACTCACTGCAACCTCTGCCTCCTGGGTTCAAGTGATTCTCCTGCTTCAGCCTCCCGAATAGCTGGGATTACATGTGTGTACTATCACGCAGTTCTAATTTTTGTATTTTTAGTAGAGATGGGGTTTCACCATGTTGACCAGACTGGTCTCAAACCCCCGACCTCCAGTAATCTGCCCACCTCAGCCTCCCAAAGTGCTGGGATTACAGTCTTGAGCCACCATGGCCAGCCGGAAAACAAGGAAACTTTTTATTTGTAGACACAGTCAACTGACATCTACAAAAAAGCTATTAGAAACAATAAGTGAGCTTAGCAAGTTTGCAAGACGCAAGGTCAATATGCAATAAATTAATTGTATTTCTATATACTAACAATAAACAATGCAAAATAGAAATAGTATTTGTAATAATATACATAAAAAGCCCTTATGGATAAATGTAATGAAAACATGTAAACAATATAAAGCATTGATGAGAGAAATTAAATATGATATAAATAAGTGGAGAGACAGTTTATATTTATAGATGAGAAGACTCAATATTGTTAAAATAGCAATTCACAGATTGATCCATATTCAATCCAACTTCAGTCAAACCACAGCAGTTTGTTTTACAGAGGTTGGCAATCTAATTCTAATATTCATATGGAAATTCAAAGAACTTAGAATAGCTCAAATAACTTTGAAAAGGAACATAGTTGAATGACTTACATAAGCTGACTTCAATGCATACTATAAAAGCTGCATTAATCAAGAAAGTATGATATTGGCATCAAGATAGACAAATAGATAAATAGAACAGACTGAAGAATCCAGAAATTGATTTTCAACAAAAGTACAAAGGCAATTCTGTGGAAATAGGATAATAGGATAATCTTTTATAAACATGATGTTGGATAAATTGTATATTCACATGCAAAAAAAAGAACTTTCATCCATATCTTACATTATGTACAAAAAACTTAAAACTATTAAAATTCTTAGGAGACAACAGTTATCTTGAGTTAGGTAAAGATTTCTTATATAAAACCACTAAAACACAAATATATATGAGAAAAAAATGAATAAATTCCATGTCATCAAAATAAAGTATGTTTGTTGATCAAAAGATACTGCTAAGAGAATGAAAACAGAAGCCACAGACCAGAGGGAAATATTTGCAATTCACATAGTAAATTATTTGCATATTGAATATATAAAGAATTTTCAAAATAAGAAACAAACAAAAAAATTGTATTAAATTATGGGCAAAATTTTGAACTGACTCTTTAAAAACAATATGGATGCCAAATAAGCACATACAAAGATGCTGAAATAATTAACCATTAGGAAAATGGAAACTAAATTTGGAATGAGATATCTCTATACACCTAGTAGAATGTTTACAATTTAAAAAATAACTGATCTCATCAAGTGTTGTGAAAGATGTGAAGACATCTCTTTCATTCATAGATATTTATACAAGATGAGTGAAAACATGTCCATAGAAGAGGTGATTCATAGCAACATTATAGGTAATCTACAATACCTGGAAACAATCCAAATTTCAATCATAGATGAATGTGTAAACAAATTTCAGCATAACTAATTAGTGCTCAGAAAGAAAATGGAATGAACTAATGATACGCAAAATGACGTATAATAAGATTCAGGAAACACTACATCAAATATGGCACCTTGGCATACAGAAGAAAAGAGTAGAAGCAGACATGTTATTCTGAACTTACCCCCAACCCTCACCCTTCTTCTCTTAAGCAGGTCATAAGATCCTCATGGGAGAGTTGCCCTCCCTGTACCTCAAGGAAAGAAACCTCTTTCTCTCTAAAGATGAAGGGTCACAGAGAAGCATCTGAATAAACACATCTTACTAAGTTTCCCCCAGTTTATTATTATTAGATCACACCCCCTTTGCCCAGTATATCTGCTTTTCCTCAAACCTACTATAAAATACAGCTGACTTGTGAACAACATAGAGGTTAGGAGCACTAACTCCCTACACAATAGAAAAACCACATATAACTTTTGACACCCCCCTAACTTAATTACTAATAGCCTACTCTTGACCAGAAGAAGGCTTCCCAATAATATAGACAGTTATTAACATGTATTTTGTATGTTAATGTATAATATACTGTATTCTTACAATCAAGTAAGCTAGAGGAAAGAAAATATTGTTGAAAAAATCATAAGAAAGAGAAAATACATTTACAGTACTATACTGTATTTACTCATGCCATAAGTTTACCTCATGTGTTTACAAGATGAATCGTCTATCTGAAATGATGAGCAATGGCAGCTGCAGACCTCAATCTACAGTACATGTCAAGCAATTCAACTTTTTTTGAAATTCCATGACTTTTCTCCATTCCTTAGGGACACTTCCAGCAGCACTAGTGGCACTTTATGTGGGTCCCTGTTCCTAAAGGTTTAAGGTATTGCACTATACAAGATGAAAAATACGTGAGAACTGCAAGAGATCAATTTTTACTGCAATACACAATTTACTGGAAAGATCAACTGCTCATTTGAAGATGATTAGCCTCATCCAGCATTTGAAGCAGACACTTGCAACACTTGAGCTCATAATTATTAATAACAAGAGGAGGTGACTGCAAAAGTATTACAGTAGTATGACATATACTATAGGTAATTTATGCAGTTATGATTTAATACTGCATTTTTATGTTTTTTTTTTTTTTTTTACATTTCTCTCAACTACATATAGCTGTGTCACATATACTCTGTAAGTGCATGCATACATTTTGACAAATTTTATTTTTTGTAATAGATGTGTATACATTTTGTGGGAATCGATGAAATGGTATAGTATCTATGTACAATTATTTTCATTTTTGACATAGCTTTTATTTTTTGATATTTCTAGGCTATGTAGTTTATCTGGGAGTTTTTCAAATTCTTATAAATTTCTAAAAATTTTTCCAACATATTTGTTGAAAAAATTTTCATGTATAAGTGGACCTGCATAATTCACACTTGTATGGTTCAAGGGTCAATTTCGTACTCAAGCCTAACTGTTTCTTTTGGTTTTCATATCCTTATGAGGATTCCTTTGTCATGTAAAATATATTAAGTAAAGGTTTATGCTTTTATTAATCTGTCTACTGTTACAGAAGCCTCAGTTGTGAACCTAGGATGGGTGTGAAAAAGATAATATTTTTTTGTTCCCTATAGATGAATCTCAAAACACCGGTTCTAGGTAAAAGACGTAACAGAAAAATGAATACATATTGCATGATTACATTTACATTAAATTCTAGAAAATGCAAATCAATACATATCAATAGTATATTAGTAGGTTATTTGGGAATGGGTGTGGGTGGTAGAAGTATGCAAGGGGCAGAGATTATCAGGGCCATAGAAACTTTAGAGGATGGTGAATATATACAATATCCTGATTGTGGCATTTGCTTCATGAATGTATAAATATGCCTATACTTATAAAATTTTACACTTTCTTAGCAGTTTGTTATATGTCAACTATACCTTTGAAAAAACAAGCAAAGCAATGTGTAGAAGGAGATAAATTGACAATGCTGGGTTAAAAGATCTGCAGAGAAAATGACCCCAAATTATTTCCCTTCTTGTTTCCATGTCTTTGGCAATATGACCTTGCAACTCCTCCCATTAGAAGTGAAGCTTAAATCTCAACTGGACTTGTAACTGTCTCTAGCTAATAGATTATGGCATACATTACAATGTGCAAGTTCTGAGCCAGCCTAGGTCTTAGGAAATCTTGCTCATTTTTGCTTGCTCTCTTAAAATCCTACCACACCATAAGAGCAAGCTGGGCTAGCCTGCTGGAACAGAAGACAAGCTATCAAGAAGAGCTGAGACCATCCAGACAAACTAATAAGTCAACTGACACTTAAAACCTGAGAGAAAGGTTAGCAAAGATTAGTAGAGCCATCCAGCTGGGCTGTAGATGTATGGCAATGAAAACTGCTTGCTATTTTAAGCGATGAAATTTTGTGCCAGTTTGTTTCAAACAGTAGCTAATTGGTAAAACCTCTAAAAATCTAGTTGAGAAATAATACATTAAAGCCATGCATTCTCTGTAAGAACCCCCTTCTAAGGGATCTGAGCTATCTAAGGTTAAGCTCCAGCAACTACTGGGCAGGGACTATAGGCTCAGCAAGTGCTGTAAGATAAAAGGAAAAAAAAATTCTAAAACAAAGGCCAAACTCCCCAAAGCTTAAATTTATTGGAGATACAATTCAAACAGATATCAATTACTAGTAGAAAAAGAAAGGAAGTGATAACACAGAGAATTGTGAAATAGATAATATAACAAGGAAAACGTTTTATCCTCTCATAGGTGGCACATAATTTTCATATATAGCATCAAGTTGAATTCTTCACAAGAGTTCTACTAAGTCAAAAATATCTTATTTTTGGATAAGCTGGGAATAAAAGAGGACCAAGTCTTTCAGAATTAGTTGAGAATCAGTGTTTGAAAAGTAAGGGTTAGAGACAATGAAATAAACTGGTCCTCAGGAATTAAAAAATACTCCAGACAAAAGTTTCTGAGAAAACTCTACATTATCATATCATATGATGTCATTATCATATCATGTCAGAGTTCCTCTGAACACCCTCTGATTTTGATTCTGAGGTTCATGGTTGTAGGTATGTGTTCTACCCTAAGAAGAACATAGTCCTTTTGTTTCCACCCAGGAGTCTTGGTTTCTAGATGCGCATATGCCAACCTGAGAGACACTGAACGAATGCAGTGTGGTTATCCCTATTTGAAAGTCCTTTTTTGTTTAAGGAAAGGAGAACAATTCTCAGAGAACTCATCTAGAATAACATGCCTTTACTTTCTTATGAGGAAGAGAAAGTTGCTTATTTGAGTCTTTGGAGATACAAGTTTTAAGGTGTTAAGAAAGAAAAGTAGATCACTCTATTTTTTCTCTCACAAAGCTGTGTCTAATTTCCACGATAGGAAAGTCATATCTCTTATGTCACTACTAATCTACATGTCATGTTCTGCCTTGTTTTAAAAAAAAAAAAAATTTATTTTTGTATTTCAATAGGCTTTTGGGAAACAGGTGGTATTCGGTTACATGAGTAAGTTCTTTAGGCATGATTTCTGAGATTTTGGTGCACCCATCACCCAAATGGTGTACACTGTACTCAGTGTAGAGTCTTTTATTCCTCGCTATACCCTCGCTCTTTCACCTGATTCCACAAAGGCCAATGTATCATTCTTACCTCTTTGCTTCCTCATAGCTTAGCTCCCACATATGAGTGAGAATATTTGATGTTTGGTTTTCCATTCCTGAGTTACTTCACTTAGAATAACAGCTTCCAATTCTATCCAGGTTGCTGTGAATGCCATTATTTTGTTCCTTTTTATGGCTCAGTAGTATTCCATGGTATATATATACACACACATATATACAACATTACCTTTTTCCACTCTTTGATTAATGGGAATTTGGGCTGGTTCCCTATTTTTGCAATTGCAAATTGTACTGCTGTAAAAGTGCGTGTTGTTCCAGTGCTGTTGTGGAAAAGACTATGTTTTCTTCTTTGTATTGATTTTGCTTTTTTGTCAAAGATCAGTTGACTATACTTGTGTGACCCTATTTATGGGCTCTCTATTATGTTACATTGATCTATTTGTCTATCCCTTCATTGGTACCACATAGTCTGGATTAATATAGCTTTATAGTAAGTCCTGAAGTTGGGTAGTATCAGTCCACCAACTTTGTTTTTCTCGTTCAATACTCTGCTGTCTATTCTGAGTCTTTTGCTTTTTTATATAAATTTTAGAGTAACTTTGTTGATACAAAACAACTAAGATTTTAATTGAGAGTGCATTCAATAAATCAAATCGATAACTGACATCTTGATAATATTGTCTTGCTATCTCTCCATTTTGTCTTGTATCTCTAGTCTTGTATCTCTTCATTTGTTCTGTTATACTGTTTCCTGTACCTCAACACAGTTTTTCTGATATAGATATTGTACATATTTTCTTAGATTTATGCATAAGTATTTCTTTTGTGGGTGCCAATGGAAATGGCATTGTGTTTTAAATTTCAAATTCTATTTGTTCATTGCTGGCATAAAGGAATGTGAATTGGCTTTTGTGTATTAATCTTGTATCTTGTATCCTACAACCTTGTTATCATTTCTTATTAGTTTTAAAAGATGTTTATTCTTGTCAAGTATTTCAAGAATTGACTTTCAAAAATTTCAAGATTTTCTAAATAAACAATCATATCATCTGTGAACAAAAAGTTTTATTTCTTCCTTACCAATCAGTACAGCATTTTTTTTTTTTTTTTGAGAGAGGGTCTGACACTGTCACTCAGGCTCGACTACAGTGATGCAGTTGCAGCTCACTGCAGTCTTGACCTCCTGGGATCAAGTGATTCTCCTGCCTCAGCTTCCCAAGTAGCTGGGACTTCAGGCACACACCATTACGTATGGCTATTTTTTGTATTTTTTGTATTTTTTTTTAGGGATGGGATTTCACCATGTTGCCCAGGCTAGTCTCAAACTCCCGGGCACAAGTAATCTGCCTGTCTTGGCCTTCTAAAGTGTTGGGATTACAGGCATGAGCTATCGTGCCCTGCCCCTTCTTTTTTTTCTTTTTTGTATTATTGTATTAGCTAGAACTTCCAGTATGATTTTGAAAAGTAGTTGTGACAGGAGATATCCTGCCTTGTTTCTCATCTTGTGAGAAATCTAGCTTTGCACTATTAAGTATGTTACCTATAGATTTTTTGCAACAATTCTTCTCAAGTTAAGGAAGTTTCCCTCTACTCTTAGTTGACTGAGGGTTTTTTTTAAATCATGAATGAGTATTGAATTTCATCAAATGCTTTTTCAGCATATATTAATATAATCATGCGATTTTAATAATTTATCTTATGGAAAAGGATAACATTAATTGATTTTTGACTATTGAACCATCCTTACACACTTGAGATAAATTCTTCTTGGTCATGTGTATTATGCTTTCTGTACTTTTAAAAATTCAGCCGGGCACAGTGGCTCATGCCTGTAATCCCAGCACTTTGGGAGGCCGAGGCAGGAGGATCACGAAGTCAAGAGATCGAGACCATCCTGGCCATGGTGAAACCTCGTCTCCACTAAAAATACAAAAATTAGCCGGACGTGGTGGCATGCGCCTGTGGTCCCAGCTACTCGGGAGGCTGAAGCTGGAGAATAGCTTCAACCCAGCAGGTGGAGGTTGCAGTGATCAGAGATTGCACCACTGCACTCCAGCCTGGCAACAGAGCAAGACTCCGTCTCAAAAAAAAAAAAAAAATTTCAATTTGCTAAAATTTTGTTGAGGATTTTTGCATCTATGAGAGATACTATGATCTGTAGTTTCCTTGTCTTATAATGTCATTGCCTAATTTTGGTTTTAGGGTGATGCTGTCCTCACAGAATGAAAATAGAACGTATTCCCTATGCTTCTATCTTCTCAAAGAGTTTGTAGAGAATTGGTATTGTTTCTTCCTTCAATGTTTGGTAAAATTCACAAAACACTGTATATTGGCTTCTGTGTACTGACCTTGTATCTTGTATCCTACAATCTTGCTATCATTTTTTATTAGTTTCTTATTAGGTATCTTCTATTTTGGAAGGTTGTTAATTGTTGATTCATTTTCATCAATAAACATAGGCCAATTAAGATAGTCTATTTCTTCTTGTGTGAGTGTTAACAGATTCTGTCTTTCACTAGTATGTTGATTATTTGCTAATCAATGGGTACAGGTTACAGGTGTTTTTATTTATTTTTTCTTTTATAAGGAAACATCTACTTGTCATTATCTCTGTCCTTTCTATCAATCTGATTTATAAAGATAACAGTTATTTACTTACCTGCATAGGGTACTATAAACCTGGTAGAGAGTGTTTCTGGGAGTTCAAAAAAGAAAGAAAACAGTAGACTAAGCATTAAAGACTTTTAGTAATTTTGGTTTTACAAGAAATCTGAAAGTTGGGATTTCAGAGCTAGTGCAGTGGCTCATTGATGGGATGACTGACCTTAATTATTTCTTTTTTTTTTTTTTTCATTCTTGCCTGTAAGAATGAAATTTTTGTAAATTTCTATTTAGTCTACCTGTTTTGGTAAGTTGCTTCTCTATTGCATTCCACTGCACTTGGTGTTCTCAAACTCTCCAGGCAGTAAATCTGCTGCCTTCTATTAGGATGGGAAGGGGTAGTGAGCTGGAAGTTTTGAAGGTATAGCTATTTCACAGACCCATTTGCAATTCTTCCTCCTGGTTTTTTGTTGTTGGTGTTGGTGGTGATGGCTTGTTGTTTGTTTGTTTATGGTTCTACATTTCTTTCCCAAATTCAGTACATGGAAGATCATGTACTTGATCCTCTAATTAATAAGCCTCACTGGGAATTTGTGGACCCAACTAGCTTGATTCTTGGGGTTTTCTCCTGCAAGGACTTAGCAAAGGTATGAAAACAAAAACCCAAATCATTCTTACTATTCATGTACTTTTTTTGTGATTTCTGGATTCAGTTGGCATCTTTTCCTTTGTTCTTCTTACCCTTTTAAGTTTTAAAATCAATTTTATAATATTTTAATTGGGCTTAAGGATAAAGATTGAGATAATGCATGTATTCAATTTATCACATTCATGCAAAACTTACATTTTTTTCTTATTTCAAAAAGTTAACTTAGTTCTATTATTTTAAAAAAAGCTACATCTAAGCTCATGAAACAGAAGGTACATACAGTTAAGTAATAGGTAGTTAAGTCTCTCACATGTAATCATCAGAATCACACAGTGTTTGCTAAACAACCAGATTCCTAATTCCTCTATACATTCTAATTTAGAAGTCCTGGGGTATGGCTAGATAATTTTTTTCTTTTAATTGAATTATCTGATGAAACTTATGTTCAGACAAATTTGTAAAGGATGTCTATATCAGTGTTTTCCAATTCCACTGATAATACAAATTACTTGGGATGCTTGTTAAAAAAAAAAAAACCATAAGTCTCACCTCAAATTATCTGAATCAAAATTTCTAGGGGAGGATCCTGGGAAAATGTTTTTTCTAATAAGCCCTCAAGGTGACTATTATCAGGAAGGACTTTTAAGAAATGGTGTTCTAGATAAGTAGTAAGGTCAAGAATGACAAGTTTTAATATGTTTGACCATTTTAATTGGCAGTGACTCTGGGAAGTTGTGCTGAGAACTCTGAAGCCTTGCTGTGACTTCTTGGGTAAAAGTTTTGTTATCAATTAGCAGGAGCTCATATATGAAAATACTTTAAGATATAGTTTTTCTACAAATGCCTATTAATTTCTCTGTGCCAAGCACTGTAGGTTCTAAGGATAGCCACGATACTCACAAAAACTAATAATTGCTATACTGCAATTTAGAGTCTAATATAGAAGACAGGCATTCATCAAGCAATCATACCATTATGTAATTATAAAATATGATAATTGCTAACAAGGAAAATTATAGGATATGATATGAGCATATGACAGGAAGATCTGATTTAGTTTAGAGATTTAATGAAATCTTTTCTAAGGAAGATGGGCAATATATATGAAAGTTTTATAAATGTGGTAAGTGGATGTAAAAATTGTCATTAATAAAAGTAAATTTAAATTAAAAAATAAATTGCAGGTACCCTGACATTTATCCCATGCTTCTCTCTACTGGCCACATATTCTTCAACATCTGAGAGCACCCTGAATGATAAGGATTGCATTAAAGACTGAATCAGGTGCTGTTATTCACTTTTAGAATTGTGACAATCCTCATTTCTACTAATATTTAACTTGATGTTAAAGACAGTAGAATGTTCTATTTATGACAATGCTGTGCAGAGTCAATCTTGCATCTCTATGGAAACATGACACCACTGTGAAATAATCACATTATAATGAGGAAGAGAACTGCATGGTGTGAGTTAAATAGTAAACAAGTGCAAAACTTCAACAGTAAGTCTTAGCAGCAGGGTTTACTGGGGAGAAAAGGGGTGGTTTACTCACAATGGTGTCCAACTGAAGGAGCCATTTGAAAATAAATGAAGTCTACTAAAGTGCTCACAAGTTCTGGTTCTTTTTTTTTCTTTTCCTTTCTTTTTTTTTTTGAGAGGGAGTTTCACTCTTGTTACCCAGGCTGGAGTGCAATGGCGTGATCTCGGCTCACCGCAACCTCCGCCTCCTGGGTTCAGGCAAATCTCCTGCCTCAGCCTCCTGAGTAGCTGGGATTACAGGCACGCGCCACTATGCCCAGCTAATTTTTTGTATTTTTAGTAGAGACGGGGTTTCACCATGTTGACCAGGATGGTCTCGATCTCTTGACCTTGGGATCCACCCGCCTCGGCCTCCCAAAGTGCTAGGATTACAGGCTTGAGCCACCGCTCCCGGCTCTTTTTTTTTTTTTAAAGCCATAATACCTGGCAGTTTAGTGAATTCTGAAAAGCCAATGAATCCAACATTTGTGAACTTGTTTTTATATATTTTCACATAAAATGTCATGAATTCTAGCTGTCTGGGTGGCTTCCTAGAAAAGCTATTTAAGGGCTTCCTAGAAAATCTATTTGAGGATGAATCATAAGAGGTTTTGAAGGCAAGATCATGTAGCTCCTCAGTGCATGCAAAGATTGTATTTTTCATTTCTTAAAGACAAACCTTGAGACCAGTCACAGTGGCTCACACCTGTAATCCTAGCATTTTGGGAGACCAAGTTGGGAGCATCAGTTGAGCCCAGGAGTTCAACATTAGCCTGGGGAACATAGTGAGACTTTGTCTCTACAAAAACTAAAAACAAAAATTACCCACATGTGGTTACACACACAAGTGGTCTCAGCTACTAGGGAGACTGAGGTGGAAGGACTGCTTGAGCCCTGGGGTTCCAGGCTGCAGTGAGCCAATATTGCACCACTTCACTTAATCCTGGGCGACAGAGCAAGAACTTATCCACCACTACCCCCCGCAAATAAAAAGACAAACTTTGAAAAATATAACAATTGGAAATTATTAGATTAGATCACCTCTGAAATAGTCTTTAGCTCTTATAATCTCAGAGTGTTCCTAGGAATTATTAAGAGACAAAATTACAACATATTTAGATTAAAGTTATAATTGGATTTTATTGCAATTCTAGAACTGGGCAAAATTTCACTGTATAAAGTTGAATGACTGTTCTGATGAGTTAAGCAAAAGAGGTTGGTTTTATAGGCAGGAAAGAACCAAAGAAAACATAGAAAACAAAAAAACAGATTGGTCATTTCAAAACTATTTTAGAGGGTTAAAACAGAAAAGTCTTCTTTATTAAGCTTCCCCAGTTTGACTAGAATCTTATTTGTTTGTTTTTATGTTTTTGCTTTTGTTTTTTGAAAACTGGCTCTTTAGAAAGTTTAGTTTGACAATGCAGCACTTAGCACAAATGATTCCCTCCTGGTCTACTGGAGCCTCATGTAGGAGGCTAGTCCAAAACAATAGTCCCCCCAATAAACTTTGTTTAACAAAGTAAACTTAGAATTTTTTTTCTTTTTTTTTCCTTCTGAGAAGAAGTCTCAGTCTGTCACCCAGGCTAGAGTGCAGTGGCGCAATTTTAGCTCACTGCAACTTCTGCCTACTGGGTTCTAGTGATTCTCCTGCCTCAGCCTCCCGAGTACCTGGGATTACAGGTATGCGCCACAGGTGGCTAGTTTAATTTTTAGTAGAGATGGGGTTTCACCATGTTGACCAGGCTGTTCTTGAACCCCTGACCTCAAGAGATCTGCCCACCTTGGCTTCCCAAAATGTGAATCTGAATTTTAATACAGTGATTTGACCACAGTTTTATGTAGAAGTGTGTGTGGGGGGGCTTGATTTCTTAGTGAATCAGAATTGTCTTAGAATTTTGTTCATTGAAATTGTGGGGAGAGGACAGTTACCATATCTCAAAGCAAGATCAGTACTGCCTATAGAATGCTAGAGGGTAATAGAAGCTAGCAGAGGTAAATTTTGAGGTTTTCAGTTTGAGATTAAGATTGTCTAATTGCTTACTCATAGGTATAATGATTATTTTACAAGTACTTTAATAAAATGTATGTTGATATTTAAATTAATTTGGAGCAAGTCTAATATTACTATAACTAAAATATCCCTTTGGGTTAATTTACAAATAAAACTATTTCCAAGAATATTATGGTCTTTAAATATTCATCGACTATTTTTCAGTAATCAAACTGTATTATTTTTATAATGTTAATTGAACTTACTTGTCCTCCCCAGATCAAAATATGTTATTGTATAAAACTTTCAGTGTACTTTCAGAATGAAATTATTTTCATTGTTCCCCAAAATTTGCCCACAGAAGCATATTAAAAGCAAGAATTAGCTTTCCCTGAAACCGCAGAAGATTGCATATTTATAACAAAGCTCTTTAAATGAGCATCTGATCTTTCAGGAACAAAAGAAAAACATTTCAGAACTAAAAAGGAAAATGTCCCAAAGAACCATTTATAATGTCCAACTTTATACAAAATTTGGCTGAATTAAGGAGACATACTTGAGTCAGGCTACTTCCTGAATTTTTCCTCTGTGATCAGCCTTTAGAGCATTGTGGCTCTCAGTATTTCACTAAATTAAATGCTATGGGGACCCTTTCTGGCAACAACAGTTAGAGCAGGATCAGATTGTGCAGTAAAATTAAAAATGCCTGACAGCTCTGGATAATACGTGACTTTGGACTTCTGGTTAGAATTCCAGAGCATCTCTAGACCAACTGTACTGGACTATAAAATGACAGGGTCACATAAGAATATTAAAATCCTCCCATTTCTAACATATGACCACTTGAGAAATTTATCAATCAATCTCAATATTGTGGTGGTATATAGAGTTAGACAAATTTACCTGTCCTAAAAAGTTCCACTACATTGCAGAGGGGCAGTAATTTCTAATCTCTGGGCTTAGAAATTAGACTGGGGTTGCATCCATGTTCTATGAGTGCTGATTTGGCAACAGCTTATGGGCAGCTGTCATCTGCATAGAACAGAACTCAACATTTCTTTTTATTATTGATCACCATTGTCTGGCAGCTAACTCTCTAGTATCTGCATATGAATAATCAACTGCAGTATTACTTTATTTTCTGATCTGAGAAAATTGTCCTTGACATTGTTTACTGGTATTCATTATGCCCTTGGGAATAATAACTAATTTTAATGTTAGTTTAGGTTAAAACTTAATTATAAAAGCAAATAATGTCTGCAAAAGTCAAGCCAATCCTATATTCCTAAAGCAAATATTACTCTGATATCTTGCTCAACTATGCCTCTTGGTGGCTTTCAGCTAACGGATTTAAGTAGCCTTTGTTGATTCTTATTTTTAATGTAGGCCAGGTACTTTTACAAATATTGATCTACTCATACATGTATTGAACACCTTAGTTGCCCGGTATGAAGCAGTTCTCATGTAGGGGACCATAATTATTATGCTTTGGGTCTCCAGGCATCAATGTCAATTAAGACCTGTGTTAGTAATCCTAAAAGTATTTGCATAATGCCTTTTTCCAAGTTTATCATTTAACTCGAATAACTGGCTATAGATCCCTTCAGGGAAGGAATGAGAGTCATTGCGGAATAGACTTGCTGTGTTGTTGCAGCTTTCTTTCTCTTGGGAGGATCTAGTTTTCTTTTTGGTCAAATGATTTGACAACAGGAAGTAGGCTCATATTGGAGAATTGATCAAGGTATTTTTTTTTTTATTGAGGCAACTGCCCTCAGCCTCCTGATCATCCATGCTTGATTTCTTCTGCTGATACAAGCTGAGTAACAATCCTTGTTGCCCACCTGTCTTGCTATAGGGATGCCATGTTCTATAACTACATAAATATCTATCAATTCATAACCCTCTGTGGGTCACATCTCTTCACTTCAACTCTAACTTGCTGGATAATAAATAATTGTAGCCTATTAAATTTAGTAGTTAACGTTACCACCTATCCTCTAATTTTTTTTTAAAGTGTAGGTGGGTCCTATTAACCATACTGCTATCAGAAAGCCACATTTTAGTTTATCCAACTAACAGTCATAGTTCACAGGGTAAAGTCAATACTAAAAGTTTTAGTGTTGCTGATGCCTGTCTCACCAGATTATTTCTTACAGCCCTTATAAATAATACATTCTCTGGGCCTTTCCAAGAAGCATACTCATTTGGTACACCTGATGACTATACCTGCTATATTTACTTCCTGTCTGTCCACTTCCAAGAGCATTTTTATTCCTTTCCCTTTTATACTTCTCCAGTTTTTAGCCTTATAACTTCATTCAGCATAGTCTATTGCTTTTTACATGCCTCTAGTCGACATCCCACTAGTATGTTTGCCCCATATCCTGGGATCATTGCCTAGATGTTAAATTCTACATCACAGGAGAGCATTTACAAGTCAATAAACTCTTACCTATCCTATTTTATATTCTTTCCCCTTGATTAAGTACCCTTAGAATCCAACCCCATTTATGCTCCCCCAGGACTTGCTGGTATATGATGTCTATTTTATGTGGCTACTTTTGACTATAAAACAGCTAGGTTATGCTACAACTTAACATAGTTATAGCAGCAGTGGCCATGATGGAAGGTGAGAGCAGATCCTGAGGGGCACACCTGAAGACTTACAGGAAAGAGCTTCTGAATTATTAACCAACACAAGAAATGAATTATCAGGGCATTTTAGCTCTTAATGGGAGTGTCATTTTTATAGAGTCAGTAGGGGTTTGAGAAGTCAGAAGGATTGATGGCATACACCCAGGCCTCTCCATCTAATGTGCCAGTATTCTAGGATTTTTCTACTGGAGCCCTTACCTTAACATGAGAGAACAGCCTTGATGAGCATTTAACTGTCTTTGAAGTTGATTTCTCTGTCTGTTAAGTCTACAGCTTTGTCCTTGGCTTTCTCTACCTATCACTGCAGAAGAAGCTTTCACACCTGACTTTAAATTGTCTAGTACTCTCTTTAGCTCCTCATAACTTTTCTGTGGAACATGAATAACATTTAACTATAGCCAAGCAAGCATGTTATCGATATAGCATTTCTTCCATTTATCTCCCCTAATGCACAGGATTAACCAGCATATTTCCTTTCACCAATACACCCTTTTAACTCACTACCAGTGATAGGGTTAATGACTGGACCACCATCTTATGCTAGGTCCATTTGTACTCCACCTCTCTTCAGTGCTGGGATCCTTATTGTCAGACAGGTGGAGAATGATGCAACTTCAAAACCCAACTCCAAAAACAATCCACTTTCTTACCTGCTTGCTTGAATCATTCCCAGCTCCAATTTAGATCATAGTTTATTGGAAATCCACATTATGATGCTTGCCTGCAAGACCTTTGCTAACATGACAGGGAGCACTGTAGCAATAATTTCCCAAGAGTTAACCCATATCAGCTTGAAATTTGACAGATTTTATACGTCTGCTTCTATAAGATATGAGATTCCCTTGAAAAGCCATGCTCTAATGCAAACAGCTCTCTATACCGCTGAGGCCAACTTTGAAGGAGCTGACAGCTGGATGCTTTCTACTCACCACACTTCTGACAGCTGAACAGAAAGACCTTTGAAGAGAATTCACAGTAAACATTTTCATATCTGCCAAGTTAGTCTTTTCCAAAAAAATAACTTTTGACTTTATTCAGTTTCCCCATTGTCCATTTGTTGTTTATTTCACTGACTTCGGCTCTAAATTATTCATTATTGGTTTGTTTACATTTAATTTGCTAAATTTTTTTCTAGCTTCATGAGATGAACACATAGGTTACTAATTTAAAAATGTTTCCTTGGCCGGGCGCGGTGGCTCAAGCCTGTAATCCCAGCACTTTGGGAGGCCGAGGTGGGTGGATCACGAGGTCAAGAGATCGAGACCATCCTGGTCAACATGGTGAAACCCCGTCTCTACTAATACAAAAAATTAGCTGGGCATGGTGGCGTGTGCCTGTAATCCCAGCTACTCAGGAGGCTGAGGCAGGAGAATTGCCTGAACCCAGGAGGCGGAGGTTGCGGTGAGCCGAGATCGCGCCATTGCACTCCAGCCTGGGTAAAAAGAGCGAAACTCCGTCTCAAAAAAAAAAAAAAAAAAAAAAAAGTTTCCTTTTGTCAATTAGGAGCATTTAAGCTCCTATATATTTCTCATTAAGCACAGATTTAACTGCATCCCATATGTATATAATTTAGTATCTTCGACTCATTTGGTTATTTTGAGGATTATTGCTTAATTTATAAATATTTGAACCTTTTCAAATATTCTTTTTCTATTGCTTTCTTGCATAATTGCACAAAGAAAACACTCTTAATGATTTAAATCGTATGACATGTGTTGAGATTTTCTTTCTGGCCCAGGATACAGTCTATTGTGGAAATAGTTTCATGTCCACTAAAAATGTATTCTTTGGTTGTTTGATACAGTCTTCTACAACTGTGTCAACTTTTGTGAGCATTGTTATTCTTTCTTATCCTTAATGATTTATTTTCTGCTTGTTCTAATATTTACTTAAGTTCTAATATGATTCAACCTTTTCTAAAGTTTTACTTTATTTTAGTTTTTACTTTATGTACTTTGAGTACATGTTATTAGCAGCATACAAATCTAGGATTATTATAATTAATGACTTACTTTATGCTTGTTCTAATATTTACTAGGTTCTAGTATGATTCAACCTTCTTTAAAGTTTATTTTATTTTAGTTTTTATTTTATGTACTCTTGGTACATGTCATTAGCAGCATACAAATCTAGAATTATTATAAATTTTAGTAAATTGAAAATTTATGGTGAATTAAATATTTTGATGAAATGTCAATATTTTTAATAGTCCTTGACTTTAGGTTCAAGTTGTATGATATTAACACAGCTTCACTAGACTTCTTTAGTTAATGATTTTATTACATGTCATCTATCAAGATGAGTTTTTTTTTAAGTTGAAAACTGTCTTTAGAGCTTTCTGTTTGTTTATATAATACAATTACTGATTTGTTGAGTTTCAAATCCATTGTCCTACTACTGTTTCCTCTTCATCCCATCTATTCACTGTTACTTTTTACTCATTTTTGTATTGCTTAAGATTTTAAAATTATTTATTTTCTTCTATGATCTTATAATTAATGTTTTAGTGGTTAACCTAGATTTTTATATGCCTTTTTGATTTATCAGACTTTACCTTAAATCAATACTTATACTGCTACCTGGACAATGCAAGGACCTTACAACTTCAGTTCCATTTACTGAATTTTGTGCTACTATTTTTGTGTACATGATTTCTACACATATTTTCAACTCCACAGCTTATTGTTTAAGCAGTGAATATTCTTATCTTTTTATCTGCTTGATAATATCTTTTCATTTCTTTTAATGGGGTCTTCCCTGCATGAATCTCTCTGATGTTTATTTTTAAATACCTTTATTTTCTTTATTTTTGAAAAAAAAATTATCATGAATAAAATTCTAAAATGGGTTTCTTTTTCGGCGTTTTCAAATTTTTTCATTGTCTGGTTTCCACTGTTTCTGAGGGTAAGTTCATTGGCAGTCTATCACAACTTTGAAGGAAACATCCCTTTTATACAGCTGCTTTTCGAATTTTCCCTTGTTTCCAGCTTTTTAGCCACACCAACAATATGTGTGTGTTCTTTTATTCCTATTTGGAGCATTTTGAAAGCTGTTTGAAGGAGAGGCTAGCTCTTTTTTTTCTTTAATTATTTTTAATTTTTTAAAGCTGTCTCAAAACGATTGCTCTTCATTCTCTTTGAATATTACAGTTTTTCTCTTTTGCCTTTCCTCTCGAGCTCTAATCACACAAACTTCAGAAATTTTCATCATTTTATATTTGACATCTCATTATATTTTCTGCATTTTTAAATTTTCTGTATTCTTTGTGCTTTAACTTGGGTATTTCTTGCTGAACTGTCATCTAGTTCACTAATCTTTGGTTCTGTAATATCTAAATCACTACTATAACTTATATTACTTTCTTAATATATATTTTTCTTCTAAAATTTGCATTTATTTTATAGATGGATCAGTAGACTATGTATTGTCCAAAAATAGGGTTGAAAATGCCAAGTCAAGTAAGGAGAGGGTGTAAGTTAGAGAACACTCTCTCCAGATAATGCCAAAATACAGACACAGAAATTCCCTGAAAAAAAGTAAAGTCAGAATCAGGAGGAAATCCTGACTGCATTTAAACAGAAAGAAGACAAGAAAACAGGAGGATGAGAAACAATGCTAAAAGCTTGGAGAGTTAAGTAGGGTAGGTGAGGAAGAAGCTACAGACTCTGTACAAAAGCCTTCAGCTGCATTTATAAACAAGCCATATTTATGGGGGCATGGCTGCTCCGCAGTGCTCTGTGTGGGCCATGGAGGCAGGAATAAACATGTAAGGGGCCAGGCTGAATGTCAGTGGTCACCCTGGCACTGTTACCAGTGGAAGAGATCCGAGTTTCCTCAAGTTACCTGCAGTGTATCTACAGCAAATTCAGTCCTTGCCTCCCCAGAAGAAAGAATTAGACCGAAGCGCATAAAGCTGTCGTGATTGTTTTCTATGCTATCCTAGAAAACAATCACGACAGCTTTATGCTATCTGGATAGCAAGAGACAGAGGCAAATTTCAGAGCAGGAGTGGAAGTTTATTTTAAAAGTCTTTAGTAAAGGAAAGAAAGAAAAATTTGCTTGGAAGAGACCAAGCAGGAGGGAGGGTCCAAGAGAGAAAAGAGAGCAAAAAGAAAGGGCCTTTAACCCTCATCCTGGGACTTTATGAGCTCCCCTTTTTCCCATGATTCTTCCCTTAGGGTGTGCTGCCGCATGCGCAGAGCCCTCCTCACCCTTGGGAAGTGAGCAGGCCCAGTGTGTTTCTGAAGTTGTATGCATGCCCATCTGAGGCTTTTTCCTTTTTCTGTTGAACTGTACCCGGAAGATTGTACTTCCCATATTTGTCTCTTAATGTGCAAGCCCAGGGAGTCGCTTTCTCCATGGGGTCTGCATTTAGTTAACACTTTACTGTTAACAGGTGTGGAACTTCAGGAAATGACCTCTCCCTGGAGCCAGTGCCAATTTATCACTTTTAAAGAGGCAATGAAATAGTTGCCGAATCACTGCCAAACATTTCTAGTGGGTGGGGGGAGGGTGGGACAGCCCTCTCCTGCCCTGCTCATGCCAAGCTACCTGTAACAGGCATCATGGAAGACCTACCCTATACCTAACATCATGGAGAGCTGTCTGACCTGGATGTTTGTATGCTGCTTACACACATCTTGTGTACTGGCACATTTCTCCTATAGAAAAACTAGACTTCCTAGACTAGTCTAGACTTCCTACTCTGTATCCCCTTTCCTAATTTTCTATCTCTCCTCATACAGCCTTCCTACTTTCCTCCTCAACTGCTCCCTTTCCTTCTTCCTCTTCCCCCCTTTTTTTTTTTACTTTTTATCTTTCTTTTGCATCCTCCATATGCCTGCTTTTCAAAATCACCAGCCTATTTAAGGAAGGGGAAAGAGCCAAGAGTCAAACTGGGAATTGTGTTAGAAAAGTGGGATGGAAGGAAAATTCAAGATCATCTATTTCAATATCCTACCATACATAGGGACTGTCTCTGAAATGAAAACATTTTCATACAGCTTTTATTGGAACATCTAGCCATGAGCAACTCACTACTTCAGAGTCAGTTTGTTCTATTCATAGTGGGTTACAGTTGGTAGAAAAATTTCTTATTGTAAGCTGAAATCTGTCACTCTCTAAATTTAGGCTAATTAGCCCTATTGACTCCTTTATTTCTAACATATATTTTGCATATATTATATAGGTATAGTATGGAAACTTCACCTTCCTCAAATTAATTGTACTTGTCTATTAGTCATAACTCTCCAAAACAAGAATTTTCTTTAACATTCTTACTGGAACCATTAATTATGGAACCATTGAAAAATCAATGGCAATTTTGGTGCTGCAAGATTGAATGGACTAAGACTCATTAAAATCAACTGAAATCTGTACCTATCAGAAAGTTTGGTTAACACTTAGGCATAGCCATTCCAGATGACAAAAGATAATACACATTCATTAGTAATATATCCCAGATACCTGTCTGATTTGGGGCTACCTTTTGTAATTGATTCTGGGTTTGTCCCTAGTGCCTTGCTGTTTTATAGTTTTTAGAGGAGCACCACATTGATTCTTTTTTCAGATCTGAAAAGCTACGAAACACTCAATCAATCAAATTGAAAACATAAAGAGAACCCTTGAAGTCAGTAATTGCTAATCAAATATAAAGATGTCATTGTTGCAGTAATAGTTTCCAAATTCAAGAATCAGAGAGAAGACAGATTTTAATTTCCTTGGGGAAATTTCCTTCCTACCCATTAATGGAAGGTCAAATCTGTAAGAGGTAGTGCATCTGACTCACAGTCATAAGACTTGAATTTAAATACAGGTTTTGCCATTGCATTAATCTATAACTTTGGATCAGTAACTTGACTCTTGAAACTCATTTTTCTTATCTGAAAAAATAGTACTAACAACAAATGAGTAATATATGTAGATTATATATTTATATATATCAGTAAAGGATTATATTGACTTTAGATAATATTTTTCTCCACTAGACTGTAAGCTTTTGAGGATAGAACCTTATATTATTTTTCTTTGTATCTCAGAGGATAACAGTCCTAAAACACAGATGTAATCATTATTATAAGTAATTATAAGAATTTTAAAAGTACTCATTAAAAAAGTATTTAATAAGTTCTAACTAAAAACTCAATAAAAAATGATAACTGCAGTATTTTCTTTCACTCCTTCTTATTTTGTGAGTAAGCAAGTTTCAGTAAGTAGAAAATAAAATAAATTATTTAGGGCAAGGTATTAGCACAAGGCTTGGAAAATCTTATTTGTGTTAATAAGATTATAAATCACCTTACATGATGTAGTGTCCAGTATTTATTTAAGAAAATATGATCTTAAATGGATATTTCTTCAGGTAAAGTAGGTTTTTTCTGAGTTTCCACAATATTAAGAAAAAAAGAAGATGTTCAACAAGTATTTGCTGAATAAATGAATACATGCCTAGGATCCTCAAACCAAGAAAACATCAAATATTTCCTTTAATTTTAATGAAGTTACATTTTAAAGTTTATTCTTAATCTCTGGAGTTAAAAAAACAAAAACAATTGGAGTGGATGTCTCATACAGCTGAACAATATGTTCTGAGGATCATCAGATTTTTAAGATATTAAAATCTGATAAAGGTCTTTGACACGGCAACCACAAGAACCTCAAATATTTTACAGAAAAAAAAAATTAAGGATGTATTATCATTAAGAAAACAAATATATCTAATACAAATGTAATGTCAACCTGCATCTCTCTGAAATGAATTACTGTGTCTATAAATATAGAACATGTCTCTTTAAACCTTTACCTCAGAGCTACTTGAGATGTAAAAAATTACTGAGTAAACAGAAGAAGCACTTTGAGAATACTTGTTTTCAGCCTGATAAAATATGACCATTCATCAATAAAATGTCTTCCGTTGGAGTCACCAATTCCTAGAGTCATTGCCTATTCTGTTTCACAGTAAGACATGGAAATATGTTCACAAAAGGCTTTTGTTACTGCAACCCCCTGCAGATGTCTGTAATTGGGGTTAAATGGGTGACCCATGCTTACTTGAAAGTAAAAAATAATTTAAGAAGGAGGTAGCATTTGAGTTGAGACTTAGAGGAAGAATCAAATGTAGGTACCCGGAATAGGGACAAGGGCAGTGGGAAGAGCATGAATAAAAACTTGGAAAAGAAAAATTTATTATGAGTAGAAAACAGGAAACATGAGATGGAAACTTACGGGAAATTAGATAAGAAAATAGGTTGGGGTAAAGTTATGGAAGTCCATGAATGTCCAGCCAAGAAACATGGACACACAGTTACTCGGGCAGTGTAGTGTCATTCAAGTACAACATTTAACATGTCCAAAGTAGAATTTAAAATTTCTACAACATGATTACAAGCATTTACTTAGTGCTAAATATAGTCATTTTCTAAGCCAGATGTTTCCTTTTTAAAATTAGTATTCTGCTTTTATAAATTCAGATGACCAGTATGACTATTAACAACATTTATCTCTATCACTTTAAATATGTGGAGAAATGTTCATGCACATGTAAAATATTTCAGATAAAAAAGGGTATAAAGTCAGATACTTGTCTATGATTACTATTATGAAGCATTTGACTAGTTATACAATGTGTCACACTCATTGAGCTTTCAGTATTTTAAAGATGATCACATATCCAAGTTATTTGTCTTAAGTAATATTTTGCTTATGATCTAACACACAATTGACACTTACATAACATGCAATTAAACAAGCATCCTTTTTTAGTATCCAAATTTAATTTGGAGATGTCATTTGTCTCTAAAGATTCTTTAGAAACACAATGTCTGTTCATTCTCATTAGTATGTTGTTACATAATAATTTGAGTTCTCCTTTAGCGCTTATGATTTCGTTCTTATGAATCTTTCTTCCTTTAAGGATACAAAATTGTTTGCCATATATCTCTCTCATAGAAAAGTGACTGGAATCACTTATTGTCAACTCATATAGGCAATTCACTAAATAACAGTCAAACCCTTCTTGAGCACAGACATAATCAGTGTCAGCATTTTTCCCAACTTGCATATTTTTGTTTCACGATACATGTTCTGTCTCCTTGTCCTAAATTGGGATGACTGTCATGATAGCATTTTCCATTATACTAATTAGAACAGTCCAATGGTGATACAGTATAATATCTCAGTTGTGTTGCTGAATTCAGTTTTTTCAGTTTTTTTTTTTTAAATGCTACCAATTAGGGTCTGGATGTTTGTAGATATTCGTTTTGGCCGAATCAATTCATATCTCTCAATAAGCTATATTTGAAGCAGAAAAATTCTAAGTGAATTATCTTTGCCATCTAGCCAATAATGGGCCCCAAGGCATTGTCAGTATTCTAATTGTTGCTAGTTTACCTTTCTCTACAACAAAGGAGATGAAGGATGAAGTTCTTAGATCTAGGCAAAATCACATGGCAACTTCATTATCATCCAATCAGCTATTGGTTAATAAAGATAAATGTGTGGGGTGAAATAACCTAAACAATCAACTGGGGTTCTTGGTTGTAAGCAACGGAAAATAAATCTAGATGATTTAATTGGTCATCAGGAAGGTAAGAGAATTATACTCAGAAAATAATAAGAAAATGGGAGTCAAAATCATAGCACAGATTCAGCACACCGAGACCATCACTGCTGCCTTGGTTGAATTTTACAAGCCAGAGACTGCAGTGCCATGATTGCAAGCTCTGAATCCCAGGTGTGTTTTCTGCCACACTTTTGAAAGTCATTCCTTTCTTTGAGACATATAAACCTAGTTAAAATGCAGGGTAAGCCTTCTGGATTGGTGAAGCCATTTGCCCAATCCATTTCTTTCTTTTTTGAGTGGAAGAGGAGGGGATTATAAACAACAGAGATTTATTTCTCACAGCTCTGGAAGCTGGAAAGTCCAAGATCAAGGCAATAATAGATTTGATATGTGGTGAAAACCGACTTCCTGGTTCATAGATAGCTGTCTTCTTGCTGTCTTCTCTCTGTGTTCTCAGAGGCTGAGGGAGGGGTGAGGGAGCTCTTTGGGGTTTCTTTCATAAAGACACTAGTCCATTCATAAGCACTCCACCCTCATGATTGATCGCTTCCTAAAGAACCCACCTTCAAATATCAAAGCTTGGGGAATGGGTTTCAACTCATGAATTTAAGGGGACACAAATATTCAGTCCATAGCAGTCAGTGAAGTCCATTTTTTTTTAATATTTGGAAATTGTATTGTTTTTCGGAATATCTCAAGTGAGAAAAGTAAAGGATTTAATAATAATAATAGAATCAAAATAGTACATTCTGGAACCTAATGTGTTCTTATTTTTCAATGGACTCAAGATTTTATCTTCTTCTTTTTGTTAACTTGTATTTTAGGTTTGGGAGTACATGTGCAGGTTTGTTACATAGATGAACTTGTGTCACAGGGGTTTGTTGTACAGATTATTTTATCACCCAAGTATTAACCCTCATACCCAATGGTTATTTTTTCTGCTCCTATTCCTTCTCCCACTCTCTACTCTCAAGTAGACTTGAGTGTGTTTTGTTCCCTTCTTTGTGCACATGGGTTCTTATCATTTATATTTATAACTGAGAAAATGTAGTATTTGGTTTTCTGTTTCTGTGTTGGTTTGCCAAAAATAATGGGTTCCAATTCTATCCATGTTCCCACAGAAGACATGATCTCATTCTTTTTTATGGCTGCTTAGTATTCCATAGTGTGTATGTACCACATTTTCTTTATTGAATCTGTCATTGATGAACATTTAGGTGGATTTAATTTCTTTTATATTGTGAATAGTGCTGCAGTGAACATTTGTGTGCATTTGTCTTTATGGTAGAATGATTTATATCCTCTGGGTATATATCTAGTAATGGGATTGCTGAACTAAATGGTAGCTCTGCTTTTAGCTTTTTGAGGACCCACCATCCTGCTTTCCACAATGATTGAACTAATTTACACTCCCACTGCAGTGTATAAGTGTTCCCTTTTCTCTGCATCAATTATTTTTTGACTTTTTATATTGCCATTCTGATTTGTGTGAGATGATATTTCTTTGCAGTTTTAATTTGCATTTCCCTAATGATCAGTGATATTGAACTTTTTTTCATATGCTTGTTGGCTCTATCTATGTCTTCTTTTGCAAAATTTCTTTTCATGGCCTTTGCACACTTTTTAATGAAATTGTTTGTTTTTCCTTTGTACATTTGTTTAAGTTCCTTGTGGATGCTGGATATTAGAACATTGTCAGATGCATAGTTTGCAAATATGTTCTCCCAGGTTTTAGTTTGTCTGCTTACTCTGCTGAGAGTTTCTTTTGCTGTGCAGAAGCTCTTTAGTTTAATTAGATCTCATTTGTCAAGTTTTGCTTTTGTTACAATTGCCTTTGGTATCTGTCATGAAATCTCTGATTGTTTCTATGTCCAGGATGGTAGTGCATGGTAGTGCCTAGGTTGTCTTCCAGGGTTTTTACACTTTGGGGTTTTACATTCAAGTTTTTAATCCATCTTGAGTTGATTTTTGTAAATGGTATAAGGAAGTAGTTCAACTTCAATCCTCTGCATATGACTAGCCAGTTATCCCCTTACCATTTATCAAATAGGTAGTTTCACTGCTTGTTTTTGTCAGCTTAGTTGAAGATCAGATGGTCATAGGTGTGCGGCCTTATTTCTGGGCTCTCTATTCTGTTCCATTGGTTTATATGTCTGTTTTTGTACAAGCATCATGCTGTTTTGCTTACTGTAGCTCTGTAGTATAGTTACAGTTTGGTAATGTGATGCCTTGTTTTCATTTTATTTATTTATTTATTTGTTTGTTTAGTTTAGGATTGTGCTCAATCCATTTCTTCATGGTTGACTCAGAAAAGGAGTATCGAGCATTTCAGTGCCCATGGAGAGAGGCAGACTCTGCCTAGCATTAAGACTCACATAAAATATGGGAAATGTTTGAATATGAGAAGGATATTCATTTGTTGGTCAGATAAACAGACAAAAGACAAATACTCACTAAAATGTATAAAGTTAAAACTGAGAAGACAGAATAGGTGACAGTGGTTAATGACATAGATTTTGACATTGGATTGATCTAAATGAGAATTTTGGCTCTCCTACTTTCTAAATATGTAATCTCCAACATACTTTCTATCCTCTCTGAGCATCTGCTAGTTTATAAGTTCCATAAAACTGTGTCTGGCTTATTCACTGTGGTATTTCAAGCAGCTAGAACAATGTCTCGCAATGAGCAAAAGCTCTAAAATAGTTATTGAATTAATGACAAGGCCAAATCCCAGTATTACACATGATGACAGCAGCATGTTACGTGCCTCCTAAACACTTAAATATTTTATTTGTTTTTATGATTATCCAACTGAAGTATTTCCCCACGACTACACTAAGCTCTATGGAGTCAGGGACAATAAGGTTTGTAAACTATTTTTTCCTGTGACTGTTTAATTATTTGAGAAGATCTGTACATTTAGATTATTTAGTCATTGTTGAGAAATGAGAAATATCCATTAAATGGGAACACTCAAATATAAAAGATTTTTCTTTATATTATTATTAAAAATTAATATCTCCAATAAAATATAATATTTTAAATTTATGTTCATAAAACTATCAATAATACACCATTTTTAAATAAATCTGTGACCATTTTTGAATTTTTTTCTAAGTACAGTAATTCCATTTACTTAATAACATAATTTTGCTTACTAAAGAGAGTGATGTAATTAAAAACAGTGTGTAGATAAATACTTCTGAGACTGCCTTTCCTCAGCCTGTCAGGTTTGTCCCACACTTCCTCTTTAGGCAGGTCTCATTATGCCAACTTTTTGTGTAGCTATCCATCCTGATAGATCATTAAATATGTGGCCCCCCACGAGATAACTATATCTATACAGATGTTGCTCCAGTGCCTCCTGGAATATAATTTGTTCCCCAAGAGTAGATGAGGAACTCTTAAAATAAGGTATTATTACTACTATTATCAGGGCTAACATTTATGGAACCCTTGTTAAATGTCAGGCTCTATGCTAAGCACTTCATGTGCAATTACTCTTATAATCCACTCTAAATCTAGATTAAATAGGGTCCATTATTATCCCCACATTACAGAGGAAAAGTGGATCTTAGATAGGTCACATAGCTTGTAAGTCATAGAGCTGGGATTCAGACTGACCCCAGAACACTATGTGAAACTTCTTCCCTATGTTTTCAGATTCTGACTACAAGTTTCTCTCTCCTCTCTTTTAGCAAGGGATTTTTTTTTAATATTTGCATTTGTATTTTAACTTTTATTTTTTTTTCCTTTATAAAGGGAGCCTATTTTGCCTAAACAAGAACCACAATTATGTAAAGGTAAATATTGAATGAGAAGTTTTATGTTGCATTACTAAATGTGCTTTCAGTCCAGAGTCATGACCTTATGACTCATGCAGCCAGACATAGCAATATGATAAAGATTTGGCTTGTTATGGTGATATAATTGTGACATCTCTGTTGCCCTAGGAATAAATTGAGATTAGAAAGCACAGAGACTAGCAATAAGGAGTTACCTCTTGAACATAAAAGATTTTGTTAGCTCTTCTCAAAAATGATATGAAGGCAAAATAATTTTCCATTGTAGAGAAAAATAGCAGGACAGTGACAAAAAATAATCTGATCTATTCATTTTTCAATTTTTCCAAAGAAATTCTAAACACCTCTAAAACACATGCATACTGGTGGTGTTAGTCAACTTATACCACTGCCTGTGAGGATGATGCAGCAAATTCAACGAAAGTTGTATACATTATGGAAAAGCTTAAATTGCATGAAGAAAAGAAGCTGACAGAAGAAAGGTGGAAAATATTTTCAATATCATTTTCTTTATTGTTATTTTAAATTGACAAATTATAATTGTGTATTTTTATGGGGTACAAAATGATATGACATGTATAAACTGTGGAATAATTAAATCAAGCTAATTAACATATCCTTTACCTCAAATACTTATCATTTTATGCGGTAAGAACAACTGAAATTTACTCTCTTAGCAATTTTGAAATACATATTATTATTAACTATAGCTAACTCATTGTTCAGTAGATCTAACAAAAACTTTGTATCCTTTGACCAACATCTTCCCATTTCCCCATCCCCAGCCTCTGGTAACCACCATTCTACTTTCTGCTTTCATGATGAATTCCACTGTTTTAGATTCCACATAGGAGTGCTTGGCTTATTTCACTTAGCATGGTACACCCATGTTATCACAAAGAACAGAATTTTCTTCTTTTTTTCAGGATGAATAGTGTATCTACAATACTATTATGTATAGACCATAATTTATTTATCCATTCATCCATTGATGGACACTGGGGTAGATTTCATATATTGGTCACTGGGATTAGTGCTTCAATGAACATAAAAATGCAGATATCTCTGACATACTAAACAGAATTGCTGTATGATACAGCAATCCCACTTCTAGTATAGATCCAAAGGAGGGATATTTTTAAAAAGAGAGAGTATTTCATCATTTCAATCTTATATGTACTTAATGAGAATGTTAGTTATCATCAGGATCTCCTATCATCAAATTGTAGTTTACAACAGAAGTCAACAAATCTTTTTCACAAAGGATGAGTTAGTAAATATTTTAGGCTTTTCAGGCTAGTTGGCTTCTGTCAAAACTGTTCAATTCTGCCATTAATAGCATTAAAACAGTCATAAGTAATACACAAAAAAATGAGCATGGTTGTGTTCCAATGAAACCTTAACAACGACAACAAAAAATAGCCTATAAGCCACAGTTTGCCAATCTGTGGTCAAGAAGAAAGACACACAGAAACACAAATCGTCAAGGCAAAAATAACTGAGACTGATTAATGTCAGAGCCTTACAAGATTATACTGGGTAACTTGGGAAAACAGTTGCCAAGAAAGTGTTTGCTAACATTCTTCATATCATTTATGGGTATAAATACTGAGGGAAAAAGACAAATGCTTAAAATAATGAGATCCACTTAAGAATTAGAAATACTTAACAAAGTCAAGGTGATGTTATTCTACTGCTGGTAAACCTAAGTGATTACTACAGATTCTGTGACAGCATGAACAGGAGGACATCATGAGAAAACATACCAACCTAGAAATATATAAATCAGATCTGAGACCATTTCAGAACCTCAGATGTCTGATCATGGGTAATTTCTAAGCTCTTCATTGAGGTCTTTATAGACACATTTCCCATGTCCACCCTTGCTAGACTTCGCTTCAACATTTACAGAAGATTTGAAAAGTCATGTGCAGTCATTTAGCATGCAGGCATACCTACACATATACACACATATGGGCAAAGAAAAAAAGCATGTATTATTTGAAGAACTAGCATCTCTATGGCAAAGGAGACATGGAGGATACAGATTTGAGGTTCAATGAGTGGAGAGAAACAGGCCGTCTGTCCATCAAAGCATTATCCTTATTGATACTCCGGTCACACACACTTTTGAAAGGTCTATAGTTACTCTTTGACAAGAATTTATCTGCTGAATAATATCAATTACTCCAAAGACAAAGGAAAACATGACTAATAATCACACTTTCTCTGGACATAGGAAAGTATATAATCTCTATCCAGTAATCCAGAGATTAAAATTGGGACGATTTTATAATTAATGTTTTCAAAATTGTTACAAAATCTATTTTCTTCATGTTTTCCCCACATGTGAACTATGTTTTCATCCATGCGATCACACAAGTTAGAAATATGAGAGCTGTTTCTTTCTCATTTCCTTCTACTATCCACCTTCAAGCCCTGACAATCTTATAGATTCTGTCTTCAAACCACTCCTCTGTACAACTGCTAAAGGCTTTCTTATCATCATCATGCATTTTCTTTGTTTTTTTTTTTTTTTTCATTTTGAGACAGAGTCTCACCCTGTCACCCAGGCTGGAGTAGAGTGGCATGATTATAGCTCACTGCAGCCTTGACCTCCTGGGCTCAAGTGATCCTCTAACCTCAGCCTCTTGAGTAGCTGGGACCATAGCTACTTGAATCCAAAACTGAGGTCTATTTTAAAAAATCCACCTTCTACATTCCTCTTCTGCAATATAGGAAAAAAGAGTAGAGTAAGATACTCTATAGATAAGAGGAAAAATGAGAAGTGGACACCATTGTGCTATTTAAGTCCCTGGCCACAGCTGTCCCTATGCCAGCTTCCATCTACCCTAACCCCCTCTGGTTTTCCATCTTGTGATATCATCCAGTGAATTTCTTGTTTTAGCTTAGATTACTGTACCGGGATATTATTGCCACTGTGATTAAAAAATTTCAGCTAATGTAAATTCACATTTCTTTCTCTCCCTTTAGTTCCGTCACCCCTCTGAAGACCTGGTTCTTAGCTGCAGCTGCAACTCTATCCCTGGACTCATCTTTGAAACTACTCAGAGGTCAGAGGCAAAGGTCCAGCATACTCTTTTTTCTTCTTTAATTTTATTTTTATCTTACCTAATGTTGACTTCTTTATTTTTCAAATCCCAACAGATAGACAGTCAAGAGCTTTAGAACTTTACAACAGGATCTTCCAAGTGCCCTGAGACTTCGTGATGGAGCCAACAGAAATAAATCATACAGGACAAAGCCAGACCCTGGTGTGAGGGATGCTTATGAAACAACATAAACAAGAAGTTGTATGAAAAAGACTGTATGGAAGGAAGAAGAGATAATGGAAATTAACTCATAATAGCCCTAATTAAAACACTTACAGTAAAATATCATTAGTACTACTTGATGTTGGTGAAAGGCTCAAGACGCAAGTCAGAAAGCCTGTTTGCTGTGAGTTCTTGAACAAATAATGTAACTTTGTTGAAATTCAGTTTTCTTTTCTATCATTGGGTATTAATAATTTCTCTGGGATATAAGAGTTATGTGAAGTTAAAATAACTAATAAATGGGTAAACCCTGAAAATGGATCGAATTTTGTAAATGTGAGAATCTTATAAATATAGTACTTGAAACCAAAATAATTAAGTCTCAGATTGAGGAATATCGGATACTAGGGCAGGCTAACTGGACAAAGGTCTCATTTATCAGCCACCTTCAGTCACACTAAAATGGGGCTATATTTTTTTTATTTACTTACCTACCAGTACTGCCAACAGTCAAAATAGTGTTACTTTCCAAGTTATTTAACTTTTTTAGGATAACAGAAAAAAAGATCATTTCTAGTTTTCAAGGCATGTATTCAATGAGTAATATAGATTTATATCACTTGGTGAACACATGGCAATTTCCCTGCTACCACTAAAAATAAAATTTTAAAATGCTATTTGATACCTTCATTAAAAACTTTTATTGTTTGTTTGTTTGCTGATATGGCAGGAATTCAAGTCAAGATAATTAGATTTATGAAACAACATAGAAAGAGCTCCCAATTTCAGCATTGTGACAGGTCCATTGATAAAACCTGCTCAGGCAGAGACCAAGTTGGAGAGAATAGGTTATTATTCTAGTTCTCCTGAGGTAAAGGAAATAGTCTTAAAAACATGAATCTATCCAACCTCTTTTAAGTAGAGAGGTCATTAGTCTCTTTCCTTATTAAAATGAGCACAAATTGAACATGCATAGATTGATTCCCTCTATTCAGTTGCTGTTTGAAACTTAGCTTGCTACACATTTTAAGAGACATTTTCTGCACATTTTAACAGACACACATTTTCTACACATTTTTAACAGACACATTTTTACAGACATTTCTCAGTGTAGCTCTCTGACTTTATGACATCAGCGGAAGCAGTCTTCAACCTGGTAAAAATGTAAGGAAAATGTAATGCCTACTTATAAACTTAACAAGAATATCAAAGACAACTATTTTATCAATAAATTTCAAGATTTAGAGATTTCACATGATAGCCAGTAGCTCTTTGCTATAAATATAAAGCTATATAATCCACAATTCCATTTATTTGCTTATTTTATGTTTTCCTGAAGTAGTTATTGAGAACCTATTGTCTGTAAAGAGCTGGAAAAGACAGAAGAATACAGAGTAGCAATGCATTCAAAGAATGCCAAGTACAGGAAGTGGAAAGATGCTGAATTCTTGCCTGGATTTGATTTTAATTAGTTTTATGACCTTGGTTAAGTGACTTCTCCCATGTACATCATTAAGCACTTTTTTATTGAGGGCTTCCCATAGGCAGAAACAAGATTGACAGAGGAACAAATAAACCTGCCCCCAGCCTTTGTGGAACTGATATGATAGTGGGTAAGACAAATATGAAAGAATTAAACACATAAACAAATGTAAGTAAAGATTGTGTAAAGTGTAACTGAAAGTAAATGGTGCTAAAGAAGTGTTAAAACTTGAGCTTCTGATTTAATTGGCCAGTCGTGGAATACTTATCTGAGGAAGCAAAATTTAGACTGATACCTGAAGAAAGAAAGATTACTGGGTGTAAATAACAAATGTGGAAGTGTAACAGATTTCAGGAAGTTCAGGCCAGTCTGGTTGAATTGCAGACACCAAAGGGAAGAAGGCAAAGGATGAGACTTACTAACCAGGCACTGTCCAAATCCTGCAAGGTAAGAAGACATGGTAAGAAGTTTGGAATATACCCTAAGTCAAATGAAAAATCACTAACGGATATTAAACAGCTGTGTGACATGACCAGATTTGCATTTTTAAAGATCACGTGGGCTGTGGTATAAATAGAGGATTGAGAGAGTAAGATGCAGCTGTTGAAAGCAGCGGACTAGTTACACACACTGAAATGTGACAATGCTCCAAAACACATAATACTGAATGAAAAAGAAAAGAGAATGTGCTTCAAAGCACAATGCCTTTATATAATGATAGCTTGATGAAAACACATAAAAATAAAAGATTATATATTACATCTCTTAAAATGATTGCTCTTGAAAGGCTTAACAGGGATGACAATGGGGGTAAAAAAAAATAACCTAATAAAACAAGAGAGCGCTTATGAATGGACCAGCAACAATAATAGGCCTTGCATTAATGAACATGATAAATTCATTTAAAGGCCCTAGGATTTTTAGAATGGCAAATGAGCATTGGCTTCAACTTAATGTCACCAGCTGCATTAGCCTGTAAAAAGGGAGTCAGGCTATCTTTTGAAGTTTTGGAGCCAGACATTGGCTTCTCCTCTCAAGCTATGAAATTCCTAGATTGCTCTGCTTCCAATGGAAGGCTACTTCATCTACATTGAAAATCTGTTGTTTAGTGTAGCCACCTTTATCACTTATCTTAGAGAAGTCTTCTGGATAATTTGCTGCAGTGTCTACATCAGCACTGGCCACTTTACCTTGTACTTTCAGGTTATGGAAATAGCTTTTTTTCCTGAAACCCCATGAACCAATCTTAGCTAACTTCACACTTTTCTTCTGCAGTTTTCCCACCTCTCTTAGCCTTCATGGAATTGAAGAGAGTTAGGGACTTGCTCTGGATTAGGTTTTAGTTTAAGAGAATGTGTTGGCTGTTTTATTCTTCTATCCAAACCACTAAAACTGTTTCCATATCAACAACAAGGCTGCTTCCCCTTTTCAATCATCATGTGTTCACTGGAGCAGCACTTTTAATTTCATTCAAGAGCTTTTCCTTTGCATCCACAACTTGACTAACTGGCACAAAACTCCTAGATTTCAGGCTGTTTCAGGTTTCAACATACCTTCCTTACTAAGCTTAATCATTTCTAGCTTTTGATTTAAAGTGAGAGACATGCAACTTTTTCTTTCACTTGAACACTTAGTAGCCATTTTAGGGTTATTACTTGGCCTAATTTCAATATTGTTGTGCTTGGGCCCGAGAAGACGGAGTGGGATGAGGGAGCCAGTCAGTGAAGAAGTCAGAACAGATACAACATTTATTAATTAAGCTTGTCATCTTATATGGGCACGATCCATGGTGCCCCAAAAGAATTACAATAGTAACATCAAATTTCATTGATTGCAGTTCCTCATAAGAGATATAACAATTTAAAAGTTTGAAATATGGTGAAAATTACCAAAATGTAACACAGACACATGAAGTAAGCACGTGCTGTTGGAAAAATGGCACCAATAGTGTTGTTTGATGCAGCATTACCATAAACTTTCAATTTGTAAATAACAAAATATTTATGAGGCACAATAAAGCAAAGCACAATAAAAATGAGGTGTGCCTGTATTTTAAAATAACAGATTGAATGGGGGGAGAATAGTTGAGGAACTGGAAGCAGAGAGAACAGGTACAAGATTCAAGTAGTAGTCCAGGAAAATTAAAGCAAGTAGAAAAACTAACAGAAGTCCAGGATAAAAGATATTGAGGACTTAACTACATATTTCCAGAAGGAATGAAAAAAAGGTCAGAAGTGATAATGTTGAAATATCCTCAGCTGACTTGACTATAAAAGAAAGTGTTGGCATTAAAAAAAAAATGGACGAAGCTGAAGAACTCACAGAATGATGAATAATCAAGTAAATTGTGGTCTCCTTATCAAAAAGAAAAATAAAGACATGTAGATAGAAATTCAATTTGTATGTCTTTACTCTGTAAACCTAGGAGGCATTTACAAAGTACGTAAGAAAAATTTAAGATTGGAGTTAATGAACCAGAGATAGGCAAGAGAGACGTAATAGGTAATACAGCTTAGCTGGTAAGATCCTTGGAGCACAGCAAATTTGGATTTAAGTTAGTAATAATAATTATGCATTGCACATTATAGCCTTTACACTTTTTAATCAGTTCTTCCACTTAATAGGCAAATATTCTTTTAACATCTATTAAGTATAGGAAAATACTAGGAGTGGGAAATACAGCAGTAAGTAATAAAGTTACTTAAGTAAGTGTAAAGTTAATAAAACACAGTCCCTAACCTAGTTACTCTTCTACTGTGAGATTTTCACATTCAAAATGTACTGAGCACCTATTGGGTACAGAGGACTTGGATGAGCAAATGAATGTGATATGTCTCTTGCTGTGTTGTTGGAATAAGTTGAGTGCTGGGGACATCCAAAGAAAGGAAACCACATGGAAGAGGTGACATTGGATCTTGAGGGATGATTAAGAGTCATCAAACAAAGTACATTTATATATATTATAGTATCGCCTATAATCCTGCTCACACCCTGTGAGGATCAAGTAAATATATTAAAGATGTCTTTCTTACAGGATATTCTGAGCAAGATGAGAGAAAGGGTAATATGATAGCCCCAACAGTCATTTTACTCCTCTTCCTAATTTCACTGTTTTGTTGAAAGTAAGTGTTTTTTTGTTAAAATAGTCTTATTTTTTATTTAGTTCTAGGCAAAAGAACAGTACTATTCCTTGAAAACATTTATTCTTTAGGGATATGAAGTGGTGTTTGCCCAACAAAATACACAATTTCTAAAACATTATGACTAATTCAAGCAAATATATTCTCTAAAGAAAAGTCTCTATTTCACTTTGTGTACATAGAGGCAGATTTAATAAACAAGTTAAAACAAAAGTCTTCTGTCAGTATTATTCCTCAGCACTGTTATAAAGAGTGGCAAAAATTCCTTTCTTTGACAAAAGAGACTTTTTCCCCCTTTTCCCCCGAGACACCAATGAATATAAATGTGCAAGTAAAATATTTTCACTTAGATTCACAGAATGTTTGACACTAATATACTCTGGAGCATTTAAATTTTTTCCTGAACTTAAAACTGCCAGTTTTTAAAATGTTAAGTATTATTTACCAAATTAAGTGAGAATAATAATTTATTTTGCATAGCAAGCATTGTGCCTGCTAAGAAAAGAGGCTTTTTATTTTCTGTTTAGTTATCTTCTTCTTGCTGTCCATCAGTGTCAGTAGCTTATCAAAAACAAGTCAAGGACAACCCACTTTGGTATCTATGCAAATAGGATTCAATTATCCCCAATGAGTTTGCAAAACTTGCAGAAGTCATTAATTTGAAAAACATGAGGATTAATGCAGGGAATTTGGAACCTATGACAAAGACGTTTTAAAATTACTCCCATTTAAACTTTGATTTTTTGCACACAGAAAATGCCTAATCCAGCTAATTTTAACTACTATGAACTATAACTTCCATAATAAAAACACAACTAGCAAATATTATTATCCTGTTTCTTACATAATTTGTCTAAAAATTAACATATCATGCTTCTCTTAACTGAAGAACTTCTTCAAACATTTCCTTTATGCAGGTCTGTCAAGAATTAATTCTTTCAAGTTTTTTTGGTCTGTAAAAGTGTTTATTTCCTCTTCATTTTAATAACATTAATAGACTTTATTATCATCACAATTTTAGATTTTCTAAAAAATTGCAAAGATACTACAAAGTTTCTGTGAACCTCACACCCATTTCCTCCTATGATTAGTATCTTACATTATGATAGTATAATTGTTACAGTTAATGGACTAAAATTGATACATTATTACTAGCAAAGGCTCATGGTTTATTCATTTTTATTTATTTATTTTTAGTTTTTAATGTAATACCCTTCAACTTTTTGATTTTCTTCCGGATGCTATATTTTCTTCAGTATTCTATTGGCAATTCTAGATCTTTTGCCTTGCCATATAAACTTTGGAATCGGTTTGTCAACATCTGCACTATAACTGACTGAGATATTGATTGGGATTGTGTTGAATCTATAGACAAAGTTGGGAAAACGTGACATCTTACCAATACTGAACAAGATGAAATATATCTTCATGGACTTTTACCTTCTTTGATTTAGCAGAGTATTGTAGTTTTCTGCATATGACACCCACACATTTTTGTGAGGTTTATACCTAAGTATTTATTTTTCTTTTTTGGTATTATTGTAAAAGTTATTAAAAAGGTTTACTTTTAAATTTCAAATTATGAATGTTCCTAACTGGTATACAGGAAAGCATTTGATTTTTCTGTATTTACTTTGTGCCCTGTAACCTTGTTCAATTTGACCATTACTTCTGAGTATTTTTGTTGATTCTTTGAGAATTTTCAGGATGTCATTTTATTTTAATTGTACTTTAGGTTCTGAGGTACATGTGCAGATCATGCAGCATTGTTGCATAGGTAGGCACATGGCAAGGTGGTTTGTTGCCTTCATCCCCCCATCACCTATATCTGGTATTTCTCCCCTCGTTATCCCTCCCCACCATCTCCACTCCCCGCTGTCCTTCCCCTAGCCTCCACCAACTGACCGCAGTATGTGATGCTCCCCTCCCTGTGTCTATGTGTTCTAATTGTTCAACACCTGCCTATAAGTGATAACATGCAGTGTTTGGTAAAAAGACAATATTATTTCTTCCCTTCCATATGTATATATTTTATTTTCTTGTCTTGTTGCAACAGGTAGAACTTCCAATGTGATATAAAGTAGGAGTGGTAGGACAGACATCTTTGCCTTTTCCTGATACTTGTCAAGAAATATCCAGTTTCTCACCACTAACTATAATGTTAATTGTAGATTTTTTGTTTCTCACCACTAAGTATGATGGTGATGTTAAAGTGTAGATTTTTTGTTAGCTGTAGGTTCTTTACCAACATGACATTCCTTTCTCTTTTTCAGTTTGTCCAGTATTATGATAGTCCCCATCCAAAGGGCATTCTTTATTTCCATCACTGCATTTTTTATTTTTAGAATTTCCTTTTGATTTCTTAGAAGTTCCATTCCTCTGTTTACATTGCCCATTTGTTCTTGCATATATTTTTGATGCTTATACTTTTTGTGTGTATTTTCTAGCCTTTGATATTTCTTTTTTTTTTTTTTTGGTTGAAAACTGGACGTTTGTATCAAGTCATGGGAACTGAAGTAAATAGACCTTAAGTGTGAAGATTTAGTTAACATCATCTAGGTGTTAAGCTTTATTTAGTGTTTTCTCTGGTAGTTAGTGCTAAAGTCATGAAGTTTCCCTAGTGCCCTTGTTTTGCCTCTCCTCCTGACTTTGAACTTCTCATTCAGCTGTATCCTACTGCTACTGCTACTGCACTGAATCCCTGTTGCTGTAGCAGTAGGGTGTAGGGCAAGAGAAGTCTCATGTAATATGATGATTAAGTTAAACATCTGTCTTTTAGTGGGGCTGAGTCTCTGGGATATAACCTTTATTTCTCTTAGACAGTAGGTCATTTTTTATTAAATGAAGAATGCTCTTAATGGATTGCACAATGATTGCTCTTTACCACACTCCCACCATAGCCAGGACCAGATCTTATTTTATTAATAGACTTTATCACAATAATGTTGTACAATTATAGAGGTAAAACCTATGAAAATGTGAGAACTGAAATTTCTAAGACGTTCTGGGCTCAAATGATCTTCCCAGCTCAGCCTCCTGAGGTAGCTATTTTCAGCACTTTGAATATGACATCCTTGTGCTTCCTGTCCTCTGTTGATTCTAATTAGAAGTTAGCTGTTAATATTATTCGTATTCCTTTATATATGATAAATCTTTTTTATTCTGCTTTCAAGATTTTTTTCTTAGACTTTAAACATTTCATTATTATATTGTTATTATTTAATAGAGACACAGTTTCACCATGTTGCCCAGGCTGGTCTCAAACTCCTGAGCTCAAGCAGTGCTACCCTGGCGCCCCAAAATGTTGGGATTACAGGCATGAGTCACCGTGCCCAGCCTCAAGGTTTCACTCTATGTCAGAGTGTGGATCTATAGGTTTATTTCACTTGGATTTCATTAACTTCTTGAATATGTATATTGGTGCTTTTTATTATATTTGAGAAGTTTTAAACCGTAATTCCTTCAAAATGCTTTTCTCTACTTTTATAACTAATGACATGTATCTTGGTACACTTAGTTGTGCCCCACATTTTTCTGATAGTCTGTTCAGTTTTTTTAGATTACATAATCTTTATCAATCTATCTTCAAGCTCACCGATTCTTCTGCCTGCTTAAATTTACTGTTAAGTCTCTCTTGTAAAGTTTTTATTTCAGTTATTACACTTTTCAACTCCAGAATTTCCATTTGGTCCTTATTTTCCAATTTCTATGTTCTTATAGATATTTTCTATTTTTGAGATATTGTCAATATATCTTCTTTTGACATAGCTGCCTTTAGTTATTTGAACATATTTATATTAAGTACTTTTAAGCCTTTTCTGCTATATTCAACATGTGGACTCCTTCAAAAGCAATTTCTGTTGCCCCATGTTTCTTTTTTCTTCTGTGTGTGAGTCACACTTTTCTTTTTCTTTGAATGTCACATACCTTTTTTATTTAAACTAGACATTTTTAAATAAATGTAACAATTTTAGACACAGAGTCCCTCTACCCTTGGTGAATGATTTTGTTTGTTTGTTTGTTTTTAGTTTGTTTTAAGTCTTAACTAATCTAACTTTTTGAAGTCTACTTCTCCCACAGTATTCAGCCTCTGGTATCCTTTTACAGATTGTGTGTATATGTGTGTATGTGTTTTCTTTTAGCCTAATTACCTAGAAGTTGGCCCTTAGTTGCCATATATCACACTTACTGGTCAAAACTTTTGCTTATTCATTAGTGAGGTGTTTATTATTTAGTGTTAGATGTGTGCAAAGCACGGAATTTATATCCCTATTTAAGAAATTTGTTTTTTCTCCACATATAGGCAGGAACTGCTAACTGAGATTTTCTCTTTCTGATTATTTCTGAGAGGGTGAAACATGCTCACAGTCTTTCAGAATGTGAGACATATATGATATTATTAAGACTGGCTTCCTAGGAGTTATTCCCGAGTTTACTTATTGCAGTCGTCGTTAAGTAAGTGGCTGGAGATCGTGCTTAAGACCTTTATTTCAGTCACAGATTCCTCCCTTTGTTGATAAATTTTGTTTGGCTGGGGAAATGTTTTCAATCCCATCCCTCCCTCCCCTTACCCTAGGTTCAGCTCTGATTGCTCCTGAGTGGAAGTAGCCTAGAGTTTGTGCGCAGTCTCGTTTTCCCAACCCCAACGTGGCCTGTGACTTCAGGAGGGCCTCTCTTGCCTGCTTCATTCCCTGATTCTCTCTGTAAAACTTTAGCTTCTTTGTCATTTTTCTCGTTGCCACTGATATCATGGGACTATGAGCACCTTTTTAATTGCTCTCCACCTGTATCTCCATTGACTTTTAGAACACCCCTAGATACAGACTTCTTAATTTTCTGTTAATATAAGATCAGTTTCTTCTGATTTTTCAAGTTCCTCAGGAGTGTGTGGGCCTGCCTTTGCTCCTTGGCAGGTTCTCTATCCCACTGCATAAGAGCTGGTGGTGGAGATAGTGACTCATCTCTCTCCTAGTGACATCCTTGTTATGAGCAGGCACTAGGGACTGAGCTGAAACAGGGAAAAGGATGATAGCTTCTAGTCCTCTCAACTTACTCTTGCCAATGTAGAACTTTCTATACAGAGTGATTGAGCTAGGGCAGAAACAAAAACGAGTATTCTCTGCCTGCTGTGCTTGAAGTGGAGACTCTATCCCATAAATAGACACTGAAAGCAAGAAGGAAGACCCATCCTTTCTGTTATATTTCCAAAATGGAACTTCTACAACACAGGGCTAGGGGAGATAAGAAATGCTGGCTCTCTCTCTTTCCCAGTTTGAAACTGTCATCCCATACTAGAAGCTAAGGGGAAAATGAGCCCCTTCCTCCTTGACCCATCCACCCAGGGTAGCTTCTTTATAAAGGAGGTAAGAGAGAAAGAAGAAAGTTGTGGCTTAGAAGCCACAGATCTCAACTATTTTGAGGTTTAGATTTTGTTGAGTGAAGATTCTCCACTTACAATATACTCTTAGGACAATATTCAGAAACTTTAAATGATTGTGTTTTCATTTTGTAATTTTCTCCAAAGAAATACTATTGGGAAGTAGGTCCAACATCTTCACAACACCATTGCAGAAGCAGAACTCACTTCGGAGTAAGACACCTTTTATTTGTTTTTCCTTTAGGGATCACTCTTATAATAATTTCTGTTGTTCAATACCTTAAGACTGATGACATACACACACACACACACACACACACACACACACACATATATATTTTAAACAGTATCCATGAAATAAATCAGGCTAAAATATTCACACAATTCACAGAGAAAAATATTCAAAACTATAAAAACTACAGTGAGAATTCAATTTGCTCTGTATAGCATATAAAGGGATTATTCTCTCAATTAGAAAATATTAGAGTTTGCACAAAAAAAGTAAATCAGAGATATACTCAATAAAAAGACTATTTCCGGGAATTCTTTGGAAAAAAAAGAATTAGAAAAAATGGTTTTAGAAAAAACCAAGATAATCTATTAGCAACATATTCAGCTAAAAATTGATTAAAGTACATTAATGTGAACCAAGAATAATCTTGTTGCTTATTTTATTTTTGGGATTTAGCTAGTCAATACAAATATTTTTAATTTGCCTTAATGTGCATAGAAATATGCTATTTTAATTTTTAGAATAAAATATATTTTAAAAATCATCTTTTGAATAAAATTAGTATATAGGTTTACCAATATTAAAAGCTAATTTGATGGTCCGTAAGCAAATATTTTAAAGGTATAGAGAAGTTCAATCATATTAGTTCCTACTTTGCTAATGTTTGCAATATTTAATCCCTCCCTTGCAAAGGTTATTACAAGTATTTTTGTATCATTTGCTATTAATCAGTACCTATTGTGTAAACTTAATTGTAAATATTCAACAAAGAAAAAGACATGCTTTTTACTCTCATAAAACTTCTTGTTTAACAAAATGTATATTTTAAAATAATCACATCAGTAATTAATACTTATAATACAAGCCTATAATATAGAGTCCTAAGAAAATGTATAACAAAGATTTAGAGATACAAGATATTAAGCTTTTTATACCATACTTAGCATGTATCAAAATTGCAGTCATTTTGATTGCTCTCATTATTTTGTGCCAATTGGGATACCTATAAGCAAAAACCTCTAACTTCTCTTGGTGAAATTAAGAAGAAAACTGACAGAGGCAGCTGAAACAAAAACATAGTCAATATTAGAGTAGTTATGTTCTATAAAGTTGTCACAGACCCTGAATTAGCAAATACTAAATCATTTCACTTAGGTAAAATACAGGGTTAGATTCCTACAAGCCTCTAGTGGCAACATTTTCTCCAATTCCTCTTGTTTCATGTGTGTTTCTATCTAAAAATAGATTTTTTTAAACTTTTACTTAAGTTCAGGGTACACGTGAAGTTTGTTACATAGGTTGAACTAATTTACACTCCTACCAACAGTGTGTAAGACATTTTTTATTTTTATTTTTTTGCTTAGGATTGCCTTGGCTATTCAGGCTGTTTTTTGGTTCCATATGAATTTTTAAATACTTTTTCTATTTCTGTGAAGAATCTCAATGATAGTTTAATAAGAATAGCATTGAATATATAAATTGCTGCTGGCATTATGGCCATTCTAATGATATTAATTCTTCCTGTTTATGAGCATGAAATGTTTTTCCATTGTTTAGGTCATTTTTGATTTCTTTGGTCAGTAGTTTGTAGTTCTCCTTGTAAAGATCTTTCACCTCTCTAGTTAGCTGTATTCCTAGGTATAAAAATAGTTTATTTAATATATATAGTTGATTCATTAACATTGAACTCAGCCAACAACACTATATTGCATACCTGAATGAAACTTATCCAACACATAAATTTTATCTACAAGGCACATCACAGTCTTCCTGTGCTTAGGAAAGGTGGACAACCCTTGAGCATGATGCTTAGGGGATATTTTAAACAGGGCAATCATCTACAAGCACTAAAAAATGTGGGACTATATAGATAGGGAAAGGGACACTTGTTTGCATCAGGAGAGCTGAAATAAGAAACCGGAACTGGCTGTGTTTGACCTCAGCTGAGAATATGCTTGTCTGGTGACTGAGATTTTTGCTGCTCTATAAAAATGACTTCAAAACCACTGTGAAAGGCCGGGCGCGGTGGCTCAAGCCTGTAATCCCAGCACTTTGGGAGGCCGAGGCGGGTGGATCACGAGGTCAAGAGATCGAGACCATCCTGGTCAACATGGTGAAACCCCGTCTCTACTAAAAATACAAAAAATTAGCTGGGCATGGTGGCGCGCGCCTGTAATCCCAGCTATTCGGGAGGCTGAGGCAGGAGAACTGCCTGAACCCAGGAGGCGGAGGTTGCTGTGAGCCGATATCGCGCCATTGCACTCCAGCTTGGGTAACAAGAGCGAAACTCCATCTCAAAAGAAAAAAACAAAACAAAACACTGTGAAGATTGATTTTTGGAGTTATAAATATATTTTAGCAAATGGGCAAATTCACAATACAGTATCCATTAATAATTACAGTCAATTGTATATATGTGAAAGAAACCATTCGAATCTTCAGATTTGTTTAAGAAAACAGTACTGAGAGCTGGTGTCCTGGGCAGTTCTTTAACACGACTTACTATCTAAGTATTCACATTTGGAATCTAAATGTTTTTGATTTATGGAAAACATAAGTTTTTAAATTTTGTGTCTGCTTGTAAGGGTTGTCATATTAGCATCACAATTTTACTTGTTAGTTCTATGTTTATTCCTTTAGGCCTTAAAATTTTACTTTGCTTCATACTTGTAAAATATATGTGCTACTTATAAGATAGACAGAAATAGAAATGTTTGACTCCAGTTCATAAAGACTTGAAGAGCCTAAAAGTAAGTCATTAATAAAACTATTGTTATATTTTCTCTGTGCCAGGCTTCCATATTAATGACTAAGACAGCTTTAATTAGAGTATTAAATAGAGATTATGTGAAAATTTCAGATACATGACAAGTCAATGATCAGATATCAGCAGAAAGAGTTGAAGCAACTTTCCATCAAATACTCTCAATTTAATATTATTTGCCTCAAACTACCATGAATTAAAATGTATAAGTTGAAACATACATATGTATACATACACATTACGTATATAGACATATTTATATGCACATATATATACCTAAATATATAATGCATACATATTTTAACACAAACGAGTAATAAGAAAATAACTGAGTAGACTAAATATGTGACATGTTATGCACATTCGATTGTCTTATTACTAAAATAATCCATTGATCTATTTTATCAGTATTTGTTGATTTGATAGAATGTAAACATTGATACTGTCTGTCCTAAACATATACAACAGTGGAAGACACTATTCTCTTCTAAATAACACAATTTTTTCATATTTAACTGGTAAATTTGGTCATAAAAACAAAAGTATTACTTGGTAGTAGCATATGTGTATTTCAGTATTATGAATTTGCTATTTCATAGGATTATGTTATTTTCAATATATAACCACACTGCATTTGGCTCAAAACTATATTTTCTGTCTCTTCATAAGCATAAGACATTACACAAAACAGCTACAGCAAGTTTATAAAATAGCGTTTCTATGCGTGTACTTGCATCACCTGGTACTGATATGAATGAAACCTATGATGCATGGTGTCAACTTCCTCATATCATTTTGATTTCAGTTACTTCTGAATAGACTGAGGAAAAAAATAAACTTAAAAAATTTAGTTGGGATTAAATTACACTTAAGTATCTTGAATGATAAGTAGGGGGTCATTAGGCAAAATGTGGAGCATATTCAATGCAGAAGTTGTGTAGAGTGAAGCACAGCATGACTATAAAGTTATAGGTACATGTCTATAGTACAGATATCTATATTCAATGACCAATAATCCTCCCCTTTTGGGTTCAGGTACATACTTTTGAGTTCTCTGTGTGCGCTTCTAAACATCTAACTGATTTTTAGACTTGGTAATAGAAATTCACAATAAGGGCTAAGAAATTATTTTCAGAAAATTGAAGGAAATTCAGAGGATAATCTAACAAATGAAGAAAACTTATTCATGCAATAGCATTCTATGATAGTTATATTACAATAGTAGTATCTAAACTCTAGTTTTTAGTTCTTAAGCTTGATGTTGGAAGAGAGATACTGATTTTGATAACATTTTCTGGAGTAACAGCACTTTAAAAATGTCATTTTATTTTTCTGGCTTGTACATTTCTGAAAAGAAGCCTACAGAAATTGTTTATTCAGCTATTAAAAGTTTTTTTTCTCCAGGTGTTATTAAGCTGTTTCTACTTATCACTGACTTTCAGGAATTTGATTATTATACGTCTTGGTATAATTTAAAAATATTTTATATGTGCTATCTTTCTTGGGGTTTGTGGAACTTCTTAGATGTGTGAGGTTATACTTTTCTTAAATCTAAACAGTTTCAGCCAGTATGTCTGCAAATATTTTTTTCTGTCCTCACCTTTGCTCTTCTGGAATACAAACTACATGTACATTAGACTGCTTAATATTGTCCCACAAATTTCTAAGACATGGTTATTTTGTTCAGTATTTTTTCTCTCTTTGCTTTACATAGCTTCTATTTTTTTTTTAACTTTTATTTTAGATTCAGGAGTACAAGTGAAGACACAGGTAAACTCATGTCAGAGTTTTGTTGTAAAGATTATTTCATCACCTAGGAATTAAGTCCCATACCAATATCTTTTCTGCTCCTCTCCCTCTTCCCATACTCTACCCTCAAGTAGGCACCAGTGTCTGTAGTTCCCCTCTATGTGTCCATGTGTTCTCATCCTTGAGCTCCCACTTATAAGTGAGTACATGCAGTATTTGGTTTTCTGTTCCTGCATTAGTTTGCTGAAGATAATGGTCTCCAGCTCTATCTATGTTCCTGCAAAAGACTTGATCTCATTCTGTTTCATGGTTATATAGTGTTCTGTGGTGTATCTGCACCACATTTTATTTATGTAATTCGTCATTGATGGGCATTTAGTTTTATTCCATTTCTTTTTCTACTGTGAATGGTGCTGCAGTGCACATTCACATGCATGTGTCTTTATGGTAGAATGATTATATTCCTCTGGGTATATATCCAGTAATGGGATTGCTATGTCAAATAGTAGCTGTTCTTTCAACTCTTTGGGGAAATGCCATACTGCTTTCCACAATGGTTGAACTAATTTAAACTCTCACCGACAATGTGTAAGTGTTTCTTTTTCTTGGCATCAGTTATTTTTTGTCAGATGCATAGTGTACAAATATGTTCTCCCATTCTGTATGTTGTCTGTTTATTCTGTTGATAGTTTCTTTTGCTGTGCAGAAGCTTTTTAGTTTATTCAGATCCCATCTGTCAATTTTTGCTTTTGATGCAATTGCTTTTGGTATTTTTGTTATAAAATCTTTGCCTGTTCCTATGTCCAGATGGTATTGCCTAGGATGTCTTCCAGGTGTAAGGAAGGGGTCCTATATGATGTAAGGAAGGGGTCCAGATTCATTCTTTTGTATATGGCTAGCCAGTTATCCCTCCCTATTTATCAAATAGGGAGTCTTTCTCCCATTGCTTGTTTTTGTCAGCTTTGTCAAAGATCAGATGATTGTAGGTGTGTAGACTTATTTCTGGGTTCTCTAGTCTGTTTCATTGGTCTATGTGCCTGACTTTGTACCAGCATCATGCTGTTTTAGTTAATGTAGCCCTGTAGTGTAGTTTGAAGTTGGGTAACATGATGCTTCTATCTTTGTGCTTTTTGCTTAGAATTTCCTTGGCTATTTGAGATTTTTATTGGTTCCATATGAATTTTAAAATAGTTTTTTCCAGTTCTGTGAAGAATGTCATTGATAGTTTGATAGGAATATAATGTTGAATCTATAAATTGCTTTGAGCAGTATGGCCATTCTGATGATATTGATTCTTCTTATCCATGAAAATGGGATTTTTTTTCCATTTGTTTGTATCTTCTCAGATTTCTTTGAGCAGTGTTTTGTAATTCTCATTGTAGAGATCTTTTGCCTCACTGGTTAGCTGTATTCCTAGGTATTTTATTATTTTTGTGGCAACTGTAAGTGGGATTGCCTTTCTGATATGGTTCTCAGCATGGTTTCTGTTGCTGAATAGAAATGCTAGTAATTTTCGTACACTGATTTTCTATCCTGAGACTTTGTTGAAGTTGTTTATCAGCTGAAGGAGTTTTTGGGCTGAGACTGTGAGTCTACTAGATATTGAATCATGTCATCTGAGAACAGAGACAGTTTGACTTTCTCTCTTCCTATTTGGATGCCATTTATTTATTTCTCTTGCCTGATTGCTCTGGCTGGAATTCCAATACTATGCTGAATAGTATAAGAAGGCAATCAGTGAGAAAGGGTATCTTGTCTTGTACCAGTTTTCAAGGGGAATGCTTCTAGCTTTTGCCAATTTACTATAATATTTGCTGTGAGTTTGTCATAGATAGCTTTTATTATTTTGAGGTTTGTTCTTTCAATACCTAGTTTATTGAGAGTTTTTAACATGGAGACGAATTGAATTTTATTTAAAGCATTTTCCATATCTATTAACATAATCATGTGGTTTTTGTCTTCATTTCTGTTTATGTTATGGATCCATCTATTGATTTGTATATATTGAACCAAACTTGCATCCTGGGGATGAAGCCTACTCGATTGTGATGAAGTAGCTTTTTGATGTGCTGCTGGATTTGGTTTGCAAGTATTTTGTTAAGGAAGTATTCTCATCAAAGTCCATCAAGAATGTTGACTAAAGCTTTTCTTTTACTGTTGCATCTCTTCCAGGTTTTGGTATCAGGATGCTGGCCACACAGAATGAGTTCAGAAGGAGTCCTTCCTCCTTGATTTTTTGGAATTGTTTCTGTAGGAATGGTACCAGCTCTTCTTTATACATCCCTCACAATTTGGCTGTGAATCCATTAGGTCCTCATTTTTTCTTGAATAGTAGACTATTTATTTATGATTTCATTTTAAAGCTCATTTTGGTCTGTTCAGGAAATCAATTTCTTCCTGGTTCAGTCTTGGGAGGGTGTATATGTCCAGGAATTTATCTATCTCTTTTAGATTTTTCTAGTTTGTGTACATAGAGGTTTTCATAGTAGTTTCTGATGGTTGTTTTCATTCTATGGGGTCAGTGGTAACATTCCCTTCATCATTTCTAATTGTGTTTATTTGGATCTTCTCTCTTTTAGTCTTTATTATTCTAGTTAGTAGTTTTTTTTATTTTTTTTTTTCAACAAACCAACTCCTAGATTCATTGGTCTTTTTAATGGTTTTTTTGTATCTCGATTTCCTTCAGTTCAGCTATGATTTTTTTCTTGTCTTCTGCTATCTTTGGGTTGACTTGTTCTTGCTTCTCTAATTCTTTCAGTTGTGATGTTAGGTAGTTAATTTGAGACCTTTCTAACTTTTTGATGTGGCCATTGATTGCTGTAAATTTCCTCTTAACACTGCCTTAGCTGTGTCCCTAATATCTTGGTATATTGTATCTTTGCACTCATTAGTTTCCAAGAAATTCTTGATTTCTACCTTAATTTCATAATTCACCCAAAAGTCATTCAAAAGCATGTTGTTTAATTTATATGTAATTGCATGGTTTTGAGCAATTTTTTTTGTCTTGACTTCTATGTTTATTACATTGTGGGGTCCAAGAGTGTGTTTGGTATGATTACAGTTCTTTTCCATTTGTTAAGGATTGTTTGAGTCCAGTTATGTGGTTTATGTTAGAATATGTGGCATGTGGTTATGAGAAGAATGTGTATTCTGTTGTTTTTAGGTGGAAAGTTCGAAAGAGGTCTATCATATCCATTTGTTCCAATGTTGAGTTAGAGTCCTGAATATCTTTGTTAATTTTCTGCCTCAATCATCTGTCTAATACTGTCAGTAGAGTCTTAAAGTCTCCCACTATCACTGTGTGGGAGTCTATGTATCTTTGTAGGTCTCTAACAACTTGCTTTATGAATCTGGGTGTTTTTGTGTTGAGTGCATAAATATTAAGTATAGTTACACCATCTTGTTGAATTGAACAATGCTTTTTATATTTTTTTATCTTTGTTGGCTTGAAGTCTGTTTTGTCTGAAATTAGGATTGCAACCCCTTATTTTTTCTGTTTTCCATACAGTTGGCAAATTTTTCCTCCATCCCTTTGAGTCTATGGGTGTCAATGGGTGACATTTTGTGTGAGATGGGTCTCTTGAAAACAGCATACCACTGAGCTTTCCTTTTTTTATTCAGCTGGGTCCTAATTGGGGCATTTAGCCTGCTGGCATACAAGGTTAGTGTTGATATGCGTGGATTTGATTCTGTCATTCTGTTGTTAGCTTATTATGTAGGCTTGTATGTGTTGTTGCTTTACAGTGACACAGGTCTGTGTGTTTAAGTGTATTTTTATATTAGCTGGTAGCACTATTTAGTTTTCCTTTCAAGATCTCTTGTAAGGCACATCTAGTGGTCATGAACTCCCTCAATATTTGCTTAACTGAAAAGGATCTTTTTCTCTTCTTCTTAGGAAGCTTAGTTTGGCTAGATATGAAATTTTGGTTGAGGATATTTTTCTTTAAGAATATTGAATATAGGCATCCAGTCTTTTCTGGCTTGTAGGTTTTCCACTGAGATCTACTGTTAGCCTGATGGGTCCTTTGTAGTTGACCTGCCTTTTCTCTCCAGCTAGCTTTAACATCCTTTCTTTAATTTCAACCTTGGAAATATGACAATTATGTGTCTTGGGATGATCTTCTTGGCAGAATCTTACAGGAATTCTCTGTATTTCCTGAATTTGACTGTTGGATTTTCTAGCAATGTTGGGGAAGTTTTCATGGACAGTATCCTGAAATATATTTTTCAAGTTGTTTGCTTCCCCCATCCCTTTGAGGGTTGCCACCGTTTCATAGATTTGGCCTCTTTACATAAACCCATGCTTCTCAGAAGCTTTGTTCATTCCCTTTTATTCCCTTTTCTTTATTTTTACCTGACTGTCTTATTTCAAATAACCAGTCTTCACATTCTGAGATTCTTTCCTCAGCTTAGTTTATTCTGCTATTAATAATTGTGATCACATTTTGAAATTCGTGTATTGTGTTTTTCAGCTCTGTCAGATCCTTTAGGTTATTTTCTATGCCAAATATTTCATCCTTTATTTCCTGTATTACTTTATGGTGATTCTTATTTTCTTTGGATTGGGTTTTTCCATGTTCATGAATCTTGATGATCTTCCTTCCTATTCATATTTCTGTCATTTCAGCCAATTCGGCTTGGTTCAGAACTCTTGTTTGAGAACTGGTGCAGTTATTTGGAGGACATATGCTACTCTGGCCATTTGAGTAGCCAGATTTCTTGAGTCAGTTCTTTCTCATCTCTGCATGTGGGTGTTCCTTTAACTGCAGTGTAGATAGAGTACAGTCAATAGACTTCTTTTCTGGATGTTTTCACCAGGTTGAGGCTTTGGGTAAGGTCTTTCTTTGGACTTCTTATGCCTGATTTTGGAGGGTGGTATGTTAGTGAGATATTTTTGGTTTTGAAGTTCTGGGGTATGATACAGTGATGGCACTTAGGCTTTTGGTCAGTTGCTAGACTCTTGCTTGGCTGTGTGGCTCCCCTATGTTTTTTTTCAAAGTTGCAGCTGTTGTGCTGAAAGTGTGAGTTCCCCTCCCCCTTGAATGCTGGCTGTAGATTGTGGCTTGGCACTCCTGGGCTGCCCACTGCAGCTCTGGAGCAATCTCAGTGTTTATGTTCCTTCCCCAACTTAGAGGCAGCAGAAGAAGAGACCTTAGTAGTTGCTGTGATCAAGGGCTTTCTGGGCTCTCCACCCTAGAAAGATGCTGGTCAGCAGTCTCTCAGTACAATCAGCCCAGGATGGAGGGTCTGTACTGTGGGCCAAGCCAGGGGTTCCCTGTCTGGTGATGAATAGTGGGGGTGCAGGGGTGGGACCCATGGGAAACAGACTGGCCTCCTCTCTTTGGGTCAACTGAAGCTTGTTGGAGGTGTGGATAGAGCACTTAGTGTCTTTGCTCCTGTTATTCTGAGAGTAACAAGGACAGTCCTACTGCAAGGGCAGTGGCAGAAAGGCTTTCAGTTGCTCCTGGAGGAGGAGGGAGCAACTGAAAGCCTCCCTAGAGGTCCAGGGAATTGCTGAGTTGCTTCTGGCTTGATAGATCTGGCAGGGCACTGGCTAGATAGATCTGGCAGGGCACTGGCTAGAGACCCAGTCCTGGAGGATGTGACTGGTGAGAAGATGTGGGAACAGGCGCCCACGTAATAGTCTGGCCACTTTTCCATAGGGCTGCTGTGTTGTGCTAGGTGCCTGCTTCAGCCCCTAATTGCCTCAGATTTTCGAATACCTGAAGGTATCAACAGTAAATAATTTGAAACAGCAAAGATGGCAGCCTGCCCCTTCCCCTGATAACTCTGTCTTAGGGAGGTATGGACCTGTTGCTGGCCCAAAAATACCCTTAAGTAGATGGGTGAAGACCCTAGCTGAGAGGTCCCACCCAGTGAGAAGGCACGGGATCAGGGACCTGCTTAAAAAAGCAGTCTGTCCACATTTTCATAGAGCAGCTGTGCTGTGCTGGGGGATCCCTTCTATCCCCAGTCAGCTTGAAGTCTCCAAAGCCCAAAGGCTCAAATGGCTAAGTTGTCCAAACAGTAAAGCTGGTGGCCCAACCCTCCTTCTAAGAGCTCCATCACAGGGAGGGGCAGCACTACTAGTGGCTGGCTGGAATTCCAAGCCAGTGGGTCTTATTCTGAGGTGTCATTGAAGTGGGCCCTGCAGACTATCTCTGCTCAGCCCCCTTGATTCAGCCCCTTGCCTAGGAGTATCTACAGGGGTCTAACTTCCCCACTTTGCTGGAACTGCAGCTACTTTGGCTGGCAAGCCCAGAGAGCTTGAGTATCTAGGTCTCCCAGTTCTCTGCACATACTTGAATGACTTCTCTGACAAGACTCCACATAGTTCTGTGTGTCAGACTGAAGGCTCTGGTGGAGTGGGGTCAGGAGGGGATCTCCTAACCCAAGTGTTACAAAGATCCATGGGAGAAGAGCAGGTTCCCAGGGTCTCACATTTACTCACCACGTCCCTGGATGGGGGAGAATCCCTTGGTTCCATGTCCCTCCAGGGTGGGCCACTGTTTTGCCTTGTTTTTCTGCAGTCTCTGTGGGTCAAATTGTTTCCCTGAGTAGTCCCAATGCAAGTACCTGAATGTTTCCGTTAAAGTTACTCTATCTACTCACCCCTTTCATTTCTCTTCATGTGAGCCACTCACACTAGCTGCTTTGAATCAGCCATCTTGGTCCTCTTTCCTATGTTTTTCATATATATGTAAAAATGACCTACTTGGCATTGTGGTATCTGTTAGTGTATTTTTATGCAAATGTAAAATATAAAACATACATACTTTTATATATGTGATATAACACATAAAAGTATTTCTTAAAAATAACTCTATGTCTGCCCTTTCAAATGACAATATAGAGTGGGTAGAGGATTGAGTTGAGTAAGCTGTGTTTAGTAAACAAAAAGATACTTATTAGAGTATCTACTTCCAAGTCTATCCTTTGGTGTATTATTTATATCTATGTCAACTAAAAATGTGGTTGTAGTTTTAATCACACAAGACTATAACTTCTAGATTTTAATCCATGGGACCTTATTCTATCATGTCTTAATATAAAAGCTTAACATTGAACTAGGCACTAAAGAGATGTGTAATAAAGGAAGAATGAATCCTTAAAGCAGGGGAAAGATACAATTCAAAGTGAGCTTTTTCTGTTTTTCTGCACATTTCTCCTTTGAAAGTGTAAGCTATATGGAGGCATCCTTATCTGCCACTATATTTTCTAACTCAGATGCATATACAGCAGGCCTCAGAGACATTGCAGGTTTGGTTTAAGAACATTGCAATAGAGCAAATAGCACAATAAACCAAGTTACAATTTTTTTTGTTCCCTGCCACATAGAAAAGTTAATTTATACTACACTTTAAATCTGTTAAGTGTGCAACAGCATTATGTCTAAAAAATAAACATATATCAATTAAAATAATTTATCTAAAAACTGCTGACACAGAGACAGGAAGTGAGCACATGCTATTGGATAAATGGTGCCAATAGACTTGCTCAATTCAGGGTCACTGCGAGCCTTCAATTTCTAAAAATACATAATATTTGCAAAGCACAATAAAGTGTGATGCACAGTAAAATGAGGTATGCTTATATAAAGGAAGGAGAGAATTAGCTGAAAAATGCAATCTGATCAATACCCCTTCACACTGATTAGGTGCTTAATTTGCACCTTCTTTCCCATGGGAGCATTGAGCTCCATATAAAGCAACCTATTATTTTCAGTAAATGCAGGCGATTATGACTATAAACAGGCTCTCTCTCCATTAATGGAGTATGCCAGCATCTCCAAAGTCCAAAGCCATTGTATTTAGTGAATACAATTTACTATAATGATTTATTCATAGATTTATCAGTGATTATAAATTATTTTTATAAGCTTTGTTCAAACCACACAAAGCACGAAAATAAATCATCTTAAGGTTCACTTTTATAAATTGGAAAAAATAAAATTTGCCAAAGACTTTACAACACTTGGAATGAAAATAATCACTAAATAAAGCCTAACCATGTGGCTTTTACCAAATTAGAAACAGACTTTTTAAACTCCGGAAATATTGAGTGATAATATTTCAAGCCCCATATTCCATTCTCAATGGAACATTACAAGTTAAAACTACTGTTAATTATATGCAATGATATGTTGTTATAAAAAGAACCTTGAGTGTTCTCACTGAAAGAAAATTAAATTGCCATTATTTTTTTGTAGTGAGTTTACATCTTCTTTCATAGTATTGGACAATATCATAAATAGGAAAATAAGATGCCTTGAATGATAATGTCCCTCTTGTGAAAACAACAAAATAACATGTAGTAATGGATACAATTATATTTCCTAAGTCTTTGCTTTGAAATTTTTAAATCCCAACTCATAAATGGCTTGTAAATAATTGATCCAGAAATCTGTTCAGCTCCCACAACATAAACAAAAGAAATGCACCTCATTTTGAAAGCAAAATATTTTCTTATGTTCCACAAAAGGCTAAACATTTAAGTTGTGTAATGGATCACTGTGGGAAGCTTTATTCAGGGATGCATAAAATGAATGCATTTTTATCAAAATGGTGTTTATGAGATCTCATTTAGCCTGAGTGTACATCTGCCGAGGCTATTAAAAAGTCAAAATGTCTAATGGGCAACTGGCACCACAGTTAAGCTTTAGTCAGCATTTTCTGTTCTGTGTCCCACAAATCACAATAAATCCACAAAGAAGTCAATTGTTAACAACTGTAAACTCTACAATTGCACGATGGGATCAGAGAAATGCAATTACTAAAGAGCCTCACATTTAGGTGACTGAATTAAAAAGGTTTAGTTTAGATAGGGTTTAGATTTAACAGCTCTTTCCACACAAGCTGAAATGTATCACACTATCTCAGACTTCATTCTGCAGTATTAGAAACTTCATTTCAGCAGGTTTAGCAATGGGCTTTTGGCGGATTACAAAGATCTGTTATAGCCAAGTTGCTGAGCAGTGAGAAACAGAAACAGGGAGACTGGAAACTTAATCGTTCTCTGATAGTATTTTGATTAAAGTTGCAAATATTTAGCTATCATTCATTTAGAGGTTTGCAGCATTTATAATTATTTACTTTGGGGAATGATAAACTGAGCAATATGTTAGGCAAGGTTTTCGTTTCTGTGAACTCTTTAAAAATGACCAACCTAAATATGAAAGAAGAATTTGATCAGTGCAAGTAGATGGCAGCAAATTTAATCTGAAGGTCCTCCCATTGATGAATCTAAATCCTTAATATGGGCAAGATTCAGGGGGCAGCAGTAGTGAAGGGTCACTGGCTTAGCCTCTTGCATTTCTTCAGAGGAAAGGAGGACAGCTATGAACTACCACTAGAGTTTATTTCTCAAGAAGGAATGCAAGGAAGCTAAGAAACATTGGCTATTCCCACCTTAACCTTTATCTAGTCTGGGTGTTACACTCGCTTGACGATATTTAAAACGCTACCAAAAAATGTGAGAATATCTGCTCTTTCTGATGGCTTTAAAGCAATGATGGTAATGTTACAGAAAGAGCACAAGACTGAATGCAAAGTGATTTAAATTCATATACCTAAAATCAAGTAAAATTGACTTGAGTTACGTAAGATCCCGAGAGCAATGGTTTTAAACCCGAGCACTAAGTTAGCATTACCTGAGATACTTTCCTAAATTATCAATGGCCCATATCCTTCTCCCACTAATTCTAAAATAGTGGGAAGAGAACCCTCAGTAGCAGTACATTTTAAAATATACCCATAGAAAAGGGCTTTGACTCTGGCCTTTTTTGGGGCATTCCATATAATAAGCAGAGTTCTAGACTTTATAGAGCATGCAGTGCACCTGAATTTCCTCAACTCCATTTTTTTCTTCCTCTTTTTGTTCTTTATTAAGAAAATAAATGGCTGAGAAAGGTATGTAGAATTTCATGCAAATTTGACCTCCCATCATGATTATTATATATTACTCATGTATTTGAATAGTCTTCTTTAAGGAGAGCAAATAGATTTTCTCATAATTTTCTGCAATATTTAAATCTAAGTACAGAATGGCAATTTTGCAATAGTCCCTAAGTGCAAAGGTTTAGCGACAAAACACCATGTTCCTCAGATGCATAATCTGAATGTAGTAATGCATCTATGGGGAAGTTTGTACCAATTTCAGGAAGTCCATTGTCATTGCTTAAGGATTCTTTGTACAAACCTTGCAAAGACTATTCATTAAAATACATTTGTTATAGAAAATGATTTTATAGAGATTTTGTAATGCCTATGGAAATTCTGTATCTCTAGACTGATGGAATGATGAAGGCTCTAATCATTGGAAGAACATCTACCTATCATAGAGAGACATATGAAGAAGGCACAGGACTTCTGATTTACTTTGAGAAATTTGTCTTGTATAATACAAGTACTCCAGTGCTGTGGAATTCTGCATATCAACATAACTTTGTGAATTTATATAGTACGATATTTCTTATCCACTGAGAAATACAAAATCACAATGTTCATTTAGGGCCTGAACTACTAGAGAATATATATATGTATGTAGGTGTTAGGGACGAAAGATATGTTTTCTTGGGCATTAATCCTATTATCATTAAGGAATGTTCATTATTAAAATTTTTTTTATCTTAGTACTTTTTGCTTAGAAATCTACTTTATCTAATGTTAATACAGTTATTTCAGCCTTTTTATGCTTACTGATTATACAATATCTTTTTTAAATCATTTTACATTCAATATATCTGTGCCTTTATATTTGATATGCCTCTTCTACTAACATCATATCATTAGAGATGGCTTTTATATCCACTCTTATAATTTTTGTCTTTGAATTCAAGATATTTTTCTATCAACTGCTGTTAACGGTTGATGTAATTATGGTTACATTTAATTTTACTATTTGTTTTCTATTTCTACCCACTTTTTCCTCCCTCTTTTTCTCCTTTCCTGCTTTATTTAAATTAACTGGGGTTCTTTCTTGGGGGAAGGTGGAATAAAAGATATCCCATTTTAATTTATCTATGGCCTTTGAACTGTATTGCTTTGCATAATACATTAGAGGTTGCTTTTAAAAAATCATAGTTATTTGGAGTTCATAATATATCATTTCAAGTAAAATATAGAAACCTTACAACCAGATTGATCTATTTTTAACCCTAGCATCCTTTTATAGTTGTCATACATGACATTATATATATGTTACATAGTATATATGTTATATGTAATGTGTTAAATAGTACATATGACATTATACATGTATAACATAGTGCATATGACATTATATATATGTGTATGTGTGTGTATGTATTTACATATATACGGAGGGAGAGAGAGAGAGAGAGAGATTGTAGCAAGCATGTCCCAAATCACAGTCAACATCTTTTTCTGCTGCTGTTTTTATCCTAAGTACTGTTCTTATTTATTTATTTTTTTTGAGTGAAAATATTTCACACAAAGGATATACCTGCATGCTTAAGTCATCAGTGAGGGACAGATTGTCCATTTCTTATTGAATAAAGTCTCTAAGCTGCTTTGTGCCTGAAACTCCACCCAGCCTTGCCAAACAACAAAATGACAATATTCTCAGTACATGTGGGAGTCAGAAATTCTGAACTTTGTACATAAAATTGTGAAGATGTTGTTGAACAATATTTCTTGGAAATGACTTCCTTTGGAGCATCTATAAGGGTATGTATTATTTCCTATTCTCATTGAATATGACATCCCATTGAACATTCTTTCCCCATGGATAAAGAACTGAAAATGCACACTAGTGATATAAGAGCCCTATGAATTGCTGACATCATGGTAATTTAGATATAAAAACAGGTTTAATTGTTTCCAGTGTACTGACTCATTGCAAAGTATAGATTTAATCAGAAAACATTTTTATAACTGGAAAATTATAAGCCAGGTCTTGAGCATTGTAAAGATTATTGGATAAAAGAGAAGAAACATTGGATATAATTCTCTATTTGCATTTACTTATTTATTAGAATAAATAAAGGCACAGAGACAAGAAATAGTGCAGATCCAGGAGTGGAAAACAGATTACTAAGTGAATAAGTAGAGATAAATTTAAATGCACAAGTATAGAGAACATGGTTAAGAAGATAACACTGATGAATAACTATAATGCTAAGAGGTTTAGTTCTTTTAAGAAAAATCAGCATCTAAGTGTGGGCCTTGAGGATAAATTCAGTTGAGAGCTTTTCCTATATTTGGTACTGTGCCATTCAGGTTAGGTTATGCTACAGTAACAACCCCCAGAATTCAGTGGCTGACAATGAAGGTTTATTTCTAGACTACGTTACATGTCCACATTTGGTTGGCTGCAACTCTGTTCCATATCATTTTCTCTGTTGAGCCCTGACTGATTGGGCAGGTTGCATTTTGAACATTGACAGTTCTCATGGCAGAACAAAATGGTAGCACTTGCTGGCTCTTAAAGCTGCTCTGAAGGGACACAGATTACTTCTGCTCAAATTTCACCTGCCAAAGCAAGTCATGTGATCATGCTTGAGTTATGAAGGGTGAGATGTATACTTCTCTGTCACGAAGGAACATCTTAAGGAGAGACATTAAGTATGAATAAACATAAAAATACAATAAATACCTGTTAGTTGAACTGTAATTTAACAACTTTTATTCTGAAATGCAGTTTATAATTTGTGAAAAAATAACTAATACCAACACTGAGAATAGTTGTAAAGATTTATGCATGAGGATATTCATATATCCTGGCACAAGACCTGATGCTCACAAATTGTAGCCATATTTTATTATTATTATTATTTTATACCTACCAAAAGACATTCTTACAGTGTGGCCACATATTATTTCATAGAATTTAATAAGTTACACAGAGGCAGCTCAAGATCTGTTAGTCTTGTTACTGGTAGATAGCACTGCTGTGAAAACCAATGACAGTTCAAATGAAACTGCACATTTTTGACAATTATACATTTTAAGTTTTTGACACAACTGTTGTGCTCAAAGCCTTTGGAGAGGAGGTTTATTTATTAATCAGTTGTTTCCTTTTTAAAAATATTTGAGAACAAATTCATTCCCTTATGGGAGAATTTTGGGAAAAAAAAATGGAAAATTTAGAATGTTATTTAAGGGAAGTAAGCATTATCATTCCCAAGGGTTGAATTTCATCACTTTTTGCCTAAGAAAATAGTAACCAAAAAGTCTAATTCAACAACAACAAAATCACTATAGCCTATGTTCCTAAGAGTCTGCCAAACCTAACTAAAGACCCAATTACTAAACATACTTTAGCAAACATGGCCTAGAATATTTAGGGATTCACCTCAAACACAGATGGACTGTGTTTGCCTGTTTTTATTACTGACTGGGAAGTCTTGCTATTATAGATGGTCTTACAGCTTATGTTAACTGGAATAAACATGTCTAGTTTGTAATGACACAAAACATTGAAAACACCACTAACTCTTCTCTGAAGTAGAATTTTCTGACAAACTCTAATTAAACAAAATCCTACCTTGGTTAGGAATTCTAGGGATTAACTACAGTTCTCTATCAATCATATTACTCTAGCTCAATAGAAGACATTCTATGAAATTTACACAAGAATGGCAATGGATCATACATAAAAGAGGAATAAATCTCTTGTCACAACTATTTTATAGCTGTATGAGGATAGAATATATTCAATCTAGATTGGGAAAATTATACACCTATGGGTTTTTAATTATGAATGCAGTACATCAATTATTTGGCTACATAGTCATAACCTATTTTCAGTCATGTTTGGCTTACTAAGTGAGAATTTTTTTTTGGTTCCTTTATATAAAGCAAGATTCACCACTATCCTGAACCAGTTACAAAGTATGTTGAAACTTATCCTTTGGGTCTCAGTTTCACAGCTATCTACACAGAATAAATAAAACCATACAGAAAGGTCTTTCAAAAAAATACTATTTCTTACACAAAAAAAATTCTATCTGGAAATCTCAATTACACCCACCATGTGTATATGAGTATGGCTATGTGAGTGTGTGTTTATTTGTTTACTTTTTTTTACTACCTATAAGCTTCTCAAAGACAGGAATAGTTGGTGATTTTAAGGGTACTGAGCTTGCACTCTGTATTATAAATCAAGTCTCCTTGATGATTGTACAAAACTAGAAAACTTTGGAGTTTTTGGTTCCCTCTTCCCAGAGACATGTGAATATTTCCTATTTTTCCCCACTTCTATCTCCACTTCTCAACCTGTATTTCTTAAATTAACATAATATTCTATAACAAATTTACTATTACTATGAGTTGAGACAGCTTATAGTAATAGTAATTACATTTATTCAATATCAATTATGAGCTGATGTTATATATCATATCCTATTTTATTAATATTTCCTATTAAAGAGATCCAAATTCTACTTTTAACTCAACCACTAATTACTTGCCAGACCTTGGAAATTTTCCCTTAATTTTTAAATAATTATTATTTATTAATAACAGGTACTATGCATATGGTAAATGTAAGTAACCATGCATTTAGTCTATATATATTGATTTGTTTAAGCCTCACATCAATCATGTTAGGTCCTTTACTTATTTTCATTGTCCTAATAAAAGAAAAACCTGAGGCTTATACAAATTCTGTGTCTTGCCCAAGATCATATAGTCAAGATGTATCAAAACTGAAAACCTGTGAGGTATCAAATCCATGTCCTTAATCTATATAATAGGCAGCTTCATGAAATTTAGCATCTTCTTTGAAATGAAGACCAAAAAGGTCTATTTTAGCTCTTAAAAAGGGCATGATTTTAGAATAACTATTGCAGGCATAAAGAATAATCTACTTGGTTCATTTGCAAAGGAGAGATTAATAACTGGCACAAAACCCAACTTAAGAATTAGCATGATGTTCAGGATAACCAAATCCTCACTAGAGCAAATCCTTCTTATGTAATACATTTGGGGTCAATTAATCTAACTAGCCTGTTAAAGCAGTTGCTAAAGAGTATTATAAAATATTATATATGTAGCTAAAAGGAATTTATTTTTAAATATATTTAAATATATATGTATATATATAAATTTGTTAATATTTTAGTCTAGAGAAAAGGCTTTTTCATAGCAATATAGTCTTTGGTTAGTAATTAGCATTGTCTCTCTTATATTAATTCCAAGCACAACGTATATTCTACAGTTTCTAGAACCATGTAATCTCAGTGAAAAATGCTGCATTATTTTTAGTTATTTATTCCTCAAATTTTAACAATAGTCTCACCCACATATAATTTAGCAGCAATTTTTTTTCAGCATCTTGTCTTTATTAAACCATTTCAAAGCAGCCTGCTTGATATTCATATAAATAATAGCTCTTCTTTTTTGCCTTTGTGTTTTATCCTTTACTTACAAATACAAATCAGCCAACATCGACTTGTTAAAAACGACTTCGCTGAACAGAACACAGTGAGCAGGAGGTATACCAGAGAGTCAGCTAACGGCTATAAGCCAGCAATACATTTTAGTGTCTGTATTTGTGTTTTACAGGGGAGAATGGAAAGCTTTGGGTAATCTAGGTGTGAGTAAATGGAGGTCAGTCAAGGGTTGACCTGCAGGGGCTGCAGAAGGCTGCCTGAAGATGTCATGATTCAGCCCATTCTTAATGGGGACAGAGATGTTGATGGAAGGACAGTGAGCACAAAAGGAAGTTTCTAAACTAGTCTGAAAATGCTGCTATTTCAAATTTGTGTCTGCAGTTAAATATCCAAAAATTAGGTTGCATTTTTTTGATATTTTAGAAAATTTTAACTCCATCCTTACTAATGTATCCATCATGTTTTAAATTCCATGCTAAAGGAAAGAAGAACCTAAGTGCATATAGCAAAATACTAATCACTTACAAAAGAGAAACACTGTGAGAATGAAAAAAAGCATCACATTTTAGGAAACACATGTTAAATAATGATAGGCCTATGGCTTTTTCACTTGCCTACTAATGTATTATAGGCATCTTGCTATTTTCTATGGGACACAGAATTAAATTGAATTAAATTTCATTACAAAAAGAGGCTTATTAGCTTATTACTCTCTCAGGTTGTTGCCAAAATTAGAACCAGATATCTACTGTACTTGCTCAAACACAAATAAAAATAACTTCTAGAAATAGTTAATTATTAATGACACTCTTGATTAAAAACCTCTTTACTTTTATATATGCTATTTAAAAATTGATAGCTTATATTAAGCTTAATATGCTCAATTGAAAATATTTTTCTCTATATTGCCATTTACAAAAGTCGAAACAAACATTGAATGCAACATGAGATCAATATTTCATATTGCTCAGTCTTCTCTTTATTTTCTGAAATCTCAGGAAATTTCAGAAATATCAGAGGTCGTAAATATGTGCAGTTAAATTTGTTTACTGCAACCTCCCTGTTCCATTAAACATTCTCTTTGCTTTAAAATCTTGGGGTTAGGGAGAGAAAACAGAGGCACATAACGGGTGCAGGTTCCTTGCTGGCTGACAGTTGGCAACTATATTAACTAATCATTTGATCTCTGCTTCTAAACTCCATCTTCATTAATCATTGATACACAGAAATGAGCAAAAATTGTAACATAAATGAAAACTATCACATGCATTCACATTGGGCTATTCCAGTGGTGAATAAAGAAAATTCCCTTGAATCAATTAGACTGTGATGAAAATTATGAGAATGGCATAGAACCTGAGTGGTAATTTATAATCATCTAATTCACAATGTCTTTCTAAGTGTTCTAATAGTGATTGTGTTAGACAGAATAATGGTACCCCAAAGATGTTCATGTCCTAGTTCCCGGAACCTATGAATATGTTACCTTGCTTGCCAAAGGGATTTAAGACTGTAGTTGGAATTAAGGGTGGCAATCATCTGATCTTAACATAAGAGATCATCCTTAGTTATTCAGATGGGCCCAATATATTCACTCACAATAGACTTTGATGAACCATAAAGCTTTTTAATTATTTTTAATTTAAGAGAACATCTTCCTTTTTTGTTGTTTTGGGTATTTTCCTCACCTATATTATATATTGTATTTATCTAAGTTATTTGCCAACTACTTAAAGAACTCCTACTGAGAATTAGCACTGTGCTATTGGAGTAGACAAACCATTAATTACAGTATTATGTGCTAAAATAGCAACAAGCAAAGACAGCTAATATACCCTTGGAGATTTGTGATGTATGTATGTGACGTCTCCCTCTCTTTCTTTCTGTATGTTCAGAGATTTGGGTCTGTGTGTTCAAAACGTGATCCTTGAAGAGTCATTAGAGTATGAGACATGAGTCCTGAAAGACCAAAAGAATATATAAAGTGAGACAGGATGATAAATAAAAAAGATTGTGCTGGTTGGAAAAAAAAAAGTATACATCATACAAAGTAAGTGGGGAAAATGTCACATAAAAAGGATTAGGAAGAAGCATCCTGGGAATGGCAAGTAGTTCAATTTGGCTGGAATCCCTCAACTAATACGAGGAGGCAGTAGAGGGTGAGTCAGGAAAGCAAGAATGTGAAGAGCATTATAGGCCCAATCAGAGAATCTTGAACCTTACCTTAGGGGCAGTATGAAAGTATGTTTGTCAGTGTGCAGTCGGGAAGACAGAAACCACACTAGGCATTTTAGCATAGAGACTCTAATAAAGGAATTGGTGTTAGAGTTGTTGGACTGAATGAGCAATTGGGGACAGGAAAGTAATACAAGCATAATAACCAATACAATCCTGAGATAATAACTACAAGAAGCAGCTACCATCCATATGACTTTGGAAATACATAGAAGAGGTTAGTTTGGATATGTGTCCCCTCCAAATCTCACGTTGAAATGTGATCAGCATTGGAAATGGGGACTGGTGAAAGGTGCTGGGATCATGGTGACAGATCCCTCATGAAGAGCTTGGTGCCTAAGGTGCAGTGTGGTAAGGAGTTCTCACTCTGTTAGTTCATGCAAATCAAGTTGTTTTAAAAAGAGTTTGGGGCTTCCCTCCCTCCTGTCTCTCTTGCTCCCTCTTTCATCATGTGACACACTGGCCTCCCTTCACTTTCCTCTATGATTATAAGCTTCATGATACCTCGCTAGGAGCAGATGCTTCTTGCAAAACTATAGAACCAAAAGCCAAATAAGCCTCTTTCCTTTATAAATTACCCAGCTTTAGGCATTTCTTTATAGTGATGCAAAATGGACTATTACAACTATATAAATTCAATGTAAGGAAGGGTGTTTGAATTTGAGCTCTGACTCTGAGGACAGGGTGCAGTCTAGCTACTGCTGTACCTTTCAGTGGGCACAATGAAACTGGCATTAACATGTGGAAAGAAGCTGGAAGCTTGAAGAAGTTGACTAGTTCCTGCTAGGGCAGAGTATTGTTGCTGGGACAATGCTGACCAGATCAGCAACAAATTTGTAGCTTCTAGCCTTCCTCTTCCACCCCCTACTGGCAGAATTTAACAACAGGAAGCCAGGAGGCAAAGGAGATAGGCAGTTTGCAGTGCTAGACCTAGCACTGCAAGGCTGCACACAGAAGGAGAGATCGGCTGCTGAGAGAAAACAATAAATGGCACAGTTCACTGCTTTGACCACTCAGCCTCCTAATGATATGCAATATAATACCTGTAGTCCCAAACATTATGGTATCCATCTTATCTCTGGGTGATGTTAATTTCTCCTTTAATTCTGTCATAATCCAACCTATATAGTCTGTAATATAAAGCCTATATATTTAGTTATATTAATTTATTTAAATTACCTTTCTCTATATATATTTTCTAACAATAAAACTCTATGTAATTGTTATTATCCTGAATTCTGTAGAATGGTAACAGCCCACAATTTTTTAACACCTTTCTTTATCCATCTCATATTCCCTTGAGCTTCAATAAGTTTCTCAGCTTGTTAGCATTCTTTATCCAAACCTACACTCCACTGAGGCATGAATTCTTTGTGAATGTATTACCCAGGATTCTAAAGAGAAACAGAACCAGTAGAATACACATAGGTATTTAAGAGAACATTTATTTTGGGAATTGGCTCATGTGATTATAAAGGCCAGAACGTTTCATTATGTGGTTTCTGCATGCTGGAGAACCAAGAAAAGAAGTGGAGTCATAATTCAGTCTTGAGTCTGAAGGCCTGAGCACCCAAGGCCAAAGATCTGAGAATGAGAATGTGGAGTACCACTGATAGAAGAAGCCTCAGAATCGAAAGGCCCAAGAACCTGGAGCTCCGATGTCCAATGGCAGGAGAGGATGAATGCCACAGTTTCAGATAAGAGAGCAACTTTGCACTTCCCCCACCTTTCTGTTCCACTGAAGCCCTCCAGGAATTGGATGATGCCTGCCCACATTGCTAAGTGTGGATCTTCTTTACTCAGTCTACTGATTCAAATGCTAATCTCTTCTGGAAATACCCTCTCAGACATTCCCAGAAATAATGTTTTGACAGCCATCTGGAAATCCCTTAATGAAGGCAAGTTGTCACATAAAATTTACCATTATGGTGGCCCTTCTTTTCTTTCGATTGTTGTAATTTTCCACTTACTTTTACTATTGGACATGTGTTCCTGGGTCAGAAGCTGTATTCTGAGTGATAGCATGATGTGACAGCAAGTGAGGCATTGTGTAAGTACACACATGTCAGTGCTGGCAGAAGATTTCAAACAAGGACACACAATCCAAATGCAGAACGCACAGTTCCAAGAGGTTAGATTGAGGAGTCTAATACAATCAACCTGTTACCAGGTGTCTGCCTAATAAAGGAATGGTACCATTCAGGGACTTAACTCATTGGTTTTGATTAGGCACTTGGCAGTAGCGAGGTCACCCTTTGTAGGAAAATTATATGTTTAAAACCATGTCTAGTTCTCATGTTCTGCCATCATGATGCCTAAGAAAGAGAATGATACCTGCATACATATAATCATGTCCTACTGATTATCAAGAATCTCTTCTGCATAAAATTAGTTCTCTTTAGGGACCACTGGTCAAAAATACTTCCATGTTTTCTGTGCATTTCAAGAAGTCTTCTGCACATCTTCTTCCCGGACCTCCTTGTAAACCTTTCAAATCTGTTCTTTTCAAACTTTTGACCATCTAAACAAACCATTAGCCTTTGCCCTTAAACTAGTTCAGATTCATATATATAAACACTTCTCAGTGAAGACAGAGGATAATAAAATATACTATTAGAATTTATGCCTCTGAGAGGGTTTCTTTTCATCTCATCACTCTCTTTTGAAAATACCCCTGATTGAGGTTATAATGCTGCAGCTGTACATTTCCAGTTGGTGCCAAGAATCTGACTAGTCAGATTTATGGTTTATGAAGATCACTCTGGAACAGTGAAGAATGGATTGGGAGAGGCTGTTTTTACTTTTAACATATAAGATGATCGAATCCTGAACCAAGGCAGTAGCAGTGAGGATTGAAAGAAGCATAAACGGCTATCTTGAAAATGAATTTCATGTACATTTGAAATTCATCTGACTGTTAATTCTTAGAGGGTAGTGACTATGTCTAATTTACCTCATAGCTTTCTTTCACTATAATATGAAGTGCTTTGTATCTTGATCAGTCAGGAAAATTCTTTCTTTAAATGGAATCTCCTTTTAGTTTCCCCTAATTCTTGGAGCAAAATTAGCCGTTAAAAATGTTAACTGCTTGACCAAGCAGTTTTTACTTTATTTTTATCTTACAAAATGTAAGTCTTGCCCTTGATCTTTACTTTCCACAAAAGGTTCAAATTTAGCTAATCTGCACATCTCATGATTATGTAGCTTTTAACCCTTGTCCAACCCATGACCCATGGGCCACATGAAGCCCAGGATGGCTTTGAATGTGGTCCAACACAAATTCTTAAACTTTCATAAACCACTGAGACTTTTGCATTTTTTTTAGCTCATCAGCTATTGTTAGTGTTAGTGTATTTTATGTGTGGCCCAAGACAATTCTTCCGATGTAGCCCAGGAAAGCCAAAAAATTGGACACCTCTGTTTTAACATATAAGTCTAAAGAATTATTACGAACTGATTTGAAATCTAAAAGTGGGAGAGGATCATATGAGCTATTTCTTGCACAGTAATACTGTGTAACCATTGTAAAACTCAGTGTGGCACACAATATCAGCATGGATAGCACACACTGGGCCGATCAGATAGGAAACTGTGCTGACCTTAGATGAACTCATTCAAATATCTCAAGGTCAGCTAGGGCAAATAGAGTAACTAGATATGTGTCTCTCATCTTCTAGAAGGCCAGCCCAGAAAAGTTTTCACAGAGGTAAGAGGGTACGAGAGAGAGCAAGCTCAATTTTATATGCACTTTCGTCTTCTGATTGCATCACGTTTGCTAACATTCCAATGCAAGCCTCCAGTCAGAACCTAGAATCAGACTTACAGGTGGGAAATTGCAAAGCTATCCATGAAAGGGCATGAATACAAGGAGGAACCCAAAATTGGGACTTCTGCTATTTACCCCTAAGTGTTGAGGCCATGTATAAACATTTTATTTCTTACTCAGAAGACAGAGCCTACAGCTGAGTACACTGACAGGACCAGGGAAGCTGAAGGGTAGTTCAATTCATGATTTTGGAGAGAACAACCTGTGACTTCACACATATTATACAAGTCTACAAATTGCGATCTGAAGACATTGAGACCGTCATTGATAACAGGAAGAGTGCAGACCTACAGCTTCTTCCTGAGAAGACCTGAGTCTAGAATTAAAAACAGATGAGACATTGCTAAGCAAAATGGCTCTAAGCCCAGAAAGCTGCTACATTAATTTTAATTTGGATACATACTCTTTTTCCTATGTGTAATTTGGTTTTATGCTTTGTGTTTATTCTAAACTTACCAATGCAGTTTTGTTTAAATCATCCAACTTGCTCTGGTTACTTTAAGGGAAAGGTATTTGTTCACATTTAGATGGGATAAAGTGTGGTAGTGTCAGCATATATTCAACTAGCGATCTGGGGAAATGTAATACAATTAGAGTAGTTAAGAATGCAATTAAAAAAAAAATGTGCTAATCCTAAATAAATCAACAAATTTAGAGATGTACCTGTAAAAAAAAAAAAAAAAAAAAATCACTTAGGGGAGAGTTTTGAATGCAACAGGTTTCCCAGTAAGAGTGTTTTCCTCTCAATTACTATCAGGTTTCATAAAACACAATTAGTTCCTTTAGTAAACATTTTTGTAGTTTGTAGCCATAGAAAGTAATTATGAGAGCAATTGTTCATGGAAAAGATAAGTGAATAGACTGGGTTGAAGAAAATATGGTTTCATTTTGCTATGAAGCTATGTATTAAACTTTTCCCACTGTGGAATGAGTTTATATTTTTTGATGATAATAATATTTTTGTAAGAACAATATGGTATCTTTCTGAAGGATCTATTATTCAAATACAACAGAGTTAGAAAGATGAAGATTTTTATAGCAACTCAGGAAGAACACAGATATCTGAACCAACATGGTTGTAGTGAAACAGGAAAAGCTACACACTGCAAAAACAGAATCAATGTAAGTTAATAGACTCATAGTTCACACTCAAAGCTAAATCTGCAAATTGTAATTGTGCAATTGTTGAAAGAGTTCCTCAAGGACTTTCAATAATAATTATAAGTATTGAAGTGCAAGAGGTTTTAAGAGGAACAAAAATGTTTCCTAACACTGGCTCATGAGTTGAATTTTCTGTTCTACCAAAATCTTCACTGAGTACATTTAGTAAAACTTAATTCCTTTCTTATGTTTCTTTATCAATAAAAATGGAAACAGTTTTAATCAGGTAATATAATCATTATAATAATTATAATGTTAGAATTAAATAGCACCTCAAACTCTAGATTATTTTATACATTCCCAATAATATCGTCTTGTGCTAGACCATGCCATATAGGACCATTATCTTTCAATAAAGTAGATAATGACAAAAGCATAAGTGTTTTGAAAATGTACTACGTGGTGAAGACTTATATTCTAATGAGAGGCTTGATATGATATAATTGCAAACAGTACAATCCACCCATTATTCCAAGGGGGAATTTTGTACTTAACTTCATTTTTATCTGAATTTGAGCTTTGACTTTCCTGAACATGAAATAGAGCAGCTCATTTTCTCTGATATATGGAAATCTTTGCTGAAACAATATAAGATCTTAAAACATTGTAAGTAGCATTTGTAGCCAAACTCTTAAAAAAGGAATGCAATTGCTTGTTCATGCCTAGCCTTTGCTCTTTCTGTCACAATTGCCAGAAATAATCATGCTCACAATAAAATATAATTGGATAATAATGTTTTGCAGATTTATAAAACCCTCACCAGTTTGTCTCAAAGATCAATGTGGTCCACAAAATATAAATTTTAAGTCATCATTTTAAATATTAAGCTGTTGGTTTTCTTTAGTGAGTAGAATAATTAGTTATACTGGATGTCAGATAGAAGTCTTTATTCTCTAGAAACTACAAGAAGAGATTATAGGATGCAAAATACTTTCTCCTGGGAGCAAACCCTGGAACCTAAAGGTGAAGACTGAAACTACTTTTTCTGCGGAACATGTTCAACAGCCACAGCTCTTTTTTTTTTTTTTTTTTTTTTTTAAATCCCAGGGCCCTTTCCAAGTTCTGAGACACAAAACAGAAAAACAAAACCACAGAGGGGAAAAAATTATTATGCTTCCATGTTCTCATTTGTTTTTACAATCTCTGCATTTTTTTCTGGTGTGGTTATCAGACCAAAAACACTTCTTAAGGGGAAAATAATATCTGTAAATAAAATTTTTCTGAGAAATCTGAACTGTAAATGGCAAAGAAGAGCTGTCAATACCCATACCCAGATGTACATGTTCTGCTCCCAACTACTTCTTAAACTCAATCAGGTTGTCCTGGGGCAAGAGAGAAAGAAAAGGGAGGCTATACAGGATTTTGTTCAGATGTTTTGCATTGGAACAAGTAGAGGCAGTTTCCTGCATGAAGAAATTCATTCATCAATAGCAATAAAACAGCAACACTTGCCAGGTACTGTATTGGGTCCTGGAGAATTATGTTAGTTAACTAGGGCTGCCATAACAAAGTACCATAGACTAGCCAGCTTAAACAACAAAAATTTATTTTCTGGCAGTCCTGAATGTAAAAAGTCCAAGGTCAAGGTGCTGGCAGGGATAATTTCCTCTCAGGGTCCTCAGGGAAGGATCTGTTTCAGGTCTCCATCCCTGGCTTGCAGATGGCTGCCTTCTTGCTGCCTTTTCAATACCCAGCCCTCTGTACATGTATATGCCTGATGTCTTTTTGTTGGTTCAATTTCCTCTTCTTATAAAAACACCAGTCAGATTAGATTAGGGCCTACCCTAACAGCCTCATTTTAATTTAATCATCCCTTTAAAGACCCTATCTCCAATCCAGTCACATTTGGAGGTACTGGGGGTTAGGATTTGAACATATGAATGTAGGGGAGACCTATTTCAGCCCATAGCAAGAGCGAAAAATACAGAAGTACTATCTCTATCCTCAAAGTCACAGAGAGAGGGACTTCAGTTGTTTCGTCTGAATTAAAAATTAGGATAAAGAAACTCTGGTATGTATGTGTGTGTATATATATATGATGGAATACTACTCAGCCCTAAAAAGGAATGAATTAACAGCATTTACAATGACTTGGATGAGAATAGAGACTATTATTCTAAATGAAGTAACTCAGAAATGGAAAACCAAACATTGTATATTATCACTGATAAGCAGGAGGTAAGCTATGAGGACGCAAAGGCATAAGAATGATACAATGGACTTTGAGGACTTGCAGGGACGAATGGGAGGTGGTCAAGGGTAAAAGACTACAAATATGGTGCAGTGTATACTGCTTGGGTGATGGATACACCAGATTCTCACAAATAACCACTAAAGAACTTACTCACGTGACCAAATACCACCTATACCTCAATAAGGTATGAAAAAACAAAATTTTAAAAAGAATTAATTGGGAAAGTAGATGTAAAATGCTTATATAAGTTTGCAGCATATGATACATGCATAAAAACTTAGACAATTACATTCTGACTAAAAAATTAGAAAATACTTTTAATTGGACTATACCAGTAAGGAGCTCATAGTCTCACCAGAAATGACAAGCATAAGAATGTTAGCTATATAAAAATAAGTTTGAGTTAAATGAAATCACTCTGAGGACAACAATCTGTTTCAATTATATGTTATGTTTCTCTTACCATCAGCTCCAAAGTCTGTTATCCAATGACTGGATAGAAGTTGGAATGTCCTAGCACATCTATTGTGGCAAAAATGTGCAAAATCCCTCTACATGGCATTTTGCATAAGATTTGAGGAGAAAATACGGGGAATTGCTCAGTGGGGATGCTATGCTTTGTTTGCCTGTTCCATGAAAGCTACATTTAGAGGCATTTACGAACTCTAAAGCTAGGATCCAAAGCAAATAATTATAGCACTAAACAATCCACCCCTCAAAGCATATATTTTCCTCTAACTTTTTGTTGTTTATGAAGTTTCACATAAGATAATCACATTACATTAATTATGATGTAAACCTTTGATTAGAGGGCTTTGGAGAAATTCCTCAGAAGATCAATCTTTTAAATAAAAATAAAGAAATATGTGCATATAAATATGTCAGTCTCAGGCATTAATATCATTAAAATAATGGTCATTTCTTTATTTATATAGACCCTGTTATGTTATTTAGTATTATCTTGGTGCTTTTATTCAAACAAATTCTTTGGTTCTCTAACTATTAATGATTCACTTTCTTCTAGAAATTATATAATTCATCCTATCCCCCAGCTTCAGATTATCTTGTTATAACATCCAGCATCTAATTTCCAATTTTGCAATCATACTCCTTCGACTCCCATCCTGCCCAGTGGAGATATATGGGAAAGGGTAAGAGGATGCTGTGGTCTGGGGGATGCTGATTTCCTGGCTTGGTTTTGCCACCTGCTACCTACAGGTAACCTTTCTGAGGCTCAGTTGTCATTTGTGTAATTGGGTATAGCAACACTTCACAGAGTTATAAGGCTAAAAGAGATGGTACTTTGAAAACTGCTTTGTAAAATTCTGTGAAAGCAAAAGGCAAGGACTTATTAAGGCTCTTCATGTCAATGCCCATCCAATGGCTATGCCTGTTACCTTATTTTTGGTGACATTGTCTTAATATTGAAAGTCCATTATTATTAAATTAGTGTAAGGAAGAAACTTCATAAAATGAAGATACGGATTTCATATTCAGAAAAGTTTAAAAACTGCCATTGCTTACTCCCTACCCCTGAATATGCTCTAGTCAAAACCGTAAAATGAAATTTTTACTCCCTGTTAGGAAGTATCATCTTTAGAAAGGATCATCTTTAGGAAGAATGATTTTTCCTAAAAGAAACCAAAGTTCATTTCTGTTCAGGAATACGGTGGTATCTGTACATAAGCAAACAAATGCTATATTTCTTTGTGATCCAAAGGACTTACACTCTAATGGTGAGTAAGGCAGATTTTTAAAGTTTGGGTGAAGGGCCCATCTAGTGCATAGTGAGCTGTAGGACATGAGTGAAATAGATTTCTTCTCCCCGTGCACATTAAAGTGGACATTCACAATGTGTATAAAGGTGCTATAGAGAAATGCTTTTCCTCTTGCTTATTTCCTGTTTCATTTCTACGATCTATTAAATAGGAAAGCTAAATGCTGCAGCCATTGATAGTTGCGTTTGACTGTGGTAGCATTCCCTGATGCCAGCTGGTAGCTAACCTGGTACTCAGCCAAATGTGTCATTTTATATCTATGCATCAAGATCAAGGTCAGCAGCATATTGCAGATGACCTCTTATATGGACTAATGTTTATCAACTGACTTTGGAAACCATAACCAAGCTATCCTTCATTAAGTGTACTGTCCTCAAGCAGTACAGCATAAAATGGGTTTGAACAGAAATAGACCTCTTGCATAACCTGCTTGTTTTCATTGAAGGTTGGCAACAGGTCAAAAAAGGCATCTGGCAAGTTCCCATGCAGTTCACCTTGTTTACTAATAGTAAGATATGAGTTATATGATGTTATCCAATGATACCATCCCCTAAAAGACATACTTGTACCAACTTAAGTTTAGCATAAAATTTCAAATAATCTTCCTGCTGAAATCTTTGAATATTGAATAATATGATTGATATGAATATTCATGACAAAATGGAATATTGGGCTTTTAAGTTTCAGTCATCCAATAACTCAGTAAATCTGTCATATTTTCCTGATGTAAATTTGCTTATTTGAGGATAAAAATCTGTAGTAGACTACAAAATAGCATGTCCAATTTGTTGTTATACAATAACTGGACTACTGTGAGTACACTGAGTAAAGCTGAAGAACAGGAGCCCACCTAGTGAGAAACATCAGACAGCTGCTTGCAATCAACTCTCCTTGCCATTGAGGGCTGTGCACAGTAATCCAGGCCTCAGATCCTAACAGATTAGGATCAGCTATTTCTTTAAGCAGAATCTCTTAGGTGCAAGTATACTTCCTCATAAGCTCTCACTTTTCCAGGCACTACATTTGGTTCCTTGTATCATGCGGATATTTAGGAAGTCATTGCTTTTGTGGGTGGCAAATTATAGAAAACATGCTGTCATAAATTAAACAGAAATTATCCAATGGCACATGAATCTCAAATATACATCTAAATAATGCTACTCATGAAGACCAGAGTAAAAATAATGATAATCATATTTCTTGATATTTACCCAACTTTATAGCATATGATACACTCACATTCTTTATGCTGGCTTAGAAAATAGACTGCTATTTTCATGAACTGGAATTTTCAAAATTATTTCAATTTGTTACTAATACCAAAAGTGTTCTTATAAATACACAATTTTATCAAAATATGTATTCATTTATGTATTCCCTTTTAAATTTATTTTATTTTGAGACAGGGTCTCACTCTGTTGTCCAGGCTGAAGTGCCATGGTATGGTCATACCACCTCCATCTCTCAAGCTGAAGTGATTCTCCTGATCAGCCTCCCAAGTAGCTAGGACTACAGGAACATACAGCAGTGCCTGGCTAATTTTTTTAAAATTTATTTTTTGTCCCTACAAAAAATTAGGGCCTTACTATATTGCCCATGATGGTCTTGAACTCCTGGGTTCAAACAATCCTCCTGCCTCGGCCTCCCACAGTGGTAGGATTACAGGCATGAGACACCACACTTGGCCAAAATATTTATGACTGTTTGATAGTTAAGAGCTTTTTCTACGGTTATTTTCTCTCATACATTTATGTGTAAAGGAGTGTGAATGTGATAATAATTTAAAACATAAACTATAGCCAATATATACTGAACAGGTCTTACATGCCATGTATTATTCTAGTGGCTTTATTTATTATATTAATTCATTTAAACATACATATTTAAATTTCTATGACTTAGCTAAATTATGTGAAAAGTAAAAGCTGCTTAGATAACCTCTTTGCTGTCTCCTTTATCTAATATTCTATTATTCTAAAGACTTTAATATTTAACTATGTATACATATATGTGTACGTTCATACTCACACATCAGGTTAAATTAACTATCGCCTTAGTTATAGTCTTCAAGTATTTAAAATTTATGAAAGTTCATGCTTAAAGTGCTATGTGCCAAAATTTGCAGTAGTTTCTTTAGAGAAATATAATGAAGATCTTTCTCAAAAGAGGATTATAATCTAGATAGGAAGATAAAATACCAACACTCTTACAATTAATCATTTTAAAAAGTAAGTATGTTATCATAATCTTACAAGTATCACTACTGTTAGAGCCATGTGAGAGAATACAGAGTAAAATTGGCCACTGGTAACTCATCAACAGAAAACTATATTAGTTGAGATTTTCTTTTTTTAACACAGTGCTGCTTTTACCTGACTTGCTATCAGGATCGATCTCTATTTTGTAAGTTGAATATAGGGTTTGGCTTCGATATTTGTAACCAGCATGTTGATAATTTCAGTATTATATCAATGACCATTTGCAACTCTTGACTTCTTTGATTTCACTGGTCATTTTGATATCTTTTTTTTTTTTTTTTTTTTTTGAGACGGAGTTACGCTCTCGTTACCCAGGCTGGAGTGCAATGGCGCGATCTCGGCTCACTGCAACCTCCGCCTCCTGGGTGCAGGCAATTCTCCTGCCTCAGCCTCCTGGGTAGCTGGGATTACAGGCACACGCCACCATGCCCCGCTAATTTTTTGTATTAGTAGAGATGGGGTTTCACCATGTTGACCAGGATGGTCTCGATCTCTTGACCTCGTGATCCACCCGCCTCGGCCTCCCAAAGTGCATTTTTATATCTTTATTCCTGTATCTGTAGAATTACATTCAGGATCTTGTTTTCCAATAATATTAGGCTAGTTTCGAGATTTTAAATTTGTTGTAAATGTCTGATATTACATCTTTAACAATCACATCTTCCATAAGCTCTTACCCACTCAATTCTTAACATATAGGACACTTCACCTATACAAATATATCTCCATTTTGTATTTCTTCCGATGCTACATTTCCATTTTCTAACAGCACACTGGATATTTCTACTCAGATGATCTGTGGCCCTTTCATATGTTTAAAAAACGGAATTCACTCTCTTCCTTCTGAAAAAGGAGATTCATTTCAAAATTAATATTCTGAAAGTTCTCATGCAATCCTCGTACTCAAAAACAATTGCTGATTTACCACTTCCTTCATAATAACTCTTGCATCTTTACCATCTTCTAAGTCTCCACAGCATCATCTGAGTTCAATATCACTTTGTCTGACTTTTGCATTAATATTCTAATTGGTCTCTAGTCTCTCCCTCTGCAATCTATTCATCACTTCCTTGCCACTTTAAGCTTCTTAATATAGTTTTCTACTGCAGAATACCTTCAGTGACCTTCTACTCTAACCAGACTGATTTATTCACTGTATCTTCATCATACTGTGCCCTTTGTCTATATGTATGTCATTGGTTACATCACTTTGTTCTCCTGAAATGTCCTTTCCTTTTCTTTCCTGTTCATCTATACGCATTTTACTTGTCTTTTAGCTCCTAGCTGAGGTTTGCTTCCTCCAGAAGTTTTCCGTAGTCACAGCAAACTTCCTAATTGTTCTCTTATTTAATTAATATATTTTTATTAAATATATATATTAAATAAAGATTTGTGGTGCCATCAAGTAAGTTTTGCATCCATTAGGACAGAGAAGTTGAGGGTTCTCACTTCTGTTGAGCATCACTTAGTGGATGTTATAGCTCTAATTTAAACCAATAACATTTTATTTTCATTATTTATGTTCAATGAATTGATGTGGTGCTGAGATAGGCATTACCATCTCTCATAAAATAAATTTTTTATTTCCAAAATTTGTATGAAGTGTTAACTACCAATATCTGAGGATGTGACAGTATTTGCTAAATGATGTTATATGGTTATTCCTTAATCCACTCTTACTGGTATCCTTATGAGAAGGAGTTTAGCACGTAGACAACAAACAGATAAGAGTATGAGGTCAAATGAGACAAGGTGGACATGTGCAAGACAAGTAGAGAGACCTCAGGAGAAACCAAACCTGCTGATACCTTGCTCTTGGACTTCTAGGATCCAGAACTTAAGGAAATACATTTCTACTATAAGCCATCTAGTCTTAAGTATTTATTATGGCAGCCAAAGGAAACTATTACACTTTGAATAAGGAAATATCGTGATATTATATTTTTATTTATTTCAGGCTTATATGTATTTCATAGAAATAAATACCAACATGACAACATATTCAACCAAATACTAAAGGTAAGTAAATAGCATCACATTTGGAGGGCACACATCATGCTTTTTTAAACAATGTCCAAATGATTCAAAAAAGCTAAACCTTGCATCCAAAGAAGACCCTAAAAATCAGCTAAGGGAATAAAATACCTAGGAATAAAACTAACAAAGGATGTAAAGGACCTCTTCAAGGATAACTACAAAGCACTGCTCAAGGAAATAAGAGAGGAGGACACAAACAGATGGAAAAACATTCCATGCTTATGGTTAGGAAGAATCAATATTGTGAAAATGGCCATACTGCCCAAAATTTATGGATTCAATGTTATCCCCATCAAACTACCTATGACCCTCTTTACAGAACTGGAAAAAATCACCTTAAACTTCATATGGAACCAAAAGAGAGCCTGCATAGCCAAGACAATTCTAAGGAAAAAGAACAAAGCTGGAGGCACCATGCTACCTGACTTCAAACTATACTACAAGGCTACAGTAATCAAAGCAGCATGGTACTGGTACCAAAACAGAGATATAGACCAATGGAACAGAACAGAGGCCTCAGAGGCAAGGCACAGATCTACAACCATCTGATCTTTGACAAACCTGATGAAAACAAGCAATGGGAAAAGGATTCCCTGTTTAATAAATGGTGTTGGGAAAACTGGCTGGCAGTGTGCAGAAAGCAGAAACTGGACCCTTTCCTGACATCTTATACTAAAATTAACTCCAGATGGATTAAAGACTTAAACATAAGACCTAGCACCATAAAAACCCTAGAAGACAAAAATAGGCAAAACCATTCAGGACATAGGCATAGGCAAGGACTTCATGACTAAAACACCAAAAGCATTGGCAACAAAAGCCAAAATAGACAAATTGTATCTAATTAAACTCCAGAGCTTCTGCACAGCAAAAGAAACAATCATTAAAGTCAACCGGTAACCAACAGAATGGGGAAAAAAAATTGCAATCTACTCATCTGACAAAGGACTAATATCCAAAATCTACAAAGAACTAAAACAGATTTACAAGAAAAAACAAACAACCCCATCCAAAAGTGGGTGAAGGATATGAATAGACACTTTTCTAAAGAAGACATATATGAGGCCAAGAAACATATGAAAAAATGTTCATCATCACTGGTCATTAGAGAAATGCAAATCAAAATCACATTGAGATACCATCTCACACCAGTTAGAATGGCAATCATTAAAAAATCTGGAGATAACAGATGCTGGAGAGGATGTGGAGAAATAGGACACTTTTACACTGTTGGTGGGAGTATAAATTAGTTCAACCATTGTGGAAGACAGTGTGGTGATTCCTCAAGGACCTAGAAATAGAAATTCCATTTGACCCAGCAATCTCATTACTGGGTATATATCCACAGGATCATAAATGGTTCTATTGCAAAGACACATGCACATGTATTTTCATTGCAGCACTGTTTACAATAGCAAAGACCTGGAACCAACACAAATGCCCATTGATATAGACTGGATAAATAAAATGTGGCACATGTACACCATGGAATACTATGCAGCCATAAAAAACGATGAGTTTGTGTCCTTTGTAGGGAAGTGGATGAATCTGGAAACTGTAATTCTCAGCAAACTGACAGAAGAACAGAAAATCAAACACTGCGTGTTCTCACTCATAGGTGGGTGTTGAACAATGCAAACACATGGACACAGGGAGGGGAGCATCACACACTGGGGTCTATTGGGAGGAACAGCAGTGGGTAGGGAGGTTGGGGAAGGATAACATGTGGAGAAACACCAGATATAGGTGACAGGGGGATGGAGGCAGCAAACCACATTGCCATGTATGTACCTATGCAACAATCCTGCATGATCTGCACATGTACCCCAGAACTTAAAGTGCAATAAAATATAAATAAATAAATAAATAAAGCTTCTGTTAAAAAAATCAGCATCTAAACTAAAAATAAAATGCATTTACTAATTTAAATTCACATCATTAAATTTTCCTTGGTGGAATTATATCTAATATCAAGCTTCTCCTTGGAAGCATGAATTAAGTTACCTCAATATTTTATATTCCTCTGAATTTAAATTCTCCTAAACTGCCACAAATGCTTAACAATAATATGATACCCCTTTCCTGGGCTTATTCAAAATCTAGACCAGACAGACTAGAAATTGTTTGACTGATGGTCCACTTTCTTCTCATAATAAAGAGTGATTTTCCTAGTCATTGTGTAGATTAGCAAAGTGCATAGATAATTTTCTTCCGAAGGTTACAACTACCACTCTGAGGATTTGTAGAAGCATTCAAAGTGTCAAGACTAATTTAAGCAGAAGCAAAACATACCAGCTATTGCGGTTGACACATACTCAGTATAAACAATACCTGAAGACACGAACATGCAGCAATTTTAAATAAAGTCTTAAAACCCACTATACATCAATTTATCTTATTTCTGTCTAAGTTATTACTTTTAAGACTGTAAATTTTATAAATGTTTATGATTGTAAATATAACTTTAAAATGGGTCTTTACTTTAATGACATTACTAAAATATTAAATGTGAGCTGGTTTCTGCTTTGCTCTGCTTATGTTTGTGACTTATCATGTTCATTCTTACAAGGAGAGACCTATAAGGATTTCAAAGTGTTTTAGGTTAGATGCCCTGAGAAAGATGTTCTAAGATGGATATCTGTATGCAGGAAATTTATTGAATGGACACGTGTGGGACAGTAAAGAAAGCTGTATGAAGCAGGGGTAAGAGTTCAAACAAGATGTAGTCACAGCAGTGGCCTCAGGGGAACCCATGGAAAGCTATAGAGGGCCCTGCAGAGTCCTTTCAAACTAAGGGTAGAGAGCTAGACCTCTACCCCTACTATGTCCAGATGTTGGATGTGCACAGCCCAAGGAAGAAAGCAGGGCTTTGGGTGAGATGACTCTCTTCAGCAGATGGCCATTCTGGAGGAGGACTCTGCTGAGAACTGTCACCTGCCAACATTTCCAGAAACTAAGCAAATGAAGGTCTTGGTCTTGAAGGTGAGAGAGATGACAGTTACAAACCACAACAGCCACTATAGAAAGATATGAATTCAGCTATATATATATTGGTCAAGTAACTTCAGATAAACAATTTTAACCTTTAAGAGCCTCAACTTGCTTCTTTGTAACTAGGATTATTAATATAGCCTTTCTCACAATAATTTTGTTAAAATCACTGGATCCAATTTGAGTAAAAATGCTTAGGGGCATTAAGGGTCCAGACAGAAATATATGTTAGAAATAATCATTTGGATTCATTTTTTCATTGCATAGCTAAGGATATCGAAGCTTAATATGGTCTCATATATTACTACATGCCTGACACAATTCTAGCTGGCATTTTTTATTAATTACCTATGAAATTATCACCATGACCCTATGAGGAAACAGACACAGAGGGGTCATGTAACTTGACCAAAGTTACATAGTTGGGAACAGGAGACGACACTGATGATATCTGGCCCCAATGACTGTTCTTGAACCACACCATATTATACTGCTTCTGGTAAGACAGAAGTTACCAGCAGTAGTCAGGTCCATAACTTTCTGTCATGTAGTTTTTTTAACCTATTCTCAGAGGCCATGGTAGACTGCAAAGCAAAGATAACAAGCAATTTGGCAACTATGGGGAAGAACACACTCTGACATATATATTTTCGCTGTTTTTTGTTTTTGTTTTGCTCTGCTTTATTTTTTATTTGCTTGCTTTAATTTTTACAATGTAATGTGGCTAAAGAGGAATTTTGTTTAGTAACTCATACAAAGTTTAGCACCTATAACCTTATACCAGGTGACTTCATGCATTCATATTCCTGGCCTAGACTGTTTAGGCACTTGGCGTTTAAAGCCCATGGCTATCCACATGTAGGTGGTGATGATGATGATGATGATGATGATCATGAAGAAACAGAAGGAGGGTGAGGAAGAGAAGGAGAAAGATGAGGGAGAGAGAAGAAGAAGAAAAAAAGAGTAACAAAAAGAAGATGGAGAAAGGGAGGTAAAGATGAAGAATAAGTTATTACTCATAATAATAGAAAAAATAGTTAGCACCTATTAGAATATAGTCTTTCATTATTGATTCTTCTATTGGTCTTTTCTAAGAAATCTCACTTGATATACAATTTTAGAGAAAAATCACTATTTTTCTCCAAGTAGATGTATAATAATAATATTCTTAAATGAATTAAAGCTCCTACACAGCCTAATACAAATAGATATGGAGCATGCAATATATAAAGAGAGAAGGATAAGAGAGGTACTTTACAAATTGTTAAAATATAAATATTATTTCACATTTAATCGAGAAAGCTATGTCTATGAAAATCAAAAATCTTATTTTTTTTTTTTCTGAGTCAGGGTCTCACTCTGTCACCCAAGCTGAAGTGCAGTGGCATGATCATAGTTCATCGAAGCCTCGACCTCCCTTGCTCAAGCCATCCTCCCACCTCAGCTTCCCAAGTAGCTGGGACAACAGACTTAGGTCACCACGTCTGGCTAATTTTTGTATTTTTTTATAGAGACAGGGTTTTGCCCTGTTGCCAATGCTGGTCTCAAACCACTCACCTCAGGCAGTCCACCCACCTTGGCCTCCCAAAATGCTAGGATTACAGACATGAGCCACACTTGGCCCCTTATTTTTCAATAGTTACTTTTAACAAGAAGAGATTATTTTAAGTGAAGGTAGGAATTGGAAGGTTTTGAAAAATATGTTTCTATTGAGCATTCACTTTTTGATAGGTGTCATATTTCACAATGAGAATAGAAACGTAAAAGCCAGATACTTTCAATCATGTAATAAGTGCTAGAAGAGACTAAAAAAGATGGTGTAATTAGTACATGATTAAGAAATACCAGACTGAGCTGATCAGGGAAGACTTCCTGAAGGAGGTAAAATCTGAACTACTTTTTGAATAAATATTAATAATTGATGAGCTGAAAAAAGGAAAGGGCATGTTGGGCACTAGGAATAGCATATAGAGGCTTAAAGGAACATTAAAAATATAAATATCTTATACAGATATAAGTACATCTGTAATTTCTAACAGAAAGGCTTAGAACTCCCAGGAGCCATCAAGCCACAAGAGTATAAGTGGAAATGAAGTCCACACTAAGGAGATCAGAGTTTAGAGGCAGAGAGAGGCCAATCTCCGTTGATTCTAACACTGACTCTAAGTAGTTGTGTCCAAATCTAGCATTCATTATTTTTGAGACTCTTTATTTCCAGGTTCTATATACTCTTTTTATTGCTTAAGGGACTGTGAGGCAGGTTGTACTTGCAACCAAGAACCTTGCCTAATAAAAGTTATTTTGAAGGCTGGGCACCATAGCTCATGCTTATAATCCCAGCACTTTGGGAGACCAAGGCAGGTGGATCCCTTGAGTTCAGGAGTTCAAGACCACTTGATTCAACATAGCAACACTCCACTCCTACAAAAAAAAAAAAAAATCAAAAGTAAACTTAATCAGGTATCAGGGTGCAGCATGCCATTCTAACTACTCTGGAGGCTAAGACGGGAGGATTGCTTGTGCCAAGAGTTTGAGGCTGCAACGAGTTGCGATTATACCACTGTACTCCTGTCTCATCAGACTCTGTCTCAAAAATAAAGTTATTTTCTTCTAGCATTTGATTTTAAGAACTTTTGGAGATAGGTGTCTTATTCTTACTTATGACAGCCAGAACACGACCTTGCACACTTTGAACATATATCACATAATGTACACACAGACACACACTTACCTAAAGACCTACATTATCAGAATTGGCCAGATGAGCCATTGTCAAAACTGAAAAAAAAAAAAAAAAAAAAAAAAAAAAAAACTACAAAGGAAAGGGAAAGAAACAAACTTCAAAGAGAAACAACAATGGAAAACTTCAATTTCTTTTAACCCAGGTATATAGTTAATGTATCCTAGTCTGTGATCAAGGTATTTTTTCTTTTTTAATTCTGCCAATATGGTGCCATTTACACTCACAAAGTCCTCCTTTTTAAAGCTAATTACACAATATTAAGTATTTTATTCTCTGATGTATCTCATGTAATTTTTCAAATGATAGCCTATTTGATAACAGGAAAGTTTATTGCTGTGTAGGCCCAGACAAAAATACGTAACAATAGTTTCAACAATCTGTTTGTCTGTCCAGTGAAACATATGATGAGGTATTTATGTGGATAAAGAACAGGAAACAATTGAGCTCTTGATGAATCAATGAAAGACATTCTCTCTAACTGATTCAAATTTGGGCATACTGGGAAACATATTATTCTAAGTAAGATCATTGCACTAGGAAGTTTTCAATTACTCTAATTAACCTCCTATTATTTATTGAAAATAGCTTTACTTTCTGTACTTCTACCAAAAATGCAATTGTGGACTGAAAATAATATAGACTTAGATCAGGTTAGAAGCCTCTTTATTGGTACTATTCAAGAATAACAAGTCACCTGAACAAACTGTTTACATGCCACCCTTTTTTTTCATTTTCCCCTTTGGTTTCACAAAAATCAAGTAATACAAAGTTTAGAATTTGGAGGTAAGATGACAACATAAACAAGTATTTCCTTTCCTGTCTTCTAATTCTCATGAAAATGTTCAATAGAAAACCATTTTCATTTTCATCGTCATTGGCTCTTCCTTTTATACTAGGCATTGGGCTAAATGCATTTATATATATTAGCTTAAGACAACCAGATGTAATAGGTAACATTATGCCCTTATTTTATAGGACAAAAACTCAAGCTTATATATGTTTAATAATTTACCTAAGGCAATTGATATGGTTTGGCTGTATCCCCACCCAAATCTCACCTTGAATTGTAGCTCACATTATCCCCAGCTATCATGAGAGGGACCCAGTGGGAGGTAATTGAATTATGGGGCGGGTTTTCCCTTGCTGTTCTCATGATAGTAAATAAATCCCAAGAGATCTGATGGTTTTATAAACAGAGTTCCCATGCACATGCTCTCCTGCCTGCCATCATGTAAGATGTGACTTGGCTCCTCATTCACCTTTTGCCATGATTATGAAGCCTCCCTAGACATGTAAAACTGAGTCCATTAAATCTCTTTTTCTTTATAAATTACCCAGTTTTGGGTATGTCTTTATTAGCAGCATGAGAACAGACTAATATAGCAACATAGCTAGTAAGTGGTAGAGTCATTTCAAACTCAATTCTGTTTTTCTCCAGAGTCTAGTTTTAGGCCATTACATTACAGATGCTTTTAAATCAACTTTTCTTTTAAGTTCCAGGGCTCATATGTAGGATGTGCAGGTTTGTTACATAAGTAAACGTGTGCCATGGTGCTTTGTTGCACAGATAAACCCATCAACTAGGTATTAAGCCCAGTAAAGTTTGTATTGAAAATGAGAAATGTGACATTCACATGTAAGAAATTGATGCTATGTGTAACTCAGATAAGGCTTAATTTAAGTCATGAAGAACTATTTCGACTTTCACTAATCTGTTAATCCCATAACTCAGGGTGATTAGGTAAGACCATGGAGGTGACAGAAAGAAGAAAGCCAGCAGGGGAAAGTTCCTTCTTGTTTTGCCTATTACATCTAGCAGAAGTTTGCAGAATAACAAACAAAAAGCTACCATGTCTGAATTTTTTCTTCAAGAGGTTAAACCTATGCCAACTCCCCATTCCTCATTCACAAATTTATCTTATATATAAGTACAAAGATATTATAGATCATTTTTATTTATTTAAAGAAATAGTCTTAAAGTCTTGACTTGAAAACCGTATTTACCCAACTCTGCCCTGAAAAACTTAAAAATATCAATTACAAGTTTCCTATTGTAGTAGTCAGCTGGGGACACAATAATGCTAAGTAACAAAAACACCAACACAAAATTCAGTAAAATAATAATGAGCATGTATTATTCTCTTCATAAGTTTAAAGGTTTGCTGCAAGTCTGCTGTTTAGCTGAACTGGCTTTGCTTCATATATCTCATTCTGGGGCTCAGCTGGAGAGACAGCAGATCCAGGCACATTTTTTCATGTAGGAGGTCAGATGCTGCCAGGGGGCAGCTGAAACACATGACACCTCTTAAAGTCAAAGCTCAAAATTTGCACCCTGTCAGTTCTACATTCCATTAGCCAGGAAAGTCACATAGCCAAACCTGAAGTAAATCAATGAGGCAGAAATGTACATTTGTCTCAGAGCTGATACAGAGGGCAGTAAATATTTGATGACCAATAATCCAGGCTATCACATCTAGTGATTTAAAAATAAAATAAAATAAACATTTTCTCCAGCTTCTTAATTATCCTCTTCTTTCTTGGTCTCAAATTTCTAGTCACACTACTCTCTTGCCTGGAATTCCTTTAACCTCTTTTTCTACCTGGAAATTCCTATTCCTTGTCTTAAAGACCATGCTGAAGTGAGGTATACTGTAATCCCAGCACTTTGGAAGGCAGATACTAGTCACTTATGTACATGATAGAACTATAATTCATTACCTGTCCCAGGAAGTTAGGCATAGCCATATGACTTGTTTTACCCAATGAAATACGTGCAAAGATAAATGCATCTTGCAGGTAGGGTACTTTAAGAGCTAGAACACAGTTATTTATCTTCCTGTATAGCAGTAATCAACAACAAAGACAGATGATAGGCTTCCCTTACTTGAGGTCTCTAGATGAGGACAGCATGGAATAGAATTTGCCAGTGACTTCCAGCATACCCACAGCATGAGTGAAAAATATGCATCTATCTTAAAACACTGAAATTTTGGATCACTATTATAGTAGAAACTAGACTGTCTTAACTGATATAGACCATTCTTTAAAGCTGTTTCAATTAAAAGATCTCAAGACATTATAGGGAGTCTATATCCTCAAGGGTACTGGCCAACAATAGTGTTCATATAGCAGTGCGATTACATAAAATATAGTTTGAAACACATAAATTGGAAGACCTTTGAGGAAAAAAAATAATTTTAAAATTATTCAATTTATATAATTATTCATATGTAAAAGTAGATACAAACTATGACCCACTCAAAATTAGATCAAATTTTAAAAAAATTTATTTATTATAATTTAAGTTCTGAGGTACATGTGTAGATTGTGCAGGTTTGTTACATAGCTATACGCGTGCCATGGTGGTGGTTTGCTGCATCCTTTGCCCTATCATCTACATTAGGTATTTCTCCTAATGCTATCCTTTCTCAATCCCCCAACCCCTGCTATTTCTCCCCTAGTTTCCCACCCCCCAGGCTGGGTGTGTGATGTTCCCCTCCCCATGTCCCTGTGTTGTCATTGTTCAACACCTACTTATCAGTGAGAACATGTGGTGTTTGGTTTTCTGTTCTTGTGTCAGTTTGCTGAGAATGATGGTTTCCAGTTTCATCCATGCCCCTGCAAAGAACTTGAACTTATCCTTTTTTATGGCTGCATAATATTCCATGGTGCATATGTGCCACATTTTCTTTACCAGTCTATCATTGATGGGCATTTGGGTTGGTTCCAAGTCTTTGCTAATGTGAACAGTGCCACAATAAACACACATGTGCATGTGTTTTTATAACAGAATGATTTATAATCCTTTGGGTATATACCCAGGAATGGGATTGCTAGGTTAAATGGTATTTCTATTTATAGGTTCTTGAGGAATCGCCACACTGTCTTCAACACTGGTTGAACTAAATTACACACCCACCAACAGTGTAAAAGCGTTCCTATTTCTCCACATCCTCTCCAGCATCTGTTGTCTCTGATTTTTTAATGATTGCCATTGTAACTGGCATGAGATGGTATCTCAATGTTGTTTTGATTTGCATTTCTCTAATGACCAATGATGATGAGATTTTTTTCATGTTTGTTGGCTGCATAAATGTCTTCTTTTGAAAAGAGTATGTTCGGCCGGGCGCGGTGGCTCACGCCTATAATCCCAGCATTTTGGGAGGCCGAGGCGGGTGGATCATGAGGTCAAGAGATCAAGACTATCCTGGTCAACATGGTGAAACCCTGTCTCTACTAAAAATACAAAAAATTAGCTGGGCATGGTGGCGCCTGCCTGTAATCCCAGCTACTCAGGAGGCTGAGACAGGAGAATTGCCTGAACCCAGGAGGCGGAGGTTGTGGTGAGCCGAGATCACGCCATTGCACTCCAGCCTGGGTAACAAATGCAAAACTCCGTCTCAAAAAAAAAAGAAAAGAGTATGTTCATGTTCTTTGCTCACTTTTTGATGGGATTGTTGTTTTCTTGCAAATTTGTTTAAGTTCTCCATAGATTCTGGATATTAGCCCTTTGTCTGATAGGTAGATTGCAAAAATTTTTCCCATTCTGTTGGTTGCCATTTCACTCTATTGACAGTTTATTTTGCTGTGCAGAAGCTCTGGAGTTTAATTAGATCCCATTTGTCTATTTTGGCTTTTGTTGCCACTGGTTTTGGTGTTTTAGTCATTAAGTCCTTGCCCATGCCTATGTCCTGGATGGTATTGCCTAGGTTTTCATCTAGAGTTTTTATGGCATTAGGCCTCATGTTTAAATCTTTAATCCATCTAGAGTTAATTTTTGTGTAAGATATAAGGAAGAGATCAGTTCCAGCTTTCTGCATATGGCTAGCCAGTTTTCCCAACACCATTTGTTAAATAGGGAATCCTTTTCCCTTTGCTTGTTTTGTCAGACTTGCCAAAGATCAGATGGTTGTAGTTGTATGGTGTTCCTTCTGAGGTCTCTGTTCTGTTCCATTGGTCTATATCTCTGTTTTGGTACCAGTACCATGCTGTTTTGATTACCATAGCCTTATAATATAGTTTGAAGTCAGGAGGTAGCATGATGCCTCCAGCTTTTTTTTTTTTTTCCTTAGGATTGTCTTGGCTATGTGGGCTCTTTTTTGGTTCCATATGAAGTTTAAGGTGATTTTTTCCAGATCTGTGTAGAAAGTCATTGGTAGCTTGATGGGATAGCATTGAATCTATAAATTACTTTGGGCAGTATGGCCATTTTCACGATATTGATTCTTCCTAACTAGGAGGATGGAATGTTTTTCCATCTGTTTTTGTCCTCTCTTATTTCCTGGAGCAGTGGTTTATAGTTCTTCTCATTTCCTGGGGCAGTGGTTTATAGTCCTTCATATCCCTTGTTAGTTGTATTTCTAGGTATTTTATTCTTTTTGTAGCAATTGTGAATGGGAGTTCACTGACGATTTAGCTCTTTGTCTATTACTGGTGTATAGCAATGCTTGCAATTTTTGCACATTGATTTTGTAAGTAAATTAATCATTTAAAAAATCAGTTTCATGTTCACATCCAAAAAATGTTTTTAGAGAACTAGTTTAGATAAATTAGTTTGTAGGCAAGCTGTGTTTAGGTGAAGTGCTCTATTATTCTCATCTCTTATTAATACCCTTATACTCCATATGAGAAGCAGAAAAACCATCTAACAATCAGTTAAAGGACTTCAGCAACTCATCTGTCCTGAAGATAGTGAGTAAATGCAGTGTTACATCTATTTTGAAATGGCCTATAGCTGGTAATCTCTAGATTCATTATTAAACATACCAAATATTTCAAGTAACACAAAGTTTGTATTAGCAAGCATTCAGCTGCTACTTGTTTAAGTACAATGCCTGTAGCTTTTAAGGTTTCATATGTGTATATGATTTCTTCTAACAGAATACCGGAAGGAGCAATAAAAAACAATATGTGTTGAACTAAATGTATGAACAGGAAAAAGAGTCTCAATAACACAATTCTATATCTGGAGAATAGATGCAGTGTCATATAAACTGCAAAGGCTTCAAAAGCCAAAATACTAAAATATATCTGCAAGGTTATTGGAGGTTAATTTGCATAACTGGGCATACCGCCCTGTTGTGCAGGGATTTCAGTAACTTTCCTTCAGAAAAACACCTGCAGATGCTTGCCTGGAGGCATAACTATGGTTTTAAAGGATAATGCCTCTTCTCCATTTTTAGGTATTAGTAGTAGAATAAAGTATGGGTCTTTTCAACCATTAGATTGAAAACTTTTGGAGTAAGCAAGCACATCTGAATGAGTTTTTTTTTTTTTTTCTTTTTGAGGGAGCTGACATAGTAATGCAATAAATGTTTGGTTAAATGAATAAAAACACAAGCCGATGAATAAATAAATAAATCCAATAGTTTATGGCTTAAATCAAATACAGATGCTCCTTGACTTACAATGGGGTTACATCCCAATAAATCTGTGTTAAGTTGAAAATATAATTAAATAAAAATGCACTTAATACACTTAAACTACTGAATATCATAGCTTAGCCTAGCATACCCTTTATGTGCTCAGAACATTTACATTAGGCTACTGGTGGGCAAAATCATCTAACAAAAAGCCAATTTTATAATAAAGTGTTAGATAGCTCATGTTACTTATTAAATGTTATATACTGATAGAGAAAATTGAATGGATACATATGTACTCCAAGTACAATTTCTAGTGAATGCATATCACTTTTTCATCATTGGAAAGTCAAAAAATTGTAAGTCTGGTACTATCTGTACTAATCAGGTAGGCAAAAGAAGCACCAGGGGAAAAGGACTGAATCATATTCTGACTGAATAAAGTTCTTGGAAAGTATTTGATTAAATCTGTTTCAGAGGTACACACAAAGCCATCTGCCAAATGAGGATTACTAGTGCTCTTAACTAGTGCTTATTGACTGGAGTATAGTTGTAATAGTTTTAAATATAATGGATTTCTAAGAAGAGTTATTAAATCTAAATAAAGATATGGCTATATGAAGACTATATGACTCATTTAGGATGACTTCAGGTATTTGTCAAAATAGGTACTTTTGATAAAATGTTTGTTTCTTGTTACTTTCTGTACCTGCAATGACTTTCTTCTGATGCTTCTGCCTCTTCATCACCTGGAGTAAAAGCCAAACATTTTAAACAACCTACATCACCCAAGATATTTGCAAAAATTTCCCTCCTCTCCTACTTATTTGCTGACTTTATTTTTTATTTCCCTTCCCTTCCCATCGAAGGCTCCAGCCTCTCTTGCCATCCTAGAACTCACTGGGCACACATACAGCTCACCTCAGAGTCTATCCTTGTCTGCATGACATGACCATTCTTCCCCTAAATTCTCATCAGCTAAGTTATGTCAATACGCAGATGTCATCCTTTCTGTAATATCTTAAAGCCTATTTGAAACTGTAACCTTCACTATACCTCTTTCTTATATGTCTAAATAAATGTTATTATATCAATTTCTAATATGATATAAATATATTATACACTTGTCTGTCTCCTCACTAGAATGAAAGTTCTTAAAGGCAGGGGTTTTTGTTTGTTTGGGGCAGTAATATACCCTCAAGACATAGAAAAGTGTCTACACATAAATGTTTGAGCACTGTGAATATTTTGGCCATAAATGTTTTACAGGAAATCACATTCTAATTAACTTTTTAATTGTGAACATAGGAAAAACTAATAACTTTGTAATCGGATTTGATTAATGATCAAATAAATACTCAAAATAATTAAATCTATTTTTATGTGTATCAGTTTCTAGAGGAATAGAAACATGATGATTAAGTAGAACAATACTTTGGGAATTAAAATTTCTAAACTGAGGCTGGGCATAGTGGCTCACACCTGTAATCCTAATATTGTGGGAGGAAGAGGCACAGGATTTATCAAGCCCAGGAATTTGAGAACACGCCTGGGCAACATAGAAAAACCCTGTTTCTACAAAATAATTTTTAAAAGTTATCTGGCTGTGTTGGCACATGCCTGTTAGTTCCACCTACTTGGGAAACTGAGGCAGGAAGATCCCTTGAGTTTCTAAGGCCGAAACTACAGTGAGCTATCACCACTGCACTGCAATCTGGGCAACAGAGTGAGATCCTGTCTCTTAAAAGAGAAAATAGATAAGTAAATAAATAAATAAAATATCTAAATTGAATAAAAAAGACAAGATGCAGCCCTTGTGACAACATGGGTTTCAGCCTAGGCTCTTCTATAATTTACAATTTCAGTGCAGAGTTGAATTTTCTGAAATGATAGAAATGTTTTATATTTGTGTTCATCAACCTGACTACAACTGGCCCCATGTGACTATGAAGCACTTGAAATGTAAATGGTATGACTGAGGGTCTAAACTTTTACATTTATTTAATTCTAATTAATTTATATTTTTTATGTAAATAGTCACAAGGGAATAAATTGTTATTTAACTGGTGTAGAGTTTCACTTATAAAACATGAATTAGTTTTACAGATCTGATACACAGTATAGTACCTATAGTCAATAACAGTGTATCATGCATTTTAAAATTCATTAAAAGGGTAATTTCATGTTAAGAGATTTTACCATAAAAAAAATCCACAGCCTCCACCAGAAAAATAGGCACATGTGGCTAATGGCTACCATATTAGACAACTCAGGCTTAGATATATTTAAGGCAATTTTTGAATACATTATGTTTTACTTATCTGTTATTCAGTTTTACCATATGCAAAATGAAATTAAAAACAGTTATTTTTAAGTGCTAACACTCGGATTACATTAAATAAATATGTTAACTGTTTCTACTACCACTGTCTAACACATCGTGGGTGCCCAAATGGATGCTATTGTTGTTGCTGTTATATTCTAATCATCATGGTAGGTTTATTGAATTCTCAAAGCATCCTTCCTGACACCTCAACCACAGTGACTCAGTGACATCTGTGAGGCCACAAGCCAGAACTTGACCCACTGTTATGGCCACAATAGCCCTAAGCACTCAAACTCAGCTTGCTGCTCCATTTGTTTTAGCTACTGATTCAATTCAAGTCTATGGGAAGAAATGTATATATGTTATACATATATATGATATATGTATATGTGATATACATGTATGATATACATACATAACTAAAACATCATATATAATATATTTAATGAAAATATATATTTAACTAAATGTTTTTATATATTTAAGTATATATGATGTATATATATTTTAGGTTATATATGTATATCATAACATGTATATATGTATATATGATGTATATATTTATATGTTATATATGTGTTATATTTGTTATATACGATAAACATATATCTATACATATAAAATATATTTATATACATATAAATAAACATATAAAAATATATATTTTATATATATTTGGTTAAATATATATAAACACATTATATATATACACACACACTTATATATATGAAAAAATGCTTTAATAAGAATAAAGAAGCTAATTATTGAAAAATAATTTCAAGCAGACTGAATTGCTTACTACAAATATGTCAGTTTGTTTAGAGTCCACATTCCTGATAATATATTCTTCCTCTATCATGTGCCCACTTTAGTCAAGAAGATATATTCAGTCCTAGTTTTCATAGTACTTATTATAAAAACAATAAACTTATATGCTTTATAAAGTAATTCATGTCCTGTCCAGAAATACTGTACTAATTTTTTTAATACAAAGGGCATTCCCATTCTATCATGATTTAGGATCATACCTAGATAAAGATTCTTAAACTTTTCCACAATTATTTATATACACACACACACACACACACATCCACACATACATATATACACACATATTATATATTTATACATCTATACATACATATATATTTTTATATGTATATGTGTGGGATTTTTTTTCCATTTCATATTACAGCTTTTGATTGGTAACAGCTTGATGGCATGTCATCAAACAAATCCTTTTTTTAATGACATGAAATCACAAAAGAAATGTCCCTAACTACATTAATGTAATAGAAGTGTAAGACATTATCTTTTGTCAAATTTGTTTAAAATTAGAATTCCTTAAATTCATCCTGTATCCTTATTTGTCTCTTTTATACCTAGAGACACAAGAAAATTATTTTTCAATTGATTTTTAAATATAGATTCTATTTTTTAATATTTTTAAATGGCCTGAAAAATTAAAAACACATAGACATATATATACAATAAGCATTGGACATTTGAACTGTAAGTTTTATCCATTGGTATGTCTGCTCAACCAATATTCCCTTTTTATTAATAGACACATACACACACACTGTGCCCTAAACCATTTTTATGTTAAATTTATACAACAGTGTCTAGTGCATAGAATGTACTCAGTACAACTTGAATAAGTGAGTGAATAAACTGATTCTGACCTCCTGGCTACAGTGGATTGAACCAAGACATTTAGCTATATTTGGCCAATCAATTGTAAAGACTGAAATTTTACTAACTTGGATGTCCTGCAGTAGTTTTACTGCTGGGGCAGCTATTTGATACCATGTACACTGAAATAGGTGTAGAGATTAAGAAAGAGGATAAAAATAAAAGAATAATTCAATGAGCTATATCTGTACTCTGTCAGTACATTTCACTTTGCCTAGATCATAGAAAACACTGTACTCACAAACAAAAGACTCATGACAGAGACATTATCTCTGCCATTTGGCAACCAAAGTCCTCTAAGGGCTTCATACCCATTAGCCTTTTACAAAATGGAACTGTTCCCACTGTCAATGCCTTCCTTCCCCGTTACTTTTCATGCACCGTCTCCCTCATTTTTCTTGGTTTCATGCTTTACTTCACCTCTAAATTCTAGTACAATTTGAAGATGCAATACATTCTAAACTATTTGCAGTCACTAACCAGCACAGTAAAAGCTGTATTAAGTGTAACAAAAGACTAATTTATTAAAATATACACTTAATCAACTAAATGCCTTAATGCAACTTTCATATAGTAAAGCAGAGACTGGCTAGCTGTTCATCAAACTTCCTTCCTCTTATTTTGGGGTACATAGAGGGACTATTAATTTCTACTCTCTCTTATATGCCAATGGAGTCATGTGACCAAATTTTAGTGAAGAGAATGCAAGCAGAGTCAATGTGTCTCACTTGTAGGGTGGCTCATGAAAATCTCTCATACATGCTTCATGCTTCTTCACATCTCTTTCTCTTTGGGCTAACTGAAATACAGATAACTGCAGCAATCTTGGAAGCCATGTATTGAAGTTAACAGAGTCACAAAATGAAAAAAATTGGATTTCTGAATCATTGCTTGGATGAGAGCTTCTACCAACCAGGATCTCTAACTCTGAACTTTACATGAGTGAGAAATAAATGCCTATTTTATTAAGCCACTGAAATGCTGAAGTTCATCTGTTACCTCACTAGCACTGCCCTAAACTGTACAGGAAACTGGCTAAAGGCCTTATTTCTTTAGTTGTGATATTGAAGAGGAAAACATAGTAAGGCAGAAGAAAGTCAGCAATATAAGCCTAACAGAAGAAATCCAGGTGCCTTCTCTCATCACAGTGTATGGAATACAGATGTTTCAGCATAAATATTAAGATCAAAAGACTGAGATAATTAGCACTCACAAAAGGAAGACAGGAAAGCTATGAGGATGCACCTGACGCTGAATGGTAGAAGGAGTACTCATTGCAGCTGTCATTGAACTGATTATCTGAAGGCAAAGCAATGCTATTTTGTGCAAACAATATATAATACTTAGAAAATGGCAATTAGAATCACGAGTCCTTGCATAAGTAAATGGGGCCTGATGGTGTTTACTTGATTTTAAATTGCTGGGGTAGTGATAGAAAAATAAGCCCTGCCAAGCACTTTGGAAATTACACTCTCAGGACATTAATGACAAACTCAGCCCAAGAAGCTGGATAAATCAGGAGAGAACTAAGGAAGAAAATCTCACAGCTTGTATTTGTGGGGGTTCTCCCCTGAGGTCTCCCCCACCATCTGTTTCCATAGTAACTCCAGGTTTCCTTAAGCTTTACAGATGGCATTCATTTAATGTCAAAACACTTAATGATAAAATCTACTATGTATAGAGAATACACTACTTGCCAGAGCATTTGATTCAGTACATACATGTGCATTTTAACAAAAAGGAAATAGCAACACTATACTTAGCAATCATTTACTGGGCATATTTTTTGCCACAAGAGTAAAACAGTTAAAAGCTATGTCTTGACAGCTCAATTCCGCTACCAGAACCATTTCCAAATCTATTTAACATGAGGACTGACACATTACAAGCTGTTTTGTGGGGCATATCCCCTTTTTTCCTTGGCATTTTCTCCTACATTTAAATTAAGAACACAACAATGTGGTGATAACCACAACTATCCTTAGTGTGACTTAAATTGTTTTCTTTAAATCAATCTCAAATACATGTAGTTTGGAAATTATTTATAATAACATGAAATGCTTACTTTTTTTATGCAATAACCATGCAGTCCAATCTCAGTAATGCATTTAATTAACTATGCCAGGCTCATTCTGTGGCATATTTTATTGGGTTACAACAATAAATTTGTGTTTTGACAACACTCAGGTTTCATTCTTTTGTTTGTTTTTTTCTTTTTTTGTCATCTAAGTTGAACTTAGAAAACTTAGTGGGAATTCTTCCAGCAGACCATGCAACTGGGCATTTTGAAATAAGCCTTTGGTAGGTATAATTAATTTAAAATTCATCAAAATGAGAACTGCATTTAGTTCAATATGTAAATCTATCCATAAGACAGAGACAGCAGGTGGAAATATTGCACCTCAGGCTTCCAAAAATGATCACTCCCACAGAAATACGAATCAGTGTCTTGGATAATCAGGCGTCAAGCAGTGTAATTAAGTGGCTGGTTTTAATTCAAAATGTTACATCTCAGAATCCAGGCATCAATAATTTAGATGGAATGTACTTTGAATTACATTTGGTTGAAATGTAGGGGGAATGTACTTAAGAAAATCCAGACTGACAAGTTAAGGGATACCTGATGGAGCCTCTGTTTGTCTCTAAGATATTTTCTGAGGCAGTGTCACAGAACTTCATAAAAGGTGTCTGGAGTTGGGGGAAGTCAGGGAAGGAAGAAGAGTACAGTGTAGAGCAGGAGAGAATCATCTTCAAGACTAGGTTGGATTTCTTGTTCTGCAATTTGAAGAGACTTAGGATACAAGAACTTAAGATATCTTACTTTAAATTCATTTCACTCTAAATTTTTTACTGAGAACTGACTCAAAGGTAGATATTGGTGTACATAGTAAATGAACAGAATGATATGCAAAGACAAGTGAGATAATAAAACTTCCCTGCAAGAGCTAATGAGTTGGTGGGGCAGTGCAGTGCCAACACAGATATAATATATAAAAATAAATAAATACAACGTTTGACAAAATATGTACATCTTCCACGGAATTCAGAGGAACAGGGTCACACTTTCTTAAGATGATCAAGAAATGTTTCAATGAGGGAAATGACTGTGAAACGGCCCTAGAATGGATTATAACAGTCACTGATTTAATGAAGGGGAGATGCCACATGGAAGAATTAGTATTAACAAAACCTTTAGTTATTGTTCCTGCAGGAACTGCCCCAAAAACACATGGGTGAGCCCCAGCATCCATTTGTGCACTTTGGTGCTCTGTCCCACTGCCCATAGATGAGGTGAAGGCGGATGTAAGCTAGACCAGCCAGGCTCTTTTCAGATTTTGTATTTTCTTTCCTTTTGTCTTTTTATTATACTTTAAGTTCTGGGGTACATGTGCAGAATGTGTAGGTTACATAGGTATATACGTGCCATGGTGCTTCGTTGCACCCATCATCCTGTCATCTATATTAGATATTTCTCCTCCCCCAGCCTCCCAGCCCCCGACAGGCCAGTGTGTGATGTTCCCCTCCCTGTGTCCATGTGTTCTCATTGTTCAACTCCCACTTATGAATGAGAACGTGCAGTGTTTCGTTTTCTGTTCTTGTGTTAATTTGCTGAAAATTATGAAGTTTCCAGCTTCATCCATGTCCCTGCAAAGGACATGAACTCATACTTTTTTATGGCTGCATAGTATTTCATGGTGTCTATGTGCCACATTTACTTTATCCAGTCTATCATTGATGGGCATTTGGGTTGGTTCCAAGTCTTTGCTATTGTGTATTTTCAAATGTGATGCACGAATACTCCGAGCTGCTGGTAGCCAATTCCAGAGATAACAGCTAGAGGAAAATCTCCTGAATTCTTGGTTCTAGAACTCAGAAGAGCTGAATTGGTTTCTAAACTTCATGAGATTTGTTTCACTTTTTGTTTGTTTTGTTTTGTGAAGTGTGTTTCTTTTTCACTTCCTTAGACAGCTGAAATAGTCCCTTTGTGCTGAAATTAGCTCTGATTTGTATGTGAAATAGCAACCAGTTTGTATCTCAAATAGCAAACTGTCCTTATTCAATTAAAGGCGATATTCCAAAAGGTAGTTGTGCTTCAAAAGAGCACAAGATACATTTTTGGTTGTTTGAATGGGAAGTTGGGGGCATTTAGAAAAAGTCCTTTATTACAACATTAAAGTTGATGCCTTCAGTGAGATGTGATAGACATTGAAGACTTTCAAGTAGAACAAAGGTATGAATGAGACTAAATTTTAAGAAAGATCATTGGCAGTGTGGTTTAGTTCAAACAGAAGATTATAAGTTCGAAGAGTGGTGTATGAGCCTGTAGCAGTGGTTCAGACAGTCAGGGCTTATAAGGAAGCTGCATACATTTTTGCAGGTTTTGTAGTACAAAACAGTAGAGTAATACTATTCAAATCCTATTCTATGTGAATGGAACTCTTGAAGGTGTCCAATGCACAACTTTCTTAATTTTATGCAATAGCTCATAGAGTATGAAATGGGGTAGTAGCCATGATATTTAAAGGACAAAATAAATGAAAGATTTTATCAACATAAAATTCTAAGGTGTTGAACATATTTTGGAATTATTGAATTACTAAGAGGGGCAAAGTGATACCTCTCTATATTTTTTTATTTCTTCTAAAAAACAGCAGGGGGATACATGTGCAAAAAGTGCAAGTTTGTTACATAGGTATACATGTTCCATGATGGTTTGCTGCACCTACTGACCCATCCTCTAATTTCCCTCCCCTCAAGCCCCACTCCCCAACAGGCCCTGATTTGTGTTGTTCCCCTCTCTGTGTCCATGTGTTCTCAATGTTCAACTCCCACTTCTGAGTGAGAACATGCAGTGTTTGGTTTTCTGTGTCTGTGTTAGTTTGCTGAGGATGATGGCTTCCAGCTTCATCTATGTCCCTCCTAGGACATGATCTAATTTCTTTTCATGGCTGCATAGTATTCCTTAGTGTAGGTGTACTACATTTTTTCATCCAGGCTATCACTGATAACATTTGGATTGGTTCCAAGTCTTTTCTATTGTAAATAGTGTTGCAATAAACATACATGTGCATGTATCTTTATAGTAGTATGATTTACACTCCTTGGATATACCTAGTAATGGGCTTCCTGGGCCAAATGGTATTTCTGGTTCTAGATCCTTGAGAAATCACCATGCTGTCTTCCATAATGGTTGAACTAATTTATATTCCCCCCAAAACACTCAGGAACTGAATGTTTAAAACATTCCTATTTCTCCACAGCCTTGCCAGCATCTTTTCAATAATCACCATTCTGACTGGTGTGAGATGGTATCCCATTGTGGTTTTTATCTGCATTTCTCTGATGATTGGTGACATGGAGCTTTTTTTCATATGTTTGTTGGACACATAAATGTCTTCTTTTGAGAAGTATCTGTTCATATCCTTCACCCACTTTTTGATGGTTTTTTTTTTTTCTTGTATTCTGTTTAAATTTCTTGTAAATTCTGGATATCAGCCTTTGTTGGATGAGTAGATTAGAAAAATTTTCTTCAATTCTGTAGGTTGCCTTTTCACTCTGATGATAGTTTCTTTTGTGTAGAAGCTCTTTAATTAGATCCCACTTGTCAATTTCGGCTTTTGTTGCAATTGCTTTAGGCATTTTTGTCATGAAGTCTTTACCCATGCCTATGTCCTGAATGGTATTGCCTAGATGTTCTTCTAGAGTTTTCATGGTTTTGGATTTTGCATTTAAGTCTTTAATTTTTGTATAAGGTATAAGGAAGGTGACCAGTTTCAGTTTTCTGCATATGGTTAGCCAGTATTCCCACCACCATTTACTGAATAGGAGATCCTTTCCCCATTGCTTATTTTTATCAGATTTGTTGAAGATCAGATGGTTGTAGATGTATCGTGTTATTTCTGAGGTTTCTGTTCTGCTCCATTGGTCTACGTGTCTGTTTTGGTACCAATATCATACTATTTTGGTTACTTAAGCTTTGTAGTATAGTTTTAAGTCAGGTAGCATGATGCCTCCAGCTTTCTTCCTTTTGCTTAGGATGGTCTTGTCTATATGGGGTGTGTCTTCTTTGATTCCACATGAAATTTAAAGTAGTTTTTTTGTAATTCTGTGAAGAATGTCAATGGTACTTTGATGGGAATAGCATTGAATGTCTAAATTACTTAGGCAGTATGGCCATTTTCATCATATTGACTCTTCCTATCCATGAAGATTAAATATTTTTCCATTTGTTTGTGTTCTCTCTTATTTCCTTGAGCAGTAGTTTGTAGTTATCCTTGAAGAGATCCTTCAATTCCCTTGTTAGCTGTATTCCTAAGTATTTTATTATCTTCATAGTGATTGTGAATGGGAATTCATTCATGATTTGGATCTTTGCTTGCCTAATGTTGGTGCAAAGGAATGCTTCTGATTTTTGCACATTGATATGGTATTCTGAGACTTCGTTGAACTTGCTTATCAGTTCAAGAAATTTGGGGTCTGAGATGATTTGGTTTTCTAAATATACAATCAGGTCATCTGCAAACAGAGACAACTTGATTTCCTTTCTTTCTATTTGAATACACTTTATCTCTTTCTCTTGCCTGATTGCCCTAGCCAGGACTTCCAATACTGTGTTGGATAGGACTGGTGAGAGAGGGCATCCTTGTCTTGTACCGGTTTTCAAAGGGTATGCTTCCAGTTGTGCTCATTCAATATGATGTTGGCTGTGGGTTTGTTATAAATAGCTCTTATTATTTTGAGACATGTTCCATCAATACATAGTTTGTTGAGAGTTTTCAACATGACAGGATGTTGAATTTTATCAAAGGCACACTGCATCTATTGAGGTGACATCTATATTTTAAACCCAAGTTACTTGATGTACTATAGCAACACTCCTATAGAAATAGCCATCAGAAAAAAAGAGCTCAGTCAGGACTCTGGAGTGAAAGATAAAGTTTAAGATGATATTGGGATTTATACAGAGTAAGTTTGAGATGGCTGCATGACATCATAGTGGAGATATTCAATACAAAGTCTAGATTTGAAAGCTACTGGAAGGAAGGTGATGCTTGCAATCACATAAATGAGTTGGATCACAGAAAAGAAAAAAGATAATTAGGAAAAGAGCAAAAGCAAAGAGTTTAGGGAATCCTATGTTTAATTCTTAAATAAACTATGAGGAGAAAGAAAACATAGAAAAAGAATCGCTGGAAGAGGGTAAAAGCCAAAGGATAAGAGCGTTTCAACAAAAAAAAAATGAGGACAAGAATGTCAAGTTGCATAGAAAAAACAGAAAGGGAGGAGGGAATGGAGAAAGAAAATTTACTAAAGTCATTTTGGATTGGATGATTGACAAATCATCAGTTACCATCAGAAGTAGAGTTATTATCAAGATATTTGTGGCCCAAAGAAAAAAATGAATATAGAAACATAAAAATTATTAAGAAAAAAGTAATTTTATTTGAAGTGTCTGCAGAGGTGTAAGCAAACATATGAGAAAGAAAACAAAGTAGAGAGAGATAAAAAAATGGAAGAAAGTAGAACTTAATGGCTCAAGATGCTTCAGAAAAGATTGAAAGGGAGTGACTCAAGGCCAAGCAAAGAGACTGGACTTAGTTTAAAAGAGAGATGAGTCCCAGCATGTCAGAAATAAGGGAAGAGAGAATCCATAAAACCAGAGATAATGTAATTGAACACATAAAAGTAGAGAAAGTGTACATAAAATTTATATAGGCTTTGACCTTCTTAATGAAGAATGAGAAGACATCAGCTGAAATTGAGAGACTTAAGTAATGATAGAAGACAAACTAAAAACTACTCAGGCAAATTATTATATTTTTAACATCACAGAGAAAGCTGGGAGTAATTCTATTGAAAACTTGTGCATTTGTTTCCAAGACTTCAGTACACAGAGGTGGACAATGGGGATATATTTTTAATTTTAATCATTTCTTTGCCCCCAGCTTTTGGAAAAAAATCATGTCTTTCTCAGCAAGGTAGGTCTCACCTGTGTCTTTCATTCTATCTATTCCTCCAACTCTAAGATTCAGACTTAAGAATGGATTTTTGTATGTACATCTCTTCTTTATCTTCTGGACAGAGACTTTGCATATTTGAAAAAAAGTGCGATTTATAAGGCCATCATATACGTCTTATAAAATTCTATGAGCCAGGTAGGTGCTATGATTACTCCCATTTTACATGTGGAAAAACAGAAGCACAGGATGATTTTTCTGAAGTCCCATAGAAATGAGTGGTGGAGCCAAAATGGAAATCTGTTACAGTTTGATTCCAGAGCCCATATTTTTAATTGTTTTTTTCTTTTCCTCATCCTCAACTTCTTGAATAAAAAAATATATTGTATTCTTGCTGCCCCTATTTACTTTCTACAAAATCCCTTAATCTACTGATCTGATTTCTGCTACCAATTCTAATCTTCAATAACATATATTTGTACAAGTAAACTCTCCTTTCATCATTTCTGAAAAGCATTCCTAGGCCTCCCCAAAACTCCTCATCATTCATTCAATTTCTTTTCCAGCCTGGCCTCTGCCTCTCTTTCCTGTACTGACATTACTTGCTGTGACTCCCCTCCCCATACATTCTGCGTGCTAAAGTTTAAACACAGTGAAATATATCTCACCCTATGCCCAAGTCTTTGTTTTATCTTGTTTGGAAAATTTCACTTCATCTGCTGTGTGAATTGCCTTTTCTAATACACACCTCTCATTCCTCAAGGTTCAGCTTCAATGACATCTACAATATCCAAACATTCCCAAGTCCCTGATGAAGTCAAACAATTTGTTTATCTGTGATACCAAAGTACTTTTTAAAAAAGTCACTAAGTTATATTCTATATTCTACGAATATAGTCATAAATACAATTAACTGTCTATATTCTATGATAGCTATATTTATGTCTTTCTTAGATTGTGAGCTGCTTAGAGACAGGAACGTACTGATCTCTAGAACGATCTAGTAGAAATGAGGAATTGGAGTAGGGATTGGGTAAAAGGACCAATACAGAACCATTTGAGATATGCCATTAAGATCCCTGACCTCTCCTAAGGCAGGAACAGCCAGAGAAGTTTTGGGATGGGTCATGAAAAAGATGCAATAAGAAAGAATCATGAGGTAACTCAAAGAAAACAGAGACTTTAGAACCCAAGATACACCTTTATTACAAAGAAGTCACAAAGCTGGTCTCTTTAATGGATGTCTAGTCTACACAGTAATGTGAAGAAAAGCCTTCATATCTGAAGAAATAAAATAAAGAAATTACATGAAGAAATCTGCCTATCAGCTCTGAAACATAATATTAAATGTACTTGACATTTTCCAACTTGGTGTAAATTTCTTTGTGACTTTTTCTGAACTACTTTGAAATGGGTATAGAAGGATGAAGCTAAATGTGTCCAATGAACTGAAGAGAAATTTTTAAAGAAAAATTATGCAGTCATTTTCTATTATGGTCAGGCATTTTAGAAAGATGAAAATTCACTAAACCAGAAACGTTATGAATTACAGCCACAATGCCCCTAATGATTTCATTTTAGCTACCAATACAACTCTTGGGTTTGAGCTAGCATAAAGCAAATCTTTAGAATGAATTAGGAAGCAGTAATGTAGTGGTGGTGGTGGTGGTGGTGTGGTGTATGTGTGCATGTAGAAAACTTATTAACGAAGTACCTGTGTTGACTTTTTCCTCCCAAATCATGTGGAGAGAAAATTTAATATATTTATCTGATCAAAGACCTCAATCACTCCTTATAAATACATCAGCACATTTAAGTACCCAGGCCCTGAATTTGGGATAATTGCATCTTTGAGACTGTTTAGCCTCATATTTGATAACTGACTTGAAAATATTATATTGAAGAACTTAGTAAAAAAAAAAATCTATTCTTTTCTTTTATGCCTTAGAAAAACCTCTTTAAGAGTTTATTGTATTCTCTCTCAATCCTTGTAATCAGGAGAGATCATTTCCTTTCTGTTACTGCACAACTATTGTACCTTAATCATATGCCCTCTGGATTATGCTTCTTATATCTTTGCCAATCCAGAAATATATCTTAGGTAGGAAAGCAAAGCAAAATAAATCAAAAAGAAATCTGAGAGTGAGTTATAAATCTAAATGAGTTTATAGTACTTTTTGTTTTTGTTGTTTTTAAATTTTAGTCCCTCTTTTCTATGGTTTAAATAGGAATGTTTATTTATTTATTTTGCAGCAGACTGGAGTTTTATACTCAGATCAGTCTCCTTCAGCATTTGGGAATCAGAATTCTTAAAGATAATTTGGTAGGTGAAGGAAGACCAGTGAGTCGAGAGTGCTGACTGATTAGTTCAGAGATGAAACATAGGGAGTCAAAGCTGTCTTCTTGTACTGAGTCAGTTCCTGGGTGGGGGCCACAAGATCAGATAAACCAGTTTATCCATCTAGGTGGTGCCAGCTGATCCATCAAGTACAGGGTCTGCAAAATATCTCAAGCACTGATCTTAGGAGCAGTTTAAGGAGGGTCAGAAAGTTGAAGCCTACAGCTGCATGACTCCTAAACCATAATTTCTAATATTATGGCTAATTTTTTTAGACCTACAAAGGCAGTCTAGTCCTCAGGCAAGAGAGAGATTTGTCTTGGAAAAGGGCTGTGATTGTCTTTGTTTTAAACTATAAACTAAGTTCCTCCCAAAGTTAGCTCAGCCTACACCCAGGAATGAACAAGGACAGCTTGTAGGTTAGAAACAAGATGGAGTTGGTTAGGTCAGATCTCCTTCACCGTCTCAGCTATAATTTTGCAATGGCTGTTTCAATCCCTCCCTTCAGGTTTTATAACACCTTAATCTTCAGGTGTTGGCTAAAGAAGATGGAAAAAGGGTCAAGACTGCTCTCACCTCTTCCTGCTAACCAGGGGTGTACTGGGGTAGATATTGACCCCAAGGTGAGAGAAATGGAACTGCTTTGCAACTCTCTAAGCATACTCATGCAGGCCTAGCTGGGATTCCAAGGCTTCCATGGCAAAGGCGTTAATATTGTCATCTAGAATTTTAGTACCACATTTAAGGGAACGGCATGCTATAAGGTAAATATTGAGTACTAGGGTAAGGAGTGTAATTCCCACTTTTAAAAGTAAATTTTTGAAAGATTTAGTTTGGGGACTTGTAGCTCATAAAGAATTTAGGATTTAGTCCAAACTGCAGAAAAATCTCAAGAACAGCTAACAACAGGTGTACTATAGTTTTCCTTTTGAAGCATAAATTTTCTCTCTTCAGTCTCCATTTTTATCAAAAAAAAAATCATGATAGAAATGACTTGTTTACAAAATAAACTTTAGTCTTATTGTATTTGGCTGGATTATTTGCACAATGTACAGCAAGAATAATTATTTTTTACATAAGCTTTTTAAATTGACTTTTATGGAACTTTGTTTCATAAGGAATCTGAGATAAGGCTTTTTTAAAGCTGAGCCAAGCCATGGGTTTGTACCCTGAAATATCTATGAGTTGGGTAAATTTCTTTTTTCTTGAGGCCCCAAGAAAACTTAGGGCTCCTGAGCCTTTTAGAAAGTGACATTCTTTACTTACTACAAGGCAGGAACCCTATACAGAAACTCTGTATACAAGGTATGAGGCTAGTTTTCCTAATGGGGCTTTTATTAGCTGTAAGTCAAGTTTGATTCCTTAAAGAAAAGCAAGTCATTCCAGTTCAAGCCTTGGTAAAATAACAAGTTTCCCCAATTGTGTCCTATTATAAAAGAAAATAGGTTCAATGTGGCACATATACACCATGGAATACTATGCAGCCATAAAAAATGATGAGTTTGTGTCCTTTGTAGAGACATGGATGAACCTAGAAACCATAATTCTCAGCAAACTGACACAAGAACAGAAAACCAAACACCACATGTTTTCACTCATAAATGGGTGATGAACAATGAGAACACTTGGGCACAGGGAAGGGAACAATACTCACAGGGCTAGGTGTGAGGGTGGAGGTGAGAGGAGGGGAGGGACAGCAGAGGGGGTGCAGGGAGGATGGGGAAGGATAACCCTGGGAGAAATGTCTGACATAGGTGATGGCAGGGGAGGGGGGGATGGAGACAGTAAATCACCATGGCATGTATGTACCTATGCAACAGTCCTGCAGGATGCAGGACATGCACATGTACCCCAGAGCCCAAATATAATAATAATTTTTTTAAAAAAACAGGTTCTTTTTGCAGTGGCATAATCTCGACTCACTGCAACTTCTGCCTTCCAGATTCAAGTGATTTTCCTGCCTCAGCCTCCCAAGTAGCTGGGACTATAAGCATGTGCCACCATGCTCAGAAAATTTTTTATATTTTTAGTAGAGAGGTCATTTCATTGTGTTAGCCAGGATGGTCTCAATCTCCTGACCTCATGATCTGCCTGCTTTGGCCTCCCAAAGTGCTGGGATTATAGGTGTGAGCCACAAGGCCCAGCCCAGAAAACAGGTTCTTATTGCAATTTTGCAAATAACTACTGCCATAAGTTGAGAATACTCACAAATAGTTTCCAAATTGTGTAGAAATCAGGTAGAGAGAAACAAACATGCTTTAAATTTTTTTCACAGAAGTATATTTCACTCAATTGTTAAAAGCTGCAGATAGCTCAAAGGAAAAGTCTTCTTGGCTCTGGTAAACAAAAAGGATCATCAATGTCTAAAGCAGAAAAGTAAAAAAAGACGTTACATCAGTTTTCTATTAGCTCAGTCTATTCAGTTAACACCTATTCTGCCTGATATTCATGAACATTTCAGCTGTCCACAGGAGTCCCGAAAGTTTTTTTTTCTTTTATTGTAATGTCATAATCTCCAGAAAGAGCACTAGTCAAAGTTTTATGGCTAAGTATAAAATCACTATTTAAAGAGGATTAAAATAAGACAATTGTCTATGGATCACCAAAAAAAATCTTAGTGTAGCCACAGTTAAAGACAATTTACAAGAAAATATGTTACCTCTGTGGCACACAATAATTTTACTTAGCAATTATAATTATTACTGATACTTTAACCATAGAGCTCTTTTTACTTAAAAAAAAAATCTTTTCAAATCTCTTATTACCAAATTCTAGCTGATACAGCCAATATTTCTGGCTTTTGTATTCTACCACAGGTAACTTCCTACATAAAATTAATTAGTTTTAACTAAAGTCATAACTTAACCATGGATACATTATATGTTTCAAAGAGATAAAAAGCAATTTCTTCCTTTTTCTTCTTCTTTTTTATTTTTCAATATTTATAATCTCCTCAGAGTAGTTAAGAGAATGGAAAATCCATGAAAGGAAATCAGAAGCTATCCATGGGGGAAAACAAAACAAAAAATTATTCAATAATTGGCTAAGTTAACAAATATCAAATCAGAAAGGAATTATTTCAGAAGCCAAGAATTGAACCCAGGATGCCATTGTCAAAAAGACAAAGCCTTAGCTACTGAGCTACAAAGCACTGAGAAATTTCTATTTGTCGGGGTCACCACCTGTGGGGTCTGTCCTGCAGACTCTGACTCAGAGACAGATGAATAAAGTAAACTGACACACAGATATTATGCTTTGCCAGTTCAGCTGAGGGTCCATGGCTGCTTTCCGACTCCCAGGAGAGTGCTGTAAACAGCTGCAACTGCAAGCCCTCCCCAGCCAGTAAGACTCACATTAATTTAGTAAAGTTTAAATGACAAAGGCTTGAGTGAACACCACTAGAGTGAAGACTAAAGCACAGATTCTGATGCCCAAAGCAAATACCATTAGTGGATAATATCCCTGGTCATCCTCCTGCCACACCCCCACCCTGAGAGGGCCATCCAGTTCAAAGGTTAGTTTTAAGATCACAGGAGTAAAAAAGTTAGTTAGGCAAACTCCCCCACATACCCTAGCTATTTGCTTTACTTATTAACTAAATGTAAAGGGGTTTTAGGCTTCCTTCAGCCAAAACTTCTACTGAAACTATGAAAAAACCCTTAGAGCTCCAAAAGGGATTAAGACTACATTTTATCACTTTCTCTACTATTTTTCCCTTAATATTTTTGCCACCACCCTAAGAGAATTCCCACATCTATTACTCTTCCCAGAAGTAGTCTAGAGCAGCCAACTGCAAGCTTGCCAAAACTCTTAACTGTACAAGATAATTTGTAGAGCAAACTATAACATGAATCCCCAAATTCCTGCCCTCTGGATGCTGGAGACCAAGGGAAAGTGTCCCCACATGATCACAAGGTTAAGCTCTTAAGGGCACAAAAGAAGACAGAAATTTTATCTAGTATTGGTTTCAGGGATCTGCAGCAAAGTTTAAAACTGACCGGCCTGCCCGACTAGCTTGTAAAGCAGGCTTTTAGGGGTTCTAAACCCTTGTTCCATCCTGTGATACCTCTCTCTCCAAAGCAGAACAACAAAGACAAATTCTTAGCAAAAAGTGCACCATATTTGCCACAGCCTATGACTAAACTCACAAATCCTTTTTACTATTGATCAAACTCTTGCAGGAACAAATAGTGAAATTTATCCTTTACACACACAAAGAGAGAGAGAGAGAAAGAGAGAGAGAGCAGAAATGGGTGATAAGAATTTCTTACCCTTCTCGCCAGCATACCAGGTTTCTAGGTTCCCTTTCTTTGCAGCTTTCAGAAAACATCTTTACAAAAGAAAATCACTCTTTTCTGTTTTATGGAACCATAGAGAAAGATTCTTAATTTTGCAAGATTCTGTCCAATGGGCTACATGGAAAACTGAATTAACATTTTCCATCCCAGCAAAGTACACATACCAAAACAGACACTAGTCATGTCATTTAGCACCCAATATTAACTTGGCAAATCTCAAATTTTCTCTCATTGGTCTCTGTTGTCTTCGATCCACTTCAAGTGGGGAGGGGGATGACCTCCGAATTGTAATTCATAATGGGTGGTCTCTGGGCAAGGTGAAGAGTGGACAGACACCCTAAGACAGGCTTGTTGAGCTTTCTTCAGGGCTCACTGAATGTGACCAGATCAGTAAGGTGGGTTCTCTGAGTTAGGGCTGCTGGACTTCCATCAGCAGCAATTCTTTCCAAGATCTCCACATATACAAACACACACAAAGACAATATGAACAGAAGACCTTCCAAATTAGATCTTTAACCAATAACTCCAAAAGTATTCCTTCTAAACTATCCTCCTATTCTCTGTCTGAGAAATCTCCTCCAAATCTTCCTGATTGAGGAGAAGTCTCCCAAACCAAGACTCTTGTACTAGTCAGGGAGAGCCAAGACCCCTTAGGCGCCAAACCAAGACAGATGTTCCACAGTGGGACTAAAGACAAAGTGATACCCCCGAAGGAGCCAAACCAAGACAGAAATCCTGTGGTGGAGCTACAAACAGATACCTCAACATGGGACTACAGAGAGACACATCACCATGGGGCTACAAAACCAGTCAGTAGAAGGAAGAAGCCATTGACAGTGCCTAGAACCCTCACTAACCCAGACACCCCACAATGGGGCTACAGACAGACACCCCACTATGGGGCTACAGACATACCCTGTGATAGGACTTCATCGAAGAAATATCTCCCCAGGATTATTTCTCTATCACAATTAAATGCATGCATATTTGATCAGCAGTGCCCTGACAGTAGATATGGTACCAGAGTGAGCCCTCAGTCCAAGAGAACTAGGTGGCTGCTTGGGCCAGCCTCTGGGTCCATTGCTGGAGGGGGGCTACCAAACTATGGGCAGGTAGCCACAAAGGCAATCCTGGATGAGCCCCCAAATTTGTAACTGCCCAGTGAGTTCACCTTTCCCACTGTCTAGACAGAGTCGACTTATCAAGACAACAGAATTTCAGTAGATAAAGATTAATTTACACAGACCTGGCTGTGCAGGAGACTGGAGTTTTATTATTAGTCAAATCAGTCTCCAGAATAGATGTTTAATTAGGATAAAGAATGTTGCCTTTTTCCTACAAACTCCCATTATGATCCTCGGAAATTTATCGTTCACCAGCTGATGCAAGTTTTATTTTTCCTCTTGAGATTACTTTGAAAAAAAATTAAGTTAACTATGTAGAAACAAAAAAACTGAACTATGTTTTTGTGAATGTACACAACTTTCAGAGGTTTTCACAGTGGTTTTATAATAGCCTAATATTAACCCTGTGAAGTAGGTTCTTTACACTGACATTTTTCAGCATAGAATCCTCAGGCTAAGAAATAACAAACTCATTACAGTTCACATTGACAAGTCCTGAGACATCTGTCCTGGTAATTTTTTTGCTTTTGCCTTGGACTTTCATGGCTTCAGTTGCTACTTAAAACTATCCCAAATTTGTATTTCTAGCCTAGACCTATATCTCTTAAACTCAAGAGAAACATTCTCAATTGTTAATAATAATGATCACTGGAAAACCACACTGGCACCTCAACATCTAATCCTTTTTCTCTACTCCAGATCCCAACTTCATAGTTCAATAATTGGCAGTGTCTAACTTCTTCCACACTCCTGTATTCAATCATGAAATCCTTTGTATCTTAATCCTAAATATTATTACATCCAAATAATTATGTCCATTTCTACTGCTACTATTCTAGTACATGACACTAAATCTTTTATTTCAAGTACTATAAAACAGCTTTTCCTTTCTGCTTCTGGACTTGTTTGCTTAAAGTGCCTTTCCACAATATAGGCAGCAGCATTCTCAAAGTGCCGATCTGATGGGGACATCCTCTCTTTTAAGCCTTTCCATCAAATCCTTTAAATCTTCTTTAGAAAGTATTTATAAAGCCTTCCATCATTCAGGCCCTGCCTAGATCTACAGCCTGACCAAGATGCCTCTCGCACTCTGAATGCCTGCCCGACAAAGTGAACTTCTACTCATTTCTAGAAGTACCCATACTCGTACATCTCCAAACATTCATCCATTAGGCTTACCTGTCGAGGAACATACTTTTCTGCCTCTCCACATTTGTTTACCCAAATTCTAGGGCTAAATTTCACCCCTCCTACTCATCTTTCAGTTTTCATTTAATCTCTTATTTTTTCAAAAGTCACGTATGACTGCTGAAGTAAGTTAGGCACTTTAGAATTAGTTTGTCTAACTCATGAATTTATTCTTTGACTTATTTGAGAAAGGGTTATCTATAAACTCAGTAAAACAAGTGGTTAAGAACATAAAGTCTGAAGCCAAAGTCTGGGTTAAATATAGACTTAGCCCCTGTTGGCAGTGCAAATTTAAAGAAGTCGCTCTACATCTCTTTATCTCAGTTTTTCCATCTTTAAAAAGAGAAATATTATAAAATCAATGTGCAAAAATAACAAGCATTCCTATACACCAATAACAGACTTAAAGAGAGCCAAATCAAGAACGAACTGCCATTCACAATTGCTACAAAGAGAATAAAATACCTAGGAATACAACTAACAAGGAACATAAAGGACCTCTTCAAGGAGAACTACAAACCACTGCTCAACGAAATAAGAGAGGACACAAACAGATGGAGAAATATTCCATGTTCATGGTTAGGAAGCATTAATATCATGAAAATGGCTATACTGCCCAAAGTAATTTACATATTCGACGCTATCCCCATCAAGCTACCAATGACCTTATTCACAGAACTGGAAAAAACCACCTTGAACTTCAGATGGAACCAAAAGAGAGTCCGCATAGCCAAGTCAATTTTAAGCAAAAAGAACAAAGCAGGAGGCATCACACTACCGGACTTCAAACTATACTACAAGGCTACAGTAATCAAAACAGCATGGTACTGGTACCAAAACAGAGATGCAGACCAACGGAACAGAACAGAGGCCTTGGAGGCAACACAACATATCTACAACCATCCGATCTTTGATAAACCTGACAAAAACAAGCAATGGGGAAAAGATTCCCTGTTTAATAAATGGTGTTGGGAAAACTGGCTAGCCATGTGCAGAAAGCAGAAACTGGACCCCTTCCTGACACCTTACACTAAAATTAACTCCAGATGGATTAAAGATTTAAACATAAGACCTAACACCATAAAAACCCTAGAAGAAAATCTAGGCAAAACCATTCGGGACATAGGCGTAGGCAAGGACTTCATGACCAAAACACCAAAAGCATTGGTAACAAAAGCCAAAATAGACAAATGGGACCTAATCAAACTCCACAGCTTCTGCACGGCAAAAGAAACAGTCATTAGAGTGAATCGGCAACCAACAGAAAGGGAAAAATGTTTGCAGTTTACGCATCTGACAAAGGGCTGACATCAAGAATTTACAAAGAATTAAAACAGATTTACAAGAAAAAAACAAACAAGCCCATTCAAAAGTGGGTGAAGGATATGAATAGACACTTTACAAAAGAAGACATACATGAGGCTAACAAACATATGAAAAAATGCTCATCATCACTGGTCATTAGAGAAATCCAAATCAAAACTACAATGAGATATCATCTCACACCAGTCAGAATGGCGATCATTAAAAAATCTGGAGACAACAGATGCTGGAGAGGATGTGGAGAAATAGGAACTCTTTTACACTATTGGCGGGAGTATAAATTAGTTCAACCATTGTGGAAGACAGTGTGGCAATTCCTCAAGGACCTAGAAATAGAAATTCCATTTGACCCAGCAATCCCATTACTAGGTATACACCCAAAGGATTATAAATCATTCTACTATAAAGATACATGCACATGTATGTTTGTTGCAGCACTGTTTACAATAGCAAAGACTTGGAACCAACCCAAATGCCCATCAATGATAGACTGGACAGGGAAAATGTGGCACATATACACCATGGAATACTATGCAGCCATATAAAATGATGAGTTCATGTCCTTTGTAGGGACATGGATGAACCTGGAAACCATCATACTCAGCAAACTGACACAAGAACAGAAAATCAAACACCGCATGTTCTCACTCATAGGTGGGTATTGAACAATGAGAACACACGGACACAGGGAGGGGAGCACTACACACTGGGGTCTGTTGGGGGGAAATAGGGGAGGGACAGCGGGGGGTGGGGAGGTGGGGAGAGATAGCATGGGGAGAAATGCCAGATATAGATGAAGGTGAGGAAGACAGCAAATCACACACATGCCGTGTGTGTACCTATGCAACAATTTTGCATGTTCTCCACATGTACCCCAAAACCTAAAATACAATTTTAAAAAAAGGAGAAAAAAAAAGAGAAATATTATAGTACTTTCTGCAAACAACTTTGGAGGATTAATAAACATGTCTGTATATAAAACTGTGTCCAACACAGAGTATGTGACATGCTTCCCTTTAAATAGTATTGCTATTTGCCAGACACAGTATGAAGCACTCAGATGTGATAATAAGAGAGGCAAGGTTCCCGCTCTTGGGGAATTTATAATCTAGTGGAAAAAAAAAGAGATATCAAAAGACCCCATATAAATGATATAAATTCCAACATGTCAACTGTGATGAAATAAAAGTACCCAGACTGCATGAAGTCTAGGATAGGGCTATCCAATGTAGACAAAAGATTTGCTTGGAAAGTGACATTTATCCTGAGACCTGAAGGTTGAGTGGAATTTAGTCAAGCAAAGCAGGGAAGAAAATAGTAACAGAAGAGAAAAGCAGCCCAGAAGGAGATCCTGTGCTTTGTCTCTCATAGCACTCATGACGCTTTATTTTCATGAATTTTGTGGTACCACTGGCCAGCCTCTACCTGACCCTACACAGGAAAAAAAAAGAAAAAAAAAAACAATAAAATCTGAAAAGTATGAGCTCAATAACTGTAGCTCCCTTACAGCCCTGTTCTAGTCTCTACAGTACATGCATATCCAGCAAATAGGAATTAATTCTTGTTAAATCCTTGATACCCATCAATTAATCAGTTATCAAAGGTTTAATTCAACAGCTCATTATTAAACATTTAGAAGAATAAATATCCTTGAAAGAGAAGGAGAATATACTTTTCATATACTTTGTATAGGAAAAACTACTATATCATTGTTTTTTTTTTTAAGACGAAGTTTCACTCTTGTCATGTAGGATGGAGTGCAATGGTGCAATTTTGGATCACTGCAACCTCTCACCTCCTGGATTCAAGTGATTCTCCAGCCTCAGCCACCCAAGTAGCTGGAATTACAGGTGTGTGCCACCATGCCCAGTGAATTTTTTTTCTTTTTTTTTTCTTTTTTGTTTTAATTTTTAGTAGAGACGGGGTTTCACTATGTTAGCCAGGCTGGTCTCAACCTCCTGACCTCAGGTGATCTGCCCGCCTCGGCCTCCCAAAGTGGGCATGAGCCACTGCCCGCAGACTATTATGTACATTTTAATGTGGGAATACAAGCAGCCCAAGACTGCACTGCCATGCCTCTAATGGCTCCATTTCTTACAGTATCATAGCTCTCTGCCAGTAGCCATCACAAACTCTCTGATGCAGGCTCTAGTGTTCTTTCTGGCCACACTAGCATACAACTTTATTTATAGATAAGTATCTACGCTGGGAAATGTGCCAACAACTTTCATTATCAGCTAAAGAAAAATTATCAGTGAAGTCTAAATTTTAAATGGAACCAGCTAAAAAAAGATTCTAATTGTTGTCTTTGTGCCCCCAAAAATGAGTAGCTTTGAACCTGATTCAGCTAAGATACTGAGTAAAAGGGTGGGATCCAATTTACTCCAATGCATATTAGCAGATAATGGTGGGGTTCTATTTTTGTTCCCTAGAGGCTGTATGGGTTTATTTATATTCATTCTGAAAAATGAAAAGCATCTTTGAAAAGACTACTGTTCCTGGATCAAAAACACTTGGTTCTGGGGGCCCCAATTTCTTACCAGCATTGCTTTTCTCAGTGAGAATATTCCTGGTGTTCTTGGAGTTAGCTGACAGGTTCCTACATATTAAAACTTTTACGGAACAGTGACAAAGATCCCAACCAGTAGCAACCATTAAACTCTATCTTTCAGCAACTAGATTAAAATAATCATTTGAAGCTCAGAGACAGTGCTGGTTTTCTTTTGCATTAGAGGAAAGAAGGAGGAATAGGAGCAGATATGAAGAAAAAAAATGCCTACAGTTTTCTTGTATAATCTGTAAATGTGATTGTATTGCTAGAAAGAAAATTAAATTTTTTTCTGAAAGATTTTTAAGCTCTTTATCAAAACTATAATGCTGAGATTTGCCCTGAAGAAAAGTGCAGCTGTTTGTTTAAGCAATGAAGCTTCCATCTGTTTCATCTTGATTTAAAGATGCAGTTTTTAAAATAAAACCACAAGGCAATGTTTATTGAAAGCACAAAATCTTTCTACTTATCACCAAAGTAAAATATAGATTAAAACAACAAGCCCAGAAAGATAGGATTTTACACAATCCAGCGTCACTTCATTTGCAAAGCTTTCATTTGAAATGTGTCTAACACCTTCAAAATAATTATGTGGCCTGAAAATTATTCACAGAGCTGAATCTGATCTTAGATAATAGCATCTAGGAAGATACAAAAAGCAAATTAACTTGCATAGACATGTTTGCAGTCAGATATTCTCTTTCAAATGATAAAGCAAACAAAAGAGATTTTGCTGTGGTAAATCACATTTTCCTTTAAGAATACGTATGACATTTGATAGAATTACATTTTGGAAGGATATGAAAGAAATAAATCTAAAGAAGTTGTTGGAATTCTTCAGTTATCTAAAACTGCACCTTTAAAATTATTCTTTTTCAGAACAGCAGTGTTATTCAGAAAAACTTATGTAGGGTGGAGGGGCTTCTCTTAGAAGTTGATAGTATTTTGTATATTTCTCTGACTTTCTATGATGGCTGAGTTGTCTCTAAAGTAGTATTTTTAAAACTGGTTTGGGCCGGGCGTTGTGGCTCACACATGTAATCCCAGCACTTTGGAAGGCTGAGGTGGGCGGATCAGGAGGTCAGGAGTTCGAGATCAGTCTGGCCAACACAGTGAAACATCATCTCTACTAAAAATACAAAAATTAGCCAGTGTGATGGTGGGCACCTGTAATCCCAGGGAGGCTGAGGCAGGAGAATCATGTGAACTCAGGATGTGGAGGTTGCAGTGAACTGAGATCGCGACATTGCACTCCAGCCCATGCAACAATGTGAGACACTGTCAAAAAAAATAAAATCAAAAACTGGTTTGATTTTGTTTATATTTCAATTATAAAGAGCAATTCATAGCATTAACTAAGCATAGGACAAATTATCCCAGGGGTGTGTGTGTGTGTAGAGTATATATTGTGTTCAGGGAAGTTACTCAGTGTTAAAATTTTAGAAATATATGTAAACATATTTTAGTTAAGAAATAAAAACCTCTGTAGATAATTCCTTTCAAATATTTTCTCTTGACTCTTAATTTGTGCTCCTGTCATATTCGTCCTTCAATTTTGTTGTGATAGACCCATTGTAGAATCTGAACACCATGGACCTTCTTTCTGAGTGCACATAAACAAACAGACAATTTTATATATAACTGCAGATGTTTCATTGACTCCCTGAACATTGTTTTTGAATTGCAGTCACAAACAACTTCTCTTGATACCTTTCCTTGTAAATGAGTTCCTTTAAGTTAATATGTTGAATCATAGAAATTTCTTCTGGAATGGAGTTTAGAGATGATCTAATCTAATTTCTTTAAAGCCCACAGAGAAAAGATGGTATCTCGAAGGATACATATCTACTAAGTACCAGGGTTGATACTAGAATGCAAATCTCCTGGCTATTTTCCCAAGGCTCTTTCAATTAAGGTAGGCATTCAGATTCTAAGAATATATTGTAGCACTAAGTAACTAATAAAAAAAAAAAAAAAAGCTAAAGTAGATTTAAAACTGCAAATATCTCCATCTCTGTAAGAGCCATCATGCTGAGTAATAGTTGTTTCCCCTGTGATTTCACAAACACCAGTATAAATAAAGGGCCTGTTTCTTGCTTTGCTAGACAAATCCTGCAGGGCTAATCTGAGCACAGAGCCCCCATTAACTTCAAAGAGACTTTAGCTCTTGGTTCAACTCCATAGGGATGCTGAATAAGACAAGATGCAGGCCAATGCCTTTGAGATGAAAACTGGAAAGAAATTACGATATGACACTTAGTTGCATAATAAGAAAAATGCTTTCCATCCCTACACAGTACTAAATTTCTCTGACAACCTCCCTTAATCTACAGACACTTGGGGCTCATTCTTTCACAATATTGTGTCTATTACAACAATAAAATCTGGGTTATTTCATCTCAGAGAAACTTGGATACAATTTGTTAAGCAGTAATTGTGTTACCTACACTATTGATTTGGGCACTCATCCCATGAGAATCTTGGCTAGTGATGCAGTTTGCTTGAGCTGCATTGCCTGACATTACTCTTATAGACACATTGCAGTAAAAGGCTTCTATTTCTTTCAAAGAATGGTAAGTACAAATATTTCTTGGAAAGTTAATATTCCTCACCTGAAAGCTAGCTCTGAGCCTATGAGCTATCTGGCCATGGCACAAGAGATCAATTTCAAGAGCAGGTGCTTTTTAATAAAGAATAGTTAGTCAAAGACAAATTTAACAGTGAAAAGATTCTTGGGCTCCTTTTCTCCATTTAATTAAATTAGATCAAATGAAAAATTAAAATAAATATCTTAGTTATCTCCCCAAATTATTCAACAAGTGAAAATCTAAGTAGACTAGTTCTCAAATTTTAATGCGGGAAATCACTAAGGAGTCTTGTTTAAAATCTGATTCTGATTCAGTAGGTCTGGGGTGGGCCTGCAGAGTCTGACTTTCTAGCAAGCTCTTAGGGACCACTGACTACACTTTGAGAAGCAGAATTTAGGGTACCTGTAAGCTAAGATAATCAATTGTGAAAACTTGTTACAATAAATACTAATGATTATCAAGCACCCTACATTATACCCAATACAAAACCTACATAAAGAGGATGTCATTGCCTCCATTTTTACAGATAATAAAGAATGAGGCTTACAAAGAAGAAATATAATGTGAATATGGTAAACAAGTTACAAATACGTACTACTGGGGTTTAAATTTAAGGTCATCTAGTCCAACACAGCTTCATTCATGTATTCATTAAACAAATTTTGAATGGAATGTCTTCACTGGGTTAGGTGATTTCTTAAGCAGGCCACTAAAAGAACTAGTCATAAAGAAAATAATTTATAAATTGCAATCTATTAAAGTTAGGAACTTTTGTTCATCCAAAGATATTACTAAGTGAGAAAAAAAGGCAATTCATAGAGTGGAAGAAAATATTAGCAACACATATATGTGGCAAATAAATTGTATCTCAAATATATATGGCTACATACAAGCTATCATAAATAAATAGAAAAAGGGCAATTTAATAGAAAATCAGCAAAATATGGAATGACATTTTATAAAAGATTATATCCAAAAGGTCCACAATTGTGAAAATTTTCTCACCATTATTACTACCAGAGGAATGAAAATTAAAACAAGAATGTAACACCATTATTTATTCCTTTTTCTTATCTAATTGTTGTGGCTAGGATTTCCAGTAGTATGTTGAATAATAATGGCTAAACTGGACGTTGTTGTTGTGTTCTAGATCTCAGAGAAAAGGTTTTCAAATTTCCCCTATTCAGTGACCTATTCAGTATAATACTATCTGTGAGTCTGCATTTTTTTTGGCTTTTATTATGTTGATATGTGTTCCTCCTATACCCAGCTTTTTGAGGATTTTTATTACATAAAGATGTTGAATTTTATCAAATGCTTTTTCATAATCAGTTGAAATAATCAGATGGTTTTGACCTTCATTCTATTGATATGATACATATTGATTTATCACATTATTAATAAAAATATATCACATTGATTTGTGCATGTTAATTGATTTCTATATGTTAATTGATATTTGTATATTGTATCTCTGGGATAGTCCCACTTGGTCATGATAAATGATGCTTTCAATGTATTATTGAATTCACTTTGTTAGTATTTTGCTGATGATTTTACCATCAATATTCATCAGAGATACTGGCCTGTAATTTTCATTTTTTAATAAGTCTTTGTCTGGTTATGGTAACAAGTTAATATTGCCTTCATAGAATGAGTTTGGAAATATTCTCTCTTCCTGTTTTTTCCAAAATAGAATTGGTATTATTTCTCCTCTAAATGTTTGGTGGAATTCAGCAGTGAATTCATTGGGTTTCAGGCTTTTCTTTACTGGAAGACTTATTACAGGTTCCACCTCATTACTTGTTACACTGGTCTGTTCAGGTTTTGAATTTCTTCACAGTTCAATCTTAGTAGGTTACATGTGCCCAGGAATGTATCAATTTCCTCTAGATTTCCCTATTTATTGGCATATAGTTGCTCACAGTAGCCACTAATAACCCTTGAATTTCCGCGGCATCAGTTTCCTTCCTTTTTCATTTTTGATTTTATTTTATTCTCCCTTTTTTCTTCATTAGTGTGGTTAAAATTCTGTCAATTTTGTTTATCTTTTCAAAAACCCTTGTTTCCTTGATCTTTGTATTGTTTTCTTAATTTCAAATTCACTTACTTCTGCTCTGGTCTTTGTTATTTATTTTCTTCTACTAATTTTGTGTTTGGTTTGCTCTTGCTTTTCTAGTTAAGATGCATCATTAGGTTATTTATTTGAAGTTTTTCACCTTTTTTGAGGTATGCACTTACAACTATAAATCTTCCTCTTAATACTTCTTTCATTGTATCCAATGGATTTTGGTATATTGTGTTTCCATTTTCAGTTGTTACAAGAATTTTTTTTCAATTTCCTTCTTAATTTCTTCTTTGATTCACTGGTCATTAAGGAATATACTTTTTAAATTTCCAAGTGTTTGTATAGTTTCCAAAGTTCCTCTTATAATTGATTTCTAGTTTCATTCCTTTGTGGTCAGAGAAGATGCTTGATACTACTTCAGTCTTTTTTGAATGTTTTAAGACTTGTTTTGGGACCTAACATATGGTCTATCCTTGACAATGATCCATGTGCTGAGGAGAAGTATGTGCATTGAGCAGCCACTGGATGAAATGTCCCGTAAATGCTTATTGGGTCTATTTGTTCTCTAGTGCAGATTAAGTCCAACGTTTCTTTGTTTATTTGATGTTTGAAAGATGTGTCCAGTGTTGAAAGTGGTGTTTTAAAGTCTCCAGCTATTATTGTATTGAGGTCTATCTTTCTTTCTTGTAATATTTGTGTCAAATTTTGGTGAGGCTCGTTTTATAAAATGAGTAGCTATGTATTTTATGTGAAATACTTTTTGTATTATTAAAGATAGATAATTCGTAAAATGTTTGTAATTTGCCTATGAAGGAATCCTAGCATGAAGAGCTTTTTGTGCAATAAATTTTAATTAGACAACTAATTTAATTAATATAGTGTAGTATATTTTAGATTTTTTGTTTCTTCTGGTGTTTACTTTATCTAAATTTTCAACTGTATTCACCAAAATTCATTCAGGCTATTTTTTTATTATCTATCTAATAATACATACCTGGCATACCTAATATTGATAATTTTCCTGTTGCTCTTTTATTTCTGACAATATTTCTGGGGAGTATGAGGAAAGATAGCAATTGAAAAGATAGTTTATTTTACTTTTAATTTTTCTGTATCATTAGATTTAATATGTGCCTCTAATAAGCACCACAGATTTTAATTTTTAAAAAAAATTTTTTCTGACAATTTTGTGTTTTTATAGGTTTTTAGTTCGTTCATATTTAATATAATTACTGTACAATTTGGACTCAAATCTTCATTTTTCAATTTATTTACTATTTTTTCTGGCTGTTCTAATTCAGGTTTAATTTTTTCTTCACTTATTTTCATTTATCAAGATAACTATTATTATTCTATTTGCCTATTGAATTTTTAATTATATATACTTTTACTATGTGTTACTTTTAAATAGTTTCTCTGTAAATTTCACTATATACCATTGACTTATCAGAGCTCTGATACATTAGAACTCATCATAATATAAGAACCTTAGAATAATTTATCTCCTTTTAATCTCCTCCTTTATGTAATTATCTTATATTATTTAATTCTATATATATTTTAAACCAGCATCTTTTCCATTTCAGCTGTTATAATAAAATACTTAAACTGGGTAGCTTATGAGCAATATAAATGTATTTTTCACAGTTCTGGGAGACTGAGGAATCCAAGATTAAGGAGCTAGCAGAATTTGGTGTCTGGTGAAGGCCTACTCTGGTTCTGAGACAGTGTCCTTTTACTGTGTTCTCACCTGGTGGAACAGCTTGCTCTCTGTGGCCTGTTTTATAAAGGCACTAATCCAAATCAAGGGGACCCTGCCCACATGACTCAATCACCTCCTCAAATCCCCTTCTTCTAATGCCATCACCTTGGGGATTAGTATTTCAACATATGAATTTGAAGGGGGGAGGGGACACGAACCTTCAGACCATTGCAATGAGCAAATATTATTTTTATTTGACACAGTCAATAGGCATTAAGTCTACACATATATTTATTTTTTAAAAAAATTTTAGTTCTGCTTTTCTGATTTGCATCAGGGATCTATTTTTTTCTGCTTTATACATTGCCTTTGGTATTTCTTTTGTTGCTGGTCTGTTGCCAAAGAGTAAACTCAATTTTGTCTTTAAATGCCTTTGTTTTATTTTTACATTTTAGTGCAATTTCAGAAGATGTGGAATTCAGGTTGGAAGTTATTTTATTCCAGAAATTTGAACCTGTCGTTTCAATGTGGTTTTATTTCTACAGTAACACATATGAAAAGTTTATTGTTCCTTTGAAAATGATGTTTCCCCTTTTTATTTCTTGTGATTTAAACTATTTTCTTCTGTCTTTGCTTTTCAGCATATTAACTATGGTGTGCCTGGTCATTCATTATATTTATCCTGCTTGGTGTTTACAGTTTCTTTAAATCTATGGTTTAATGTATTTCTTTAGTTTTGAAAAATTGTGTCAGTAGCATTTCAAATACCACTCTGATACTTTTTCTCTTTCTTCTTCATCTAATACTCTTGTTATATTTTTTAGATCTTTTAATTGTATAAAAATTTCTGATGCTTTTATGTGTTTTCCATCATTTTAAATCTTACTTCAATCTAACATTCTGCACTGCTTTATCTCCCATTTCCATAATTTTGTATTTTGTTATGTCTTACTTGCTGTTTAGCCTACATTTTAATCTCCAATTTCAGTTTTCCTGTTTTCAGTTTTAGAGCATTCATCTGGTTCTACTTTTATGAATTTTAGTGAAGAGGGTTTTCATTTTGTCATATCTTTACATGTGTTTATCATAATTATTTTAAAGTCTATTTCCCATAACTATAATATCTGAATCACTTATAGTTCTTATTTTCTTCCCCATTCAGTCTTTGCTCATTTTGTCCTATTTTAGTTAGGAATTGAGAGTCCTAGACATTGTGTAGGAAAGTTTGTAGAGGCTCTCGATGATGTTATTTTTCTCGAGAGATAATTTAAATTTCTCCTGGCAGACTGTTGATTGGAGACAGATGAGTAAAATTACATTTTAAGTACTTTTATTTATGAATAGCATGCTGTCACTATGAGAAAAACATGAAGATGCTGAATGTTTTTGAAAATCTTATTTTACCACTGTTTATACATGAAGTTGAAGGTCTATCTTACTACATAAGGACATTCACCTAGATGATCCTTGGGTAGCCTTCATCTCTGTATGTCATTGAAAATGCATGCCACCTGACATATCACTTCATTTCCAACTTTTGTATGAGTTTTCTGACATTGGTATACGATCAAAAATTTTGAAGAAATAAATGAGGTCCAAAAGTAAAAGCATATATAATCCTACCATTTTTTCTCTAAGTTTTTGTAGTTAGAATACTCAACTCCCATACATGAGTATTGATATCATCACATTTTCAACAGCAAAAGATAGTTTAAAAAATACTTTATTATTTGAACTGAAGAAAATGTCACTGTTAAGAATCAAACATATGAATAAAATATTAAGTAAATAGCACAATAAAGAAGAAAATTTTAACAACAATAAATCAATGTATGTACTCATGCTATACTAGGCAACGTCTCAAGTCAAGGCAAAATGAGATTGAAGAAGGTTGGAAACCTTCACTGTAGCAATTGCCTGTTTTGCTGAATTAACCAGTTCCTGCTTTCAATTCTCCCATCTGTGTAAATAATATTTGTTTGTAATATGGGCCAGTAAATTTTGCTTGAAACAAACTTATCATCTCCCAAATCTTAAACTAAAAAAAAAAAAAAAATACATCTTTTAGACAAAAAAAAAAAAAGCATTGTCTATAAAGTTTCTAGCCATTTTTCTTCAAGGAGAAATTTTTTTTCTTGTTTTTCTTCATCTACAAGTTTTGCAGTTGATAACATTTACACTCATAAAATATTTATGAATTCACAGACTATTGAATGTTTAGTATTGAAATATTTAGAGGAAAATCAGACTTTCTTTGTAAGGATCTGGTTGAAAACATTCACTCCACACATATTCTTTATGTTTTCCTATTTGCTAAGGTTTTGATATTTTTACCAGTGAAGTTTTAGAAAACATTAATAAGCTAAAAGAACATTTTATTCTAAGTCATTGTAACTCTTATCATCTTAATTCTGAACCACTATTTTCCTTTCTAGCCATCAACCTGTAATGTGGAAGAGAAATCCTGATAGTTTTGTTTGAGTAATTCTTGCTTTTCATAATGTTGTTGAGCTGAGAGGGACTTGGAAAATATCTTTTCCAATTACATTATTTTTATACTTGAAAATTATCTATTTAATATTATGCAAGGTATAATTATTTTGGTTCTTGCTAGGATCCTAGTGAAATGGTTAGTTTTACACGTTAGTAAATGGTTAGTTTTACATGTTTAGTTTGGCTAGGCTGTAATCCTTGGTTATTCAATGAAAAACACTAAATTAGGTATTCCTGCGAAATACTTTGTAGTTGTGATTGAAGTTTATAGTAAACTGTAATCTTCTAATAAGAAAGGCTACCCTGGATAATCAGTCAAATGAAGAACTGAGGCTCTACTGAAGAGAAAGAGATTCAGCCCACGGACTGGGCTGCAATTATATCTGGTGCCCAGGGTTCCAACCCACCCTTCCTTCAGACATGCGCCACAGCTCCAACAATTGTGTAAGCCAGTTATTTGTAATAAATCTGTCTTTCTCTCTCTCTTTCTTTAAAATACCGCCTCATCGAATGATACAGCTAATAATACACAATTATACGACACAGTTTTACATTAAGACAATGCAAACAAAAATCATTATCTCCTATAAGAATTATCTTTCCTTTAACAAGCTAGTTTTTTTTTTATTGCATTTTAGGGTTGGGAGTACATGTGAAGAACATGCAAGATTGCTGCATAGGTACACACATGGCAGTGTGATCTGCTGCCTTCCTCCCCATCACCTATATCTGGCATTTCTCCCCAACTCCCCACCCTGCGATGTCCCTCCCCTATTTCCCCCCAACAGACCCCAGTGTGTGATGCTCCCCTCCTTGTGTCCATGTGTTCTCATTGTTCAACACCTGCCTATGAGTGAGAACATGCGGTGTTTGATTTTCTGTTCTTGTGTCAGTTTGCTGAGAATGATGGTTTCCAGGTTCATCCATGTCCCTACAAAGGACATGAACTCATCGTTTTTGATGGCTGCATAATATTCCATGGTGTATATGTGCCACATTTTCCCTGTCCAGTCTATCATCGATGGGCATTTGGGTTGGTTCCAGGTCTTTGCTATTGTAAACTGTGCTGCAATGAACATTCGTGTGCATGTGTCCTTATAGTAGAACGATTTATAATCCTTTGGATATACACCCAGTAATGGGATTGCTGGGTCAAATGGAATTTCTATTTCTAGGTCCTTGAGGAATCACCACACTGTCTTCCACAATGGTTGAACTAATTTACACTCCCACCAACAGTGTAAAAGTGTTCCTATTTCTCCACATCCTCTCCAGCCTTAAAAGGGCTTACAATTAGCAAGGCATTAGATTAAACTCTACAAAGGATGCACAAACCTCAAGGTTTAATAAGTTTAAATAGTATCAACAAAGAGTAAACTAGATCTCAAAAGGAAAAGCTTAGCACTGGAAGTGTTAAATAATCCATCCAAAGATAGAGTTATTGAATAGCCCAGAATAAACTAGGCTTATAATTGTTATTGTGGGGTATTCATTTGATTGCTTGACTAAAAAGTACCTTAAATGAATATATTCTCTGGCATTTTCATATAAACATTGTTTCTTGTTTGTTTATTGAGGGAGTGGTTGGCATATTTTATTTCTCTATTTAGGACTAATTTTTAATTTTTCAATTAACTGATGACTTCAAGTACATAGTGAAATAGTATCTAGTCCCTGCAAGCAGTCATATGCCTTAGGCATCTAATCAGAAATGTATGTGATACACTGCTTATCTCCTCTTTCCATTTGAATTTTTCAAATAATTTATTCCTGGAAGACTATTTTTTGCATTCTCTTTGATTAGTGAGGTTGATGATAAATTAACAGGCAAATAGAAGTTCCAGTTCAACCTACTACTAATTAGATGATATTTCCTTTTTTTACAGAAGAGAAGTAATTGAATCATTTAAAGAAAATCAGGACTTAATAATGTGGCTCCTAGAAAATAGCAAGTACACAAAGTCAACTGACTTAAGGTAACACAACACAGCATTTTAGGGGAACAAAGTTTCTAAAGATTTTACAAAATTCAGACAAATAATTATATAATACAAAGGCTAGAAAAAAAAATCCACTATTTTACTCAGTAAATACTTATTACTTATAAAGTGCCAGATATTATGTGATATCTGCTGAAAAAGCAGGGATCACCACTATCCTCATGATAATTATAGACTCAAGGTATAAATATAAATAAGATACAAATAAATCAACCACACCTACACATAACTAGTGATGAAAAGCTTATGAAATAGAAAAACACAGAGTAGCCTCATTTAAGGTGACATCTGAACGATGTGTGGGAGCCCATCGCACTCTTTTGGAGTGGGGAGGAGCTTGACAAACTCAAGTGAAAAGCCCAGTGCATTTGGCAAATGGGGCACAAGGGAGGAGGTGCTTTGATAGGCAGCTCAATCTAGCTTGTTCACAGTCACCTCTGTTAGATGCAATGCTGCCATCAATGTCAACAAATCTGTCAAAATTCAACAATTTCCTTATATCAATTTCCTAAACATCAGGTCAAAGACTATGAGATATATATATTCTTTCATATAATAAGATTTTTTTTTTCACAATCTCAAATTGCCTGAAGGTCAGTTTAGTACTCACTAGTAAAAATGGGGTGATATCTGATACCTGATGGATTTTGTTGATAGAGGTCTGCCTCTATTGCCAGACTGGAGTGCAGTGGTGCGATATCTGCTCACTAACCTCTACCTCCCAGGCTCAAACAATCCTCCCACCTCAGTCTCCCCGTCCTGAGTATCTGGAACTACAGGCACACACCATCATTCCTGGCAAAATTTTTAATTTTTTTGTAGAGAAGGGGTTTCACCATGTTGCTCAGGCTGGTCTCAAACTTGTGAGCTCAAGCAACTCGCCCTCCTAAAGTGCTGGGATTGCAGGCATGAGCCATGCAACTTGGCCCTAGCTTGCATTTATAACATATAAAATTGGTGATAAACCCATGCCATCCTGATCCCTGAATTGTATCTTTTTGCACCCATAAAATCTGGCTTTCAAAGTTATTTTGAGTTCCATTATAACATTCTTATAAAATGCCATGTAGATATCACATACCTTCTTACCTGTTCAATTTGCTGCTCCATGTTTGCTTTCTGAAAGGTATTATTTATTTATCTTCTTCTTACAACATCTTCCATTTTCTAACTTTGATTTCACCGAAATTTGAGTATTCAATAGAAAAACCTCACAGACAGAATTGCTGGCAACAGATGGTTCTCAAAATGTAGTCTCAGACCAACAGCTTGAAAATCACCTAGGAACTTGGAGATATAAATTCCCAACCCCACCCTAGAACAAATGAGTCAGAAACTCTGAGGTGGGGCCCAGCAGTCTGTGCTTTAACAAGCCATCCTTTGGGTGATTCTGATGCATGCAAAGGTTTGAGGATTACTGAATGACATAGTACCAACTGCAATTTAAGATTTATGAAAGCACCTGCCTTGGTGTCAAACCACTTTATAGCTGTCTGATCTTGGAAGAGCATCTCAACTTCTCTAAACCTCACTGTTCAATGGAAATACTAACTATAATATTTAAATGAATTAATTTATGTATAACAAGAAGTATAGTGCATGATACATAGCCCTTATTGTAGAGATTACAACCATAATAAGATAGTGATGGATGTGCAAATTAGAAAAACACCTGTATGCTGTATTTTTCACTTTCATTGTAACCTTGCCCCAATACACCTATTTTATGTATATTAAGCCTCTTGTCTGATACAAGCAATGGTTTAAGGTAGTGGGAAGGACCATAAGCTCTGGGGCCAGACAGACCAGATAGAAATCTCTATTCTACCTACAGCTTCAGATTTAGCAAATAAAATATAGGATATGTAGTTAAATTTGAATTTCAGATAGCGAATATTTTTAAGTTTAATTATACCCAATGAAATATTTAGAACATACATAAAATTTTGTTTATCTGAAGTTCAAATTTACCTGCAAGGCCTGTATCTTATCAAGCAATCCTCCCTGCACCACTACTAACTGTGAGATATTGGCAAGTTACTTAACCTCTCTGTGTTCATTTCCTCATCATTAACAAATGAATAATAATAGTATCTGCAGTTTAGGTTTTCTGTGAAGAATATCAAGTATATATATATTATACCTATACTTGTGTGTACATATATATTACATATAAAACATATGACACCCTGGAAATAGTACTCAGTCTGTGTAATTAATACTGTTATTAATTATTCATAAAACCTAATCAGGTTTTTATTTTAAGGCCTCTATTCTTCTGAAAACAATGCCTAGGAATCTTGCAGAGTTGGGTACATTGGTTAGTGCAGAAACCACTTACACTTTAGTAATACAACTAGATATTTGTAAAATAAGGAATTCTATTGCAGTAGAATTCATTAGCATATAAATGTTTCTTTCAGCAAGAGAAACAAGAACATAGACTTCATAACTGCTGCATATAAAAACTTTTTTACATTTATTTCTAAAGCTTGACATTCATTATGCCAAATAACCAAATCTTTTGCTAAATACTTGTAGATTTTTTTAAATTCTAATGAATTTCAAAAGCAGCCTTATAAAATAACTATAACTAGGTAAGTTATTTTTCATAGAACAAAAACAACCCTGAAGATTTTGAGGTTTTCAGAGTTTATTTCCTTTGGATGCATTTACTGTGAGAGTTGAAAATCCATAGCTGAGTTGTTAGGTTAGGCAATAATTTTTATATCACATATTTCAAAGCTGGGAATAGATGTGTGGTTTTATTTTCATTTGTCTTTTATTTATTTATTTTTTTTGTGGTAGGGAAATTTGTCACCAAAACGTTTTTAGAAAACATTTTTTAGAGCAGCTTTAGGTTGATAGCAAATGTAAGAGGAAGGTAAAAAGAATTCCTGCATATATATCCTCCCCCATTATGAACATCCCCCGCCATGGGTGGTACCGTTGTTACAACTGATGAACCTACACTGACACATCATCACATCATTATCACTGAAAGTCTATAGCTTGCATTAAGGTCACTCTTGGTGTCTTATATTCTATGAGTTTGGACAAATGAATAATGACATGTGTCCACCATTATAATGGATATACCACATTTTCACTGCCCTAAAAATCCTCCTCTTGTTCTGCTTGCTCATCCCTCCCTCCTTCTCTCAAGCCCTGTAAACCACTGATCTCTTCATTGTTGTCACAGTTTTGCCCATTCCAGAATTTCATATACACGTGGTTGGAATCATACAGTGTGTAGTCTTTCACACTGGCATCTTTCACAAGTTTCCTCCATGTCATTTCGTGGCTTGATGGATCATTTTTTTCAGCACTGAATAATTTTCCCTTATCTAGATGTATCACAGTTTATCCATTCACTTGTTGAAGGATAAGTTGGTTGCTTTCATGTTTTAGTAATTGTGAAAAAAGCTACTATAAATATTTGTGAAGTTTTATTCATGTATTATAAATACATGTGAAGTTTTTTGCATGGACATGTTTTCAGCTCCTTGGAGTAAATAGCAAGGAGTGTGATTGCTGTTTTGCATGTTAAAACTATGTATATTAAAAAAAAAAAGTCAAAGACTTGAATAGACACCTCACCAAAGAAGACATATAGATGGCAAATAAGCACAAGAAAAAATACTCCGTATCATATGTCATCAGGAAAATCCAAATTAAGACAACAATGAGATACCACTACACACCTACTATGTCCAAACTACATTATGGTCAATATGTGAGCACTGACAATGGCAAATAGTGGAAAGGATATGAAGCAACAGGAATTCTCATTTATGGCTGATGAGTTTTTTATGTTGATAAGTTCTGGCACTAATAGAAATACACAAATGTAAAATATCATACTAAATGAAAATGTCTATTATTTGCAAACAGTTTACTTCATTTTGACATATTCCTTTTTCTCTAACTTGTAAAATAGACTTTGGTGTGATTGAAGTTATATGTCACATCTTTTTAGGAAATAATTATGCAGGAGAATTAACTTTATGAGATGTATTATCCATAATTTATATAATTTTTGTTTATTTTCTCTAGAAGAAAAATACAAAACTGTACTGTTCTAAAGTTAGTGTTCCATGGACTACATGAAACACTAGGTAGTTATGGAAACAAATGTAGGTATGGACTACATTTTTGGTGATATATTTTTCTACACAAACTAGTATAAAGATGAACAATGATAACAATTAGTATGTTTTATTAAATTTATAAAACTGAATTTCCTGCAAATATTAATTCACTTTACAAATGTTGAGTCAATTGAAAGAGAGTATTTGAGAATCTCTCATCTCAGCATTTAACACCAGTTTCTTCCCTCAATATCTTGGCTATTATTAATACCAATGTAATCCTTTACATTTACAAAGCTCTTTCAAAAAACCTTTTGAAGGAAGATGGATGAGGTGTTATTTCAGCATTATGTTATAGGGCTCTTTTGTATAAAGTTTAAACTCTTTTGTAATAGCCTTATCTCTGCCCTATTCCATCTCAAACTTCTTCCCTCTTCCTTTCTTCCTCTCCCATACCAGCCCAGTCCAACATCACAGTTACCTCTGTGTCCCTAACAAGATGTAGATCCATGTGTGCGTGCATGTGTACACACACAGGTGTGTGCATGAACAATTTCTCTCTACTGTATTATTTTTCACCATTATTCATCTCTTGGGTTGCGCTCTGGCCAATAAATTTATCCAAATCCCATGGCTCCCTCCAGGAGTATTTTACAGGATGTTTCTAACTCTTTTGAATATTTACCTTCCAATTCACATTAACGTCACTCACATACATATATTTCCTGGTTAGTATCTGCTAAATCTTCAGATTTTAACTTGCTTATATCTGATAGGATTAGAAAAAGCATAAAAATATGCTGAACAAAAATAACTAGTGGCTTTTTCTCACAAATTACAGCATCTTCTTAACTTCATTATGTGGGCACACTGTTCTCATCTGTTTACTTGCTTATTTCTTTCACTACTTTCTAGCACTTTGAGAAAGTGGGCAGCCTTTATTGTTGTATCGCTGTAACAATCACATTGCCCAGCATGTAACAGGCTCTCAAACACTGGATGAACAAATAAATGATTTCTTCAGTTACATATTGAGAAGTTGAGAATAAGAAACTATTTGATTTCTCCAGGAACTACAAAATGGGGATTATTCCTGAAGACTTTCAGTGTGATAGTATCATGACTGAATTAGTTGTAATAATATCAGGACTGAACTAGGTGTAAAATGTGTTTCTTTCACTCTTTTGATTTAGCAATTCATTTCAGTTAGGACCACTATTCTCTACTTCTTGTCAACAGTCACATGTCACGGGAAAAAACTGTCTTCACATATTGTCTTTATATCTCAACTTCTATGTACTTTCCAAACCACTGTAATCTGGCTTCTATCTTTCACGCTACTGAAATTGACTTGTAATTGTCCGAACTAATCTTTATGTTGTTAGATCAATGCTCCCACCTTTTGAAATAAACTTTCCTTGCCTCTACAGCTACCACACTTTCCTAGTATTTTCTACAACATTGTCTTCTTTTTAGTCTACTTTCCTAGCCTCTTCTCTGTCCAGTCTTTGTGACAGATATATTTCAGGTGTTTAGCCTGAACCCTTCCCTCTACCAGTACAGAAGATGCATATGTCCAACCAATTACTTGTCATCTCCACTTGGTCCTGTCATGGGCTTGTCAATATTGGAAATGCTTCCATGTGCGTGATTCCCATGTCATCTATTCATTTCAGGAATTCTGGAAAACTAGAACCCAGGTTTTTCTTCATCATTTTTCCACAAATCATTTATATAACCCATCACTAAGTCCTGTAGGTTCTATCTTTTAAAAGCATCTTGAATGCACCACTTTTTAAATTTTTTTAAACAAGTAACATAGCTACCAAATTAGTCCAAGTCCAAGTCACCATGATCTTTCACCTGGGCTGCCGCAACACCCTCTTAACTGATCTCCTTTCTACGGGTGGCACTCTTTAATCATTTTCAACCTAACAGCTTTGTTGGAGGCATCTTTTAAAAATGTAAATCAGATGATTCCTTCTTCTGCTTAAAACCTCTGATGTCCTCAGATTGACCTTAAAACAAATATACTTTCAATCGTTATTCATCGTCTTCCCCTGGACTACATTCCAGACATTAGTTGAGATGTTTCTCTACCTTGACCACTCTATTTCCTTCAGTTATATTGACTTCCGTGATTTCATTTAACAGACCCAGCTTTTTCTGGGCTCTGGGTCTTTAGTTTTGTTGTTACTCCTGCCAAGAATGTTGTCTTTCATTCCCTTCTCATGGTCTGGTGTTTCTCATCCTTCAAGTCTGAGAGACCATCTGACACTCTAGCCTCTTTATTTCTCTTTTTATTATTTCGTTTACTTGGTAATTATCTATTTTTTTCTTCCTGCTTATTTTATACCTTTCCTCACCACCCACCTGCAAACTCTAATAATAATATTTGTAATCTTTTTAACAGTGAAAATCCAAGCACTTATCGTAAGCACTTATTAAATATATGATGACTGAATTTGTAAATGCATGTTGCTATGTAAAAGAAAACATTGTAAATGCATGTTGCTACGTAAAAGAAAATCCAAGCACTTGTATCGTAAGCACTTATTAAACATATGATGACTGAATTTGTAAATGCATGTTGCTACGTAAAAGAAAACATTTGGGGTTGATCACCTATAAACTACTTTCAAACTCTCATATTATTTGATTTTCTGATCAATTTCATAATTGATCGAATACTTACTTGTAGAACACAGCACACAAAACGGAAAAAATAATTAGAGTTTGTAAAACAAAGTCAAAATCTTTAAGTAACCAAGATCAGAATTGAATAATTAGAGTTTGTAAAACAAAGTCAAAATCTTTAAGTAACCAAGATCAGAATTGATTTGCTGGGGTACTTAACTCTCTGAGAAATATATTAACTACCATGCAAATTATATGTAAGTTAAACAGGGAATCAAGGCCCAGGTTTATCTGCTAGCTTCCATGCTTGTTTGAAATGCACTGAGTTTCTTATATTGTCATGGCATGGCCTTGTAAATTTTTATGAATAATATTTAATGGTTGATTTCAAAATTATTAAAATATATCCACGTAAACGTATTTAATTTTGATAAAAACAATGATTTCAGAGTCCTTGAAAAATTGCGCTTCATTGAATAAAAACAAGAATTATCTATCTGGAACCATGTGTCTGAAATTAATTAATTTAAGGCATGACATTCAGAATGTAAAACTCAAAATGTCTGCTTAGTGGAAAAAGTTTCAGTTGTAGTTTCAATAGCCACTTGTGGTTTATCTACCCAACATATAACTCCACCACCTCTGCCTCTTTCTTTCTAATAATCAGAACTCTGATTTGTTCAGTTATCTTCCCTCCTCCTTAAGGCCATGTGCTTCTTAGTAGGCGTATTACATCCTGTGACTGTGTCCTGACATTTCTAAGCTGACTGTGGTTATTCCTTGTTCCTTGGCCATGGCTGGTTTAATCATGTGTATTTGACACAATTCCAACCAATAAAACCAGAGAGAAAGCCTGTTGTCTGGATTCTGCTAAATTTTCTCTTACGTTTAGAAAGAAACTCAAAGAAGATTCTCTTTCTTCCAATGGTTTCTTACAGTATAGATGACTTCTAGAACTGTCACCCTATAGTAACTGAGAAACTAGCCAAAGGAAAAAGCTGGAAATCCAGAGAAAGCATAGCAAAAAATACAAAAAAAAGCCTATTTTTAAAAAAATTAATAGTTTTGGGGTTACAGGTGATTTTTGATTATGTGGATAAGTTCTCTAGTGGTGATTTCTGAGATTTTAGTTCACTCATCACCCAAGCAGTGTAAACTGATATGTAGGCTTTCACCCTCCAGATCCCTCTAATCCACCCCTCAACCCACCCAGAGTTCTCAGAGTCTATTATATCACTCTTATGCCTTTGTGTTCTTAGACAAAAACTTGGTCCTTAAAAAATTCTTTGCTAATATATTTTAATAAACATTTTCCTTGTAATTTTAGTATCTATTATCTGAAATTATATTCTAGAACTTTCAATCATTGTAAGAAAGTTCTAGAATATAATGTAAGAAACATGGAAATGTGTAAGAATGTAAGAAATGCGTAAGAAACAGTGTAAGAAACATGGAAATGTGTTTAAATATAGCATTTGAAACCTCTGTTTAAATGTGAATTCAGTCACATTAAAGGTCAAATTCAAGACCCTTATTGAAATGTCTGCTTTCTACAAACAACAAACGCTTCATCTACTAATGGGGGAATTTTTTATTATTATTTTCCTTGAGCCAAATGAAAATGCATTGATTCACTGATCTTCATCATCTTTTAATATTCTATTATTCAAAATATCTGTAAGACAGCTGGAAAGGAGAAGAGGGAAATCTAGAGCAGTGTTTTCCAAAAGAAATACAATGTAAGTCACATAAGTAATTCTAAATTATCTAGTAGCCATATCAAACAAGAAAAAAAGAGAAATGACTTTAATAATACATTTGATTTTATCTGAGATATTTAAAATACTATTCACTTCAACATGTAGTTACCATAAAACTTATTAATGAATAATATTACAATTTTATTTTCATACTGTCTTCAATATCAAGCATGTATTTACAGTCACAGAACAACTCAATTCTAAAAGCTACTTGTCAAGTGCTCAGTAGTAGCCACATGTGACTAGTGACTACCAAATTGTACAGCCCAGCTTTAAAATGATACAACAGAATAACTGTAACTGAGTCATAAATAAAATTTGTTATATCAGATTGATATCTGAATTAATTTTAAGCTATATAGCTATAATAAACAAAAAACTTGACTATACATCTTAAGACAGTATCCAATATGGTTTTATTGATCTGTTTGCAGTTTTGAACTGGGCTCTCAATATGTTTTTATAATAAAACCTTCAGTGTTATACCCCTTCCTGATCTTAACTTATGTGTTATATCATATTTCACTGCATATTCTATAGACTGGAGCCATGTATCCCACTGATAACCATCCACTCTTCTCTTACAGGCTAGAATGTATGTTCTAATACGAGAAAAGTGGAATGAGGCCTAGAATTTGCATCAATTGTAAATTAAAGAGATGGATCCAGTTAAAATGCTTCTGCCTAGCATATAATGAGCTAATCACAGAGCTCTTTTAATGGATCAAGAAATTGTTTGTGCCTAAGGACTTCAGGAGCTGTAAGATAAATGTTAAAAACAATGTGTCTAAGATGTTTAAATTGGGAAAACTGTGAATCATTTTTCTCATCATTTTTACACTTTCCTTCCTGTGGCTATTTCTCCTTCCAATTTGTCTTCAGTGTTCAGGAGTTACAGCTTCAACCGTTAAATACAATAATCAAATCAAAAGCTCAAATCATTTTTGCAGTGTGCCTATCCATGATGACACTTCTTTGACTAAGGATAATGTGTAACAAAAACTGTTAAATACAATAATCAAATCAAAAGCTCAAATCATTTTTGCAGTGTGCCTATCCATGATGACACTTCTTTGACTAAGGATAATGTGTAACAAAAACCTGTAGGATTCACTGCCCAACACAGAGCAGGCAGGCAAATAATTCCTTTGTGTCACAGGTTGTCTACAAACTGGACTTTAGAAAAGTTACTAAAAATGTTGTGGAGAATATCCAAGATAAAATATATATAGTGTCTGCCATGGTGTCTGGCATACTAAAGAAAAGTTAGTTTCTTTTCCACATATTTTGCATTTTCTAAATGTATTCTCTTCCTTAAAAGAAGAAAATGTATGATATTTATATATATACATTATACATATTATATATGATATATATTTAATATATTTTAATATATTTAAATGTATATTTTTAAAAATATAATGAAAGAAAGGAAGGCAGGAAGGGAGAGAAAGAGGGAGGGCAGAAAATTAGGAGAGAGGAGGGAGGGAGAGAAAAAGGGAGGGAGATAAAAAGGAGAAGGCAAGAAGGAAGGAAATGTTCTGCCCTTTCATCCTATGTATTTCCTAACAGGAACAACACAACATAGGGTAAAAGTTTAGGTTCTGATATTAGACTTTCCTAGTTTTGAAACCTAATCCTTAACTCTCTCTTGTACAATTTACCTTACTTCTCTGTGCCTCAATTTCTCCATCTGGGAAGTGGGGAAAATAATAGTGATCGTGTTATTGTGAAGATTAAACAAGATGTGAATGTGCCAAACATTCATAACAACTGCATCCAGCCCACCTCCTCCCAAATGCTCTGTGACTGTCAGTTATTATTTATTATTCCTCAAAGGGATTGTTTCCCAAACACATTTCTGCAGTACTCTAGGACTCTGGACATAAGAACTTATATATTTGGTAGTGGTTACTGCTAGCATTTTGTTTCCATTTGTAGAGGGATACAGCTGCAAGCAGTTGCAGCAGAAAATGAAACATCTGGATGGAAAAAATAATAAAAACAAATGAGCACATGAAATAAAAAAGCCATCACTGGAAAAAAAATCCACTTTAAACTCTTTTTTTGCCTACCAGCTATGAAAAGACTCCTCTTTTTCGGTCAGGTTGAGGTCAGAGTACACAGAAGATTAGATCTGACTGCATCTATTCTGCTGGGGAACAGGTGTTCCAGAAAGAACACCCCAGGAAGCTCACCCATTGGCATTTCCTAGGTGTGGGTAAAATCATGTGGGATCCAGTATCCAAAATAGTCCTGCTTGGTATTATTGCTGTTCAAAATCATGTCACATTTTTTTAGATGAATATTTTTATTTTGAAATTTGAGAATGTCCTAAGAGGATGTCTACAGGACATGAAACTACCGGGTGCAGGAACATTTTTTAAATGTTAGCAAATTATGGGAGGAGGAAAGCAAACAGTGGAGAAAATTGTGGTAGAGAAAGTAAAGAAGGAGCAGGAGAAGGCTGTAACTATAACCTGGGTCTTCTTTTCTTCTCATGAAGCCAAGGGCCTCATTTACCCATATGTTATACTTGCTCTTATACTAATACAAACCAAATGCTGCAAAATAAAACTAATCATGTCACATTTTAATTCAAAATAAAAAACAACTTCAAATTTCACCAAATAATGGCCACTCAAATGCTCTGCTCATTCTTGCCATCCCTTCCCTTTCTCTTCTACCCACATTTGTTGATTTTGCTTGGGAAATAGGTTCTTCTGCTCATGGTGCTTTAGATGTTCTTTTTAAATGGTGAGAGCCAGACCCTTGCTCCAAAATAAGAACTGACCTTAGGCTGGCCTTTCAGTGATCAGAGAATTCATCCTGAATGGCATGCTTGACAGTGATCTTCCAGTCTGCTACTTCTTATAAAGCACTTACCTTACTTTCTCATAGCCAGACATTACAAACTTAAGATGGTTCATTTACAATGGCTTGACTTTACAATGGTACAAATATGATATACATTCAGTACCCACTTTACCAGTCTGTATTTTATTTCCAGTACAATATTTAATAAATTATGTAAGATATTCAACACTTTATTATAAAACAGACTTTGTGTTTATTTGATAATTTTGCCCAACTGTAGGCTAATGTATGTATCCTGAGCACATTTAAGGTAGGCGCTAGGCTAAACTATGATGTTCGGTAAGTTAGATGTATTAAAATCATTTTCTTCTTACACTATTTCGACTTACAATGGGCTTATCAGGATACAACCTCTTTGTAGGTCGAGGAGTATCTGTATTAACATCTAAGAGAAAATGAAAAATTATTATATTATTGTTGCTTTTCTATTATTTGTGTTTTAACCAACCAAAGGAATGCATAAAAGAGTTTTTATTTGGTGTGTGAGCCTCATTTGAGTACTTTCCATGTGACAGCCATCACACTAGCAGGAATGTGAAAACAAGGACGGGGGCCCCTCCAGTAAATTAGAGTCTAGGAGAGGATACTATCACAGAAATAACTACATTGTGGTAAATATGCTCGAAGTGACCCAGGAAAGGCTCATAGAAAACAGTAATGTACTATACCACAGATTTCATAAATAGGAAGGAGTAGGAGGGGGCTTATTCTGCTGTCCTAAAGAACCTACTCTACACTCTGTAGGTGATGGGGAATTATGAAGGAGTTTTACTACTATAAAGAAAAATGTTTCTTGCTAACAGTATAGCTGAGAATATTTTTAATGCAGAACAAACTACTTGAAAGTTCCAAAAATAAAAATGTGAAGCTGATATCTACATATACACAATATGCACATATCCACCCATACATATGTCTATACATTGAAAATATAACTGTTAACATCAGAAATGACTTGCAAATATATATTTTATAAATAATGAATCTATAGTATGATGAGAATTCAAACACAAAATCAGACATAAAGAATAAAGCAATCAGATGGAAGGATTAGACAGCTAGCTTGGAAACCTGGATATTATAATTTTCTATATAGCCAATCAATAAAAAAAAATGTACCTCAATGAAGTGCCCAGAATTTATATTATTCTAAAAAATAAATTTGCCACAAAAATGAATAAGCTTTATCATTAGGCTAAGGAGAATTGAGAAAAAAAGAAAATTTTCTCTGTCATCCAGCCTGGGAACGTGTGTGAGATTAGTATATTTATTTCCTTTTTGTCCAAGATTCTCACATACCCAGGGTAAATCACTTTTCAGGCCCCAAACAAAAAGTTTACTATCTTCTGAAGACACAGTCTATGAATGATAGATAGATTACATATAGAAAGACAGATAAGATGGATGGATGGATGGCTAGATAGATAGATAGATAGATGATACACAGAAAGATAGATAGGTAGGTAGGTAGATAAAGCTAGCTAGCTAGATCATAGATAGATGGGAGGTAGGTAGGTAGACAGACAGAAAGATAGACAGATAGACAGACAGACAGATAGATAGATGATACACAGAAAGATAGATAGGTAGGTAGGTAGATAAAGCTAGCTAGCTAGATCATAGATAGACGGGAGGTAGGTAGGTAGACAGACAGAAAGATAGACAGATAGATAGACAGACAGACAGACAGATAGATAGATGATACACAGAAAGATAGATAGGTAGGTAGGTAGATAAAGCTAGCTAGCTAGATCATAGATAGACGGGAGGTAGGTAGGTAGACAGACAGAAAGATAGACAGATTGACAGATAGACAGACAGACAGACAGACAGACAGATAGATAGATAGATAGATAGATAGATAGATAGATAGATAAAGCATAAAGGTGAATGAAGATGAAATGCATAGAAAAACTTCTCTTGTTTCTGTTTTGGTGTGATATTCTAGTCTCAATTACCAAACACAGCTGGGCCAGATGAGTCAGTGCAGCCACTTCAGCTGTTTCCTCTCCAGCCAACTGCTGCAGAAGTTTCTCCCCAGCCCTCAACCCTTTGCATGGATATGGATATGCTTAAGAGAGGGAAATAAGAGCAGAGGCAAGCAAGAAGTGCCCAAAATAACACTGGAAAATTAGCTTTGACCCAGAAGTCTGTTTTTCACTTTCCATTTGCCTTGGCTTCAGGATTTAGGTTTTGTTTTCTTTTATAAAGTACAGTGTGCGTATGCATGTATATGCAGTAGACACTTTCAAAGAACATTAGACATGTGTAATAAACCTGTTATAAATAATGTGTCTAAGAGTGTGAAATCAAAGTGTGTGTTGACACTCATCCCTTTAGTTCCATCCTGCTCATAAGACCCAACTTACTAAAAGATAAATCCTCAATGCTCTATAGATCACATTTCCGTGTCAAATTTCAGAAGAGCCATGTTTCAAAGTGTCTTCTCTAAAGATACAGATGGCCCTCTGACATGTGGGAATTGTTGCTGCCTTCAAGGTACGTGCTACTCAAAATACAGCCAATATCAAACTCATTAGGCTGTCAGAGTCCTCAGAGGTGGGGTGTGAGGCTGCACTCTCAAAGCTCCTTTGGAAGTAGTGAGAATGAAGATTGCAGCTTGCTCATATAAAGGTTGATAGCAGAAATAAGTGGGGGACAAAAGCAGGTATGTTATAAGGCCAGCAACCCCTTGAACTCTGTTGTCCACCCCCAAAGCATACACTGTCATGAATTCCAAGGGAAAAACAAACCCAAGAGGTTTTTAAAAGAGCAAAATTAATCACGTTCATCACAGCTGCCCTCATCATACATGCAATTATTTCTGAAGTACTCTAATTCAAAAGGTGAGCAAAGACTTCTAGGTGTGATGCCAAGTGGTTTTGTTCAGTGGATTTTTAGAAAACATAAAAGCATTTGAGAAGTTTCCTGAACTATTAAATCTCTTTCTGAAGTTTGTCCAGATACAATATGTACTTTTTGATGCATTTTTTATTATTGTTGTCTCTACTTAGAGGACACCTACGTGATCATCACAGGGACACCTTCCAGTCCATCTTGCCCAAGGACTGTTTTTGAATAGACACTTTTGCTATCCCACCATTTGTGAAACTACCTTTCTATACGGAGTACATGTACCAAGTGATGTACCAAATACGAGACAATCTCAACAGTCAGGGAACACATAGTCGGATAAAAGACACTCATGTACAAACACAAATCCATAGATAGAATATGGCACAAGTAATAAAGGGTATGAAAAGACCATAGCATGGCTCATCAAGCAGCAACTTACTGTACTTTGGAAGTGAGACAAGCATGGAAAAGATTCAGAGAAAAGGTGGTACAATAAGGCAGAATTCATCACATCAGCAAACAGGTGTTGGGCATTCCAGGAAGAGAAATTTTATGTAAGTGATGAAGAATGGACAAGCCCATGCTCTTCGGAAACCTCACACAATTCTAAGAGACAGAAGGGTAGGGAGTGGAGGAATGATGGTCGTTGACAAGATTGGAAGATAGAAGCTGCAAAGTTAGGCAGTGACAGATGGGGAAGGTATTGAATGCCATGGCAAGTGACTTTTGAAACTTTTACATCTCCCTTTTCTTTGTACATCTTCATATGTACCTCACGCTAGAGAAGAGCAAAGAGGCTAGGACAGAACGAATTGAAGTAAGTGACCTCATGTGGCAGTTCAGGATGCTGATCGCTACAGGCAGTAACATGTGACAGGTATATTTTTCGCTACCATCATTCCTTTTCCCGTAAGCATTCTAATCTGGCTAACCTATTTATTATTTCTTTTCAGATCACATTGTCTTTATGATCAATTCAGTTACCAATGTTATTATGCATAATGTCATAAAAATATTTTATTGAATGTCAGTTTGTATTCATTTCTACATTATTTATTCATTTAATCAGCCATGTTTGTTAAATGTTGGCTATGGGTATTGGCACTATTGTAGGTTGTTAGAATACAAAGACAAATAAGGTAAAGCTTCTGTCCTCAAGGAACTAATGGTCTGGTGAGGAGTGACCTGTCCCCCAAAGCAAGTAACTAGAATATAAATTTGAGCTTAATGTGCCCTGTGAAAGAGAGCTAAGGTAGCCTTATTTAGAAAGACATTGACAAGAACATTTTATCATGGTGGTATTTAATCTGGGATCTAATGGCTCATAAATGTCTAGACATTGTGCAATTCTTACAGGAAATGCAGAGTGACAACACCTGGGAAATTAAAAGAAAGGCAACATATACACTGCAAAACTCGTATTTTTTCAAATATATGCTTGCCTACATTTGTTTGATAAGAGTGTTTTGTTTTTATCTATTCACATGGTTTGATTGTCTAGCTCCTGACCTGGAAAATCAAATTGAAATATACCTATATATTAATACATTTAAATTCTTGTGAACACAAGTTAGTTTTTAAACAACAATTGACTGGGACAGACTTGAAAGTTATTCATGGACAGACTAACAAAATCTGTCCCATTTGACTAGACACCACTGGTCTTGATGCAGAGGGCTGATCTCTGCTCATGACTGCAGAAAGCTGGGCAGAGGACAAATCTGACTACAAATGAATTATTCTTATTTTTCTATATTTATCCAAGTATATCCATTTCTGTAATTCTATAAATGCTCTGACTGGAAAACCCCAAACTTCAGTCTTGACACAATGCCTGTTTATTTGCTCAGCTAAGAGATCAGTGTCAGTGTTTCTTATTTGCAGATGGCTCCTTCAAACCTGTGGCCTTGGAGTTTCTTAGCACCATCAAGTCTACTGCAACAATTGTGGAGTTATGATAGATCTGCATGGAAAGTTGATGTGAGAAACAGCACACAACACTTCTGGGCAACTCCCACCAGTAGAAACATATTTATATAGCCACATTTAATGGCAAGGAAAATGGACTAAAAGAATTTGGTTATGGACTCAGTAAGAAAAGGCAACAGGACTGTGACTAACCAGGAGACTCAGTCACACTAAATACCCACACACCTTTCTCTAATAATAATCTCTGGTAATAATTTACAACTGGTAATGTAGACCACTATCCCATTCAAATGTAATCATTAAATTGTATTTATATTCAAAACGCAGAAGATAATTACTTACATAAGGGAAAAATATTTTGGATAGCAACAATTTTATTTTGCTTTATCAGTTTTACTATAGTTTTTAAAGAAAATTGGTATATTTTTGGAAGGCAGCATGTGTATATTTTTAACTTTAGATTTGAAGTATATGCAGGTATGTTACATGGATATATTATCATATATTATTGCGCAATGGTTCTATGGAACTCATAACCCAAATAGTGAACACAGAAGCCAATAAGTAGATTTTTCAACACTTTTCCCCCTCTTTCTCTCCTGCCCCACTCATTTGGAGTCCCCAGTGTGTACTGTTTTCATCTTTCTGTTCATGTGTACCCATTGATATAAGTGAGAGCATTGCTGTATTTTATTTTCAATTCACTTAGGATAATGGCCTCCAGCTGGATCCATGTTGCTGCAAAGGACATGATTTCATTCTTTTTTATGGTCGCGTAATATTCCCTGTATATATGTATCACATTTCCTTTATCCAGTCATCTATCATTGATGGGCATCTATGGGCACCTAGGTTGGTTCCCTGACTTTGATACTGTGAATAGTGCTGCAATAAACATACTGTCATATATGTGTCTTTTTGACTTATATACACAGGTGTCTTTTTGGCAGAACCATTTCCTTTTCTTTGGGTTAGATACCCATCACTGAGTTGAATGGTGGTTCTATTTCTTATTCTTTGAGAAATCTCCATACTGCTTTACCCAGGGCCTGAACTAACTTACATTCCCAACAGCAGTATATAAGTGTTCCCATTTCACTTCATGTTTGCCAATATCTGTTATTTTTTGACTTTTTAATAATAGCCAGTCTGACTGGTGTGAGATTATATCTCAGTGTGGTTTTAAACAGCATTTCTCTGATGATTAATAATGTTGAATATTTTTTTCATATGTTTCTTTGCCTTTTGTACATTTTCTTTTGAGAAGTGTCTGTTCGTGTCCTTTGCCCACTTTTTAAAGGAGTTTTTTTGTTGTTGTTGATTTGTTTAAGTTGGAAGGCAGTATGTTTTAAAGGAAAGACAGCCAAACTTCTTACATCAGAACTCAGGACAGTGGTAAACGCTGTGGCAGCCACCACATTTTGGCTCTCTAGTCTCCCAAACCCCGTTTCATTGCCTTCATCAACTTTAGACACTGGAAAAGTCAAACTCAACCTTTCCAGACTCATCTTAGCTTTGGTATTGCCATGTGACTCAATTATAGCCAACAAAATCTACATGGAAGTCGGCTAGAGTGTTCAGAGAAAACCTTTGCTCTCCTGAAACTGGCACCACACTTTCTTTTCTTTTCCTTTTTCTTTATGCTGACAAGAATGAAAACATAATGGCTGAGGCTGCACTGGCATTTAGTCACATGAAGGAAAGAAACAGAGAGCCACTAATAACTCAGCCCTGATAGTTTTAAGCAATACCAGCAACCACCTCGATCTTGACTGTCTTTTATATGAGAAAACTGAAACTCCCCGGGTCCCTTAAACCCAAATATATTTTCCACTATAGGTGAAGCATCCCTTATCCTAAATGCTTTGGACAAGAAGTGTTTCAGATTTCAGATTTTGGAATATATTTGCATATACATTATAAGATATTTGGTAATGGGACTTATCTAAACTTGATATTTATGTTTCATATATGTTTTATACATATAGTCTGAAGGTAGTTTTATAAAATATTTTTAATAATTTTGCACATAAACCAAAGTTTGCGTACACTGAAGCATCGGAAAGCAAAGGTGTCACTATCACAGCCACCCATGTGGACAATCTGTGTTGTTTGGTGTCATTATCATTCCTGAGTCTAAATTTGTATGCCACTGATAAGCAATCATTTTTTTACACTTATTCACACATGATCACTTAACAGTAAAAAGTATGACATACTAATAATACAATGAAAAAGCATTGTGTTCAGGGTTACTAAGCAGCATGGTAGCATCACCAGAACACCTGTGTCAGCTGTTAAACAAAAGCAATGACAAACAACTGCAGGCTTTTGATCTGTCTCTACCTACAATGCTGTGTTTGCCTAAAAGGTTAGTATACAGTGTACTTTATTTTTTCAGTGAAAAGAAACATCAGAAGCAGTTGAGGGTCCCAAAATGTGGGTTCTGCAAGGATGAAGAGGCACTCTGCTGGATATCCTTTAAAATGTCTTCTCCAGAGTCATCTAATTCATTAACAACAGTTTATGTCTCAGAGTTCTCTCTATGATTTTACAAACTGCATAATTTATTGTTCTGTGGTGAGTGTACATCTCTAGTCCTTCACACATTATCATCATATTGTCTATAGGCAGTTTTTCCACAGCAATTTCCACACTTTTAATGGAAATTCATAAATAAATGGCACATCATCATAAGGTGTGCCATTTCATTACTCTTTGTGGGCCTGCTTTCATGGGGGAATCTGCGTATGCATGGAAAAGACATATAGCAACTGAAAGGGCCTAAGGGGTCTCATTTTTTCTTGTTAACACTGAATAAACTGTGTGTTGTGTGCATTTCGACTGCAACCCATCACATAAGGTCAGGTGTGGAATTTTCCGCTTGTGGCATCGTCAGCACTCAAAAAGTTTCAGATTTTGGAGCATTTTGGTTTCCAGTTTTTGTATTAAAGATGTTCAGCATGTACTGACTGCCATACCAAAAACTTCAATGGGAACAAATAAGTACTTTCTAGCTCTGTCTCCTTGAAGAAGACTATTAACTTCTGTGGAGGCCAAATATTCTCATATATACAAATACAACAATATCTATGTTATAGTGTTGTTGCTCAAATTATATAAAATGAACATATTTTAAAAAGCATATATAAATGTCTTATTAGCTATTTTTGGCACTTGATTATACATGTACATGAAGAATATCTCTGCCTTGAATCATAATTATCCACATTTTAATATGATTCTTAAGCAAGGCAAATATTTCCTTTTTATTCCATATTAAAATCATGAAAGAAGAGTTCATCTCACCCTCATTCAGAAGTAAATATTAAATTTTACACTTGTGTTTCATATATTCTTTATGCCATTGCATCATGGTATGAAATTTTAATGAAAGGTAGTCTTTATTTTATTCATTAAGAGAAATAATTTAAATGTAATTTTGGAGATTTGAGTAGCAGATATAATTTCACTTAAATAATGGGAGTACCTTTTAAAATTGTTTTCTCTTGCAGAACTGAAATTTGTTAAATTAATTTGAAAAACCAATTCTTATGTAATAGGGAATCTACAACAGTTTGGCATCATAAATGCCCCAAAAGAAACATTTAAGGAAATATTGGGGAATAAGGAAACATTGGGGAATTCATTCCCATGAGCTCTGGAGATAATTATTTCTCAGCTGAAATTCAGAAATAGCTAATTGCTTAGAATAAAGTATAATGAAGAAGGAGTATTATCCAAGGTTTAAGGAGAGCAAAGAAGCAAAATACCAATGATGACAGAGGTGGAGGGAAGTTGGAGAAGAAAGAAAAATATATTTAAATTAATCTTTTATATAGTCCCAGATTGTTTTTATAGTTGGTGAAACCTGAATATTAAAGACATAATCCTTCTAATTCGTTTTTTTAATACTTCCAAAGGCTCAGTTATACTGCCTTTGCCTTAGGGTATGATTTAGTTAGAATTTCATATAGCCACTTCTCTGGTGTTGGGAAAACTGGCTAGCCATATGCAGAAAGCAGAAACTCGACCCCTTCCTGACACCTTACACTAAAATTGACTCCAGATGGATTAAAGACTTAAACATAAGACGTAACACTAGAAGGAAACCTAGGCAAAACCATTCAGGACATAGGCGTAGGCAAGGACTTTATGACCAAAACACCAAAAGCATTGGCAACAAAAGCCAAAATAGACAAATGGGACCTAATCAAACTCCACAGCTTTTGCATGGCAAAAGAAACAGTCAGTAGAGTGAATCGGCAACCGACACAATGGGAAAAAATCTTTGCAGCCTACCCGTCTGAAAAAGGGCTGATATCCAGAATTTACAATGAACTAAAAAAGATTTACAAGAAAAAAACAAACAAGCCCATTCAAAAATGGGCGAAGGATATGAACAGATACTTTACAAAAGAAGACATACATGAAGCCAACAAACATATGAAAAAATGCTCATCATCATTGGTCATTAGAGAAATGCAAATCAAAACTACATTGAGATACCATCTCACGCCAGTTAGAATGGCGATCATTAAAAAATCTGGAGAAAACAGATGCTGGAGAGGATGTGGAGAAATAGGAACACTTTTACACTGTTGGTGGGAGTGTAAATTAGTTCAACCACTGTGGAAAACAGTGTGGTGATTCCTCAAGGACCTAGAAATAGAAATTCCATTTGACCCAGCAATCCCATTACTGGGCATATATCCAAAGGATTATAAATCATTCTACTATAAGGACACATGCACACGAATGTTCATTGCAGCACAGTTTACAATAGCAAAGACCTGGAACCAGCCCAAATGCCCATCGATGATAGACTGGACAGGAAAAATGTGGCACATATACACCATGGAATATTATGCAGCCATTAAAAAGGAGGAGTTCACATCCTTCGTAGGGACATGGATGAACCTGGAAAACATCATTCTCAGCAAACTGACACAAGAACACAAAATCAAACACCACATGTTCTCACTCATAGGCGGGTGTTGAACAAGGAGAACACATGGACACAGGGAGGGGAGCACTATACACGGGGGTCTGTTGGGGGGGGATAGCGGGGGGGTGGGGAGTTGGGGAGGGATAGCATGGGGAGAAATGCCAGATATAGGTGAAGGGGAGGGAGGCAGCAAATCATACTGCCATGTATGCACCTATACAACAACCTTGCATGTTTTTCACATGTACCCCAAAACCTAAAATGCAATAAAAAAAAAAAAAAGAATTTCATATAGCCACTTCTCACCAACCACAAGACCACTTCCTTCTATTATTCTGTTTTGTCCAATAGCCACTCAAGTAATTAGAACTTTCATATTAATTCTTATGTTCCATAAGCTGTTTTTTTAATTACCATCCAAAGAGAGCTTCACAGTCTCAATTTTTATTATGAAACTGGGTGAATAATACTATTTATTTCATAGTAAACTCAGAAAAGATTTAAAAAGACACCTACAGTCACATGATCAAGAATCCTGCAGATTAGAACTTAAGATCAGAATACATGTACCTGCTATAATTTGTACGTTTATTCCCTCTAAATCTTATGTTGAAATCTGATCCCTTATGTTCGAGGTGGAGCATAATAGGAGATGGGTGGGTCATGGGGATGGATCCCTCGTGAATAGATTAGTGCCATTCCTGGAGGAATGGGGTCCTGGGTTGGTGGAAGGAGAAACAGATGCAAGTGAGTTCTCACTCTATTAGTTTGCAGGAGAGCAGGTTGTTAAAAAGAGTCTGGCACCTCCCCTCTCACTCTTTCTGCTTCCTTTTTCACTGTGTGATTTCTGAACACCCTGAGTCTCTTTTACCTTTTGCCATGAGTAGAAACAGTCTGAGGCTTTCACCAGATGACCAGCCTTCCAGCCAGTAGAATTATGAGCCAAAAACCTCTTTGTATAAATTACCCAGCCTCAGGTATTCTTTTATAGCAACATTAAATGGACTATGACACTACCCTTTAATCTGCATCATACTTCTTAGCCAACAGATAGCTCATCATAAAATAAAGAAAAATATGATAATAGAAGTGAGGGGATATTAAAAATAAATGAAATGAATGGAATTATGGGTTTCATACATTGACTAGAATATGGGAAGACAATGATAAGTCATGCTGAGAAGTGATAGGATATCATTAAATCCACCAGAAGACAATCATTCTGGAGGCCATTTTCTGTCTCCCATTTCACTACCAACACTGGTTGTGAGAAGGAAAGCAATCACAACCTGAACAAAAGGCAGAGTTCTCATAAGGGCTTTTTCTATGAGGTTGACTGACACCATTTTGTCATAGCCACATTGACCCATTTCTACTCAGAGCTGCATTCCCAATCTAAATTATTCTTCTGGTAGAAATAGCAAGTTCTGCCAGTGTGAAATTCATAAAGTAATATTGAGTGAACATTTCAAACTTTAATATTATTTTTAAATTTCTCAGAATACTAAAACCTTGAAAACAGAATCATTTCAAAAACAATAGAATATTATTAAAATCCTCAGGGTTAAAGACAAAACTTATACTGTGAAGACAAAAGTAAAAGAATTGAACTAAATATGAAGTTACACAAGGGAATTAGCAATTGACATTTAGTAGAAAAGAAAGGGATGAAACAGAGGGTTTTGTATGTTTACGTTTAAAGATTATGACCATACAGTGCATAGAGTAAAGGTAAGTAAGGAGCTAGACACTGCTCACTGCTGTGTTGTGATTTATGAGGCCCCAGAAATGCTATTCTATTTTAAAAATATGTTTTTCTGCCTTAACTATCTAGAATTTTATAAAACCAGAAAATTCCCCATGACTGGTCTTTTTTCTTTTCTGATGTGTTAATTTTTTTTTTTTTCACTACAAAGTTCAACTTTTAAGAAACTCTGAGCTCTTTACAAATACTAAAAATAAGTTTAATCTGTCAATTTTCTTCCAAGAGCTAGCAGATAAGGAAAGTGATCCAGGAGAGAGGGAAATAAGGAATTTGGGTACAAATGGCATTGGATGTGATAGAAGAATTTTAAGCAAGAGAAAAACTGCTAAAAAGCACTAATCCCCTGGATTTGGAATGCTAGGAGTAGAAGACTGAAAAAAAAAAAAGAAAAAGAAAAAAACCAAGCCCAGGCAGAAAAAAGGATTAACAGCCTCAGTACCTGTGTCTCTATTTCACCCTCACTGTGGTCATGGTCAGCATATCAAAATGAACTTTTTCATTCTTTTGGAGAAATATAACAAAGAAGGATGATATAGTGGAGATACAGTAGCTTTTATGAATATGGCCAAAGAGAATGTTGAATATAAATTTAATCTACAAAGGCAGTTACGTAACCATAGTAAAATTTTAGCCACATTCCTTTCTTCTATAGTTCACCAGAAAACACAAGTTTGGAAGATGGTGGTTCTTCTGGACATACAAGTCTTCATACAACACTTCCTGGAACATGAGTATTGCTTCCATTTTTTTGTTTCCATGGAGACTAGAAAATCTCAATGAGGTACTAAGCACCAGAGGTAGAGAATGGGTGCCTTTAAGAAAAGGAAAAGTGAGATCCTGAGCCCCAAAGGACACAGGATTATAAATAAACTTTTATATTCTGGAAGAAACACATTTTTTCCCAAGACTATACCCCAGGATAAAGAGAGTTAAAGTTCACTCATTATTTATCAATTTTACGAATGAGGAAACAAAGTATAGAAAACTGATGAGACTTGGCTGGGCATGGTGGCTCACGTCTGTAATCTCAGTTACTAGGGAAGCTGAGACAGGAGAATCACTTGAACCCAGGAGGCGGAGGTTGCAGTGAGCTGAGATCGTGCCACTGCACTCCAGCCTGAGTGGCAGAGTGAGACTCTGTCAAAAAAAAAAAAAAGGAAGGAAGGAGGGAGTGAGGGAAGGAAGGAAGGAAGGAAGGAAAATATATTTAAATATATTTAAATCATTTCAAAATTAAATATATTTCAAAATTAAATAGACCAAGGAAGGAAGGAAAGAAGGAAGGAAAGAAGAAAGGAAGGAAGGAAGGAGAGAAAGAAAACTGATGTGACTCACTTGGAGGTAAAACAAGAAGATGGCAGAGGCAGGATTTAACATCATCTCCTAGTCCAGTGCTCATTAGCCAGTTTAAATTTCCCAAGAGGATTTTAGAAAACAGGCCAGAATAAATATTCCTCCAGAACATCTCTATAGAGGTGATTTCTATATAATACCAAATGAAGGCAGATTATTCTTTTAATACATTTCAAGAGTTTAAATCAGCCATTCACATTCTTGAACTATAAAATATTTGCCCTTCTGCACATAACAAGAGTAGTTTGTCAGAGTCTGTAACCAGACATGGAAGTCAGGAAGACAACATCTAACAACAAAACGATTGGGAGTAAAATCACAGTGAATCTAGAATATAGAACCCCCAAGTTCACAGGCAATGCAAAATTATTTTTATCTTGAGTAAACACATTTTTGTGGAAAGGGCTAAGGATGTTGAGCCAGAGACAAATTTTTGTGCCAAGATTCACATTTAACCAATGTAAAAGACACCTACCTTAACCTCATTTTTTATGAAGACTTTTTTTTATAATATGTTGATAGTAACTGACCAAATTCATCTCTAGACACGCCCTTTAAAAAGATGGAAGGGAGGCTAACCTAACAAGTGGGTCTGTCAATTCACCAGCATTATATTGACTTCCAAGGGGTGAAACTGGAGGCAAACCAGTCAGTGGGCAGCAGCCACAAGCCAAGTACAAACACCAGAAGGTCAGGAACAGAATGAAAGCCCAATTCCCAGTGCCTTTCCAAGGCTTACAGACAGACTGGGCAGAGGAAATGTGGAATGGGACACATGACAGAAGGGGCCAAGGATGTTACCTAAAGGAAATTACCTAGTAGCTTCCATAACTTTCTTCTGCTATTGGTGGGTGAATGTTCTGTGGTTAAGAATGCTGGAGTCACCATATAAGTTCCTATGTTTCCAAAATGCTTTTCTGCCCCAGGGACTATAGCTTACCAGTTAAAAAAGTAAACTTTATGGTTAGACCAAATTTTAATTTTCCTCTGAACCTTACTCAAGAATTACAACTTGACTTTCTGAGTTTCAGTTTCTTTATTGATAAAACAAAATAATAACATTTAGCCATCTATTTCTCGGTATGACTTAACTGAGAAAATAATATAATATCCCAAACGTAATTCCTGACATATAATAAACACAGAATATTCTGCTTCTGGCCCTCTGGTGTTTGTATTTGGCCTTCCAAGGGGGCAGACCTCTTGGAAGTCAATGTAGTGCTGGTGAATTGACAGACCTGCCTATCAGGTTAGCCTCCCCTCCATCTCTCTAAAGGACATACATGAAGACAAATTTAGTCTGTTATTATCATTATTGAATTATAAAGAGAAAAGTCTTCATAAAAAGAGGCTAAGTCAGGTTTCTTTTACATTGGTTACATCTGAACACAGACTATACAAAGTAATGATACTGTATTGTCTCACAATTTATCAAAATGTATATCAATATTAGCTGATAAATTCCAATTAAACACAAGCAAGTTGTTCATGATTATTAGATTACCAATAAAGGATTTGAAAATAACAGAACAAAAGGATAGTGATTAATTGGTAAGCAGGTATACAAGGTCAGCGTTGACATACAAGGTCAACATACCCCAGCATTGTTTCATTCAATTTTCTTAATGCTAAGCTTTATATGAGAAACAATTTTCAGAGAAATGCAAATCTCTCTGTGGCACAATATTAATTAGTGATGCTAATAGCAAGAGACATTTTTGAAAATGGGGAAAGAAATGTGTCATTTGTAGACTTGTTCACAGATTCTCACAGAACACTTTTAATTTAAAGATCATTGTAAATTTCTGATTATTTAACCCCCAAGAGTTATCCAGTGGCAGATGTGAATAAAAAAGTACTATTAATAATAACCAATATTAGACAGAAATACAAATCATATGTCATTTTAACCTTTTTTACTAGGAAATTAATAGTACAGTTATTAGATTTTTGTCAAGGAAACCTTTGAACCAAGTTTGATTCTAATATTCCTTGAATATTATGGCATGTAAAAGTATTAATGAGTATGTTGCATATTTGAAAAAAGTATCTATCAACTCGTGCATCAAATGTTTACTGGTCATCCTCTATATGAGGCAATGTCCTAGACACTGAGCTAGAGATATGGATAAATATATTTCGAAACACATTTAAGCAATAGTATCTATAAATAGATCTTTAACATATATACATAGGGTAATTCTAAAATCTCTATGCCAAAGTAGGTAAAAAAATGAAATTGAACTTTTACATTTAGGTTACTTAGTATATTTTTGGAACAACTTTTAGCCAAAAGTAAATGAATTATAGTTTTAGCTTGTTTATAAAGCCAATGAAATCATTTCCTATTTAAATATCTTTGGTAGTACTAAAATATTAATCATCTCAAACCAATCAGTCACATAATTTGATCAGATAGAAAGACTTCCCACAGATACACGAAAATGTGCCCATTGGCTATGGAAGAGCACTCCAGCAATCTAACATATTTTTCTCAAACTTGTACATTATTGTAATTAGGAAAATAATTAAATTCATATAGTGAATTTCTCCCAACTTGCTCAAACACTTCATGACTCATTGATTTAGATACTTTGAGCATGTTAATGACAAGTGACACCCCTAGACATGTGAAATGTTATGCAACTCCTCCAGGACATCATTTTCTGCACCTCTGTGATCTAAAAGAGAATAAAGTCTTGCTGGATGCATCACTTATGAATCTGTAATGTATTATTAATTAATTTATTTTTCACAGTTATGCTGAATAGGAAATATAAATAAAATACAACCATATTCCAGTCACAGAAAACTGTATACAACAATGCAAGAGGATTAAACAGTCAATAGGTAGTACTAACCAAGCTATATTTTAAGGTTCTCACCAAGTAACGTGTCATGTGGTATGGCAGCCAGGGACCTATGCTGGTCTCTTTGTGGACTAGCCACACAGGGGAGGAGCTAGCTAACAGCCTCCTACTATAGCATCTTTACCATCCACTGTGATATTGGAGCCGAGATTTTCTGCCAGGATTTTTATAGTTTTGGGTTTTACATTTAAATTTTTAATCCATCTTGAATTAATTTTTGTATATGGTATAAGGAAGGGGTCCAGTTTCAATTTTCTTCATACAGCTAGCCAGCACTCCCAGAACCATTTATTAAATGGAGAGTCTTTTCCTCATTGCTTTTGTCAGGTTTGTTGAAGATCAGATGATTGTAGGTGTGCAGTTTTATTTCTGAGGTTTCTACTGTTTCATTGGTCTATGTGTCAGTTCTTGTACCAATACCCTGCTGTTTTGATTATGTAGCCTTGCAGTATAATTTGAACTCAGGCAGCATAATGCCTCCAGCTTTTTTCCTTTTGCTTAGGATTTTCTTGGCTATTTGGGCTCCTTTTTGGTTCCACATAAATTTTAAAATAGTTTTTTTTCTAATTTTGTGAAGATTGCCAGTGGTAGTTTAATGGAAGAGCGTTGCATCTATAAATTACTTTGTGCAGTATGGTCATTTTTAAGATATTGATTCTTCTTATCCATGAACTTGGAATGTTTACCAGGTATATATCCAAAAGAATATAAATTATTCTATTATAAAGATACATAAATTTGTATGTTCATTGCAGCCCTATTCACAATAGCAAAGACATGGAATCAACCTAAATGCCCATCAGTGATAGACTGGGCGAAAAATATGTGGTACACATATACCACGGAATACTATGCCACCATAAAAAAGAACAAGATTATGTCCTCTTCAGGGACATGGATGGAGCTGGAAGCCATTATCTTCAGCAAACTAATGCAGGAACAGAAAACCAAATACCACGTGTTCTCACTCATAAGGTGGAGCTGAATGATGAAAACACATGGACACAGGTAGGGGAACAACACACACTGGGTCTGTTGGAGTTATATGGGGAGGGAGAGCATCAGGAAGAATAGTTAATAGATGCTGGGCTTAATACCTGGGTGATGGGATGATCCATGCAGCAAACCACCATGACACACATTTAGCTATTTAACAAACCTGAACATCCTGCACATGTACCCCTGAACTTAAGACAACAGTTGAAGAAAATAAAAAACTTCAAAAAAAGATTAGTGATCATCTTTTAGATCACTTAGTTCTATAAATCTGAACAGTTTTCTTACATGAGTATTCTCACCTATAAAATTTAAAAAAATGAATAAATATAGTAATTGACACATTTATCTGCTCATTAAGTAGTGGGTATGATCTTTGGGAAATCTAGTTACCATAGAGATTATGTAGCTAGAGTTACTAAAGAGACTAGTTTTTTCTCTCATTCACAAAAATTACTACCATTAACTTTTGATATGCTTTTAAACACATTTTGTATAAGCAATTCAAAATTAAAATTTTTGTATGCACAAGTTAAAATAAGACTCCCACAAAAAAGAAATATATAGAATAAAATCCAAAGATTTAAGACATTCTACTTATGTTTTTAGCGTTCTTATACATTTACATACATATTTATGCACATATACATGAATGAAGAGAATTTTTGCTGTTCATATAATAGATAACATTAATGATTTACAAAATTTGTCATGGGTAAACAAGTATATTTGTTTCCAGTTGTTTTTACTTGCTAGAGAATCTATCATCAAACTATACAAATCAATAATGATTTAATCTTTCTCTCTTGACAGGTGTTTAGAAAATTTCCAGCTTTTCCTACTAGAAGGCTTGCTTCAATTAAATGCCCCTTTTGGGAGAATATCTAGAAGGGAATTCGGGGAGAGAAGAAGTGAAAGATAAAGGATATTCACATTTTAAATTTTCATAGAAATTTCTTCATTATTTATAAATTTATATTCAATAAGTATTTTAAATTTTCTGTTTTCTATTGTTTTTATTCCAATGGAAAGTTATCAGGCATTTTTTAAATTTTACAAATCAAATGAGGAAATAAAATCTCAGTGCTGTTATAATTTATGTAGCCATCATTGTAAACGAGGTTGAGAAACTTTTGAATTTCTGTGAATTTTTAACAGCCATTGACCATTTTCTTTCTGTTGGGTTGTTTGCATTTACCATAATGATTTAGGGAAATTATGTATATATAGTTAAGCTTTAATATTTATCTTCCATCTTTTCTATTGTGCTAGGCCTGTCTTTTTATTTGACTGATGGTATCTTTCTTCATAAAGAAGAGTTAAAAATTATTATCAATATTATCATTTTTTTGGTAAATTTATCTCTTCCTATATGGCTTTCAGTTTTGTTTTCTACTGCAAAAGGCCTCCCATGACCAAATATTCTGGAAAGTATTCTCATAATTATTTTATTACATTTAGTTCTTTAATCAATGTGGATTTTAAAATGTTATGAATTAGAAATCTAATTTATTTCATTCAAATGAATTATTTTTTCATTGGTTTTTTTCCTTTTCTTTTCCATTTTTTTACTTTTTCTCTTCTATATCATCTGCATTTTTTCTCTTCTATATCATCTGACTGAGATTGCATTAAATACATAGACTAATTTAGGAAAATTAGCATTAATAATATAGAATATTGGCACTGATTAATATGTGTGTACAGTCTTTAGTAAAATTTTGTAATTTTCTGTACATTATTCCTGAATATTTACATATATATATACATATATGCAAACAATCAAAGGAAGGAAGGAAGAAGTCAAATAGTGAGAAATATTATGCAGAAAATAAAACAAAGTGATAAGATGAAGTGGTTGAGGAATGGGGAATATTCTTTAGATGGAATTGTTAATGAGGCCCTCTCTGAAAAGGGGATATTTGGAGAAAGACTTTACTATTGGGTAAGATGAGGGTCAAATGCAATAAATAGATTTATCACGATACAAGTCTTTTAAAAAAATTGAATGTGTTTGTGAAGACAACCCTCTGATTTTTACAGGTTAGGAGATAGAAAGTAAGGAAGCGGAGTGACTACCATTCTAAGGAGAAATTTATTATTAACATCAAAATAACACCCTCATTCTATTAACAATTCAGTTTCTTCAGTTGGGAAGATGGGAAGAAGAAGCAATCCAAAACAGTTTTATAAGTGGAAAGAGCTTCTCCCCTTTAAGCCAGGAAGTGCTGAGAACAGTGTAATCACAGTTAAGTAAGCATTGATTTAGCCCCCCTCCTTTTCTCATTCAGTTCTCTTGTTATTTCCATAAGATGTTAAATGAGGAAAAGCCTAACATCACATAACATTTAGAAATGGGAGGCAGAAAAAACAACTGTGTTTTGGAGTAAAGCTTAAATTAGTAAACACCTACAGTCTTCTTTTTATTTTTTATTTATTTTTTCAACAAACAATTGTTGTCAGGCACTATGCTTGCCTGCCCTTGCAGATTCAGGATAATGAAAACCTAAAACTATGCATGCAAGTAAACATAATATCATTTGATTCCTACATTACATTTCATGGGTATACAGTTTTTTACCATATTATAATAGGATAGAGTATCTATTAAAAACAAAGAAAGCTATTCTGATTTGTGTTATTCTTAGAAAGAAGTTCCACCTGTTTTTTCTAGACTTTTCTCCTGCAAAATACTGCTGAAGCATTGAAAATTACTACAAGGCGATTTGCAGTGTGAATTAAAAAGGATTTCCATATTATAGAACACCAAGTCACACAATAACAGTATGTACTATCAACTGTAAATATTTTTCTATGTGGCATTATTCAGTCAATATCCTTCTCTCTGTATTCCTTAAAATTGTGTAAAATATACATTTTCTTTCTATATTTCTTTCTCATTTTTCCCTTATTCTTTCCCAGATCCAATAGCCCTGTAGTTCTGGATGAGAACGGCTGGTAATGGGGATGATTCTGAAAAGTGTGCCAAGTTGCTCGTGGTATGCTTGACTTGCTTATTGTGGTAACATTTTTTAACTCAAAGGAATAAAGGGCTGAGGGAGAATTGAGCTATTTTTACATAATCAAAAAGCATCAATTCTAAGGATTTTTTTTCTAATTATTCCTGAAGGTAAAAATAGAACTAATTCTTGATAAATAATTAAGTAACATGACTATGAGAAAGAAATTTCAAGAAATGCAAATGTCTCAAAATAAATGGATCTGTTATATAAGGTGGTGAGTTTTCTCTCACTGATGGTTGCATAGTTATAAGGCATTTATAGAAGGAATATAAACTATAGGGTCTCTTCCCACAAAGACTTCTATAAAATCTTTTGTGGAGATAGGACCTTAGTGAAAATAGATAAACAATAGTGAAAATAGACAATATCTTCTGCCAACTTTTGGAATTTTGTGAAAATAAGGTTCACTCTAATTTTTGTTTCTACTATCTCAGTGTTTTCTGATAGAAAAATGTCTTGTTAAGCACCCCAGTGACAGCTATTGTGTAGTTCAAGGTGTGTGCTTTACTTGACATGACCTAGAAAAAAATAAACCCTGTCTATATATTTGGTTAGGTACCACAGTTGTTTTTGTTTTGTTTTCTTTTAACCAAAACAAATTTTCCTGCATTTATTTTTTAAAAAAGAGCTTGTGAGGGCCACTTGAAATCCAGTTTAGAAAGCTTAGTCATGTTAGATAAACATACAGATTTTTTAAAACTCCCTGGGTTTTCAAGCATTATGAAACCATAAATGCCTTTGAGGCAAAAATGAAAATAATTGCACCAACATGTTAATGGTGTCTAAATAATATCCCAGCAGTGATGGGTAATAATTGGTAATTTATGAGTAAATAATTTCTTCTGAATATTAAATATGGTAGATTAAAATTTTAAAAACTGCTCTACTGAATTTTCAAAAATTACCTGCTTTAGAACCAGCTCATGAAGTATTATTAGAGTATCTGTGTGATATAATAAATTAGATCAAATTATTCTCAAAATAGTGAAAATATTACATTACAGTTTAAAATCATAAGTAGGAGAATGCCATGCATAGAATCATACAATTTTATTAGAATGCAAAGAAGCATTAGGAGTCATTAATTTATCTAGAGTAAAACATCACAGCATTATGGAAAAGCCACAGGTTTTGGAGATAGAGATGAGTTTGAATGTCACCCATATCATTGTATGACAGTTTTGGTTCTTTCCTACAGAAGCCGACTCTAAGACAGTGATTTACCTGCAAGTAGTTTATGTGAGAAGGACAGGGGACACTGGTAGTGGAGTGAAGGAGTGGAGGGGGAGGAAACACAGATCCCACTGGATAAAGGGTTTATTCTTAAACCAACTGTCACAGTGGGTGGCCAAAGATTAATTCCTCAGAAATGCTCTGAGTAAAGGTGCAAATACATAGCTCAGATCCTCCTACATGGAAACGAGGAAGCTAAAGTATTTGAAGAGAGTCATGTTGAAGACTGCACTGTTGATTTCCCTGCACTCTGGCTGGGACCTGTAGTCAGAGTCAAATGCTCATAAGAAAGATGAAGATATCTGCAGCTGGATGTAAAAGATAATACTAACAGATCCTAGTGGTAGAGTGAGGCCCAGAGGACATCCTGCTAAAAGGGCTTTTAACATCTACTGAGCTTCTTTGAGCCTTAGTTTCTTCATCCATAAAATAGAGATTCTAGAATCTTCTTGTGTCATTATTGTGAAAATTTACTGACACATGGGAAATAACTTCTACTCATAAATGTTACCTCCCTCTCCACATCTTGCCTCCTAGAACATAAAGGCCATATGGTCTTAGTCCATCCCTAAGCTTTCTAGTATTCAGCCCACTGGGAAACCCATTCCTTACCAGCATGTCTAGTTGTATGAGAAATATCTTTGCTACAAAACACTCAATCTTCCCTCTGTCCTTTGCAGAATTAGTCCTGGTTTTATTTCAGACTTGATAGAGTAAGACTTCGCTCTTTACAAAAGATCCTCTGGATGTTATCATGTGCCACAACACCTGGATTGTCAATGTATTCTCAACATATTAATCCAGCCCTATGTAACATTACATGTTTTAGAGTTATTTTCACTATTGGTGCATAAGAAACAATTTAAAAATTGAAAATACATGAAGTACTATTAAACTAAGTATTGCATAGTTTTATATTATAGGGTGACTGCATTTATTTCTATATAATTATTCATTTTAATTTATGAGTGTAGCCTTTGATATCATGAATATCAAATTAGAGCCTTCTGAAAATTAGAGTTCTAAGAATTACTTTTCTCCAAATTTTCTATTACAACTACTTCAATATGACTGTTGTTATTGGGAATCTAAATTCCCCTATTTTTCTGTTTTCTTTTTTATTTTAGAATATACATGATCAGCTAGATAAGTTAGAAATATACCACATTCTAATTCTGATTAATAATTAGTGACTGAATTCTTCATAATTGCTCTATCTTCTTGCTTATTTCATGGTTCTTTTCTCATGGACTTTATTAAACTACAGACATTATTAAACAACAGACATTATTAAACTAGGACTAATAACATTATTAAACTAGGAATAATAACTAGGACTAATAACTAATATTAAACATATTAAACAACAGACATTATTAAACTAGGACTAATAACATTATTAAACTAGGAATAATAACTAGGACTAATAACTAATATTAAACATATTAAACAACAGACATTATTAAACTAGGACTAATAACACAAAAGCAGAAAAATACCCTAAGCCTTAGTTCCACTAAGAGAATAGCTTTACAGCCTGAGAAAACTTTCTGAAATGTAGATAGTTCATGTCCATTATTTAAAGAAATCACTTAACTTTTCGATCAAATTAAATTAGTTATACTCTGATTTAAGATCAAAAAAATTTTCATTCTTTTACATGTCTCCAAAATGTTATAATGCATTACTAAAAGATAAATATAATTCAGGAAAAGTACAAGCATCTGTATGAATAATAATGTAACAGAAAAAAGAAATGACTTTTGAAGAGGAAACAACAAGGAAAAAGATACAGGTAAATTCAAAATTGAATTTGAGAATGAAATAGTTAAAGACTTTTCATTCCTAACTATAGATAAGAGATATCATGCCTGCAAGAGAGAACACAAATATGCTTATACATAGAAGCTTTTTGACATTCAATTGTCTTGGCAGCATTCAAAATGCATAAATATTATTCATAGTAAGTAACAGGATAGTAGATGGGAACAGATGGCTTGGCCTTCCACTCTTTTGAATCTTAACAAATTTACCTTTAAAGCTGCTAAGTAAAAATTAATTAAACAAGAGTAGATTATTGTTTTGTCATTTGTTCTAACAAAAACTTTGCAATCATAATTAGGACTCCTGTCAATTAGCTTTACTAAGTTAAGATCTATTACCTATCAGTACTCATCTTGGGTGAATACTGAGTACTGCCTAATAAATCTAACAAAGAAAACCAATCCATTAAAAATAAATGGCACTGAATCAAGAACTCCATTGGCAAGGAACATAAGTTGAATCAGCAGGAAATGAGTTGAGAGAAAAATGAGCCAAGAGTTTTGAATAGGAGCTTTTTATTAGTACCAGAGTTTTTAGTTTTAATTCTGTCAAAGATTCCAAAACATATTCTGATAATTTGTGCCCCTTTTCTTCATGTACATATGTGAGAAAAATAAGCAAATTTATCTTTAAAGGTTTAATTTCTAAGTCACTTTGAATCCATTTGTTTTCCACAGAAAAGCACTATGAATCAAAGCAGTTAAAAAAACAATAGAAGAACATGAGGTAATAGAGGGACAACCTTGCTTATGGCAAAATTAATTTATTTTGAATTATTTGTTGAAAAACAAAGTTAAAACTGTAGATTCTCAAACCAGAATTATCTAATATATTCTTTTGTATAAGTAGAAACTATTTTATAATACCTTATACCAAAAATACCTTATTATCTCAGGATATATTCTTACAATGTGTCAAAGGTTATGTTTATCAGAACTTTTAATAGATACTCTCAAAATAATTCCAAAAATTGCTGTAGGGTTTTATACTCTCATATATTACTTGTGAGAATGCTTATTTTCACACATTTTCCAGATTTGAATGTGACACTTATACTCCAATATAATGGGTAACATATGCCATACCATTGGTAGTTAATATTCATTTTCTTGACTACTCATTGGTTATGTTTATCAATTAACTTATTAATATATTCATTCAAGAAGCTTTTTGGGGACTCAATTTTAATCATAACGCATTTTATAGGACATGATGTCTCACACTAGCAGATGATAAATTATTGTTAAGTAAATATATAAAATAATAGTACATAAAAGACATACATTTTCACCCCAAATATGAATCATTTTCAACTAAATTTATAAAATATGATAACACCGAAAACAAGAATTTGACTTACTGTACATTAAAATATCAATAATAATTTTGAAAACTTTAGCATACAGTATTAAAGATTAAGCTGGCTCTTCTTTCTCCTTCTATGGTAATACAATGAACTCCTCAGCTTCATTGCATCATGTTTCTCTGACTACTAAGGCAATATTAACCTACCTCAATGATAAAGCAAACTATACTAATCTTGTATTTCTTGACAAGCTAACTCAGAACATTGTGTAGTTGTGTGCATATGTACATATATATCACAAATAAACATATGTATATACACTTAATGCAAATTAAGTAAACTGGGTATTACTGATAAAATCTTCCTCCATTATAATACGTCTTTGCCTTCACTTCTTTAAGCTTTAATGCCCCTAAAAGATACAGTTTTAGAAATTTCCATTTCCATTTCATGTTCATACTCAATTTTTATTTTCTCTATCTCTACCTGTCAAATTTTTACATATGCTTTACAAAAATAAATATAGATGACACTTCTCCCATGAAGTGCTCCCTGGTTCCCTAGTTCCATGGTCATGTGGTTAGAATTGACCCCACTCGCCTCTGGCTCTCAGTCTTTTAACTTTTTTTTTCAGGCTGGGTCTCTCTCTGTCGCCTAGACTGAAGTGCAGTGTCATGATCATGCCCCACTGCAGTCTCTACCTGTTGGGCTCAGGTGATTCTCCCACCTCAGCCTCCTGCATAGCTGGGGCCACAGCACAGGTCAACACACCCGAAGACAGACAGACAGACAGACAGACACACACACACACACACACACACACATTTATAAATATATAATTTTTTATTTCTATATATAATTTATATATTTTATATATATTATATATATACATATATAAAAATTTTTGTTTATATAAATTATATATATTATATATAATATAGAAACATATATTATATATAATATATATAAATATCTATGTATATATTTTTTTAATAGAGACAGAGTTTTGCCATGTTGCCCAGGCTGGTCTCGAACTCTTGGGCTCAAGTGATCTTCCATCCTCAGCCTCCCAAAGTGCCGGGATTACTGGTATGAGCCACTGCACCAGGCTAATCTTTTAAATATTGTTGTTCTCATCACACTAAATATTAAACTTGAGGTTTATGCAGATATCTGTCTCTCACTAATGTATAAATTCCTTAAGAACATAAACTGTCTTGTTCTATGTATAAGTTACATAAAGCCAAGAAATGGTTTTTTTTTAATCACTTTTAAATTACCTTAGCATTTAGCATATGCCTAGATATTTGTAGTTCCCTAGAAATGCTTATTGAATTATAAAATTCACCTTTTATTATTATTATATTTTAAGTGTTGGGATACATGTGCAGAAAGTGCAGGTTTGTTACATAGGTATACACATGCCATGGAGGTTTGCTGGACCCATTAACCTATCATCTACATTAGGTATTTCTCCTAATGCTATCCCTCCTCTAGACCCCACCCCACCAACAGGCCCCAGTGTGTGATGTTCCCCTCCCTGTGTCCATGTGTTCTCATTGTTCAACTCCCACTTCTGAGTGAGAACATGCAGTGTTTGGTTTTCTGTTCCTGTGTTAGTTTGCTGAGAATGATAGTTTCCAGCTTTATCCATGTCCCTGCAAAGGACATGAACTCATCCTTTTTTATGGCTGCATAGTATTCCATGGTGTATATGTGCTACATTTCCTTTATCCAGTCTATCATTGATGGGCATTTGGGTTGGTTCCAAGTCTTTGCTATTGTAAACAGTGCTGCAACAAACATATATGTGCATGTATCTTTATAGTAGAATGATTTATAATCCTTTGGGTGTATACCTAGTAATGGGATTGCTGGGTCAAATGGTATTTCTGGTTCTAGGTCCTTGAGGAATCGCCACACTGTCTTCCACAATGGCTGAACTAATTTACACTCCCACCAACAGTGTAAAAGCATTCCTATTTCTCCACATCATCTCCAGCATCTGTTGTCTCCTGATTTTTAATGATCTCCATTTTAACTGGCATGAATGGTATCTCATTGTGGTTTTGATTTGCATTTCTCTAGTGACCAGTGATGATGAGCTTTTCACGTTTGTTGGCCACATAGATGTCGTCTTTTGTGAAGTATCTGTTCATATCCATTTTTGATGGTAGTGTTTGTTTCTTGTAAATTTGCTTGAGTTCTTTGTAGATTAAAGAACTTCTGCACAGCAAAAGAAACTATCATCAGAGTAAACGGACAACCTACAGGATGGGAGAAAATTTTTGCAATCTATTCATCTAACAAAGGGCTAATATCCAGAATCTATGAATTAAACTTACTTTCCGTATTTAGCACAAGAACTGAACTGCTAGGTATGTAAAATTATTTATTCAAGTAGTCTTCCAGCAGCCATCTAAACTCTATAACACAGTGCCATTGGTATTATGTGGTTTCAATATGTGTGATTAATAGTCCTATTAAAGATTTTTGTTTTCATAATGCTTTAAATTCTCTCATTTTAGAATTCTATACATTTTAATAATTTGCTTCAGTGTTGTCAAAAGATAAACAAGCCTGAAAAGCAAATTTATTTTGGGAGCTAATCATTGAACCATATCACATTACAATAATATATTTGCTTCTGCAACATGAATGCAACTGTACTCAAGGTTCAGTAAGTGCTCACAGCATAAGATTAAAGCAGATGTAGGTTCTCAATGTGATATGCAAAGAATCTCTATTGGTTGTAGAGTGCAGGCTGAAAATGTTACATAACTTGAGTTTGACATTCAACTTAAATGTCTTTCTACTTGATTACTTGACCCTTGTTCTGAGTTTCCAGCTTTAAAAAAATATTGAGTTGAAAACAGTTCACAAGAAAGAATGTTTAATTCATGTACTGATTTGTCTGCCTAGTCTTGCTATTTATTTAATAAATATTTATCTATTGACTCTTCCAGGTGCTGGTGCAGAAAATGCAGCAACATAGAAAAAGACACAAAGGAATGTCTCTTCTATATGTCAGGTTTTTTTCTCATAAGAAAATATAGAATATACAGACAGAAATAAGAGAGATCGCTGTAAATTCTTGTAAAGTCAGATCATGCTACTCATAAGAGCTGAGAAAAGCTCATCAGAAGTAGCATGATCTGACTTAGAGTTTACAATGATCTCTTATAATTCTGTGTGGAGTATAATCCACATTGGGTCAGCCTGGAAGCAGGGGGATCATTTTAAAAGGCTTGTTAAAACTTCCAAGTTATGAAATGAAGGTGGTTTGGTCAGAGGTGGTAGTCATGTAGGCATGTTAGGGATGATAAAATTTTGGATATACTTTGAAGGTAGTTACAATAGTTTTCCCTTGATGGTTTAAATTTGGAGTCTGAATTGAAGACACAAGTCAAGAAAAATGAAAAAGGTTTTGGCTTCAGCCAGTGGTAGAATGGAGTAGACATTACTAAAACCAAAAGGTGTTGAAGAACAGCAGTGTAAGGTTGGATATAAGAAATAGATGAAAGTCCTAAGTCAGAACACTGAAACTGTGAGACTGGATAAGATCTCCTGGAATGTAACAGTAGTTTAAAAAACAAAACCAACCAAACAAACAAACAGCAAACAGGATATCCAAGGAATAAGTGTTGACACATTACAATATTTAGAAGTTGCAAGATAAGAAGAATGGAGAGAAAGAGACAGCAAATGGATAGGAAAGAGAAAAAAGCAAAGTAAAATAAAGAAAATGAGTCAAAAACTTCTAGAATTTGTCAAATCCTGTGGACAAGTTGGATAAAGTTAGGACATGTTCTTGGTGATTGGATTAGATAATACATAGATCATTAGGAAATATAAAAAGAACAGTTTCATAGAGTGATGGAGAGAATAAACTCATTGGACTTGATTCAAAAGACAAGGGATAAGATGAAGTGGGTACAGGAAATATAGACAGGTTTTCAGGGTTTTGTAAAAAATGGCATGAAAATGGAGTAACAAGATATTAAAGCATATTTATACAACTCTGCAAACTATCCAATACAGAGAAAATAGTGACAATGCAAAAAGATGTGGGATACTTTTAGGATCAAACTCCTGGAGGGAAATTCTGTGGGATCCAGTGGTCACTTGGAAGAGTTTACTATAAGCAGAAGAACAAATCATCCATCCATCAAAATGAGAAAGAAGATAATACATAGTTTCCAATGCATCTATATGAGTAGTTGTAGTAATGTGAGCACATCCAATTTCTCTTATGCTTGCTTCTGCTACTGTTTTATTGTTTACTTAAAAAAAATTTTTTTAAGCCAGTGAAATTTGAGGCCAGATTATCAGCTAAAAATTGGGACCAGGACATATTGGATATTCCAGGAAATATGAGATCATATAAAATAGTTTCCCAAAGGAGTGGACAGGTGAATGGACCAGAGTTAGGTCTTGGAGAGTGAACAGGGATGCAGAGGATCAAATAGAGATGATTTTCAAGGGTGATAATGGAATCAAGTTTTGATGGTCTAAAAAATTCTAGACTTCTTATGTTAAACTAATATCTCTCAGCCTCTGGAACCCAGTAAAACACAAAATCTCTATCATATTTTGTCACCCAATTTCAGGACTTGAAAAAAAATGTGGTGATTTTTTTCCACGAAGATATATTTGATTTAAAATGTCATAGGTACACACCCTACTCTGGTATTCAATGTTGGAGCTTCCCCCAGCCACTCAAAGTTGAATTTATAGTCCCTTCAATCACAGTCTCTTTTAAATCATTCCTGAGTGAGTATCTGCTTTCTGGCTTCTCCAAGAGGAAGATGATGCCTTTTTTTCTCATCATTTAAATTCTTTTTTTACTTCTCTTCAAATCACTTTTGTGTATTTTGCAATCTAATTATAAATATGCTTATGTCAACAGGAAGAATACTTTCACTTGAAGTATAATGAATAGAACATTAATTTGACATTAATAATTTGTTTTATCCTTTTTAAGCAACAATCCTGAAAAAAAAAAAAAAAGTGATTCCAGGCAAAATTGTTGATAGAATGTAATTTGACTCCTGTGTGGGGCCAATTCTTCTATCTGTGGCTTGCTCATTGTTAGTGGTTTGGGGACAACTTCTATTGTACTTTACTATCCATACTCATGTATATGTGGACTTCTAATGATACTTTTAAGAAAATAATAATTACTGCCAATATTGTCTGAGCCCTTATTCTGTGCTAGGCACTCTTCTAAGTACTTCACATGACCAGCTTATTAAATGGTGGCAGTCACCCTTTGAGGTAGGCACTATTATTCCTAGTTTGCCCATGTACTAAATTCAGAGGTAAAGAACGTCCTTTATGGTGTTATAAAAATATAGTATTTGTAAGACAATTTGTGTTTGTACTATTTAAAATTTTTATAAACAAGTGAAGATACTTAGTGTTCTTGTTTCAGCGTTTTTGCTTAAAACACATGAATGGGATTTTAAAGCGTTAAAAAAATCATTCTGCTAAGACCATTTCTTTAACAGAAATAGCAATTTTAGCTTTTCTCAGAACTATTCTTTTTAAAAAAATGTATTGTATTTTAAAAAGTTTCTCGAACTTCTGTCGTCAAAAAGATTCCAAGTGTTCAAATTCAAGTATGCCATGTTTAGATTGAATCATCCCTGCACAGTTCTTTCTGAATAGAGTTTTCTATAGTTTGCAAATAGGCTGATGTAAAGGGAAACTTCACTTCTAGTCAGTATTTTTGGCTAAATGAGGTCACCTTTCTTTAATTCTCTGAAGATGAAGCCTAAGAAAACTATATTTGGCCAGAGCAACTCATATAGCAGACTACAAAGGAAACTGTAAAATGCAGCCTGACAAGGTTGCCACAGTTCATTTTGGTTCTGTGTATGTACTTCCTACCCACTGGACTTCATCACAAAGAAAACCCACAGGGAACCTTGGAGGAAAAAAAGTGCTATTGCCACTGATTATTGGATCTTTTTTGTAGTAGCCTAAGCTAAAATTTATTTATATTTCATTCCTTTACAAAAACCTTTATCAGCAAAATGGGTTCTGCTTTTCTAACGTGCATTGGATTCTGCCAAGAGGTAATCTGATCTTAGCTATTCTCAGGACGCAGTCTCATTTTGACTTCAAACATTCAGAATATAAAGTGATTTACCATATTCTCTAAAGCTGCATCTGCTCAGTACAAAGCAAAAAGAGAATCAGCTGTTTCATATAATATGTTTAGACAAATTTAAATATACATGATCTAAATATGAGTATCTGTGGGTGCTTACATTTTTTCTATGCTTCGCTATATGTGTATATTGTATAATAGTAGACAAATCATCAAAACAATTACTAATTTACCCATTCTCTTTATGTTAGCCAGAGAAAGCAACTATGTATATAAATAGAAAACCAGCTACTATGTAGCATGATTTTTATGACAACTCTATGAAAAATATTGATCTAGGCATCTTGTCATGTGAATTAATAGAAGAATATACTTATTTTTAATGTATAGATACAACCTAAGAGAAGACTATATATACTGCATTAAATATCACGCTTTGTTCTTTAAGGAGTTCAAACACATAATAGAAACACATAAATAAAAACATTATCACAAAGTACCAGTGTGAACAAAGGCTCATAACATCTTTATGACAATATTCACAGAACAAAGATAACTTATAGCAATATTCCTGACCCATAAAGAGAGTGTAGAAGTAGCATTCCAAAACAATTACAATAGATGCTTCTTGTGGTGAAAACGCATCACAAATGGGAAAGATTTCTTGATGCTGGGATTGCTAGTTTCCAAAACATTACTGCTTACCTTGATGTGTGTTTTTTTCAGAACAACACTGCTAAGTCAAGATTAAATGTATGTGTATTGTTTGCTTATTCTCTAGAAATTAATGTGGTTTTTACTCCCTTATCCATACAATGATTCAGTAAAAAGAAATGTGGAAAATCTTCATATCTTGAAAGTCTAAATACTTGAGGTATGCTTCTGTTGGTTCCATAATTTGGTGGTCAAAAGAAAACCATTAAGACGTACTCCTTCAGTGATGGCTACATTTCATTTTATGAGACAAACTCCCTTATGAAACAAACTTGGATCATCTAATACAAGAATGTATAAAGAAATTATTAAAAATTATATTAATATCTTTTTGCTGTTTATAGTATCCTCTTACATCCTGAAAATAGTTATTTCTCCCCCATACTATAATGTACCTTTTCTTTTCTATATACAGCTTCTTCACAGCTCTACAGAGGTTTTCTCCCTTCTATTTGTGAATTAAGTAGAAACAAACCTAATCTCCTTTATTACATAGCACAATCTTTGATTTAAAACCTCTTGTTTTCCCAAGTGAACCACTGTTGCAATTAAGCGGCAGTGTTAAAACATAAACTCATATTTTTGGGCAAGTGACATGAACGAGACATTTTTGATATTGTTTTTCTCTTTAACACACTCTTTAAAAAAAAAAAAAAAAAAAAGGCTATGGTTTCAGTCCTGTCTGTACAATCCATATACCCAAAGACCTTATTAAAATGACACGAGCCCTATTCCTGAGCCCTGTTCCTGGCAACCCCCAGAATCTCCTGACATTGCTATTTTAAAATTGCTCCCCAGGGGATAATAATGTGCAGACAGGGCTCATAATCACTGAACTAGAGCCATCAAGAATATCTAGTTGATCAAGATGATTACAAAATAAGTGAAATCACAGAGGTACTTGTCACATCTGTGTTTTTCTCTATATCATAGATGAGCTGTGTGAAATCCATTTCACTAGAATTTGTAATTATAAATCAACATCAAAACTGAAGGTGCCCATGCATATAAACATTCCTATGTGACAGGATGCCATACAGGTACAGATGAATTGACTCACAAAGAAGTAATTTATTTGCTCTGATTCTTACTGAGTTTTTTTTTTAAATTCAGGGCCTTGCTCAGTTGCCCAGGCTGGAGTGCAGTGGCACCGTCTTAAGTTCAGTGCAGCCTCAAACTCCTAGGCTCAAAGGATCCTCCCTTGAGTAGCCTCCTGAGTAGCTGTAACTACAGATACACAACACCACACCTTACTAATTTTTTAAAAAAATTTTATGTACAGATTGTCTTTTCCTATGTTGCCCAGGCTGGTCTAACTCCTGATCTCGAAGGTGATCCTCCTGCCTCAGCCTCCCAAAGCATTGGGATTACACACAGGTGTAGGCCCACAACATCTGCACTTACCTTCATAAAATCTCACTCTCATTAGTATTAACAATCTTAATTAACACATCCTATAAAGTCCTCCTTATCCTTTCAATGACTTACAGAAAACAAAAGTTACATAAAACCGTTAACAAATTGTTACTTGAGATAATGTCTCTTTAATAGGAAATGAAAATTAAAACCACCATGAGATACTACTATACACCTCTTCAAATGGTTAAAATTTTAAGGCCTAACAATAACAGGTGTCAATATGAACATTAAAAAATGAAAATATTCTTCCAGTGGGAGAAATACAAAATGTTTCAGCAATTTTGAAACTGAGTTTAGAAGTTTTTTAAATTTTAAATATGCACTTACTAAATAACTCAGAAATGTCACTTTGACTTTTTACCATGAAGAAATGAAAACCCACAAAGAGATATACATTAATGATCATAGCAGCTTTTGTCATAATAGTTATAACCAGGAAGTAATCCAAATATCTGTCTACAGGTAACTGGATAAACAATCTTGGTATTTCTAAACCACCTGTCCCCCAATAACCTATGGAAATATATAATTAAATAAATAAATAAATATCACTGAGGATGCTACAAAAAATAGATTAGAAAGCACAAAAGAAGGCATTTCACATAGAACATATTCAAAGATATACACATTAATGATCATAGCATTGCTCTACTTTGTTCTGTATTTGATAGTCCAGTAACGCTCAGTTATATGATGTTTGGAGAAGAACAATGGCCACTTTTGAATGTACGTCCTTGTTAAAATGCACTTTGTATGTCCTAATAAAAGTTATTTACCCACCCCCAAAATATAAATAAATAAATAAATAAATAAATAATGAACTTGTTTTGGATGATATAAGTATTTTACATGTTGCTTGTAGTGGTGATTAGCAAGTGTCTAAATTTGTCAAAACATCCAATATAGACTTAAAATCAATGCTTTTCCTGTAAGTTATTTAAGCCTCAATTTAATTTATAAAATATGTTTTCTTTTAAGAAAGAAAAAGGCAGTGTTAAGATTCTTTTATGTAACAAGTTACAGTCTAGGCCAAAGACCTTTAACAAGAAAAATAAGAGATTTTTGTCATGCTAAAGGTATTTAATTTATAAATTGTGTGTGGTGTTTTTTAGATAGAAAAAGAGAGTGTTAAGATTTTGTTATCTAACAAGTTACAGTCCAGGCCAAAGACTTTTAACAAGAAAAATAAGAGATTTTGTAATGCTAAAGGCCATAATGCACAATTGAGATATTACCAGTTATCAATAGCTGTGACCAAAAACACAAGAACTGTTACAGGTAACCACAAAATAAGCAAAGGACAATCTACAGAAGAGTATTAATAATTGGAGTTCTTAACTCTCAGTCCAAGATATATCACCTGGGCAAAAACAGTAACAGATTAAGAAGACCTAATGCATATAATCAGTTGGATAAATACTATGGACACATATGAAACATCGCATATTAATGATACAAAACACACTATTCTTCCAAGTCCACACTAATGTTTTTTAAATTAGACATTTGTTAAATTAAATTACCCACAAATTAAAAATTATAGAAATTACATCCAAAGAATGAGACAAAAAAAACCATACCTCTTAAAAATACACACACGGACACACACACATATTAATTGAGTCAATAAAGGCAAAAACACTGACACTGTAGAATTGCAGACTTCCTAGAAAATCATGATAATGACAATACACATCAAAATTTATTAAAAAAGGTAAAACAGTAATATAAAAAGATTTATAATCCTAAAAATGACTTAGGAAGAAATAAAAGTAAACTATATATCCATAATGAAAACAGAAATAGAAAAAATAAAGATAAATATAGATAAAAAGCAGAAAATGAGTTAGAAATTAGAAAACCATATGTTATTAAACTACAGCACTGTTTCCATGAATCATTGAAACAAACAGATAGCTAACCTAATTAAAAATAAATGGAAAGGGTTCAACTATAAAAACAAATGGAAAACTATGAAAAAGTATTTAAAAAGAAAAATAAAATAATCATGGAAACAGGAGATTTAAAAGTTACATTGCATGCATCTATTCAAATGTATCTGAAAAATGATGAAATTATAATAGTCTAAAGATTACAGTTTACTGGAATTTACTCATGTATACATACATGGAAAAAATAAACAGAGTAATTTCCATAGGAAAAGAATGAGAAATTCTAAAAATCTAAAAATGCTAAATCTGATAAATTTCTAATAATGAGAAAGTTCTAAAAATGCTTCTATAACATTTATCCCAGGAGTTTCAACAGAATTCTGTAAACTTCAATGACCATATAATCCTAAATTCTCTTTAAACTCTTTCATACCAAAACTATAGTTTTCAAAGACTTTTGTTGGTAACTAACTATGACATCAATAGTCAAACCTGACAAAGATTTCTAAATATGAAAAAGGAAAAGAATTAAAGATGAACCTAAGTTATAAATGCCTATATAAAAATCCAGAAGATAATATGAGCAAACAGAATTCAATAGTATATAATATTATGTTGCAAAATAATCCACCAGGATCATCTGTGGTTAGTTTTATAATTGTAACTATTCAGAAACCCATCCATATTTTTTTAAAAGTTAAATACAGTATGATTATCTACCATATTTAACAAATTCAACATCCATCATTGATTTAAAGGTAATTAATTTCATAATAGCGAAACACTGATCACATTTCTGCAAAAATCAGAACCAAGACAAGGATCTATGATAACACTACTTTTATTAGACATTTTTTATAAAGAGATGGAGTCTTGCTATGCTGCCCAGGCTGGACTCTAACTACTGGGCTCAAGCTATCCTCCTGCCTCAGCCTTCTGAGTAACAGGGACTACATACACGTTCCTCTGTGACCTTCTGTTAGATATTTTATTAGAGATTTTAGCCAATGCAATCCATCAAAAGAAAACAACCAGAATATCTGTACTAGAAAGGAAGTAAAGTTAGCAAAACTACCTCTACTTGCAAATACTTTTATAGTATACCTGCAAAAGCTAAGAGACTAATCAGAAAGAAGAAAAGAATGTCTCTATGTTCTCATTGGTCTAAGTTCTTCTTTACATTAAGAAAATTTTTGTCTTCTAAACAACCATCTATAATCTTCATTTTGTTCTATGAAGATACACAGAATAAGTCTAAATTTCCTGCATGATAGTTTTTTATAACTTTCCCAAAAATAGCTTCATTATTCCCCAAAATTTGTTCTCTTGCAAAGATGCCTGAATCTTTCAAATAGTAGTTCTAAGACATGATTTTGGATATTTAATTTTATTTAGATTGACTCTATTTTGCTAGGATCCTTCTTAAAATATTGCTATCAGAATAGTACAAAATATGGTAAGCATGTCACCTGGTATGACCTAAAGCTAGGATGAACATATAATTTACCATTCACATGGTAATTTTTTAAGAGTGAAACAGGGTACTACTACTTACACTAGAACAACAGGTATAAAATAAATCTGTCCATGGCAAAGAGGGATGTATGCTCCAGCCTCCTAAATTGGAATTTTTTTGCTAATATAAGTTTTCTTTAGCCTTCTCAGTTTATGAGAGCTATGGAATTACAGCCAAAATAATCCAGTTTTCCATATTTGTACTGACAAGAATAGATTAATCTGACAAGTTGTTTCATTTATCTGAGCCTCAATTTTCAAATCCATAAAACCGAAATAACCAAATTTTTGGCACATTAGTGAAAAAATTAGAAGTCTCATATAAAAAATGTGGAAAAATATATTTTTCAGTAGCTTGATGTTACTCATTTTCACTTATTTAACAAATGGGTACTATAAATGGGGCAAATATTATTAATAATAAGGAAAGAGTCAGGATTACTGAGGGCCTTCAAGTGGCAGGCACTTTACATTCATCATCTGGTCTTCCAAGGACACTGCAGGAAATTTACAATAAGAGAACTTAGCGTTAGAAATGATGAGTGACTGACCAAACTATAACCACTGGAAAGTCGTGAGTCTGACCTACGCTTGACTATTTTGTTCTTTTTGTCTTTCAAAAGCTATGGAATAACTCAAATATTCACAAAATAATAAAGAAATATAAAAAACTTACCACTCAACAATAATACATCATAATTTTGGTCACATTTAACTTCAGTTATTTTTTTAAAGAATCAAACACATTAAAAATACAAGTGAATTATTTCTGGATTTCTTCTAAATTGCATTTGCTCTCCTATTTTCCAGAAGCAACCACCATTCTGTATTTGTTAAAGACCTATTCATATACATCTCTAGAAAGTTATTTTTCTTTTGACATCATGTAAGTGAACTACATTGCATGTGTTCTTTATATATATGCATTTTTTTCAACTTTACATTTTTATGTTTATGCACTTGATAAATGATGCTAAAATTTATTTATTTTTTTCTTTATTTGTCATTTTCCTGTTGAACATTTAAGTTGTTTCTAAGTTACATAATCTCAAACGATGGAAAAGTACCTGTCTCTCTATATGTCTCTTCTCGTAACTTGAATCTCTTAGCCGGCCACTTCCCTGACACATCACAGATCTGAAGCTACCCTTCTACACTCTGCCTTGCAGTTCTGGCATTGAGGTCCCAGACTCCTTTGCCAGCTGGCTTCCCCTTAGTATCTACCAACAGGTGGATAACGGGAAAAAACAGTACCCTTCCTGCTTTGAGGTGGAGCCTGCATCTTTCCAGCAGTAGAGGGCAGCAAGGACTCTAGCCTGGAACCTCTTTTCATTTTCCCAGCTCCAGGTAAAAGCAGCAGCTCCTCAAAGTAATTTACAGATTCAATGCTATCCCAATCAAGCTACCAATGACCTTCTTCAAATAACTGGAAAAAACCACCTTGAACTTCATATGGAACCAAAAGAGAGCCTGCATAGCCAAGTCAATTCTAAGGAAAAAGAACAAAGCGGGAGGCATCACACTACTGGACTTCAAACTATACTACAAGGCTACAGTAATCAAAACAGCATGGTACTGGTACCAAAACAGAGATATAGACTAATGGAACAGAACAGAGGCATCGGAGGCAACACCACACATCTACAACCATCTGATCTTTGATAAACCTGACAAAAACAAGCAATGGGGAAAGGATTCCCTGTTGAATAAATGGTGTTGGGAAAACTGGCTAGCCAAGTGCAGAAAGCAGAAACTGGACAGCTTCCTGACACCTTACACTAAAATTAACTCCAGATGGATTAAAGACTTCAACATAAAACCTAACACCATAAAAACCCTAGAAGAAAATCTAGGCAAAACTATTCAGGACATAGGAGTAGGCAAGGACATCATGACCAAAACACCAAAGGCATTGGCAATAAAAGCCAATATAGATACATGGGACCTAATCAAACTCCACAGCTTCTGCACGGCAAAAGAAATAGTCATCAGAGTGAATCGGCAACCAACAGAATGGGAAAAAATTTTTGCAGTCTACCCATCTGACAAAGGGCTGATATCCAGAATCTACAAAGAACTAAAACAGATTTACAAGAAAAAAACAAGTCCATTCAAAAGTGGGCGAAGGATATGAACAGACACTTTACAAAAGAAGACATACATGAGGCCAACAAACATATGAAAAAATGCTCATCATCACTGGTCATTAGAGAAATCCAAATTAAAACTACATTGAGATACCATCTCACGCCAGTTAGAATGGCGATCATTAAAAAATCTGGAGACAACAGAAGCTGGAGAGGATGTGGAGAAAAAGGAACACTCTTACACTGTTGGTGGGAGTGTAAATTAGTTCAACCATTGTGGAAGACAGTGTGGCGATTCCTCAAGGACCTAGAAATAGAAATTCCATTTGACCCAGCAATCCCATTACTGGGTATGTATCCAAAGGATTATAAATTGTTCTACTATAAAGACACATGCACACGAATGTTCATAGCAGCACAGTTTACAATAGCAAAGACCTGGAATCAACCCAAATGTCCATCGATGATAGACTGGACAGGGAAAATGTGGCACATATACACCATGGAATATTATGCAGCCATCAAAAACGATGAGTTCGTGTCCTTTGTAGGGACATGGATGAACCTGGAAAGCATCATTCTCAGCAAACTGACACAAGAACACAAAATCAAACACCGCATGTTCTCAGGCATAGGCGGGTGTTGAACAATGAGAACACATGGACACAGAGAGGGGAGCACTGCACACTGGGGTCTGTTGGGGGAAATAGGGGAGGGACATCGGGGGGTGGGGAGTTGGGGAGAGACAGCATGGGGAGAAATGCCACATATAGGTGAAGGGGAGGAAGGCAGCAAATCACACTGCCACATATGCACCTATGCAACAATCTTGCATGTTCTTCACATGTACCCCAAAACCTAAAATGCAATAAAAAAATAAAATGCAATAAAAAAAAAAAGCAGCAGCTCCACAGGAAGCCTCTAGTGGTTGGAGTATCAGCCATGCCATAATCTCTACCATAAGTTCATACAGAAAACCTCTCATATGATAGAGGTCATCCCAAATACACATAGATATATAAGCACACACAGACACACACACTCACACATATGTGCATGCACACGCACACACATACACACCACACCACACTTCTTTGTTTCCAGTTCCTGTAGTTCTCAATGTTTCTATTTGGTCATTATCAAGAAATAAGTAAATTATTTTATCAAAGGAATATTGAAGATGGAAAATTTCAGGCTTCAGTTAAAAAATTACCCTAAATTTCAACACAGCAATTTATGGAAATTTCCTTTTCTATTCATTGTCTGAGCATTAATGAAATGCAACAATGAATATTTTTATTTATATACCCAATACTTCACACCCCTTGCAAGTGTATCAGAATATTCAGAATATGACAGGCACATTAATTAAAACAGTAAAGTACATTTTCTGCATGCTAATATTTTTAAAGGGTAGTACATTATGAAATATGTATTATTATCTTTGTAATGGAAAGATCAAAATAAAATTATAATAAAAAATGACTGCTGGGCCAAATACTGCTATTTAGCTTTCCTGAAAATTAAGCCAATAATGAAATATAAAGTCTAGAGATAAGTAGATTTGATTTAAAAATAAAATGCCTGGTATAATAGTATTTCTTTTTTTTATTATGACTTCTTTAAACTATGCCACAAATGCCAAAGTTTGTGGTGAGCATTGATGCATAATTGTCTATAGTTTAGTGTCTTCCACTTTAGGTAGGTTTCCCACATACCTGACAGAATGTAAGTCTTATATACAATAGGAGCTACTCAAAAGAGGTTTGGTCAGATTGTCTAGTCTGTTTGGGCTGTCACTAAAAAAAAAAAGTAGCATAAACTGAGTAGTTTATAAACAACAGAAATTTATTTCTTACAATTTCAGAGGCAACGGGGTTCCAGATCAAGATGCTGACAGATTTAGTGCCTGAAGGCCCGCTTTCCAGTTCATAGATGATGCCCTCTCTCTATGTCCTCCAGTGGTGGAAGGTATGAGGGTGCTCTCTTGGGCCTCTTTTATAACAACACTAAAGTCATTCATGAAGACCCTGCCCTCACGACTTAATCACCCCTCAAAAATCCTATCTCCTAATACCATTACCATGGCAGTGAGGGTTTCAATATATAATTTCTGGGAGGAAATAAACATTTAGTCCTCTGCAGAGATAAGCACAGAAAATCAGTGGTAGGACTTTAAAAGAATGTGAGACTGCTGTGAGATTTTAGGATCATAGGATGGAAATTAAAGATATATGGGTTAAATAAGGGTCCTAGAAGAAGATATCTCTGTTTCTGCTCCCCTAAACAGGGTTGTTCTTTCACACAGTGGATCTTTAAACATCTAAAATAAACATATACATTAATAGTTTTACAATCTGATCCTGATCCTGTTTTGTGTTGTCTCTGCTTCATATATCTCATTTCCTAAAGGGACTTTGGAGAGTTTGAGTATTTAGACTACTTTGGAGGATATTAATTGCTTGAATAGGTTGGTTGTTGACACACAAGGTTTTGATAACAGTGAATCATTGTGTATGTTTCTGTGTGATGAGGTGAGGTGTGGAAGAAAGAAAAAGAAAAGTTTACTGTATAGTGAGTCAGTGCATGTGAGTTTCCTAAGAATAGGTGATAATCAGTCTAGGTGAGCAAATAGTTCCCTATTTTGCTTATCAAGAGACCTGTTAAGGAATGTATATTTATGACATCAAAATAAAGGTGTGGAGGGTTTGAAAGAGAAGAATAAAAATTAAATATTGTAGACGCTGTTCCCTTTACAAACACAAGCTTTTAAAAAAAACATTTGCTCAACAGTGAATAAAAAGTGAAAGGAATAAAATAAAGGAAAAAATGTCCTTATTTAAGAATATCCTGGGTTCTAACCCCAGTTCTTTACTCAAATACTAACAGGATGTTACAACTAGTTGCTTCTTATCTGAGGATTGACTTCCTCAACCTGAAATACAAAACAGCTAAAAAGAAATGGTGTCTAGCCTGGCATGGTGGCTCACAGCTATAATACCAGTACTTTGGGAGGCTATGGCAGGAAAATTGCTTGGTCCCAGGAGTTTGAGATCAGTCTGGGCAACATGACAAGACAGTGTCTCTACAAAAAATTATTTAAAAAATTAGCTGGGCATGGTGGTTCATGCCTATGGTCTCAGCTACTTGAGGGACTGAGGTGGAGGGTCACTTGGGCCCCAGAGGTCAAGACTTCAGCGAGCCCTGTTCACACCACTGCACCCTGGCCAGTGTAACACAGCAAAAATCTACATCAAAAAATATATATATTTATCTATCTCTATCTGACACTGTGTTCACCCAGAGTTTTCTTCATGTATTTGGTCTCGGAATAAAATTTTGAATACAATAAATTTGATGAGACTCATATTTAATACTTTGGCTAGGAAAGAATAAGTAAAAACTGAAGAGGAAAACTTTAGCTACAACTGGCTAACCATTAACAACCAAGAGAGAGTCCCAGTGTTCCAACTACTTCATTTACCTCAATGACATCTTAGTTAAGTTGCTAACTTCCTTCCTGACAAGTGTATAGGAAGAAACAAAGCAGCCTAATATTTTATTTAAATCCTAATCAACTCAATATAAAATGGCTTTTGTTTTTTTTCCTTATCAGATATCCTTTGTTTCACTAAAAACTAGTGAAACTTTGGGGAAAATAACTTCAGTGGTGATTTACTTCACATTAGATCATAATAACCTAAGCTTAACACTTAAGGTGATTTACGAATGTAGCCAAATGATGTGAGAAAATGAAGAAGAGATTGATGGTTTGGAAATTTCAATTCTAAAACACTTCCAATGAAATATTCTCTCCTGAAAATCTTTCTTATACAGAGTACAAAACAATAGCTCAGAAGAGAGGATTATACTCAAATTGAGAGAGCTTTAGGACTTAATAGGAAATGATCAATGTACTTTAATGCTTCAAATTAATTTATAAAGTATGTTTTTAAAATGCTTTCCATGCTCTCTAAATTTTATGATAATTTCATTACTATAGTCATTCTTTGCTAATTAATGATTACAATTTACTTAGGGTAATTAACAGTTCTTTTAATAAACTCTAGCTAACTTGAGTTCTTCTGAAAATTTGATTATATTGCCCCGATGAGTGTACAAGACAGTGGAGGAAAATGTGGATGAGGCCCATCATATCATCTTAAAAATTAAACATAAAATAGCCTAACTTTTTTTTTCTGTTGGTGCAAGAAAAATAGCTAATGATATCTTAATATCTAATATAATATGATATCTAAGCTCTTAATGATAGCATGGCTGGATTGTGGAAAGAGATTCTGAAATTTTGCTTAAGATAATATTTTTAAAAACTTTCTTATGGAAATTTCATACATAGATAAAGTAGCAGACTTTTTACCCCCATTTATTATTATATATCCCTCACCTATTATCAATTTAATTATTTTATCGCTTAATGAATAATTTTTTAAATATGAAAAAAATAAAAAGGGAAGGATATATAGCATTTGAAAGGGTGGAACATTCTCTCGACTTCCCAATTTCAGTAATCCATGTAGTTAGCATGACCCAGTCGAAGAGATGCTGGACCAGAAACCAAGACAACAGAGCTCTCAGGTTAGCACAGGCATCTGACAGTTTTGTGGCTTTATTTGATTACCTTGATTGTTCAGTTTTCTTATCTATACGTGAAGGTAATACTAGTGCCCTCTTGACCTCACAGAGTATTGTCAAGATAAGTAGGCTTCTTGTATTATGAGAATATCTCCAAAAGAGTGCTTAGCAACCTGGATTATATTAGTATATACTTATTCACTTACCTTCCCCACTAACGTAAGGTCTTGGTATCCTGACACTGTCACATATTTTCAGCATATTGCCACACACTATAATTCCCCACTAGGCTGAAAGCTTCTTGAGGTAGGAATTACGTCTGATTGAATCAAAATATGTTTCATAAATAGTTGTTGAGTGAATAAATGCATCAACCAACTCCTTTCTATATAGCAGGTTATTGATATTTTTAAAAATACAAATGATCCTCCAAGGAAAAGATGCCAATCCTGAGACTTGAATGCTAGATGGTCAGGCAAGCCTACTCACTTATGAAACTGGTGAACCCAAAGTGAGGGGATACAAAACCATAATTTGGGTAGAGAAAAAAAAATTAGAATTTTAAAAATTCAAATTCTTAAAACAACTAATTTTTCTTACAGTTAATATTCTCATTGACACTGGATACTTTCTCTGTATCTCAGATGAGAATAGGTCCCATTAGTTTCAGGAGAAGTGGTCATTCTTGAAGGTATTGGTATTCTTACACTGTCACACGTTTTCAGCATATTGCCACACACCGTAAACCAGCAAGTGTATTTACAGATTTTCTCAGATAGTTTTAAAAAATCTTCCCCAAATAGACAATTCACTTTAAAATTCTTTTACAGAAATTACACATTAAAAATAATTCTTCATAGTGCAAATAAAAGCAATAAGGCAGAATTGATACTTCTCTTATTCTTTAAAATGAGTTTTCACAGCCATGAACATGAATGAGAAAGCATGTTCTTTGCAGCAACACTGATATAGCTGGAGGCCATCATCCTAGGCAAATTAACGCAGGAACAGAAAACCAAACATCACACTTTCTCATTTATAAGTGAGAGCTAAACATTGGGTACACACAGACATAAAGTTAGCCACAGTAGACACTGGGGTCTAGAGAGGGGAGGGATGGGGTAGAAACATTGAAAAACTAATTATTGGTTACTATGTTCACTACATGGGTGATGTGATCAACGGTACTGCAAACCTCAGCATCGCACAATATACCCATGTAACAAAACTGCAATGTACCCCCGAATCTAAGATAAAAGTTGAAATTACAAAAAACAATTAAAATAAAATGACCTTTTGTCAGTCACATTATGAAATGAAAGCAATGACTAACTGTTCTACAAAGAAGTTAAGCAAAAGAGTTTCAAAGTACCTGGGGCAACATTAGATGTATAAATTTACATTCACTACTACTGACTATGTAACATTTATATATAAAACTCTTATCTATTTTAAGACATTAGTCACTTTTCACATTTTTAAAATTTATATTTTGCATTTATTTATAATGTTTGCAATTATGGGTAAAATTAGTATAATAGTAGCATTAACATGATCAAGAGATAAATACATGTTAGGACAGTGTGCGCAAAAGTTGTTTTTACTAATAGAATTAAAAACTTTTAGACCACTAAGTAAAAAAAAAAAACTCTTAATAACTAACACTTATTGGTCACATACTAATAATACTACAAAATCATTTCCCCCATTATCTTAATTTTCATGAATTTCTATAAATGTTTTCACTTTATTTTAAATACATAAAATTAGATATATTATAATCACTATATACTAAGTAGGTTATAAATTGTAATAATAAAATTAATATTCATGAGCCCTCGAACTAAACATGGTTGTGTTAGGTTGTGGGCTCATAAACTGCAACACTACCTGTAACCTTTAAACCACTGTTTTGCTCCTCCCAGAGATGTTCCCTATTCTATATTGAAAAATACCATGCTGTGCTAGCGTGGTGACTCAAGGCAGTAATCCCAGCACTTTGGGAAGGTGAGGCAGGTGGATGATTTGAGCCCAGGAGTTTGAGACCAGCCTGGGAAACATGGACAACATGTCAAAATCCCATCTCTACAAAAAATAAAAAATTTTGGCTTGGTGTGGTAGCGCATACCTGTAGTCCCAGCTTACTCAGAAGGCTGAGGTGGGAGGACAGCTTGAGACTGAGAGGTGGAGGTTGCAGTGAGCCACGATGGCGCCACTGCACTCCAGTCTGGGCAACACAGAGCCAGATCCTGTAACAATAATAATATGGAAAAATGAAAATTTCTGTGCCATCTTTGAAGCATAGATGTGTGAACCTCCAAACAATGCATCTAATTTTGTTTGCTAGTATGATATGTGTAGTCTTCTACAACTTACCTTTTCATTGAGGAATACACTCCTGCAATCATTTCAGTATAGGCACAACTCATTTTATTGCACCTCACCTTATTATGCTTCACAGATATTGCATTTTTTTAAACAAATGGAATGTTTACAGCAATTCTGCGTTGAGCCAAATCAATCAGCATCATTTTTCCCACAGTATGTGCTCTATTAGTATCTCTGAGTCATATTCTGGTAATTCTCACAATATTTCAAATTTTATTATTATTATATTTGTTATGATGATTTATGATAAGTGGCCTTTGATGTTACTATGGTAATTGTTTTTGGCAAACCACGAATCATGCCCATATAAAACAGCAAGCTTAATTGATTCATGTTGTTTGTGTTCTGACTACTTCATCAACTAGCTGTTTGACTGGCTGTTTCCCCATGTCCCTCTTCTTCAGCCTTCCTGTTCTCTGAGACAAAACAACATTCAAATTAAGCAAATTAATAAGTCTACAATGACCTCTAAGTGTTCAAGTGAAAGGAAGACTGTTACATTTCTCACTTTAAATCAAAATCTAGAAATAATTAAGCATCATAAAGAAGGTATGTTGAATGCCAAGACAGGCTGAAAGCTAGACCTCTTGCACCAAATAGTAAAGATTTAGCCAAGTTGTGAATGCAAAGGAAAAGTTCTTGAAGGAAATGAAAGTCCTACTCCAGTGTAGACATGAATGATAAGAAAGAGAAACAGTCTTATTGCAGATATGGAGGGAGTTTAAGTAATCTGGTTAAAAGATCAAAATAGTCACAATATTCTCCTAAATCAAGGCCGAATTCAGAGCAAAACCTTAATTCTCTTCAATTCTGTGAAAGCTGGGAGAAGCAAGGAAATTTTGGAAGAAAATTTTGAAGCTAGCAGAAATCGGTTCATGAGGTTTAAGGAAGGAAGTCATCGCCAAGGAAAGAAATTATCTTCATAACACAAAAGTGCGAGGTGAAGAAAGTGCTGATGGAGAAGCTCCAGCAAGTTATTCAGAAGATCTAGCTGCAATCATTGATGAAGGTGACAACACTAAAAAACAGATTTTTCAATGAAGACAAAATCGTCCTCTATTTGAAAAACATGCCATCTAGGACTTCATAACTGGAGAGGAGAAGTCAATGGCTGGCTTCAAAGCTTCAAAGGTCAGGCTGACTCTGCTGATAGGGGCTTATGCAGCTGGTGACTCTCAGTTGAAGCCAGTACTTTTACCATTCTGAAAATCGTAGGGTCTTTAAGAATTATGCTACATCTACTCTACCAATTTTCTATAAAGAGACAAAGCCTAAATACTGTATTTTTTATCTGTGTTTGGCTGAAAAAGATCCACACGTAAATGGACTCACAGTTAAAACCTTTGTTGTTCAAGGGTCAACTCCATGTTTTTTAGACATCATGCTGTTGTACATTTAACAGATTACAGTGTAGTGTAAACATAACTTGTATAATACACTGGAAAAGTGACACATTTGTGTGATCTACCTTACTGCAATATTCGCTTCATTGTGACATTTACTTTAATACAGTAGTCTAGAATCAAACTCAAAATATCGCCTAGTGTGCTTAAATATCATTTTAATACTGTAAATGTATATATGACTGTAATACAATATGTATAATTGTATATGTGTGTACAATCTTACATGTATGATTGTACCACAGGAATTATTTCCATTTTTTTCTATTACATGCAGTGCTCCTATGAACATTTTTACATAATTCACTTAGTGCATAAATGTGAGATTAAATTTTTGATGTATTTCTAGTAACAAAATAACTGAATATTAAGAAATGTACACGTCCAATTTTAAAATAATGTCACAGCACTTTCCAAATTGATTAGATCAGTTTACATACTCACTAATAGTCAAGTGTCAGCTTTTGTTTATTGAACAGTTTCTAACAGTAATATTAATTTTACTTCTCTCAACACTCATGAGATTGAACATCTTTTTGTATTTTATTTAACATGATTTTCATAGATGTTGTTTTAAATTTTTTATGTTTATTTCTAATTTTGTTTATCTCTCTGCCTCCTACCCAGTTCATTTTACCAGATTTTTAGTGGGTTTTTTTGCATAACTTTGATTTCAATTTTATCAATTTCAATCTTTAGCTTTATGATATTCTTTCTTCTAATTTATTTGGGTTTACTATACTATGTTATTCTTTTTAAAATGATTAAATTTTCCAGATAGAAAAGGTCATATATTTTATTATTACATTTATATGAAATATTCAGAATAGGCAAGTCCATTGAGACAGAAAGTATGTCTGTGGTTTCCAGGGACTGAGTAGAGGGGAGAATGGGAATTAATTGCTTGATTATAGGGGATTTCTTTTTGGGTTGATAGTTCGTTTTGGAACTAGATAGATGTAGCGGTTGCACAATATTGTGAATAACTAATTGCCATTGAATTGTTCATTTTAAAATGATTTTAATATTTATGTAAATTTCACCTCAATAAAAATAATTTAATTTGAACCATTAGTCTATGAATTTCAGTCTTTATGTTTTCTAGATAGCCAGTAACTCTAGTTCCTCCAAAATACTGCTTTCGTTGTGTCACACAAGTGTTGTAATGTATTGTTTTTGGTATCATCGGTTCTAAGTATTTAAACAATTTTCATTAGAAATTATGATTTGACCCATCAACTATTTGCATATATATTTTTAAAATTTGTAAATATATGGGAGCCTGCAAGAGAAAAACAAACCCAACAGCTTTCTCCTACCAAACTTTCAAAACACTCTCAATACACTGCTTCTGACACCTAATGTGTGGCTTGTCCCCCACGCATCAGTTCTCTGGTGAAAACCAACTGGTTGCCTATTAATTTAATTCAATTCTGACACTACCTGGAGTTAATATAGATCCTACAGGTTAAGGGCTCAGTCCCGCAAGACTGCTCGATATTAGATGCCAATCACACGTTCAGGCCTCCAGTACTTCTGACTGACTGGCTATGAACTGGGGGCTCCCACAACCTCCTCTTCAGTTTGTATCATTTACTAGAATGGCTCATAAAACTGAAGAGTTACTTACATTTACCAATTTAATATGAAGGATATTGTAAAGGACACAAAAGCACCACCAGATGAAGAGATGCATAGGGCAATGATGGGGGAAGAAATGTGGAGTTTCCATGCCCTCTGAAAAGTGTGCTACCCTTCAGACTTCCACATGTGTTCAGTTAATTGGACACTTTCTGAACCCTATAGTTCTGGGACTTTTATGGAAGACATTATCACACAGCCATAATTGATTATTAACTCAATTTCCAATTCCTCTCCCTTTCCTGGAGGAAGGAAAGGGATGAATGTTCCAATATTTTAATCAGGGCTTGGTCTCTGGTGACCAGATCCTATCTAAGAGCCCACCAAGAGTTGCCTCCTTACAATAAAAGACACTCCTATCACCCAGGAAATTCCAAAGGATTAGCTCTGTGTCAGAAACCTGGGTGGAAGGACAAATATTAGAACAAAAGATGCACCTAGCACTTCTATGGCTAAGGTAATTAACAAGGGTGTTTAGTAGTTTTGGCCCAGGTACTGCTGATAGAAACCAGATATGTATTTCTTACTATGTCACAATATAACAGAGTCATTTCTTTAGTGTTCTGCTATTGACTTCTAACAATTGTGGTCAAAGAATATGATCTGTATAGTATCAATTCTTCAAAATGTGTTGAGAGTTGCTTTTTGTTTCCTATGCAGGGAATTTTTGTAAATGTTCAGGGTATGCTTAAGAGTTTTAATATATTATGGAGTGTGTTCTGTTTACATCTATAATAAAGATTTTTAATTTTTTGTTGAAATCTTATATTTTTACAAATATTTGTTTGACAAATTAGTAATAAAAAGTTTTATTAATTACCCAAAAATGATGGAAGATTTATCAACTACTAGCATTTTATGATTCTTGCCTTTCATATATTTGAGTTATTAAGTATATAAAAATTTTCCCAATAAACTTTTGCATAAAATAGTAACCTGTATGTCAAGTAATGGTTTTTGCTGTAAAATCTAATTTATCTGATATTATCATTGCACTACCAGCTCCTTTTACTAAATATTTATCAGGTCCTATTTTTTCTTTTCTAAAATTTTAAACTTTTAATATGTTTTTTAATATAAGTCTCATAAACAGAATGTAGTCTTGCTTTTAAAATTCATTCTAACAGTCTTATTACTGGAAAATTCAGTCCCATTTATGTTTATTGTGAATGTGTGTGTGTGTATATACACATATCTGCATATTACATGTATATGCATATACATGTAATATGCAGATATACATATATCTGCACGATATATCTACAGATACATATATATGTATCTGTATATACATATACACGCTTATTATGTATACATGTATGTATATATAATGTATGTAGTTATGTATAACATGTATACATATGTTAGTTGTGTAATATATTTATATAATTATGTAATAATTATATACATATAGCTACATATACATATATAGTTAAATGTTTTCCAAAATTTATTTTACTATTGTCTTTTTACAAAACTTATTTTTCTACTTTTGTTTTTTCCACATACTGCTTTAGAAGTTGCACATTGAGTTTCTTTCTATTTCTGTAGTAGTTACCCTTAAATTTCCATTAACAACTTAATGGTTTTAAAGTTATTTGATATCTTCACAAATTTCCTGGAAAATACAAGGACAACAAAAGAATGCAAATAATGCCATTGCCTCCTCCTGATCCAAATAGAACTGTTTTTTTATATTTTAGTTCTGTAATTAATAGTAATGTCACAAATTATATATTATAATTATTTTATAAAAATATAATTACTTTCAAATTTGCATACTTATATGACCACTTCTTTGCTTACTATTTGTTCTTTCACCTTAGGTCATCTTTCTGCAATACTTATTATTTTTTCTCTTTCTTAAAATGCATCTTTTCAGTTACATTTCTCTAGGAAAGTATTTTGGTGGCTAATTCTCATTTTCAATTATCAGAAAATGTTTTCATTTATTCTTTATTCCTAGAAGATAATTCTTCTAGCTTTGAGATTTTAGTTAAAGGCATATTTTTGTTGTTATTACTCAGTTTTGAAACTTAAAGATAATATACTACAGTCTTCTTGACTTCCTTATTTCTCTTGCAGACTTTTGTTACATTAAATATTGTTTTGGGGGATAATGTGTGTTTTCTCTGATCTATTTTTAAAAATTTTAATATACTACTATTTATCTTTAAAATACGTGTGAGTCTCTTTATATTTACTCTGTTTGGTATAGCAAATGGTTCAAGTATTAGCAAATCTATATTATTTATCTGCTTTGAAACATATTTAGCCATTACCTCTTCAATATTGCCTCTTATTTTCTCCATTTATTTGTCTTCTAGAACTCCAATTAGATATATAGGATTTCTCATTTTATCTCTTCATGTAGCAAGATTCTGATTTTTTTCCCCCAGGATTCTATTTTCTTGTCTTTCTAAGCTGTTTTATAAAAAATTTCTCCAGATTTGTCTTGCAGTTCAAAATTCTGTCTTTTATGTTTAATCTACAGTTTAATCTAGACATTGAACTTTTAACTAAATGATTACATTTTCACTTTGAATACTTTCATTTGGGTTATTTTTTAAAATCCTGATTATCTTTTATTATATGAGAGCTTTCTTTTAGCTAGACCTTTTTTTTTTTTTATTTTTAAGCTGTTCATGGATAGCTTTTTAATGAGATAGATATTTAGAGTTCTTGGAGTTCCAAATCTGCTATGGTTGTTTTTGCTGACTCTGTTATGGCAACTTGTTTCCTTAGAATAGAAAGTTTTCTTTTTCTTTTGATTGTGAGATTATATTTAACTACAGTTAATCTGGGAAATGCTGAAGTGCTGAGTCAGGTTTATTTCCTTTAGAACCTTTCCCTTTGGTGTTCCAATTTAATGCAAGTATTTCAATTTCAACTGTACCACCTGCAGAGGCCTGAAATGTACAAGACAGCTCACAAGGCTGATTATCAGATTTTTCCCTAAGGCTACAATCAGTTTATGAGTAGTTTTCTACTAAGTTATTTTCCCAGTTCAGTGTTTCTTTTCTTGTTCCATTTATTTTTTTCTTTTTTCATTTTATGACTGGGGTTTCTTCAGAATATATACTTTGCCATTCTAGGTAAGAAGCAGAATATATATATATATATATTCTCTATATATGTATATATATTATAGATCAGAAAACTGATACTTAGAGAGTTTCAGTAATTTGTCCCACATTACACAGACAGAAAATGATAGAGACCGGAATAAATGCAAGTCTGACTCTGGAGCCCATACACTTACCCACTGAAGCATTTTTCACACAGTTAAAATGCACCATGGTTTGCTTGCACTAGCTCTTGAATTCCTGAAAGAACACCATGTGATCAGTGTTACCATCCTGTTACAAGTGCCTACATGTGAAGAACCTTCAGGCTTAACTACAAATATTTGAAATGAGATATTTTATATTATCAAATGCCAAAACTCTGTTGCATTTTAGCAGAAGCTATTGAAATATTTAAATAATAAGAAGTATCATTGTGTAACTAGAATCTTGTTTTGAGAGAATTTGCATTTTCCAGGCATAAAACTGTGGTCCTAATACTTCAATGTAATTTGTAAATGCTATGAAAGTAACCTAGGAAACATTTCTCAGGTATTTTCTTAGATCTAGTGGATTTATCTTTTATCTAAACCAAGTTAAAACCTACTGAACATACTGTAAGTATTTAATAAATAGTTATCAAGTTCCTTAGGTAAAGGTGAAATGATTTTCTACCCTGAAAACTAAACGTTGATTGTTAAATGTTAACCAGTAAAACACAGGCTCCTTAAAAACAAAAGTAAAGGGAAAACTGTAATATATATTTATATATATTTACTGTATTCCATATTTGCATTGTTTACAAGGCATTTACCTTTCTTTAACCATGAGCTTTTAGTATTCCTCATGATCATGCAGAAGAATTTCATCAGCCTTTGACTTTCACCATAGAATTCTTTGCTGCTAATGGTGTATTTGACTATGAATAATGACAGTTTGATCCAAAGTTTGTTTTTACATTTATTCATCCTGACTGTTAGTTTCATAATTGCAAATCTTTACCAGAGCATTAATTTCAGTGGGAGCAATACCAACACTGGAAGAGCAAAACTAGGGTAGGTAATTAAATAATTGCACAACTTTTTTCTCTATAAATACTTTCTAAGTGTCTTGAGGTTAGCTTTGAATGTGGCTCTTGCCTGGTCGTAGTTGATACTGGATTATTCACTGAAAGAGAGATGTGTAAATGCCACACTAAATCAACTCAGATTATACTAAGAGGAGATTCATCAAGATGATTTTCTAAATATTCCAAATTCAATGTTAGTCAAATACTAGAGACAAATTAGAAAATATCTATTCAAAGTAAACAAATTTCTTAAAAAATTTATTAAGTTTCACTTCATAAGCAGGTATCTAATTTTATTTCTTTACTTATTCATTTGATTTCTTGCTTATTTAGTAATGGATATATTATTCTAATATGAAGTAAAACTATTGTGAGAATTGCTTATAAAGTTTTCAAAAATTTGTGGCAAATCTATAAAGTTTGCTAGTCTGTAAATAATGTTAAATAATAATATTGATTTAACTTCTAGAATAAATCAATAAGAAACATAGCTATTATACTGGAATAACTATGCTAAATATTGCATTTTCTAGTCAATTCTTATATGCATTTATAGAAAACAAACTCCTTACCTTTAAATGTTTTTATACAATATAGACTACATTTTCAGGGATTCACACTTTGCAAAACTATACATCTGTAGCATGTAATACAGAACCATTGCTTCTAATTTCTTGCTCTTGTTTCATTGCTTCTTCCAGTTTCAGAAGAGAAAACATCAGCAATGTATTTATCAGGAAAAGACAAGATACACTGATAGACTTAACATCATAGGCATGTACTTTCAAAAGTGACTTCCAGGAATAAATGTGTCCAAAAATAGAAACAATATGAACAGAACATCAAAATGTTGTCAACTTTAAGGTCTGGACACTACCTTTGAAATCATCACATTGAATATATCCTTCAAGTTACTGATGAGGAAAGTCATCTATATTTCATTACTCATATGACCAAAGCTTACAAAGTCATGCCATACTCATCCTGTAACATCAAAAAGTTTGGTCTCTTTCTTTGCATGACCTAATTTAGATTGGGATATATTTTCCCCATAATAGTTACAAATATTTAAAATGTGCAGCTTTGAATAGAAAGGGTAGCACAGTAGCTACTAACATAACTTTGTTAGCACATTATAGAATTATGTTCACATGCACATACACATATATACATACAGAAAAAGAGATGATAGGTTAAATAGACATATAGATTTCAACAATTTCAAAATCCAAGATTATAAAAGTAAACTAAACTTTTTATGAACTTCTAAAATAGGTCTATGAGGAAAGACAATGATTTACAGAAAACACACCTCAATTGAAATCTGGCTTCTTTCACTTACTACTGATGAAGTACGATAAACCTCAGCATTACTTTTTTGTTTTCTGTGAAAGAAGTCAGAGATCCATTATCTAATGATACTCTAGGGTGTTAAAAAAAGTAATTGTAAGTTAAGTCATGTAAAAGGAAGATACAACGTTTAAATATATTTTATAATAGCACTTAATATGAATAATCACATTGTATTTTATTAAAAAACAAAGCAAAGGAAAACAAAACTCTGTGACCTAGACAAGTGAATTATTAGAATCACCATTATAAGGAAGATGAGAGACACTGAAGTTTAGAGAGCCCCAGTTTCTCACATAAGGTCTTAGATGAAGTCAGGATAGAAGACCTGGGAAACCTATTCATAAACAAATGATAAGTTTAATTGGATGCCTTCATGTTTGGAATCAAAACCTAAAGTAAAAGGTAAACACCCATAATAATTAGTAAATGTGTCCCCCTTCATTTTTCAAATGCCCTAATTTGTATAGTATTAGTAACTCATTTTGAAATTAAAATTGATCACTTCTAAGTCTGTTATCTGTGCATACATCTCTTGCAGAAACAGGCAAAGGTACCTACAAGTCAGTGAGTGCTGGCTTCCCTAGATTATGGGTCCCAACCTAATCTATCTCTTACAGAAAAATTAAAAATTAATAAAGCACAAAAGCAAGAAATAAAGTTGTGCTTCTAATATGGTCTGAATGTTTGTAACCCCCACCAGATTCATACTTTAAAACCTAATCGGTTATAGACATTCTATGAAGCTGAAGATGGGATTCAACCCACCCAATCCACATAGGCTGAAACTGGGAAAAAAATGATTCCTTAAAGGTATCCCACAGTGTTTCAGAAAGGGTTTCTTGTTCCAGGTTCTGGAAAACCCTATGTCTTAAGAAAATCAATGTTCAGTGTGTGCAACAGACAAACAAATAGTTTCTGACAATATTTTGTGGCAAATTTCCTAAAATAAGCTTGTGTAAAATGCTATAAAAGCATTCTATGTGTTGCTCTCACTAGAAGGTAAATTGCTCAAGAGATTATATATTTTTGTATTCAGGCATCCAACAGTGCCTGTTATGTACTCAATAAATGTTAGAACATTTTACAAATCTGGAGGTTTTTCTCCTGATAAACCTTATGATATAACAAATGATACTCAAAAAAATCTTGATTCTGCTGAATCCAGTTTATATGTTTGCATAAACCAAACTTTGTAAAGTGTGTATAACTCCATGTTCTTGTTGAGACTATAAGAAAGTATGTTATAATACATCTCAATCATTTGTTTTTCTTAGGACTAAGACTTTAGAATTTAGCTTTTTAATTCTTCAAAAGCCTTTAAAGTTTTATGAATTGTAGTTTTCCATTTGACTGAGATGTTCAGTGAGTTAGTTGCACTGTGGTCCTATTGACAAATGGACTTTATTTGTTGTGTTTTTCCCCCATTTTCTTTAGTAGAAAGGTCACTTCAATATATTTTTAAGCTCCTCACCCACAGCAGTATTCCCTAGAGAAATATAACTTCTACAAATAGGATGAAGAGATATCTATAAATATCAAGACTCAAGCTGGCAGTCCTACTACAAAAGAGAGTGATAAATCTCTCTTTTCAGCTTATTCCTCTCAACCCCTCCCTCTTTTATTTTCAGTCTGGGCACTCAGTTTGGGAGACACAACCAGAACTTTTTCCAAGAGCAGAAGGGCGATTTTACTCAATGAGCATTTTGGGATTCAATGGTTAAGGATAAAGAGTACCCTAGATATCATGATTATTATTTCTTACTGTGACTGCCCACTTACTAGATTCCACGCATGTGCTTGGCCCATTTACTAGATTCCATGCATGTGCTTGGCATTTTGCATGAGTGAATAAATTAAATTTTCATAAAAGCTCCATGAAATTGGCATAATTATTATTATAGGTTAAAAGTGTTAAATGTTGTGTGCTGGTCAAATGGTAAATATAAAATATAATTGGTATTCAAACTCTCCCTCTTGGCCTCAATTTCTTAGCCTCTGCTCTTTACTGGTGACATTATAGATCATGGACTCTGGGTCACAGTGTTAAGTAAAAAAACAAATGCTTATGGAACAAACTCTTTCTTTTTGAAAAATGCTTGGATATTTGGCTCTGTATCCCAAGTGCAATAACCCTCAGGAGTCTAATGCTGGGTAATAGTCACAGAAAGTCAAGAAATTTCATGCAGGCAATACCTTCTGACTCCTTTCCCCTTTTATCCATCTAAGTTCTTTGATATGCTAACTTTTTCAGAACTTTCTAAAGAAGGCTACATTAATTAATACCATGATAACAAAAAGTGGGAGATCAACACAAAGGATTACAGACTGGCAAATCTAACAAAGTCCATGGAAACTAATCAAGACTACTTACAAACTAAGATTGATCTTGTGACCTGATAGTTTCAATTAGATACAGATTTCAACAAAAACACTGTATAGGAGTTTACAATTATACTTTATGAAGCTCCAACTTTAAAGACAACAGAAAATGTTTGTCCCTTTTACTCTATAAATAAAAGCATAATGCTTAATATCAAAAAGCGACTATGACTTACTCTATTACTATCAAATAAAATTAATATCTATAAATGGTATCCACTTAACAAGCAGAATTTACAATAATGTGGGTAGTACTGAGTTACTGAAACATCAAAGTGATCACATGTTCTGATTACCTCGCTAACAAGGTTGTTTCAAAGATTATTGCACAATTTTATGACAACTAAAGCAGAATATTTTAATATTGATATTTTGAAGCAACTTTGAATTCTTTATTTTAAGAATACTAAATCTTATCACCTTTTAATTTTTTATTATGTCATGGTATCTCATTAATAAAAATCACATATACAAACTATTACTCTAGTTTTCTAAAAAATTCTTATATTGAATGGTGTTGAATATATTTTCCTGGCTTACTTGTCTTAAGGCCATTTTCAGTATATAAGCAAACATACCTCCCAGAATCTTTACACTGAAGACATAAAAGCAAAGAAAATGGCATTGGAAGGATATCCACTAGACCTTGAATCCAGTATCATTAGGGGACCTGAATTCAGGACCTGGATTTACCATTTCCTAAATCTGTGATTATGAACGTGTCAACTTGTCAGAGGCTTTTGAACCACAGTCCATCTTGAATAGGGGCTGGGTAAAATAAGGTTGAGACGTACTGGGCTACATTCCCAGGAGGTTAAGGCATTCTTACTCACAGGATGAGATAGGAGTAGGGCAGAAATTAAAGGTGACAAAGCCCTTATTTAAAAAATAGGTTGCAGTAAAGAAGCTGGTCAAAAACCACCAAAACCAAGATGGCAATGAGAGTGACTTCTGGTTGTCCTCACTGCTCATTATACACTAATTATAATGTACTAGCATGCTAAAATACACTCCTACCAGTGCCATGGCAGTTTACTGATGCCATGGCAATGTCAGGAAGTTACCCTATATGGTCTAAAAAGAAGAGGAACTTTTAGTTCCAGGAATTGCCCACTCTTTTCCCAGAAAACTTAGAAATAATTCACTCTTTGTTTAGCATAAAATCAAGAAGTAACGGTAAGTATAAGAAGCTGAGCAGCCCATGTTACTGCTCTGCCTATGGAATAACCATTCTTTTAATTTTTTACTTTCTTAATAAACTTGCTTTCACTTTACCGTATGGATTTGCCTTGAATTCTTTCTTGCATGTGATCCAAGAACCCTCCCTTGGGGTCTGGATCGGATCCCTTTCGGTAACAAACTTTCCTTGTGAGACCACAGTGGGAATAAAGGGTCTTTATGGTCCCACCAGACACTGGTATTCCATGAACTCTGAATATTGGAGAGTCATATAATTCAGCCCTGCTTATCAAGTTATCATCCAACTCAGTTTGTTGCAACCGGGATTTCCCAAATACACTATGCTTTCAGTAAACAGGAGTATATCTATGAAATCTATATGGAAATCAGATTTGTGAACCAAACACTTAGCTTGTAGAACTATTATACAGCAGGTTAATAATCTTCATTGGCAGAACAACAGTAATTGGGTTTGTGCCTATACTTTCAGGTAAAAACTAATCCTGCCCTGACATTACTGAGCAAAGTAATTAGGAAACCTCTCAATTTGCACAGATTCCACAATCATGTATATGGAGTATAAGAAAATGAAAAGTTTTTTAATTAAAGTTGGCATTTATGATCTCACAGCTGTTCCTTTTCATTTCCTATAAAGTGCCTTGATTTTGATACCAGGAGACTAGTGGTCTTCAATATAATTCCAGAAGGAAGATTTTATTTGGCTCTGAACAGAGGAATTGCTGGCTTCATTAGAATAAAAGCTTCCCTAAGGTACATCTCAATGCTTGTTTGGAGACAAACTCAATTTGGTTATATAGATTTTAATGGAGTAAAATTATTTGCATATTTTATAATAAAAGACAGTTAAATAATCAATATACCAAGAAAGCAAGTGTAAAATTTCCAAATATACAAGAATATCAGTGATTTGGTAGGTTATGCAGTAGTTTTGTAACCGAGTCCTACTTATTTATTTATTTATTTATTTATTTATTTATTTATTTATTCCTTTATTTATTTATGAGACAGAGTTTTGCTCTTGTCACTTAGGCTGGAGTGCAATGGCATGATCCTGGCTCACTGCAACCTCCACCTCCCAGGTTCAAGCAATTTTCCTGCCTCAGCATCCCGAGTAGCTGAGATTTCAGGAGCCCACTACCATGCCCAGCTAATTTTTTTTTTGTATTTTTTAGCAGAGACGGGTTTCACCATGTTACCCAGGCTTGTCTTGAACTCCTGACCTCAGGTGATCCACCTGCCTCGGCCTCTCAAAGTGCTGGGATTACAGGAGTGAGACACCATGCCCAGCCGTACTCTCCCTTTTTTAAGAGAAAGAGAATGAGTTGTTTTCATTTTTTCTTCTTTTCTCTTTCCTTTTTTCCCCCTTTCCCAACTTCTTACTTAGCCTTTTAGAAACGTAATTACAACCTCTATCTTTCCTTTACCAGACACTCCCTACAGGGCAAGCTTATCTATGTATTTGGCAGCCCCAGAGCCAGAAACTTCTCTCACCAGGAGACTGCTTCCAGAGAAAACAGTCAATTTACAACCTAAAGTGTGTCCTAGGAAATTCTCCCCTACCTGGAGAGTAATCTCCAGACAACAGCCATTTTACAACCTGGTTCTGCCCTTGATGGTGCCAGCTTGACCCCTCCCACTCCCCATAAATAAGGTGCTAAAGTGAGTCACATAGACCTCCACTTGCCTGCTTCCTCCCCTGCAGGCCAATCATGCCGTCCCCCTTTTAAATGCCCTGCTTTCTACCCCAAAATGGAAGTAATATATTTAAGGCAGGAAGCCTGTACTTTTTCCCCTGGCAAGCTTTGGAATAAAAAGTCACTTTCTTTATACCAGACCTGCTCTTGTTAATTGACTCTGTAAGTGGTGAGTGACTGAGCCTCTGATTTGGTTACAGTTTTAAGGAGGTTGAATCAGGCCTTAGTTAAGTAAAGCCATTCTTGTTGCTGGTATCCAAGCTGATTAGCAGAAGGAGGTGGGCTAGCCTGGTAAAAGACACATATTTAGGAGTCTCAGGTCAACAGAAACCTGGAGGCGGCACAGAATCACCACTCAAAGAAAGTCAAAGGAACTTAGTCCCATTTAGATGGAGGAAGCGAGGAAACCAAAGGAACTGTATGAATCTGCAAGGAAAGTGCCACCACTATGCCCTGCAATGTTAGTAACTAGGTCAATTCAAGGATAAGCTTTGAATTCTACTGTACAAATAGAAAGTAAAAATACAACAAGATGAATGATTATACCTAGACTAATGTCTATTATATGGCTAATCAAATAGTTATTTAATTAACCATTTGCAAATATATGAAGAAAAATGAATGAAAAGACGTACACAAAAATGTTTAAAAGTAGTATTTGGGGGTAATAGACAGAATTTTTTTCTACTTTTTTATATTTTCCAAATGTTTAAACTTTGTATAACAATAACTTGTAAATATATATTTTGCATTTTAAAATATACATGAGCTAATTTCCCAAATAAAAGAACGGAATAAAAGCACTGGAACAAATGACTTTCTATAATGCATTGTTAGAATAAAAAAAAAAGTTAAATAAGAAAAAAAATAAGAATAAATCAGGAAGGATGATACTTGTGAGTTTCTTCTGACTCTCATGCATAGCTAAAATTCTGATTTTATAGCTGAATTTTGAATTTGAAAAAATATACTTGATAGTAAGTGAGACTTATGAAGTCATAGTGTGTATCTATGTCTATATCAAGTACTTAGCATTATTATTATCACTTTTTATTATCCACACTGGAAAACAGGAACTGGTACCCTGGTTTAAAAATCAAAACTTCTAGACTCTAAGAGGTTAAGTACTTTGTCTGAGGCCACACAGCCAATAAGCTGTGGTATCAAGGTTTAAGTTCCTGTTTTTCTGACACATGTCACCATTTTCAAAGAACATAGCAATGTTTTATCTGATCAAGAATTAGCTTATTTATGGAGAAAATAATTTGAAGTTTTAATAATTTCTCAATTCCCTGTGGTATTCTGGGCAATGTATACATACCAGGTCCAAATATGATTTTCTTTTGCAATTCAAAACTCTGTATAAGTAGATTATTAGAGGCCCCAAGCAGTTTTATTCTAGGTTCTAAGCTGCATACTTTAAAGTTTCTTGGGGGTATTTAACTTCAAAGACTTCCAAAGTAGATCATTGTGGTCTAATAAAATCTTGGCAGTACTCTTAAAGTCCTTTGCAACATCCCTTTGAAGCTGAGTTCAATTTCTTTATGCTTTTACAATCAAAGCTTCTATTTTTTAAAATTTTTCTGTTGTGTCAGTGTATTGGGTTTTTGAAGTACTATATTATCAGTGTATTTTTCTGAGTCATTTGAAATTTTGTTCATTTAAATTTGTGCATTGGAATATACCTGTAAAATCACTATGAGACATCAATAAGAGGTCAATTAATTATTTGTTTCCCAAACCTGCTAACTGGCAGAATTCATTCATTCATAAGTGATATTAACTAAGTTATGAATTTGAATGTTTTTAACTATAGAGAAAACAACATCTGTATTTCACAATAATTGTTAGAAGCCCGAATTTCAGAGTCAGACTGACCTGGGTTGAAGTATCAGTCTTGCAGTTTATAAACCAAACAATCTCAGACACAGTTTTTAATTTGTAGACTGAGAGCAGTAACACTGATTCATATATTGACCATTTTAAGCCTTAATCGAGTTAATACTTCTATAGGGGTTAGCATACAGTCTACACCTAGGCTCAATAAAGGATTGGTATAATTTTGCTTTATTACTTTTGTAATTAGTGTTACTTCTGAAAAGTTGTTATTTTATGTGTATTCTCTTCACATTAAATGGCAATAAATAAGTCGTAGAATTGTAGTACCTCCCCTCTTCCGCTAATATATACATTTCTCCCACCTCCAGTTAATGACTTCCAAGTATCTCTGTCTTGCTGGGGCTAGAATATCATTTTCATTTGATAAGCTGAGTTGATTTTGAATCATGAAGAAATAATTTTCCTGGCTGAGAATGGGGATCTGGGAAGGGAACATTCTGTTCTTTTGTCAGGAGGATAAAGTCCCTTCCCACCTGTCATATATCAAAATTTCAAGAAAAAAGTACCAGGCCAGGGAGTCTAAATGTTAGTAATTACCTGAGTAGCAAAATAACTGCAAAATGTTATGCAATGTATTTATTTATAATGATCTAATGAGAGGTTTCAGAGTAAAAGTGTGTGGATAGAGATTTGAGCAAGGACAGTAAATTCTAATGATATTTTTTCTCTAGAAAAATATAAATTCTAATGATATTTTTTCTCTTTAGAACAGAGAGAGAAAAAGAGAAAAACATATAGAATACTCTACATATGTAATATATAGTAATACCAAATAGCTATATATATACATTTTAGGTATGCCAAGTATGTATATGTATATATAACCTTTATCATGTAAAATATTTCATATAACCTCTTTTTACTGTCTTGAAATCAGTAGATAACATAATCTAACTACCCATTTAGTGCTTTTAAAATTAATATTACACACTTACTGTAACCTAAAGGAGACATAAAATATAAACTTTTAGAATAAAACAATATGCATTTCACTGTATAAATAACTAAGCTTGACTACCCTAAATGAAATGATGAAATAGTCAGATTCTGATGCCTACATGTAGAATCACAGTGCATATGATACCTTCAAACACAGAATGAGATAGCTTTGTCTTAATGACCATTTAAATGCCACAAGTGGCTTCACTATTAATGAAAAATTCTCAGCAAAACCCCATCTCCCTCAAAAAATATAATTTTCCTTCAATTTGTATGGAGATGGCAATCTTTAAAGTTTAGTGTATACTGAAACCATGCCAAAAAAAGGTGTGCCTAGATATAAAATAGTTAGATTTTAGGCTTAGATAACGAATGAGTTTTTCACCTTCATGTATCTCTGAGGGACTTTTAAAACATAGTACATCACAGGAAGTTCTTTGCTGAATGGAATTGTCACAAGAATCACAGTAAGTCTAGCTCTCTTGTCAAACATATATTATTACCAACACTAATATGACCAAATTCCAGTTGTATCTTGTTTAGCCTTAGAAAATGATACATCAAAATGAAGACCTCAGAAGCATACCCTGAAGTATAAGTTTTTCTCTAACCTTTTCCTGCCCTGATGTTGTGTACTTCTAATTCTTCCCTGATTCTAGCCATGGAGACTAGAATCCCACTTCCCCAAGGCAGCTCACAGAAACCAGAACCTCATTTTCTTAAAGCTAGCTATGAAACCTAAAATTATTACTCTAACTTTTCTCCAGTTTTCTGTAAAAAAATTGACCATAAATTATCTGACCTACATTGTCTGAGAGCAAGTCATAAGAGCCCATTCCAGAGAGAGTCTTCCCTCACACTGGATGGAAGGAATGCTGCATAGAGAGGCCAAGGAGGAGCTGAATAGGCAGGGCTTGCTATTTCCATTCGGTCTATTAGCAGTAGACTGTGGTTCAATCATATTTCTACAAGCTGTCCATACTTCATCAAACTTAAGCATAGCCACCCTAAAATCACCAAAAGGGAAAATCTAGTCCAAAGCGAGCTTATTCAAGAACAAAATTGAGGATGGCCCACCTCAGAAACATAGATTCCAAAAAAATGTCAGTGTTTCAAAGTGTAGAAGTTTGAGACGGTTTATGTAGACAAAGCTGAGGGAGTTTAACAGAATTTCAGCATCTTTCTATGTAAGGCTTAATGCATAGTTACAATGATCTGATTAGTTAAGGTGGTCTTTTTCACCCAGGAAAGGTATATTCAGCATTCTGCACTGAAGATGGAACAGTCATGGGATCTTTTGGACCATCATCTGCTCTGAGTTAGGTTCAGGACAATAAATGAGGCAGTTAATCTATAACAAAGATCAGTGATTGGAACGGGGGAGGTATGGTCTCTCTTCTCTCTTCATCATTTGCCGAAAAAATATCATTTAAGAAGAGACTTAAGCTACAATCCAAGAAGCAGAATTGAAGACATGCTACATGATTCAGTCTCCAGGGATTAATTTCCACCTTGGAATAATAAACTTAGAGGTTCTGATATTTTCTTTTGTTTTCTTCTTAACCTATAAAAATAGGTTGCTCCTTTTGAGTCTTTAGGTTTTCATTGTGAAGCGCCAATGTCACCTAGAACTATGATTGAATACGTGTATGATGCCTTTATCTTGTCAACCTGTCTTTATTACAGTGGTATCAACTGTGATCTTTATGATGCGGAGGAAAGGGATGACCCTTTCTCTGCCTCTACAACCCCTTACAACCTGTGTGACAAGCAAAAGTCACTCACACATCCCTGTATTACTATTGAGGGAGCAGAATAATCCCAGTGAGTACCCCTGATTACAACTTTACCAATAATTAGATAATACATCTTTAATTTGCTTAATTCAGATACTCAATAAATATGCTAATTCATATTGATCAAATATGTTTTATATAATAACTAGTACACAGTAGATACTAAATAAATCATATCTTATTATAATTATCCAAATTATCATTAATTCACAATCATTAATTGTTGTGATAATTCTAAGTTACCTTTAATAGCTTAATGTATACTTTAAAATAAGCAGCCTCATTTACTTATCTTTGTCTGGGAGGAGATCCCTTTGCATGGGTAACTAGGCAGGAACTCATAGCTCTTAATTGAAGGTACCTGGATAACTACTTCCTACTCAGAAGAAAGAAAAAGGTCAGGGACTGTATATTGATAGCTGATTGTTATCCAGGATGAGGGAGAAGCCAGTAATTTGTAATTGTAGAATTCATGATATTTCTCATGGGTATATAAACCATGTAATTTTGATTAAAAATTGCCACCTTAAAGACACTCCTCCCTGGTTTTATTAATCTATTTTATTTGTCTCTCCCCCATGTTTAAGTATCATAAGACCATTTCTAAATGAACTCCTTTGTGGTTTCAAACCTCATGAGAAACTATTTTGCAAAACTTCCAACCTCTACTCTGTAGCTGTTTTGAAGTCATTATGTGGCTTTTGCTTCCATTTCTTTGAAATGAAACTGTCACTGTATTGTTGTTTTACAAAGCAATTCATACAGTCTTTAGACAATTTGATTAGCCTACTCTCAAGTTTCATTTATCACTAATTGAGAGAAAATAAACTTGGAAATACACAATTCTGAAGTCAAGTCCCAGGTCTGGAGCTCACTATCTTATGTTCTTGGGCCAGTTGCTTTACTTTTCTGAACCTAAGTTTCCTCATTTAAGAAATGAAAAGAATTCAACCATCTCACAGAATGTATATGATGATTAAATAATACATAATACTGGGACTGGTACAATGCCTGCCACATTATGATTGCTCAATAAATTATGATTATTACTATTACTTAATACATCACTATTATATTAACAAAAATAAAGTATTTAAAATATCTTTGGTTGGCACATGGGGGGAAGCTAGATAGGGTTTGGAGTTGCTTCCAACTCCAACTCCTGGAGGCCAAGCAAGAAGTGAGGGACATGAGGCATAATAGCATGATCATTAATTTAGGAGGGGTGACAGTAAATCAACTTTTTCTATATCCCATAATTTGTAAAACCAAGACATGGTTGACATAACTTCTCATAGACATTTTCCATTCTCTTCAAGAAGAAAAATTAGCTTTGTAATGCAGCTACTGGTTTTACTGTTCTCATGTTTCTTTGGAAATTCAAACAATTTGGTAAGGGTTAACAGTACATTTTGAAGTAGACGGTTAATTCCAGAAACAACAGGGGTAAATCTGTAAAACCTATGAACCATGAGTATGCTGACAGACACAGGGAAATACCTAACAATATTTAAACTGTTAAAGCCTTCAAAATAATCTGGTCAAATGTGCTATCAAATTTGTTGTTTTGCTGTATAATTGACTTTAGGATGAATAACACAGACTTTAATTTCTGTTCTTCTCATTCCTATAAAGATTAGTAATTTTTCCATTCCCATAAAAATCTCTATTATTTTTATTTTATATTTATTTATATAAAAATAAATCTTATTTTATTTTATTTCTCTATTATTTTTATTTTTATTTTACTATCTTCATAGTAAAATAATCAATAGAAACAATAAGCAACTGTTTCAGACACAAAAATAGTCAGCGAAACTGGAATATAATGAAGAAATAATTAAAATAGTCACATCTACGTATGTCAAACTGACTTTTTAAACATGTACTTTAATAGGACAAGCAGTACCTTTATGTGATAAGGCAATTCCCATGGGAATCCAGTGTATTACAATATTAAAATACTTATAAGAAAAAAGCAACATAGAGTAATACTTACTTCTGAATAGTTTATTATTGTTCTATACTGTTAAAATTTAACACAATCTGATGGAGAAATGACATTTTAGTTAAATAAACCATATGGAAAATACTTATACATATCCCCCAAATTACTCATATTTGGAGTAAGACAATAATTCTCATTTACTCATGGAAGTGAAGAGTAGTTTGAGGGACTCAGAGACCAACTTTGAGGGGTTTTGGAGAAACAATAAGATGATGCAGAACTGAGCACCGCACATGCTTCATGGGGATTTTTATTAAGTAGACAATGGATCTTAAATGAATTCTCCATTCATCAAACTGTAGAAACAAATTTTTTCAGTTAACTTTTATTCTTATCACACATTGCTTTATAATCAAGGAACAGTAACATATTTTTGTGTGATTATATGTGAAGCCTGTAGATATCCCAGTTGTATGCTATCAATAAAAGTTCCAAATCCCACACTGCTCTGTTTTCCATGAGCCTAAGGCACAAAATAAAACATGCAAAGTATTGCAAAATTTAATAAAGCTTAACAAGTAAAGCAATGACAGCCTAGTTGATGCTCATTTTACCCAACATATGATGAAACCATTTAAGAACATATATAGACTGATATAACAATAAGAAGATAGGTTGCTTTTGAGCTGACAATAATAATAATATAAGCATTAAAATAATTTAGCAATTAGTTTTTTTCTTATTACACCATGATGTGATTATTTGGGAACTGTTTTTTTTTTCCCATATAAGTGATTTAATGGCACAACAAACATTTCTAATAACCTTCAAACCTATCTTCAAAAGCACTAATATTATATCTAAATTAACAAACATATCTACAATTTCCTAAAGGCCCTAAAAAGAGAAACAGAAATGCATCTCAGAATATATATTGCATTCTTTATGGCTAAGTGAGGCATATAAAATCCAAAAATGTTATAAAATCCAGGTTTTAGCCCTAAAGATCAAGTCTACTTCAATAATGCACATGTGCTGTTCAGGTAACCTAGAAAAGATAGCTTTTCACTGTATTTTATCTTTTATAGTTCTGCTCTTGGGGATGATATATTTTCTACTACTGATTCTTAGAGCAGTAAAGGAAGTTTAACAGTTTTACAAAAGAAACACACTCTTTCATTTAGCAGAATGGAATTTCCTTCACGCTATCAGTTCAAATATATAAGACCCATATAAAGGGACCCTTGCCTATGTCTGTAGTTAGAGAACTTGGAGACAGGAGCCTGCTGTCTCATCTGCCTTTACTTCTGACTAGCTGCTCAGTCCAGGAGAACTCAATTAACAAACAAATCTGGGCCTCAGTGCTTCCCATGGAGAAGGAAGAGCTTTTTAAAAATGCTTTTTAAAACCCAGACAAAACTCCCTTTTTAGCACTTTCTATGAGCATTGTTTTTTTCCTGTGAATTTTGCTATATAGGGTGAATTTCTAACAGCATATCAAAGTATAGACTATCAATAATCAATTAAGATTTTACCCAAAATTCTCTCTAGTTTGTGACCTTTCCATTTTCCATAGAAGGAATACATGAAAACCACTAGTCTTAGGAAGTAGGGAAGCGGTGGGGAGGTGATAAGTAGCAGCATTTATTTACTCAATGCATTATTTTAATTAACAAGTAATATTTTTTAAAAAATAGAAATCATTCTGTTGTCATCAGATTTTAGGAAGTAGAATAAGATTCCTAAAAGTTATGAAAAAAAATTTGGAGCATGAATTAGAATGGGAAGACAGACTAAAGAAATGATGTCCATTAGTTATTGAAGCAAGTAAGGATGAAGCTGAAACTAGAGCAATACAAATGGAGTGCCATTGAGTGAGGAGTTCCCATTGTTTTTGTTGTTGTTGTTGTTGTTGTTGTTGTTGAGATAAAGTCTCACTCTGTCACCCAGGCTGTAGTGCAGTGGCATAATCTTGGCTCACTGCAACCTCTGCCTCCCAGCTTCAGGTGATTCTCCTGCCTCAGCCTCCTGAGTAGCTGGGACTACAGGCATATACAATCACGCCTGGCTAATTGAGTTCCCATTTTTCAACAGACCTTTAATAAATCAATAATTATATGTCTGATTATAGTTAGCATCAAGCTTAAGAGTTGTGGCTCTTCCCACATTTATCACAAAAGATCTTCTATATCACAATGTCTTCTCAAATAATTCACGTCATGATAGAGTTGTTTTGCTGGAAGCTTCTCTCATTACCTGGCTCTGCAGCTAATTGGAGTTTTTCATCATTCCTTTTAGAAACTCAAGGAGGAGGAAGACAAATTATCCCCACGTTTCAAACAACACAGCAATGGTAGCAGATCCTCATCAGTCTCCACAGTCTCTAGCACATATTAAATTAACCCCTCCAGTTGTATACCTTCAAGTCTTTATCCTTGTTTATTGCCTGCATTATCCAGAGTCCTACTCACTTCTACATGTCCAGTAATGATATTGGACAGGTCCCCAGAAAACTACCACCTGAGAATATTTTCTGGAATCTGGATTCCCTTCTTCTACCTCCATAACAGCCTATGTTAGTCCAATCAGGCATTGCTACAAGAAATTGTAAGAAATGATGTTTACTTTGCTCATGATTCTACAGGCTATACTGGAGGCTTGGTGGCATCTGCTTCTGGCATGGCCTAAGGGAGGTTTCATTTACAGCATAAGGCAACACAGGAACACACAGTACACATGGGAAAAGAAGAGCAAGAGAGAGAGAGGATGAGGTGCCATACTTCTAAACAGTTAGATCTCGTGAAAAGTCACTCACTATCAGGAGAATAGCACCAAGAGGGTGGTTCTAAACCATTCATGAGAAATTCATCCCCTTGATCCAATCACCTTCCATCAGGCCCCATCTCCAACACTGAAGATTACAATTCAATATGAGATTTGGGTGGAGGCACAGATCTAAACTATGTCACAGCCTTAGCACACTGGTATTTAAGATGCATTTGGGATTCATACTGCCCTAGAGTTCTCAGTATAGATTCCTACGATGCATTTTGGTTTTAATCAGTTATTTTTCCTTCCTAGTCTAGCATATTCTACCTTCCCTGACTCTGTCAGACTTGGGCTGAAGAACTGCCAGAGTTTTTAACCAATAGAATCTCATCCTTCATAAATATCTGTCCACAAAAATGCATTGAATCCACCTTTCATCCATATGCTGCCTCGGCATCCATGTCCCTCAGCCAACTGCTGCTAGGTTTTTTTAACTTGAGTTTTTTCAAGAATCTGAATTTCACAATTGTCATGCACAAATGTCGTATCGGTGTCCTTAAAATTTAGATCTTATTTCCCAGACTAAATGTTGGTGTCTTGACCAATTCTTTGGGTAGTTGTCCCTTATCTATGCCTATTTTGTCCATACTATTCTTTAGGAACTCACAAATTGCAAAGACCTTGTTCTGCTGTATACACATCATACCCTGTTTTATCCCTGATGGATCTTTGGGATCTGTTGGTTAAGATGGAGCAGAAAGCTTCCTTTCTTCAGTAAGTCTCCCAGAAATGTTTCCTTGAATATTTATGTTGGCATTCCTTTTGCACTGGGGACTGCCTCAAGTTAATCACTCAACAAAGCAACTAATGAGCCCCTAGACTGTGCCTAAAAATAAAATTGCTTTAGGTACTGAGTGTTAAAAATATGAGTAAGATACAGACTCAGACCTTGTAAAAGAGAAAAACACACAAATAGTAGTTATAGCATCTGACAATTACAATTATAACAGTGAGAACCAACTATTGGGTTAGGAGAGGACGTACCAAATCTTTATGGATATCAAAGTGTCCTGAAGATGACAAACTGAGTTGAATCTGAGAGAATAAGGAGAAGAAAGAATATTTCCAGCAGACAGGACAGCATGAGCATCAATATTAAAGCAAAAAACAAAACAGACTTAGGGAAACCTACATACAGCATTACTGGGAACCTGGTAAATCATGGGAACAGAAAGCCTAAATTGTGGATAGCTACAATAGTATCCTAGGGCTTCATCCAGACTTTGGTTAAACAATAACAAGAGAAAGTAAAATATAAAGGGATTTTGCTTGGTCAGATTTCTTAGGTAAACAGGTGATCTGTGGCCTCAAAATTCCTCTTCTGATGACAATTAGTTTTGGTGAGACAATACTTGAGCTTTAAGTCTTAGGTTTATTAGATTTGAGGCATGATGTATGGCTTGCTAACTGTAATTATAGTAGGTTATAACCTCCCCAAAGGCGTATAGCAAGGTTGTATTTTGTGAGAACTTTATACAATCTGTTTTACTCAGGAATGCATGAGAAATCACAAGAATCCTGAAAGCTGGTCTTACAATATGCTTCTAGTCCTCCAGAAAATTCTTCCAGCTCACTGAGCTGAGTGCATAGCAAGTTCCTAAGACAGTCTTTTAGAGACTGCTGATTGCTCCTGTCTATGCTCTGGAAATGCAAACTCAAGTAGCTATCAGCCAAACATATGTAAAAGCTTGCTAAATACTTAAAATAATGATATGCAAGGGAAGGAAGACCTCTACATTAAGTCAGCACAGTGTTATGAACTAGAAACAGCACAACTGCAATGAACCAGAAGCAAACCAAGGTCAAGCAGTAGCTGAATGAAAAAGTGTCACCTAGAAGACTACTGTGCATAGGAATCATTCCTCTGGTAAATTATGCATTACTGAAAAATCCATCCTGGAGCTATTTCTTTCTCATAAAACATGAACTATTCAGCCTAGACTTTAACATCTTGATTAAGCTTCTTTCTTTAAATCCATCATCATTCATTATTTGACAACTAATCCCTCCCTCTGGTTCAGCTTTAGATTTTTACTTACAAAAACCCACTCCCCTAAATGTGAGTATACATGCAGTCCTACATATACATACATTGCTGATTTCTACCGCTTTGGTATATTACATGTTTCACAGTTCCTGTTTATTCACTTGTGTAATTAAGTCCTGTAACTGAGCCTACCTTTTCTATTCATACAGGAAGTTGCTTTGCGTTCTAGAAAGAATGAAAAAATTCATGGCTTCTATAACTACTTTCATTTATGACTTGTGTCCTAAAGGACATTATTTTAAGCCATATGGTCTATTTTTCTATTTTTTATAAGAAGCTAACACAATCAATTTATGGGAGGATTATAATGAGGACTGAATGGGTATACGAGAGAAATTGCTTACCACTTGGCTTGGAATATGGCAAATGTTCAATAAATAATAAGTAAATAGGAATGTATACTCTTATAGAAAAAGTGTACACATTCAATTGATAAGCATTTACTAAGTGTATCTATTCTATGTCAGATATTGTGCTAAGTGCTGGGGGAAGTGAGATATACGGTATCATCCACATGTCCTGAAGATGACTCACCTTTATGGCTTCATTCAGTTAAAAACATGCAAAGAGAGAGAGAGAGAAGTGAGAAGGAAGGAAGGGAGGGAGGGAGGGAAGGAGGGAGGAATTTGCAATGTGAAATTACTAGATTTTGAAACTTACAATATTCTCAATTCTGATTCATTGATACTAGGAGAAATAATACATATTGAATAGGGACAAAGAGGAAAACAAAATCAGACTGTTTATTTTTTTGATTAAAGTTGTTCCACTAGGGACTTATCTATTAGTGTTTGCCACAAACTGCCAGCTATTAGAAATTACAAGTCAACATAAATCTCCTCTATTGCTCTGTTCACCCTGCTTCACCCTGTTCCACCGGCTACTAGAAATAACATCAAAGAATCTTCTTCCTAGTAGACCATGAAATTAAAGCTCAACAAACTGAAACAGCCAGTGGGTCTCTTCATTGGATAAGGCCCAATCTGTGAAGTCAGTAAAGAATGCAATGGAAGAAACTAACGTCTCTAGGAAAATGTTCAAGTTTTGATATCAGGAGAACCTAATGCTAGCAAAGACTTCAGACTAAAGCCTTAATGTTTTTAGGGTGCTCAGAGAGTACACAGAAGAAAGCATACCAAGACATGCCTAATTTGGTTTATTCATATAATTTTTAAACAATATAAAATTACTTCTTTTCAGAGGCAAAAAAAAAAGAAGATTTGGAAAGAATTTCTTTTAAATATGGGATCTCTACTTGTTATTAGACAAATCTCTACTAATAGTCCTACAACCATTAGGACTTGAAACTTTTGGTATTTGTGTGTAAGAACATGCCATTGCTTATTATTTTTCTTTTTTATAGATTCAATTTTACAATAAAGCATTGTTATAAAAACTAATATTTATTGAACACTTACCATAGGCCACATCCTATTCTAATCACTGTATGTCTATGTATTAATTCCAATTTTTATGACAACCCTATGATGAAGATACATAATTATTCTTATTGGCAAAGGGGAGACTGAGACACAAGCAGATTAAATATTTAGGCTATAATCACATGGTCAGTAGGGAACGATACCATACCTGTATTTAAACCAACACAGCCTGATGCCACAGTTTAACTCTTAACCAGTACACAGCTCTTAATAAGCACCTACTAAATACTAGACTGTCAAATGTTGAGGATCTATCAATGAATGTGTGATATTTGCTCTCTAGGATATGCAGTTATATTGAAGGAAAAAGTAGGTTATTTTCAAAGTGTCATAAAATGTGAACTATGTTATCACAGCAGTAGATGTTCTGTTAAATGGTGCTACAAAAGAGAGAGCAGTTAATTGTACCTATAAAAATGGAGATAGTCAAGGAAATCTTAAGAGAAAACCATTGAACTAAGCCTTAACATCAGTATGCCTCTAGTAACAGATCATAACACTTATTAAATGTGTCCTTATGCCACACGTTATTCTAAGCCCCTCACATGGATTAACTCATTTAGTACCCTTAAAAACCATATCAGTTAACAACTACTACTCTCCTCATTGTAGAGATGAAAAATTGGGGGTACACAATGCAGAAGTAACTTGATCAAAGTACAAAGGGTTGGGACCTAGGTTGAAACCCAAGAGGTCTAATTCCAGAATCTGAGTCCTTAACTATTATACTCTTTGCTACTCCTCTAAGAGGAAGAGCCGATATGGAGAGTATATCAGACAGCAATTGGCAACATTGGTCCTGAGAATGCCTGTGACTGCAAGGTGAATAAACAGAAGAATAGATTAAATCTAAAATGTTTGTTCTCATCTATTCCAGAATGTCTATTACAAAACAGCCTAAAACAGATTAGAGAGAAAAAACCAAACCCTGAATTCCTCTACAGTATTATAGAATTGACAGACAATCATCAATCCTAAAGAGTCATAAATAAATAAACCATGAGAAAGATAGTATTTATTGGGCAACTGCAATGTTTTAGGTACTGTATGCAATTAATTTCACCTAATCCTTATAAATTATCATTATGTTGTTTATGTCATATTAAAATAGAGATTAAATAATATACAAAGGATTGTACAGCTAATAGATCTAAGATTCAAATCCAGTCTATCTGACAAAAACAACACAACAAGATGACTTCTCTGCTGTAACACTCTGCTACATTTCTGGAAGTCTAATCACTAAACGCATCTAATCAAAGTCCAGAATTGTTTTCCAAAGTTATCTTTGCCAGTGTTTAAAATCATTGGGGTTGAAGTAACACTTAGCATATTGTGAAGCATGTAGTGATGATAAAAATTGTCTTGCTGGAAAACCAATCTCTCAGGGACACTTCAGCAGGCCAGTACCCTCATTATCAGGTGGCACTGTAGCAGATTATTACAAGGTTGTCACAAAAGTGTCACTAATAATTCGTAAGTGTTCCAGGTTCAAGGTTGTTTATATGTTTTGGCTAAAAGCAGTGTCCTTGTATCATCATAAATCATTGGATTCAGGACTTATGAAGTCTACTTACAAATTACATTTCAAATAGGTCAGATTCCAGTTTATATTAGAGCAGTGACAAATTTTAAAAAGATAAATTAAAAAATAATTAATAAAGGAGAAATGGGACTAAAGGAAGTAGGATTAAGATTACAAAAATTAATTAGGATTACAGAATTTCCCTTGATTGAAACATGACATACAGTTAAAAAAAAAATGTATAACAATTAAACCAAAGAAGGAAAGAAATCTTATGGCAAAAGCTTACAATTTTGGCCATAAGAAGAAATAATAAAACTGAGCCATGCCATATTTCAACACTCTCACTTCCACTTCCAGAAACAATGCTAAATGAAAAATTTAATTGACAAAATTTTGTGAATTCTGATGAATACCCTTCAATTTGTAGGAATAGACCAAGAAAATAAAAAAATAAAAATAAACCTCTAAGTAAATAAATAAAGTAGTCCCCTAAAAATTACAAGACCTTATCTGTCAGGGGAGAATTTACTAGTAAAATGAATGTCAACTAGGACTTGGCAGCCTCTAGGACCTGTTCCAATTTGGACATGCTCAGAAAGCACTGGGTGGAGTGACATATAATAGGAACTCAGAAGAGAGAGCAGATACCAACACGCATCATATATTACCTATGCTAGAAATAGGAAAAAAAATAAGACACTTCCAAAAATCAAATAAATGATGTGGAAAATAAAGTAATCTCAGTGATTTCAGAAGCAAAAGGGAAATAAATTAAAATAAAATGATTGCTAGAGCAGATAGACTGAGGGCTAGAACAGACAAACTGAGGGATGACTCAGCATGAAGACAATCATTATATTTTAAATACAGAATTGCTAATACACATTTCAGGGAAAGTGATCAGAGATGGTCATTGAAACAAGGGAAAATTGAAGTTGCAAAATATAACAGAATGCATCAGTCAAAGGTATATTAGTTAATCAATTTCAAGATAAATTCCAGTTATGTTACTAAAAGGCAAGACTTGGTGAGAGAAGAGGTACAAGAATGTATAATAATGTATCACTTCACACTTCACAGCAAGGATTTCAAAACATGAGTTTAAGAAAAACAAAGATTCTAACATTTTAACGATCTTGGAAATCTCTTTTCTTAAATTCAGAGAAGTCCTTTGTAAAGTATTAATTCATGGTGAAGAAACATTTATATGATATTCACTAACTCCCTCAAGTACACTTTTGCTTTCTTTTCATTTGTTGAATTCAAGTTAAATCAAATGTAATGTTTTTTAAGCTTTAAAAAGCATATAAAATAATGTCATGAAATAATTTCATAAAATTATCTTCATTTCTAGGTATTGATCTATTACTCTTTAAAAGTATATTCAAAGAGAAAATTCTGAAACAATATTCAAAAAAGGTTAGCAAAGATTCTTGGTATGAGATTTTTTTGATTTGTGTTTCATTGCTATTACCTCTTTATATTTTCAATATTGTGAGAATATTTTTCACTGAAAATTGATTCATTTATTTATGTGAAGGAAAGCACTGCTGTAGTGTTTACTACATGTTAGTAATTGTCCTAGGTGCTTTACAAGCATTCACTCTATTTTCAGAAGCACACTGTACAGTAAATATGAATATTACATCCATTTTTCTACAAACGAAGAAACTGAAGCAAAGGGAAATTAAAACTTTGTTCAAGGTCACACAGCTAGAAAGTGGTAGAGCTGGCATTAGAAACCAGGCAGGTGGCTCCAGAGACTATTTTCTTATTTATTACATTGTTCAGTCTATACTAAATCCTTTTTAAAAGTGTCTAGTTATAAAAAGTAATATAAAAGTTTGTAAAATGGAAATTCAGCATTTCAAAATTCTGAAACAAATTATTGTACTAATAAGTTATCTTTAAATTTTGTGACAATTTTTAAATGTTTATGTAGCCTTTGTAGATGACTCTGTCATTCAGAAATTCCAAGGTTTGCAAAATGTAAACCCTATAAGATGGTAACTGCTTTATATAAAGTTAAAATATAGTTTGGGATGTAAAAAAGTGATCTAATATTGCAATAGTCAGATGCATCATTATGAAGGATAAGTATTCCTATATTCTCAAGATGGCTATATATATGAATCAACTTGACTCAGTTCTGACAAAATAAAAAGCCTTGTTTTTAAATCACTTGAGTTTAATTTTTTGCATGAGTGTCATGTGACCACGGAGTGGCTGTATTTTTTCCATTGAATGTTTTAGCATAAACATAACCTGGAGAGGAAAGCTGCTTTGACTCTTCATCAATTAATTACTATTTATTAGTCTGTCACTAAATGAAGAGTATGCAACAACATTAATTGCACCCATGACTTCAGATTCTGAACAAGAATAGGTTCCTCAAAATAACAGAGGAGGTGCTGACTTCATTGAGGATTATTATGGAAATGGTGAAAAACCTTTATCTTTCAAAATCTTTTATACTGTTTTAAAAAGATTTTTTTTTATGTAGTGATCAGTAAGTGATGATTATGTTTATTATCTAGATTGTTATTCTTATTTTTTTAATTGTATTTTTTTTTTATTGCATTTTAGGTTTTGGGGTACATGTGAAGAACATGCAAGATGGTTGCACAGGTACACACATGGCAGTGTGATTTGCTGCCTTCTTCCCCATCACCTATATCTGGCATTTCTCCCCATGCTATCTCTCCCCAACTCCCCACCCCCCAATGTCCCTCCCCTATTTCCCCCCAACAGACCCCAGTGTGTGATGCTCCCCTCCCTGTGTCCATGTGTTCTCATTGTTCAACACCCACCTATGAGTGAGAACATGCAGTGTTTGATTTTCTGTTCTTGTGTCAGTTTGCTGAGAATGATGGTTTCCAGGTTCATCCATGTTTCTACAAAGGACACAAACTCATCATTTTTGATGGCTGCATAATATTTCATGGTGCCACATTTTCCCTGTCCAGTCTATCACTGATGGGCATTTTGGTTGATTCCAGGTCTTTGCTATCATGAACAGTGCTGCAATGAACATTCGTGTGCATGTGTCCTTATAGTAGAATGATTTATAATCCTTTGGATATATACCCAGTAATGGGATTGCTGGGTCAAATGGAATTTCTATTTCTAGGTCCTTGAGGAATCGCCACACTGTCTTCCACAATGGTTGAACTAATTTCCACTCCCAACAGTGTAAAAGTGTTCCTATTTCTCCACATCCTCTATGACAGATGCTAAAAAGATTATATTTGTGAGGAATCAAAGCATATTGTCGTCACATTTCATGATTCTTATGCATGCTTTAAATTAGCTAGAAACTTTCTTGATTGTGAGATTAGCTTTTAAAAAGACAATTAATGTACACTTTTCCTGTGGATTGTTAAAAATGCAAGACAGACATTTTGATTAATCATATTAAAGATATTCCCACTGAAAAAAAATTGTTTGGATATCAGCTTTGGCACTGAAAGTATGTGTAATACTATTTGAGAGCTTTTGATTTTTTTTTTTTTGAAAGCTCACAAGTTATAATACATTTTTGAAATTTGAAAATAACAATGCATAGAAAAACAAGAGCACTTACCTAAACCAACATCTGTCCTGAAGGTAAAATTGGAAATGTAATTTCACACTCAGTTAGAACGGTCCAGTGTGCTACCAGTATCCATGCAATGAAAACACAGTAGTGCTTTTAAATATCTATGTGCTGTTTTTGTATAGATCAGTGTCAGTTGCCTTTGTCAGATTTGATACCAAAAAAGTGGAAGCTTAAAAACTAATGAGTTCCCAAGCTTAAACATGCAATGTTGAAAAGCAGTATCAAGATACTTTGATTTCAGGAGTTCCAGGAGAACTGAGCTATCCTTCCATATCTCCCAGGCATCGGTGCCAGGTCTCCCATGGATATTAAAATCTGGGATGTGACCGGGCAAGATGGTTCATGCCTGTAATCCCAACACTTTTGGAGGCCAAGGCGGGCAGATCACCAGGTGAGGAGTTCAAGACTAGCCCGGTCAATATGGCAAAACCCCATCTCTACTAAAAATGCAAAAAAAAATTAGCTGGGTGTGGTGGCGCACACCTGTAATCCCAGCTACTCGGGAGATTGAGGCAGGAGAATCGCTTGAACCTGGGAGGCAGAGGTTTCAGTGAGCTGAGATTGCACCACTGCACTCCAGCCTGGGACACAGAGCGAGACTCTGTCTCAAAAAAAGAAAAAAAAAAAAATCTGGGATGCTCAAGTCCCTTATATAAAGTGAGGCAGTAAATCATCTCTAGATGTACTTATAAAACATAATACAGGCTGGGCACAGTGGCTCACGCCTGTAACCCCAGCACTTTGGGAAGCGTGGGTGGGCAGATCACAAGGTCAGGATATCGAGACCATCCTGGCTAATACGGTAAAAGCCTGTCTCTACTAAAAATACAAATAAATAAATTAGCTGGGCGTGGTGGCACGCACCTGTAGTCCCAGCTACTCGGGAGGCTGAGGCAGGAGGATTACTTGAACCCGAGTTGTGGAGGTTGAAGTGAGCCGAGGTTATGCCACTGCACTCCAGCCTGGCGACAGAGCAATATTCTGTCTCAAAAAAAAACATAATACAACATAAATCTAGGTATATAGTTGTTATGCTGTGTTTTATTTATTTTTATTGTTGCATTTTTATTTTTTAAGTATTTTTGATCCAGGGCTGGTTGAATCTGCAAATGCAGAACCACAGGAAAAAAAAAACAGCTGAAAGTTACATCCCCAAATCTATTGTCATTTCTTTGTCCTACTCCCATTCAAATCACAAAAACATACAAATTTTGTGCAAAAACTATATGAAATTCCTTGTGTTTCACTAGATAAATACCTTGTTGCTTCCTGCCTTTGTGCAAGTTTTCTTTTCAGTTTAAAGTTTTCTTCCTTATTTATCTGGCAAATTCCTGCTCATTCTTCAAACTCCCTGCAAGTGTTTCTCTGTAAAGGCTTTCCTAATTATTTCTACACCTGAACTTGAGATGATCCTTTTCTCCTTTATGCCTCCCCACTGTAACCTCACACACCTTTTTATTGTATACACTCACTATGTTTATACTGATGTGTACTCTGTCTCCCTTCTATGCTCTAAACTCTTCATGTCATATACCTGTATCATCTACCTTCACATTCCAGGTACCTTTGAAATTGATTGACACACAGAGGTTACTCAGTAAGTGCTTGGAGAATGAGTAAATTGAATAAATAAATTTCTATGGTAAATCTCCATTGACTATGAAAAGGAAAGCATCTCAGTTCACCATCAAAACTCTGAACCAATCCTTGTATATATCTTTATAAATAACTGATTCTGTATTTCACTTGTGTAGATACCTGTAGCAGACTGAAGTTAAAAATGTTATTTTGCCATGTGATGCAAAGTCTCATAAAATAATAAACAGAAGTTGTGATAAGTCTCAATGACTATTTAGTGAGGCCCATGGAACATGGCTGGAACAAATGCAATGAATGAACATGGCTTGTAGAAAATCAGAATGAAAAAGGGGGGTGCTAACACCACATGGCAAGAGGCCAAGTTGATAAGGATACCTAAGGGACACTTTTATAAATATAGAAATTGATTGTTCAAGTAAAATTTTTGTTTTCATTTTTTTCTAATTTTTGGTTGAACACATTCTTTAATAGCTCCCTAAGAAAGGATGCATGGAGGCTAAATTTTTGGAGGCTTTTCTTCTCTGAAAAAATGCCTTTAGTCTACTTTCATTCACATTTAATTAATAGTTTTGATTGGATAAAATTGTATTTCAGAAATAAAATTTTCTTCAGAATTTTGAAGATATTTCTTCTTTATGTTCCAGCTTCCAGTGAAGACTATCTGAATCCATTCTGACTTCTAATCCCTTGTAGACAGCTTTCTTTTCTACCTCTCTAGAAAGTTATAAGAATATTTCTTTTTTCCCCCCAGTTATCTGAAATGTCTATGTAATAATATATCTTAGTGATCATTTAATGCATTATGCTGAGCCTTAAATGCGCCCTTTTTGTCTGGAAACTCTGGAAGTTTTTCTTGATTTCTTTACTGGGTTTTTCCTTAGTGTTTTCTCTGTTTTCGTCACTTGGTATGTCCATCACTTATTTGTTCAACTTCCTAGAATGAGCCTCTAATTTTCTTTTGTCTTCTTGCTTTTTGTTGTTTACACACACACACATATATATATAAAATTTTCTATCCTCTGAAAACGTTCCTCAATCTCGCTCACTAAATTTTTTACTTTAGTTCTTTATTTCTCCTTTTTTAAAAGTTTATTTTTGCTGTCTGTATTTTTTTTTCTTTTTTATTGTTGTTTCTTTTAATAGCATCTTGTTGTGTGGTTGAAGTATTCCTATTATTTCTTTGATAAATTGATAATATTTCCTCCATGTTTTACATTGTTTTTGCTTCTTTGTGCTCTACACTTATTTAGATGATTGGAACCTTTTGCACAAAGATAGAACTTCTAAATTATGAGCTTTATGGCAAATTAATAGGGCTGTGCCATATATTTCGTGATTTTAGTATCTTTAGATTTTTCCTTTTAGGCTGGGTGGACAGATCAAGAAAGGACATTCCAAGCTCTTGCCCAGAGAGTATAAATACAACTGTCAGTATTTTAGAAGGCAAGAAAGACAAGTGTGCTAAAGCCTTTAACCATGCTATGCAGTTTTAGAATTCTCTTTTTTCATGTGGTATTTTTCTATTACCCAACTTTTCGTAATGTCAAAGTCCTACTATATTAGACTTCCCAGAAGAACATAGTAAATAAAAACTAACAAACAAAGGCCTAACTTCTAACTTTCTACTGGCTGCAGGAAGGAAATTATCTAGTTGTGGAGAGCAAGGGAAACCATATGGGAATCTAACTGCTTTTTGAAGAATCTTTATTAACAGCCATACCATCCTGCCTCCAAAGCGTTCTGATTCCACCAATTCATGATCCTTTTGGAATTTCAACAATTCAAGTTAAACTGTGTCTTCAATTTTCTCATTGGACTTCTATTCCAAGTTGGATAATGGAAAAATACCACATGAAAAAGGAGAATTTTATAAAAGTTTGCACAGTCATTGTTAAAAGTGCTAGCACTTTTGTTGTTCTTGGCTCCAGTCTACTATACCAGTGGCCATTTCTTTGTTGGCTTCCTAGATCACAAAATATTATTGCTTTCCTTCCAAGGAGGATGACATGAACAGGGAAAAAAAGAGTAACCTGAAGGATTAGAAACCTCACAAACACTACCTCAGCCAAGTAATCAAGGTTGACTTCGACAGTACCAAGTCATGTTGAAAATATGTACCCTGGATATAGTAGTGTGAAAATGACACTTTACTCCCTCAAAATATATTTACCAAAAAAAAAAAAAAAAGGCATCAGGAAAATATACCATTTGACAAAACATGCTTTTACAGAATACCTGACCAGTAATTTTCAAAACTGTTAAAGTTACCAAAGACAAAAAGAAACTGTCACAGTTAAGAGGAATCAAAGGAAACTAAGGAGCTTAAGGGGACACAATTATCAAATGCATTATTAAATACAGTGGTATCCTGGATGGGATCCTGGAAAGGAACCAGTTAAGTAAAAACTAAAGAAATCTGAGAGAAGTATGAACTTTAGTTAATGACAATAAATTAACATAGTTCATTAATTGTAATAATGTACCATATTAATATAACATATTTAAAATAAAGGAAATTTGTTATGGGGCATATGAGAATCCCTGTACTATTTTTATAATTTATTTGTGAGTCTAAAACTCTTCTAATAAATAAAGTTTATTTTAAAATATTGCTATCATTTCTCTGTTCTTTCTTGTGAGTTTACATTGTTTAAAAAAATCCTACTCTTAGTATGGTTTTAAAAGATTACTATAACAAATTAATAAACTTTTTTTGTGGTAACAACTCAGTGTTCTATTTCTCTTGTAAGATTTTTAGTCTACTTGATACTGACTTTACAATGAAGTGGAGATATTAAAAACCCTTCTGGGTGACTGATAAATGAAGAACATTTCTAAAATTAGGAAGGCACGGTACACTTGCTCCACCCTAAGCCATAGTTACATATGCTGAACACTTAGTTTTGCTGGAGCATATTCCATCCAGTGAAAGGACACATGGATCAATGACTTTTGAAAGTATCTCTTCAGAGGCAACTGAAACACTCCAGTCTCACTGAAATCAGTAAAACATGATTTCTATATAAGAAGTCCTGAAAATTTCCTTAACATGATTTGCTATATTAGCCTAGAATGCTCAGCACAATTACAATGCAACAGAACTTTCAAAATCTCCCAAAAGGCCCTCAAACCATACAGACAAAAATACCAGTGCTCTACTGTGATTCTGACCAGAATTGCAAATGGTACAAACAATTGGTACCACTTTAGTATAAAACTACTAAGGAGTCTTAAAGATACATTCTATATTAAATGTTTTATTATTGAAGACTTCTGTTTCAGATTCAACTTTGCAGTTTTATGATCCATGTTTCATGATTCTTGCCACGACTGGCACATGATTCATCCCATTTCTTTCGAATTTCATTCTCTCCTTTGTTCTACACATATACACATGTATGCATATACATGTAAATCACACATCAAGACCCTTGGTTTCCCATTAATCAAGTCATTGCTTCATATCCATCAAACCATGCTCATATTCAGTCTTATTAAAGTCCTATTTTTTTATTTGCAGAATTATCTAAATCAGACATCTCAAAGAGGTGAAGGTTTGACTGATCAAAGGTAAACTCATTATTTTCACATTACAATAATAAAAGTCTTAAGGAATATGTTTAGTGAATATATTTACATTTAAATATAAGGGGCAAAGTGAAGGAAGAAAAGCATTTCTATTCAGTATGTGATCTATTAAACACCTGGCAAGTTATAAATGTACAAAGGAATCTTTATGATCTCAAAACTATATATTGATACTTATTTCAAACTCACTGTGTGTATGCTTTGCTTTAGACCATATTTAAACTCCCTGATCCCCAAATTTTTTCTAGGAAAAAATAGACCTTAATGTGTAACAATTCAGGAAAATTACTAGACCTAGAAGGAAATATTACCATATATATGTGGTCCTTTGAAGCACTATCCAATCTTGAAACAGAATTGTTTGAAAAAAGTTGTACAGCACTAAAAAATGACTGAATTGGATGGAATTCTATCTGATCAGATTTCTTTTATGATGCTTAGTAAACTATTCCACAAGTCCTTCAACCTGAATCTCTCTGGCTTTAGATTCTCTGAAATCAGCTGCTACTAAAAGTTCAGCCAGATGCTAATATCTCACAAATCAGTTTGCCAACGAATGGTAGGTAGGAAATTGCTCTTTGTTTAAGCTTTAGATCTAGTCTCATCTTCAGGGATTTCTAGGAGTTGAGTGATTATGTTCCCCTTATCTGCTCTCAGACACATATCTTCTAGTCATCATCCAGAATTGGTCCCATTGAAACCGAAGGTTGAAAACTGCCCTCAATGAAGCAGCAAGTCATACTAGGCAAATAAAAGAAATGAAAAAAAAAAAAAAAAAAACTAGAATTCTATCCAGAAACAAATATTATTGACCAAGTTCTCATTAAAACAAAACTGTCCGGAATGTCTTCCTAAAACAAACATTTACTTTACATCATTTTTATTAAATTAAAGATAAATTAATCCTATAAACGTTCACAGTACTTGACATGACAGAGTTGGAAGTTCTATAAATATGTGAGGTTTCAGAGGTTCCAGCAAAGATAAAACATGTTAGTGGTAGCAATTATTTGATGTATGGGTATGTGGAATTTAAAAATCTCCAGTATAAGATGATAGTGAAAGAGGGTTCAGGAAGAAGACAAGTGGAGTTGAAGAAGGGCTGTATCAACAGTGACACAGGCTGCTTTCCAAATGCTACAATGATTAACCCTCAGAGCAATCCCAGGAGGTAAGTACCAACATGGTCATTTTGTGGATGGAGAAGCAGTTTTAAAGAGGCTAAATCACTAGCAGTCACCAAGTCAGTACAGTCGAGTCTCATTATTTTCATATTAAGAGGTCTGCTGCAGAAAGGCAACACAAGACAGAGTGCCATGGGACACAGAAGAAACTCAGTCTGGCCAGAGTTAAAGTGAGACATTCTCTACTCTGTTCATCATCCTGAGATATGTTATAGATATGCATTTCTGTCTGAGAGAACTCACCCGTCAAGCCTCTAGTACCCAGAGTGAACACATTCAGGTAACAGCTGTCCTCAGAGGATGTCATGTTAATGTCTTATTCAGCAAATGGTAGCCACAATTATATAGCTGTTACTCAAGATTGTGAGTCATAATTTGTTTACTCTTCATTTATTAATGTATTTATATATTGCCTTATTTCAAAAACTAATTTGTAGTGGCCAAGTCAGGAAAATGTTTGTTTTTCTTTTTTCTTTCTTTTTTTTTTTTTAATTTTTTGGCTATGCTACAAACAAGTATCTTTGAGCAATTCAGTCAGCCCTTCTTGGACTCAATTTTCTCATCTGAAAATGAAGAAATGAATTCAAATTATCCATGAAATCTCTTCTTTCATTTTTTTTATACAATGCTCTGGTTTCTTTAATATGATCAATGAGAACTGAAAAAGACTTACTGTGCATAAAATATCATATGAAAAAGGAGGCTATATAAATACAAAGTTATATTAATATAAATGCAAAACAAATAATTATCCTTGTATTGTTCTGGCACTTTACTACCAGTGATGACATTAGTAGGAAGGTGGTTCACAGGAACATAAGGATCCTGTTTAAGACAATAATGAGAGTGACTTAGAAGAAGCAAAGCTAAGTAAACACAACATGAATAAGCAATAACTAAGTGGAAGCAGGCTATTTAAAAATCAAAGTGACAAGGAAAGAATGAATTTATGGTTTCCAAGAATGGGGACCAAAGCAGAATATAATGAAGAGAAGCTTGGAGGAAAAATACAGGCTAAATACTATCAAATATCCACAATAATACAAAATCCTAAATTCTGGAGGACTCTGAATTGTATAAATTGCTTCATAAAGTTTTCCAGGGTAAGACACCAGGGAACTTACAAGACTCCAGAAATTAGTTTGCCCTCAGATAAGACTCTTCTTGCTAATATGCTTCCTCACCTCTTGATCTGGGTTCCAGGTGATCCCTAATGAGGGCTCACAGCTGTTAACCTGAGGATAACCTCCCCTTGAGGTTAACAGTTTCAGAACCAGGTGCCCTTTCTCTCTGGTGCTTTCATGGTGACCTAGTTGCTCTAATTCTTTTATATGGTAGGCCACTGCCCTTCCTCCCACAATCCCAGAAATACAACTTCAACTTCCATACCTGCATGGCAGTGGGACTACTGTACAAAGGAATGGGGATGGAGAGGGTTGGAAGAAAGGAAAAAAAGGAAACACATGAATTACTGTTTGACTTGACGCACGAATATATCCCAAGTAATAAATCACCATACAGATGGAAATACTCTCCTCAGATTTGGGGATAGTAACCATCTCAGCCTGGTCTATTCTTAGAGCTTGGATAAATCTCATTGCAGAACTGTAGATTAAGGTATTTATTGAATGAACTTTGTGAGAACTTTCTTATAATAAGGGCTTTTAAAACATTATCAATTTTTATATGTTATCATGTTAATTCTTTTCATCTCTGTATGGTATTCATTTCAAAAAACCATAGTGTAGATACTATTACCAAGAAATTTAATCAAGTCCTTTGTCTCAGATATGTTTCAAGTCTTTGTCTCACATAGGACAAACAATAGTTAATTCAGTCAATTCAGCAAAAAACATTCATTAGTGAAATTCAGTTAGATTATTGTTTGGCAAGATCTGAAGCCCCTTAAAAAACATTCTTTAGTGAAAAGTTTAATAGTTTAGTTAATTGTTTTGGCATCTTATATTTAAATAGCTTAATTATTGCATATTATAAAGTATGAAACTGCAATGAGTATTAGTTTCTACTTTGATAATTATATTTTATTGTCTTATCCAGATATTTTGAAAGATCCCTCGTGTATTTTGAGAGATTAACCCCTTTTAAAAATAATTTATTGCAAAATAAAACAGAAATACAAAAAAAAATCATACAAATCAGATGTATGGCGAAGCCACAGGGGTCAAGAAATACAACCTTGGCCGACCACTCCCGAGGCCCTTTCCTGTGGTCCCTCCAGTTCCAACCCTCCCCCTTCACATATGCAATTAGTGCCCTCACTTTTACAGTAATCACTTTCCTCTATGGGTGTTTGTGTGTGTGTGCACGTGCTTTAGCCCAGACATTTCTTTCAAAATACCCTCCTTTATCTGTGCCATTTTAAAATTTTGATTTAATGTGTCCTTTAAATGTACATCCTGTTCTTTATCTATATGTTTAATCTGTAGTTTCTCACAGTCTCTGGATTCTGCAGATTATATATTCATGGTAGGTTTAAATATGTTCCTCTGGGCTCTGTATTTTCTGCAAATTGGTAGATGAATTCAGAGGCTTGAGCAGATTCAGGATTGATCCCATTGGCAATAGTATTGGTATCATGCCCTTTCTAAATGAGGCCCATAAGTTCTGGTTTTTTATCCTTTTGGAAAAGAAATTATTTATATTCAATGCCTGAATCCATTAATACATTGGGGATTGAAAAATATAGAAACTATAGTTGATCATTACTTTTTAATTTAGATATTTATTATTTTTATTAAAGGATACTATTTTTGCACTACCTTGTTGGGTTCCTAGGATTACAATTCATACAGAAGAGGCAGGACAAAATTTTCCCTTTGTTTACCAGTTTCAAGATAATTGATTAATTACCTATCATACTCTAAAAGGCTAGCCAGTTTTTAGAAAACATCACTATGAATTCACAGATGTAAACAAATCTAATGATTTTGATAACTGTAATTACTTTATTTTTGAAATATAAATTAGCCCATCTTTGGCTAGCAGGGGCCTCTTTAAATTGACCTGAGTTTTTGACATCATTAGTCTATGATAGCTTCCTATCTGGAATGACAAGCTGTTTTAGACTTGTACATTAGATCTCAACCTGAAATCAGCCACTTCTCCAAGAAGTTGTGATGTCCTTTTAGTGGCATACAGTATTTCAAAACTATAGTCTAGGCACTATGCATGCTCATAGGTACTGTACTGGCAGTATGAACCAGTAAATGTGGACTGAATGTTCCCCATCTCGAAAACTAAGATTTTGAAACTCCTGCCCTTACTGTGGCTATATTTCCATATGGGGCCTCTAAGAAAGTAATTAAATTAACTGTGGTCAAAAAGATGAGGCCCCAATCCAAGATGACTGGTGTCCTAATAAGAAGAGACACCAGAAGGTGACCCCTGCAACACACACAAATACACATGTGCACACATACACACACACACACACATATTGAGGAAAGGCCATGTGAGCACACCACAAGAATGCAGCTGTGGTCTGTAATCCTATGGGAAAGCCTTCACTACTGTAATCCTGCTAACACCTTAGTCTTAAACTTGCCGCCTCCAGAACTGGCCCAAAATACTTTCTGTGGTTTAAGCCACCCAGTCCGT